>NC_089875.1:115303961-115938961 GCF_040182565.1 Anser cygnoides
ACAAGTGCTGGATTCTGCAGCTGGGATGGGGTAATCCCAGAGATATGTACAGACTCGGGGGACAAGAGGCTCAAGAGCAGGACCACAGGAAAGGATCTCGGGGGTCTGGTTGATGGCAAGTTGAATCTAAGTCAACTGTGTGTCCTGGCAGCCAAAAGGGCCAGCCATATCCCGCAGTGCATTAAGCAGAGCATTGCTAGCAGGTCAAGTGAAGGGACTGTCCAGCTCTGCTCTGCATTGGCATGGCTTCACCTTGAGGTGAGGTGTACAGTTTCGGGTGCCAAAATATAAGAAAAACATAAATGTAAAACTATTAGAGAGAGTGTCCAAAGGACAGCTACAAAGATGGTGAAGGGTCTAGAGGGGAAGGCGTTTGAGGAGCGGCTGAGGCCCCTTGGTTTGTTCAGCCCAGAGCAGAGCAGGCCGAGGGGAGGCCTCATGGCGGCCTGCAGCTCCCTCACGAGGGGAGCGGAGGGGCAGGCGCTGAGCTCTGCTCTCTGGGGACAGCGACAGGACCCGAGGGAACGGCATGGAGCTGGGACAGGGGAGGGTCAGGCTGGGTGTGAGGGAAAGGTTCTGCACCCAGAGGATGGTCGGGCACTGGGACAGGCTCCCCAGGGCAGCGATCCCCAGGGCACCAAGTCTGCTGGAGTTCAAGAACCATTTGGACAATGCTCTCACAGACATAGGGTCAGATTTTTAGGAAGTTCTGTGTGCAGCCAGGAGTGGGAACTCCATGATCCTTGTGGGTCCTTTCCAACTCACGATATTCTGTGACTCTCCGACTTTAATCTCACAAGCGTAGGACAGGCTCCTACTTTGCATTAATTAAAATGACACATTACAAAATTATTTTCTATCACAGAACCGAAAGGCTGCGGTTGCTGGTTGTTTTTTGCATCAAGGAAGCAAAATAAAAAGATATGAAGAAAATAAATAGTTGCAAACGGAAGTGAAGAAATGGGCAATCTGCAGACAAAAACATTGCACAAGCTCTTTAAACAATTTAAAGCAAATATTGCCAAAATTTTCAGATGGGAGGAAGGAGTAAGATATTATCTAAAAGGTCTGAAAACTTTTTATTGCATTACTAATTTGTACCACTTATGGTAAAAAAATAAAACTCAGAAAAATATCTTTTCCACAAAATCTATCTTTTCACCATGTTTATAAAAAAAACAGTGATAACGCTTGCAGGCAAACCTTGTTCTTAAGAGACACTGAACAATCTTGGATTACTGAGTTAGAATGAGATGAATAACAAGTGAATATAAAAAAAGCACTGATCAGGTAAATTGAGAGACTGTTTGCCTTCCATCAGAGCAAAAAGACATTCAATTAATTCAAGAGGCAGAGTATTTAATAGTGATAAAAGAAAATTTCTTTGCCACTAGGTACCACTACCTCCAAAAGTTTGATGGGATTCCAAAAAAGAATTAGGCAGACAGGATTTATAAGAACCCCTACAAATTCACTAAATGGGATTTAAAATTAGAAAAATTACAAAGCCTATGGGTTTAAACAACCATTAACTAACTCAGAATTGGTTAAGATGGTATTTTCTTCAAAATGAGGCAGTCCAAGTAATTTTTATTTCTCAAACGTTTGCAGCTTCCTTTTGAAGCATCCAGTTGAAGCTAGTGTCAGATTCAGATCAAACTACTCTCCATCCAGAATGTGCTCTCCTAAACTACCAAGAAAAAAAAAATGATTAAAAAAAGAGACACTTGTCTCAGCTCTGAGTAAAGATGTCCTCAAATTCCACAAAAGCTTTTTTAATAGTGTTTGTCAAGTCACAGTACCTGCCTCTGTCTCAGGTGTGTTGTGAGAATTAATCCAAGTCAAATCCCTTTTCTGGAGAGCAGGAGAAAAGAAAACAGTAGCATAGTATGGGCAAGACATTAGCAGCTACTGCAATTTTAATGTTAATATCTGGATGACTTAACACGCAGCACTCACATTCTGTGGTAACTGACACAGAACTAGGCAAAAACGGAGAAAGTTAAAATAATAAAAATCTTAGGGCATCTGGTCTGCCATGTCCCTTGGTAAGACACTGCTACAGTCATATGAATGCCTGAAGTACAACAATCGCTTACATCACTGTATCAGAGAGGTCAAAAAAAGAGAGTAAACCGATCAAAATCAGACAAAGACTGAGAAAGAAATGGCTTCTGAGAAAGATTACAAAAGACCTTTTTCCTTTCTAAAAATCTTTTGGAAAGACACTGCCTCCAAACAAACAAAAAAAACAACCACTTCCTTTCCATTATAAAGTAGAACAACATATTTTCATATAAGAGCAAGGATCGCCATTTAGCTCAAACCACAGAAGAGTGTGCAAAATATTATTTATCTGGAAACTGTTTTTTTTTGCAGCAGTTTATTTCCTTATTAGATCTCCCTGCAGTTCTTTCTACAGAGACCACTAATCACTTTAATTATTGGGAAAAGTCAGTGTAGTGTTTACTTCATATTTCATAAAATGAATTTTATCTAAAACTTTTTCTTAAAAGAGTTCACATAACACAATACATTCTACTTTTTTTTCTTGCTGCAAATGCAATTTTCACATGGACCAGCTATCATATTTATCATACTGCATGAAAGACATCTCCTCTGCGAGGAAAACACAATCTGCAGTCTATCACTACAGTATATTATTGTTGAATACTGCAAAAAAAATGATACGAATGGAAAAATCAAATCTTCCCCGTACAGGTTAGTTATATGTAACATTTACAGAAGGAACTGCAAGAAAATAAAATAATATGCAACATACTCCATCTACTGGCAAGATACAGTAACAGGACAAGTTTTTACTATACAGCATTGTAACAATTAAAGAGATACTGATGTTTTACATGCTGAAGTGTACCTAAATCACTTAGCACTTATTAATTTACCAGACGTCCAAAATTTCACATTGCTGATAGTTTCTTTTTCCATGCATACACACAAAGGCAAAGCCAGATTCCTCTCACAGGTACCCAGCGACAAAAGACAACAGGCCCAGACTGAAAAACAAGACATTCAATTTCAAAGAAAGAAAAAAAAATACTGTGATGGTGACCAAGCACTAGAAAAGGTGGTGCAGGCATGTCATGGACCCTCCATTCTTTTGAGAAACTCAAAACAAAACTGCCCTGCTCAACCTGCTCCGAGCAGGGGAGTTGGACCAGATGATCTTCAGAAGTCACTCCCAACCATAGCAATTTTATGATTCTTTGATCTTACAACTACTTACATCAGGCTTTTGACATACGTCCCATTGTGTGCTTCCATCAGAACATTTCTCAAAATATGCACTTTTCTCAGAATATGCAGTCAATACTGATAAATTTTAAGTCATCTGTGGCAGAACTCTCCCAAATGAATTCTCGGCAACTTCTAGTAACGTAATACTTTTAAAACTCATCTGTACTGTAATACATAACCCACCACAGGTGTTACTTCAACAAGGGATATGGAAGTTGCAGATTAAATTTAACTCAGGAACATTTATCACCGTGTCTTCAAATAGAACTACAGATCTTGTGCCACATTTCTGATAGCCCATATGGTCTAATCAAATGAAAAAAACTAAGATATATTTAGCAAAATTAAATACATCACAAAACAATAGTTAACTACAAATCTAAATAATATTACATACAAAATACGTAATCTCAAAAAGCAAACCAAAACTAAATCCCATTCTTTACTGTATTATCCCTGAAACGTAAACAGGGATTTAAAATGGGTGAGGCTGCTACGCTACCTGTAATCCACAGTGTTTCTAGAGAAGATGCCTGACAATCATTTCCTTTTGAGGCTCTCAAGCACTTCATCTGAATTGACTTTTTTAAAGCTGTTTTCTAAAATACTGTAAACAAAGCTCCTAAAGAAGTACTTTCGTCAAGAAAATAATGTTACTGTTGACAATTAAAAACAACAACAAACACTAGACCAGGACCAAAAAAAAAACATAACCGAAGGAAAAAAAAGAATTCATATTCAAACACACACACACACACATATATATATATATAAAAAGGGAAAAAATAGAAAGGAAGATTTTAGATTTTCGTAATTATTAATTGGAAAGCAAAAGCTTTTATCCCATGTAACTAAAATACATGAATAGCTGTCCTTGTTCCTCTGCTTCTGTAATGCATTTTAGTCTTCAAAAATCTTAGTTCTTCACCACATTCTCCACCTCTAAATCATCTCTGTTCTGAAATCCCTTCTCTGAACTACCCCATTCCATTTACACATTTGCAATCCGTGTAATTTGCTGTTCTTTGAGCTCCCTTACCATCAGCCCTGTTATGTTCTTACTCTATCCTAGCTCCTGCCTCCAACCCCTCTTCTAGACTGTTTCTCTTCCAAGTTTTTCTGTCTCTATTGACCTTACCAGATCAGTCTTCAAGCGTGCCCATGTGCTACCTGAATCCCTTCTGTAGATTTCTGACCGCTCATCAGTTCCTGGTTCTCCTTCTTGATTACTACATGTACCACATCACTCCTACAGTAGCCATCCTGCCCAGACTCATCTTTAAAATGCAGATTTTCATTTGATTGTATTCCCAAACATCACTAAGCCTCAAATTTTCTTGTCTTATAATGTACCTCCCCAAAATGCTAGCAGAAAGGGTGCCTTAACACTAGCTCCTTTTCTGTTTATAAACAGGAAAGTTGGCAAGTTCCTTCACTTGATGGCTCTAGTCTTCAAAGAGTCACCACTGAACCCACAACACTAGATGAAGAATAGCAGAGGCAGAAGACCTTTTTAATACAACAGTAACCACTAAAAGCTGCCCTCTCTTCCAGAGAGATGTCCGCCTTGAACGTGTACAACCACACCTGTTTGCTGCATAGCACCCACAGACAGGAAAGATCAACCAGAGTTAACGATCTCGGGTTTCAGAGCAAACTAAGAACATTGAGAACCCCTTCTCTCTGTTTTGCCAAACAAATGCATAGCTTTGATCGACATCATCAATATATTATGTATCAATTTAGTCGAGCCGCAACTCTGTACCGTTGACTTTAATTCCTTTAGCAGAAAAAAATTACACTTGGAGGAAATAAAATTATACACCTGTAATTAACCTATCTGACATCAATGCTATCATTTATATACAAACATCATGCAGTTCTGGGCAGTTATCCCCACACCTAGAAACTTTCATACAAGAAAAAAGCGTTACCAGGGTGAAGACAAAGACCAATATAAATTTGATTACTCCAATCTACGTAGCAGTTTGCCTATTAAGCACCCATTTGATGTTTCTGTTAATAATAGATTCCCCATCTTAAGCAGGAAAGCCATGTATAACTATCAGTATGTCCCTCATATACATATTCTTGTGGACTTTATTTTCATCTAACAAAATCTACTGTATTTACCTGTTATAATCAACTCACCTCTTGAAAATAATTAGCAGTGCCTTCAATTACCTACAACACAGTTAAGCAGTCACACACTCCTCACAATTCTAGAGATTTTGACCAAGTAATTGGACTAATCCAGTAGGCTGCATCAAGAGTATCTTAACATCCTCCATTAATTGGTAGTGACTTTTGAAAGCCAATTCCCATAAAGGAAAATACAGTTAAATTTATAACTGCTTTTCTAACTTTTAGCATAATAATGTATGCATTGCAGACAGCAAGTGACTAGTGCATGTGACAGAGTATAATGCAGCATGCAGATACATACCTGTCAATATACACATGCACTAAATAAATCTCAACACTCAACCAACAGATAAAAGCGATCACCTCATATTATAGAGAAAATAGCTTTTTTTCCTTTAAAAATGTAATAAAAACATTATAAAAACAGTTATTCTTTATTATGAAAACAGAAATCCTATTTCTTTCCAGCTTCTTGGGCAGAAATTTCTTACCGTCAGAAAAAGAGTATTTCTTAAAATTCCATGTTTCATGCTTAAAATTACTTTTGGGCATAATCAGTAAGCATTAGTACAGACATGTGAAACGTTTGCCATTGGAGGTGTCTGCGATTTTGCACAATTTTCAACCAAGGTACTCACATGCACATTTATTTGCAGAGTTGGGCCACACCGTCATTGTGGGTTTTTGTTTGTTCCGAAATGCCTCTTCAACTCTAGCTTCTGTTTTCCGTACAGTGGAACCATGAGGATTTATTTGTTCTGCTGTTACTGATAAGCCTGCATACAGAAGATAACCATACCTATTTAAATAAACCAAGCTGAAAAAAATCTACTGAATTTTAAAAGAAATTTGGAATACCATGCTGCAATAAGAACACATCAATTAATATTTAGTTGGACATTCAAAAGAAAGATTAGAATCAAGAATATTTGTTTTCTACTGACAAAACAACTTACTCGCTGCATGGTCTTAAAACTGTCAGCTCTGACGACTTAGAAAAATATGACTGTTTCTCACACTTGGGTCCCCAAAGATTGCACTCTTATCTACATTTCCTCTATACAACAAATTCTTATTGACAGTTTCAATCTTTCTTAATTTTAACAAGATGATTTAAAATAAGTAGCAATTCATAATGGCATGGGGTATGCCGTGTCAAAAAGAGTACGTGAAGAGAAACTTGCACTGTCATCATGATCTATGTTATGTAAAATGGATCCACTTCAGAGTCAGTATGAGCTCTGAGATTAAGGAAAATGTGATTCTGCTTTTAACAAAAAGTCTGTTGTTCTTTCTGTAATACAAGTTCATCTCATAGCTTCTAGTATTTTCCAAGATTTTTAAATTCTAAAGATGTGCGCTTCATATTGGTTACGCACATATTAAAGATATAAACATACTTCTGCAGTTTCACACTTCACTAGAATTTGCTATCCATCCACCACTATAAGTCATCTTAAATGTCATACAACATCTCCAAAAGTAGCCAGAACAAAATGACCAAGAGCAGGCAAGAAACTCTAAAACTGACAGAAGCAGAAATGAAAAGATCCACAAAGGAACTCTCACCTAACAGTTAACAGGTAAAGCACACGCTATTAGGTACTAGTAAAAGTATTTTAAGCTACATATCAAATATTTTTTTTTTTTTTTACTCAAAACACCCATCACTTCTACCTTGTTATCTGCTGGTTTCAACAAGAAGCTGCAAATTCCAAAATCTAGTATACATATTTTTTGATTTACCAACTTAGAATTTGTTATCCTTAGGTTTACACTCTTTCAACAACAGCACCTCATTTCTGTAATACAAGAACAAGAGATTCTAGTTTAACTTCTAGACACTAATTCTATTACACAGTTTATCATTTTGTTACACTGCAGTACTTTGAGACTGGTCACCAGTCCCAGTACTAAATAAAAAAATAGAAGATCTGACAAAAGTATAGAAAAGGTACATCTATTCAATACATAATTCTGTTTGGAATTGTGGTGAAAAAAAAAAGCGATGCAGAAAATACCTTCCATTTTAAAGCTATGTACGATTGCTAAACAACTTGCCAAGATAATTGTGAAGAAAATGGATAGAGAACTTTTTAGCCTTATCTTCAGTAGTTCCTGGAAATAAATTAAGAGCTAATAAATGGCACAATTCAGAAAAATCAATGGCTTTCCAACTGGGGAAAGTTTAAAAAGCCTACAATGCGTGTCATTGGCCTTCTAAACTCCTCTGAGATCAGAAACACTTCAGAAAATTGCCAGAGAATTTGTCAGTAGCCTCACAGATAATCAGCTTGCTCGATTCCATCCAAATCTCACACTGAATGTTGAAGTCCTTCCAAACTTAACCAAGAAAATGTTGGCCAAGATCTGAGTTTGAGGCGTGTTCTTCCTGTCAAGAGGATAAGCTTCCTTTCTGATGGTCACATCCATCTACCCTGACTCAATCTCAGACTATAACACTACTTCAACCTCTTCTGAGCTGGTATTAATGCAAATTGTATACTCAGTCCATGAGCTGCTAGTAGACTCACGTGGCAAATATCTGGACTTGCCCCCCTCATAGTCCAACATTGGCATTTTTGCCCTTCTTTCACAAGGGTCCTGCTGGCAGGCTAAAAATTTTAATTCCGGTAAGGCTTTATGGTAAGATCCTTGAACAAGCTGAGTCCAGACACCTATGCGGTGAAACACGGACACGAAGTCTCTTTTCTTCCATCAGACTTTACACATTAAAGGAAGGAATTCATCTTTAAAAGAAGATTAAGAGAGATGCTTAGGGTGCTCCAGGGCAAAAAAAGGCCCGTTGTACATTATACCATGATGCCCACTCTCTATGACCTCAGTCTCAACATTCATTTAAGGCCTTGCTTGGAAATCTCTTGTTTATATTAAAAAGAACTACTTCGGCATTCAGTTACCCACACAGTCTTGTATACTAGTCACAAACAAGGCTGGCTGCCAATTTCAGCATGATTTCATTGGGTAGCTCCACTCAGGCGAACAGCCTGGTATGAGTAATGACCCTTGCATGTAGGTAACCGGTTGCACAAAAATCTTTGTCTACACTGCTTACACAATTTTTTTTTGTTTGTTTGTTTGGTTGTTTTTTTTCCCCCCAACTATTTCCACACTGAAACATTTCACTATTTCCAAGCACACTCTTATTGTGAAGTAGAGGAACGGAATGCCATCTGGAGATCACTCCTATACCTGGCCTTCTGGTAATTAATCCAACGAAGAAAACAGAAGTCCCTTAACAGCCTTGTGGACATCCAATCAAAAGCAGAAAATACAAGCACATGCCTTCATTGTCCCTTGTGCTCTAAGCAGGGTATGTCAGAAGCCTAGAACAGTAGATGCATTGTGATTTTATGGGTCTATTGTCTTGCTGAGCATATTCTGTCAGGCAAAATGGAAGTAATAGCAAGGTTGATCAGTTTTCGCATGCCTTCCATCCACTACAACAACCAGTTCCAAGATTACATGCTTGAAGTGCTATCTTCTTGATGTTCTACATCACAGAATTTGACAATCCTCATGCTCCAGGGACAGGACAATCTCTTGGGCTCGTCTTTCAGCTTGAGTTTTCCTCGTACCTCAAGAGCTGCATGTTTTTTCTTCATTCAGAACCAGTTAATCTAACACATCTTCCACGCATTCTAAGTCTTCTGTCCTTGCCAATCCAGTATGTGTTCTTGGCCTTCCGCACTCTGCTACTGGACCATCCAGGGCTCATTTGTTCATGAAATGAACAGAATGTAGTCCAAAAGGACAAGCCTCTTTGAAACATGACTTGCAGGTTATCTGTGACACTGTAACAGCCTGTATGCCAATGTCTGAAATGCACTTGGAAGCCCATCCACTGTCATATGTCAGCTCTTGTCAGCCACAAACTGCTGCTGCTAGTCATAAACCTGTATCTGAAGGTCCACTTACCAGCATCAGACTCCAACAGTATGCTTCTTCTGATGTAAAAAGTTCATAGCATGACAACATCAGCCTTAATTACAACTTCTGAACACCCACCTCTTGCAACAGGATCAGCAGGTTTTGCCCCCAGAAGTTTGTATTATTTGGTCGCTGCCACTAAAAGGAGGGCAGCATTCCAGTCAGCTCTTGGGAGGCTTGCAAGGAGCGACTACAAGCTATACAGTCACCCTCTGTAACAAAGAGCTCTTACACACAGTTACTTTTAACCTCGGAAGCAATAACCTTTTGCAATCATGGGGGACTCACAATGGATAATTAACTGAGCATAGCTCTCAGCGTGACACTAAGGCCAGAATTGTGAACAGTCTTATACTTTTAATAGGAAAGTACAGAAGAGAAAAGAAGGCATTATATTAGTTCAATTTTACAACCGCGGTGAGTTACAATTGGTTCTCTTATCCACAATCCAAGACACACATTGGAAACTTGTACAGAATTAGACAAAAATGCATGACTGAATGGGAAAATAAAAGGAACTCTATCTGTTTAAACCTGAAGAAGAGAAAGCCTACGGATACTTGCACAGTTCAAAGACATTTATTAATAAAGGGTCTTCAGTCTACTGACAAAAGTATTTCAGGAACCTGCAAACAGCAGTTAAGACTGGCCAAATTCTACCTAGAAATCAACGCCTTTTTTTTTTTTTTCTTTTTAAACCGAAGCAAGAGCTGAAGCAGAAAACAACTTAGCAAGGCAAAGCTAGAATTACTGAAATCAGTAAGCCTTAAATCAGCACGAGTTTTGATTGTAATGTTATACTTCAGTAGCTTTCAACCTTTTTCAATTTTCAGAAAAAAATTCCAGGAGGTACAGAAACTTTCATGTAAACGAAGCCCTGCTGGCAGTATGTTTGGGTTTTCAATTACCTCTTGTGGTCGCTTTAGAAGCCATCCACAGCCTTGCAAGTCTATAGACTACAAGTTGAAAACAACTGCACTGATTTAAACAAAAATTAAGTCACTGATATCCTCCAATGGCGGGAGCTATATTTCCTGGTTTGGGACTAGTAGACTGTCAACCTCATTTTCCCCTCAGTGTGGATTTAACAGGTATTTCTTGATCCAAGAAGTCAACATAATATCACCATAAGTACTTTTGTGCACGTGGCAGGGCGAACAGAAAATCCACTGTTTTAAATGTCATTCACCTTGTTCTTATTTGTTACTACACTGCATTACATGGTGTTTTTAGAACGCAGCTTTGGTGTCACCACATCTTCACTTAGCATAGCAGTCCTAATGTTTATCTGTTCACTGTGTTCTACAGTAATTCTTGTAGCAATAGGCAATCCATCCTTCTTTACAAAAGGATTGTGCCGTATCAGACCAACTCACATAGCTGGAAGAAGGCAAGTTTCGAGCTCAGTCATCCTTTAACGGGTACTGCCTGAGTCCCACGTGCACTCCATTTTTCATCTTAAATTTAAATTTTCATATGGACATTTGTAAATTGTCTTCTATCTCACTTCTATTGTGCTATAATAAATGAAGCTAAACATACCTCTTTTTCTTCTCGCTTCCTTGATTTCTTCACACATCTTATTAAATTCTGGATCCAGTTCAGCAGCAATGATAGCATGAGCAGTGTCCTTCAACGTACAAGCTCTATGTCTAATTATTTTATCTAGAAAACAGGACAGCACACTTGTAAATTTTATCACATTTATTAAAATACTTTATCATTTGTATGTAGGTTTGTATTGTATATTACAACACTGACATAGATGAAACTAGAAAATATTATAAATGTATGAAAATAGAGACGGATCAATACCATAGCATGCTCAAAAATTACAACCTAACTATTTAAAGGTAGTTTTCAGAAGTACAAATTATTAATTTAATCAATAGTGGCATTTCTAAAACAAATGAAAACAGTGAAAGATGAACACACTTGTATCAAGTTGCAGATCTTAGAAACTTGCTAAAATCAGCAGGTCTAGCCAGTTTCCAAAGGCAGAACTAAACAGAATAACTAAGTACAGTGCGGTGTCTCAAAAAGAGACTTGTCCAGGATTAAATTTACTCACTGAGGTCTAGTAACTTTCATACACTGCCTGCAAAACTGTATTTGTCATCCCCTGAATCTGTAAGGTTGATCTGGACTACATTCCTCAGTTTTTTTTCCTCCAAACCTTATTCTTTAATTTATATTTAACAAATACTAGAAAATCCCAAATCTTGCTTGAACAGATTACTGCTGATCTCAAATTGTTATTTCTCATTTAAATCCATTGAGAAAGAATGGCAAGAAATGAAAATGTAGCAAACTTGAAGCTCATGTCTACCTGGGGAACAGGACAAGAAGTACTGCCCACACCAGAAGCCTACATGTGACTCATGAAAAAAAACGTTTGTACAGAGAAAACCTGTTCCCATGTATTTGAAATAAACAAAAGAAATTCTTCCAATACTGTTTAAGTATTTGAAATTTGAAAAGTAATTGTAACTTAGGAAGTAAACCTGTATGTGGAGAAAATTGACATCTAGAATGCTGCTTTTCAATGAAATCTACAACACTTACTATTTACTTTTAGTACAAACGTATTTAATTTGTCAATTCATCCATACTGAATTACTTTTTCCAGCTGATGGAGATACTTCAACAGCAAACACCAATATTAATGTCTACAACATAATTTGCAGATTTAATCTGTTTTAATAATCACTAAAGACAACAATTAAGAATATCAATGAACATTTATTAAACATGGCTTATAACCTTAGAAACAGAAAATTTTACAGATCGAAAAACTGCCGAGTCAAAAAGAATACCAGCATCCCGCCCAATTGAGCCCTACATATGTTTTCTGGGGAAATCTACTACTGTTTAAATTGACTGGAAACTAGAATCTTTTTTACCCGCATGTATCAGTGAAGCATTTTGTTTTACGATTGCAAAAAATACATCTGCATCGTTCGCAGATGTAGTTTTGCGATGCTAGATTTTAAAAAGTCAGTCAGAAAATAAAGTTTAACATGTCCTCCCAAAAGGAGGGGAAAAAAAGCCTCTAGACTTTGAAGCTCTAGTGAGAGAAAAGGGTTTACGTTAGGTTTCAGATTTTGATTAGAAGCTTACTGTTGAAACAACCCTCCCCAAAACCACGTTTGTACAGTCATACCAGCATACCGTACTTACAATTCTACTCCCCTTTAACATAGTAGTTATATTACCCTACCATGAAGCACCATTAGTGTAAGCACAAATTCATTCATGCTACCATAGATTACTATACCACGGGCTGTTTTATATCGAACAATATAGAGGTACAGTTTCCCAAGTTTAGAGCAGCCTTTTTGCTGAAGAAACACCACGATGTGATTCCACGTTTCACAGATTCACAGATTTCTCTAGGTTGGAAGAGACCTCAAGATCATCGAGTCCAACCTCCGACCTAACACTAAGTACTCCACTAAACCATATCCCTAAGCTCTACATCTAAACGTCTTTTAAAGACCTCCAGGGATGGTGACTCCACCACCTCCCTGGGCAGCCCGTTCCAATGCTTAATAACCCTTTCGGTAAAGAAGTACTTCCTAACATCCAACCTAAAACTCCCCTGTCGCAACTTTAGCCCATTCCCCCTCGTCCTGTCACTAGGCACGTGGGAGAATAGACCAACCCCCACCTCTCTACAGCCTCCTTTCAGGTAACTGTAGAGAGCGATGAGGTCGCCCCTGAGCCTCCTCTTCTCCAGGCTGAACAAGCCCAGCTCCCTCAGCCGCTCCTCGTAAGACTTGTTCTCCAGACCCCTCACAAGCTTGGTCGCCCTTCTCTGGACTCGCTCGAGCACGTCCATGTCCTTCCTGTAGCGAGGGGCCCAAAACTGAACACAGTACTCGAGGTGCGGCCTCACCAGAGCCGAGTACAGGGGCACAATCACTTCCCTCGACCTGCTGGCCACACTGCTTCTTATACAGGCCAGGATGCCGTTGGCCTTCTTGGCCACCTGAGCACACTGCTGGCTCATATTCAGCCGACTATCCACCAATACTCCCAGGTCCCTCTCGGCCAGGCAGCTTTCCAGCCACTCATCTCCCAGCCTGTAGCTCTGCTTGGGGTTGTTGCAGCCCAGGTGCAGGACCCGGCACTTGGCCTTGTTGAACTTCATGCAGTTGACCTCAGCCCATCGCTCCAGCCTATCCAGATCCTCCTGCAGAGCCTTCCTGCCCTCGAGCAGATCGACACACGCACTTAGCTTGGTGTCATCTGCAAACTTACTGAGGGTGCACTGGACGCCCTCATCCAGATCATCAATAAAGATATTAAAGAGGACCGGCCCCAGTACCGAGCCCTGGGGGACTCCACTAGTGACCGGCCTCCAACCAGATTTGACTCCATTCACCACAACTCTCTGGGCCCGGCCATCCAGCCAGTTTCTAACCCAGCGAAGCGTACACCAGTCCAAGCCCCGAGCAGCCAGTTTCTCGAGGAGAATGTTGTGGGGAACGGTGTCAAAAGCCTTACTGAGGTCAAGGTAGACCACGTCCACAGCCTTTCCCTCATCCACCAAGCGCGTCACTTGGTCATAGAAGGAGATCAGGTTCGTCAAGCAGGACCTGCCTTTCATAAACCCATGCTGACTGGGCCTGATCGCCTGCTTGCCCTGCAAGTGCCGCGTGATGACCCTCAAGATAATCTGCTCCATGAGCTTCCCCGGCACTGAGGTCAAACTGACAGGCCTATAGTTCCCCGGGTCTGCCCTCCGGCCCTTCTTATAGATGGGCGTCACATTGGCTAGCCACCAGTCAACCGGGACCTCCCCCGATAGCCAGGACTGCCGATAAATGATGGAAAGCGGCTCGGCCAGCTCCTCCGCCAGTTCTCTCAGTACCCTTGGGTGGATCCCATCCGGCCCCATCGACTTGCGCACATCCAACGTTGGCAAATGTTATTTTGGATCTTTTGATGGGAGTATTTGATTGAGTTACTGCTTTTCTCATGTCCTGTGATAGACAAGGCTTTCCCACAGACAACGCGAAGATGTAAATGCTAATATGTCTAATCCACAAAGGTTATTCCTTCATTGTTGCTGCAAACAAGGTGTCAAACAATGAAGGGCAAAGAACAGTTCTCCTACAAAAAGCTCCTGCAATTTTATAGCAAAATACAGGGAGTGGAAGAGGGGGGTTGAGGAGAAGCCAGTTTTGAGTATCTGTACTGCATATAAAAACTGGTACTCATCGCCTTTCCAAAATGAACATAACCAGGTACAGCATGATTCTTCTACAAACTCACGCATGAAAGATGCAAGAATATATGCCTAGATTTTTTAAAAATTGAAATTTATAGCTTAAATAAACAGTTAATGGATTTGAACACATATAATGCTTACTCAGAATAGAAATGATGTGCTGTTTCAGCACTGCATTCATTCAAAAACCTCAAGAAATCTTATATGCCAGAAGAGCAATATATCATCAGTCTGTGACAATGCAGATGCTAGAACGATCTTTCAATTACCTTCTCAACGAAGAGAAACTCCAATCTAAAACTGAACAAAGAAATAGCCAGATCCATTTGTCCCAGCGCAGTCCCAAAGGCATGAAAAACTAGAATAGCCCTATTTTGGTTCCCCATGTTATTTCCAAAAATTCTTCCTCTTTGGACAAGATCAATGAAAAGTTCTACCACTACGTGGTTCCTCAAGCTGTTTTTGCTATGTTTCTCCCACACTGAACCACAGATTTGTGTTATGATCCTGCATAGATCTGACTTCAAAGTATAGGGTGGTGGAGCCCCTTCCCTGTCGCTGTTGGGCAGAGGGAGGGGACCAAAAAGATGAGAAGGGTTGGAAGCGAGTCCCAGTTCTGTGTCGCAGGCAACCCCCCTCCCTACCTACCTCATTTCCCCAAGTGCCCCTCCGTAATAGGTTTGAGGCCTTGGATCCTGAAGGAGAGGTAGGCAAGGATGTGGTGGAAGGCCCGCCTATGAGTTTTATAAGCCCATTGTTATTGTGTCCAGTTCTGGGCCCCTCAGTTCAGGAAGGACAGGGAACTGCTTGAGAGAGTCCAAGCGCAGAGCCACAAGGATGATTAAGGGAGTGGAGCATCTCCCTTACGAGGAAAGGCTGAGGGAGCTGGATCTCTTTAGCTTGGAGAAAAGGAGACTGAAGGGTGACCTTATTAATGTTTATAAATATGTAAAGGGTGAGTGCCAGGACAGAGCCAGGCTCTTTGCGGTGACATGCAATGATTGGACAAGGGGCAATGGGTGCAAGCTGGAACATAGGAGGTTCCGCTTAAATACGAGAAGAAATTTTTTCATGGGGAGGGTGACAGAGCACTGGAACAGGCTGCCCAGAAGTTGTGGAGTCTCCTTCCCTGAAGGCATTCAAAACCCGCCTGGACACGTTCCTGTGTGACCTGATCTAGGTGTCCCTGCTCCAGCAGAGGGACTGGACTAGATGATCTTTGAAGGTCCCTTCCACTCCCTAACATTCTGTAATTCTGTGAAAATTAGCCAAGCCCACAATTCCAAATGGTCTAAGAATGAGAACAAAGGATGTATATTAATGCCAGCTTTTCCCAAAGCCCATCATTAAGTCACAAACATATGTCAGCTGCATGCAGGAGGTACGTCTCATAGTCCTCACCATCTCAACAGGCACTTTTCAGAGACACTCAGAGAATCCCAAGTGCCCGTCACAGCTTTGATTAGTTCACATCAATTACGCATTAGAAGTCCTCAAGAAACGTTATCAAGAACACATTGAGCCTTTTGCTGAATTCTATCAGTGTTTTTTTTTTTTTATTTTTTTTTTTCAGTTGTAATGCAAAATGCATCCTAAATTGAAGAAATAGTTACTATTCTACAGCTTTGAGCTAGCACTGGGTTCAAAAGGCACATGAAACAAGTAAAACACAACTTCGGGCATCACAACCTGATGACAGGAACTCTGACCTGACACTGGCGGTGCAAAGCTAAGATCTGACATTACAGGAATTACTCTGCAAAATATTTTTGTATGAATCTGCTTGAAATTAGATTAATTCCATTTCAAATCACACACAAACTGCAAATCCACACTATGATAGCAAGCTCTGACATCTAGAATTACACCATGATTTTGAAAATAACCAAGTGTATCAGTGTTCTCAACATTCACTTTACAGCTTAGAAGTACATGAAAAAGGAGAACAAGAAAGAAAAACATAACCGAGAAGTCTTGGTTAGAGAAATAATTATACAGAGTACAACTCTAACCTGAAACCTAATGTCTGTTAGCAAAATAATAAAGGAAATCTAACGGAACTATTGCAGCTACAGGGAACTCATCTGTTGATCAACAGCAAATTTCAAAACTTTCTATTTGACTAGACTCTACTATATCTAATCCACATACAAGACATTTGCGGAGCCCCAATGAAATCAAAAATTCAAAACGAAAAATGCGGGCAATCAGGCTATAACCTTCTAAAACGATTTCTCGAAATGCAATTAAATCCTTTAAATTGATTTTAAATGAACTTTTAAATGCATTGTACTGCATTTGCAGAAGGACTCAGATTTCCAGGTATCACAAATATTAAATACAACTACATTAAAGGGCATTCCTTTTGCATTTTTAAATGTCCTATTGGTGATTCTGGAAGCTGTCAATTGAAAAGCTTTCTTTTGACAAGGGATGCTATAAGGTAGCCCTCGCAAAACGTACGCAGTATGCTCCTTCGTCTGTTTTGAGCGTGAGCAGCTTCTACATGCATTTCGTTCTATAAATTTGAGCTGAAAGCACAGCGTGATACTTTGTCAAGACAATAGCTTCTAAATCTCTCCTAACCAGCTGCAACTGACTTCCTTGCCTGATGATTTATCTTGCTTTATTTCTATCCCCAAACAGATAGCTCTTAATTTCTGTGGGTGCATTTCATATCCTAATCCAATAAGGAAATAAAAGCAGACCACTGCCAGATTGTGTGCAGGATTCTCTACAGAGCTCTCCAAATTACACTGCTTTTTTGTTGCACATACAAAGTCAATTCGCTGAAAAGGAGCAAATTTAAAAAGGAACTACAAAACCTATTTTATTAGAAAACAACTCTAAGTGTTGTAGCTCTTATAACGTCCCCCAGTGCTCCAAATGACTTAGAACACTAAAAGCACAGACCCTTAGGAAATTAGTTTGCTTATCCTAATTGTTATATAACATGCAGCTTATTTAGATGTTCAAATAGTAACCGAGTACTTGATTGAATACCAGGCTTTCAGTTTAGATAGGCTGAAAATGAAGTAAATCTTACCTCCAGGATCTTTGTCTGGATTGTACTCCAATGCATTGCTGCAGATCAGATCAATATCTGTTAGGAAATCCTTGGCTGTTAAATAGTTGTGTTTATCAATTTTGGTTATTACTGTTGATAGGTCCATCGGCTCTTTGATAACTTCAAGGTAATCTGAAACCTATAATCAAACAGCATACAGAAATGACACAGGACCGTATCTGAACACTGCCACTTTCACATCTTTACACCCTTACGCATTCCACATACTTGGCTCTAATACATTAACTAAACACAGGTTCACTAATAAATAAAATTCATGCTGAAAATGGAAGTCTTATCAGACTAAATAAAACACAGGACTTCCAAAATTACCATACCTTCAGTAGCTCACCGATTTATCTTTCAAAACGGATTTAATGGTATTTTTGAGGCACAGCATTTTAACTGTGGTGTGCTTTTTACAGTGTTATAACATTGTATTGAGCTAGAAAGGAAAAAACAACCAGCCTAACTCAAAACCCTAAGAAAAACTAGCAAAACAAGGAAAGCTGTATTTTATTCACCTTCTAAGTTCTCATTAAAGCAAACAATCAAATTATAATCTTTTAAGTATATTCTGTTAATTAGTTCCTTCAACCCCCTGTATAAAAACACAGTCAGGTTTTATTGATTGAAGACATTACACTGACTTTACAGAAGGGCAGTCTAAAGAGAAAGCACTGTGTCAGAGTTCACAGATTACTACAAGCTTAGCTCATAAATGGAAATTTAGCATCCACTAGGGTACACTGAGAAGTATTTAACATAATTAATGGTACCGTAAGGGGCTAAAGCTTGACAGTCATATGTATCAGCACAGCTGCTGTAACAAAGTTCACCAAAAAAAAAAAGCTATGAATTTGTTATTTACTTCAAGGAAGAAAAACCTTACAGTTGCATGTTTCAATGCAAATAAGATTACAATCAATTAAAAATACTGGCAGCCTCAGGAGCAGCATTGTGTTTTTTTTCCCTTTTGAAACCACCCCTGTATGACGGTGGCTGCCAAAATACCAAACAGTTGAATACATATTCAGATCAAACAGCAATGGCTCTGCAAGTTTTGTTTGTTTTTCAAAAAGTATCTGTAGATATTCACACTAAAATATATTACTAACATGAATGCTTTACTTCAGTGGACAGCAGTCTATCATCGATTCCTTAAATATACAACTTAAAATTTATGATGAAAAATTGAAATGATAATTTTTATTTTTAATTCAATGGAAAATTCTCCTTATGTTTCCCTCTACAGAAACATGATGGTAATTAGTTCGGTGATTGGAAAGCCAAGCCATAGGCTTCCTCTTCTCATTAGCTCATCATCAGAAAGAATCATCACTGGAAATTGTAAACATTGCTGTTAAATTAGTCAGAAAAATCCTTGACTTGTCACATAGCAGCGTTCCCTCTGCAATGCAAGCAGGAGCGGAACGAGCTTAACGCATTTCCTCAGAAAGTCAAGCAGACAGGCTCTTGTACAACAGGATAGATCTCTGCTTAAAAGCACCAAGTGGGACAAAAAGGACTACATTTAATTTCTAGTGCTGTCATGTATTAGCAGGATTTTTGGCAAGTCTTTAAATAACAAATTCACATTTCATTTCTCCATCTACAAAATCAAGACTGTTTTTGTTTTCCCCATGCCCCTATTCATGCATGTTTTGACTGCAAGATGTTTGGGGGAAGAAACTACCTTTCATATGAGTATGAAGGGGTCCCTATAATGGACCTCCTAAGCAGTTTCATAGTAAAAACTAAAAATCGTTACTCCTCTGACCACGCTTACACTGTAAGCTGCCACGTTCAAGAGCTCGTCGGTCTTTCAAAAGCAGTTAAACAACTCTGAGGAAAGCTCACATTAAGAGGACTGCATGGGACAATAAAAAGATGCCACTTTAGTCCATGTGGAATTTACACTGCAAATCTGCTTTTTACAATGCTGTACTTTAAATGTCCCATATTTGCCTCTCAATGGCTTCCAAAAGAAATATCTCGCGAGAAACAAACAACTAAAAAGAACAAAAAAATCTCTAATTAACAAGCTTGCAAAGCTTGCAGTGGGCAAGCATTTGATTTGAAAGTCAGGCTAAACCATATTCATTTCATATACTAGCATCTGAAAATAGATTTGCAGATCAAACTCTCTTATCAGTTAGGTGCATACACTCCACACTCGACCAGATAATGCCTTATAACGTGCTACCATCGGCAATTAATGGCATCCACTAGCATTACTGCTGAAATTATTCAATAATACTATTAACACTCAATATGCTATGGAACACAGATCACTTTCCCAATATTATCATGCATATTGGATTATTATGTTGTAAGAGCTTTCATTAAAGAATGGTACTTATGCTTTCAAATATTTCAAGACTACTAGTAGGGATACGAGTGGCATTTTTAAATGCTGACTTCAGTTAGAAAATTGACAGGAATGGACACGTTTTTTCAATAGGTCACTGGTACAGCCAAAGAAGATGCTTGAACTGCTTGCATCACAGTTCATGAGGCTGTGACTATCTCATCAGCTAAAACTAGCATTTTAGATAGAAAAGATCATGGCTAAAACATTTGTTTTGCCTATTAAATTATCCATTTCCCTTTTAAAATTGGTATTCTTTTCCTAATAGTTTCAACTTCATTGTTTGCACATTACTGAAACAAGACCTCTTCAATATCCACCGGTTTGCTGAAGATGTTAAAGCGTTTGTCTGTGGCCAGCCTCTTGGTAACATCCCTGAGAAACAATCGCAGCTCTCTCAACGTGTTCTCTTCCTGGTCCTCCATTCGCTGTTTTTCTGCTTCTGACAGCTCACGGGCAGGACAGGGCAGTGCAAGCGGAAGAACTTCCATAGCATGAAGAGCTAGGGAAAAAAACAAGTCAGACAATGAAAGTATTAACAGTGTACAATGAAATTTGGAGTGGCATTATCTGAAAATACATTTAATCTGCCTCATCGATACACCCTTAAGCCCCCCAGTTCTCCATTTTCTAAAATGGATAATCATAATTCCTCCAAGCCACCCCCAAAGTAACATGCAAGAAATTTATTCTGGGCACCGAAACACTGTCACATATTAATTACACCGTCATTTACCCCTAAGTTTTGAAAAAGTTAAGTATCACAAAACAAAACACTGAGATAACATTATTATTGGTTTGACTGTAATTTAGTTTACCAGCCTGTTTCCTTCTTGGTGGGGGCATTGCTGCCTCATCAAGAATTAACCTTTTGAAAAACTGTAATCTGTCTTCTTCAGTTGGTCTTTGAATATAAAAAACCTCTTCATACTGGATTCTGAAAATACATTTCACCTAGAAAGAAAATAATGCTACATGAAAACTGAGCCTCCACTCCAAACAACACGATTAGTGACCATACTAAAACACTAGTCACAAACTTTTCAAAATTAACTACAGGAAATAAGATAGTAAAGAAGATAGAATATATAGTAAACTCTACCCAAAGCTGCAGACACACAGCCTAGGGAAAACAAATGCATATAGTTCTCACAGAATTTACTGTAATAACTAAACCCGAAGCAGCCCATGATCCTAGCAATGGTCAACTTTGCAGTAAGAAGAAGAGAAAGAGTAGGTGAATAATTAAAGAAAATATTGAGAAAAAACATAGAAAAAGTGTGTATATATATATATATAAACATTCTAAACTTCAGAAATGTTAATTAAGTTAAACCTTTAAACTACATGAGCACATAGTTACATTGGAGTTTTTCCCAGGCAAGTTTTTCCTTAGCTTCGTCTAGATGTGCATTTGTAACCAGGTATGTTATAGGAATTCCATCATGGCCTTCAAGAAACCCACTGTGGTTCCCTTATAGGAACATTGTCACTTCTAAACAGCAAGTGTAGTTCAAGAACTACCTTGTCTTCTCAGCAAAGTAGAATGGAGATTATGAAAATCGGTAGCGTGGAAGTACACCTCCCACGAAAGAAAATTACAAACTTTGTATCAGCATTACATTTTCGGTTAGACGTATTTTAAATTAAGTGCGAAAAACAGTGCAAAACGGTGTTTTTTACATGACCATAACGTGTCATGGCACATATATCCCTAATAATGCACATACATCCCTAATAATGCTTCCTTCCACAATAAACTTACCTCTTCAGGCAATTCACTATACATGGACTCAGAGGTAGACAGTAGAAATATAGGGGAAAAAGATGGTATATCTTGCAGCAAAGTTAGAAAAGTAGCTCTCACAGTTTCACTGACAGCTTCCCACCAATCACCAATATGAGGCATGTAAACAACACTCGGTACTGTTCTTCGAGCTTCACGAAAGATCTAATTAGAAGAAACAGTGATATTTAAACTAAGAAATTGTTGTTATCCCTTGTGAGAAATAACATTTTTGTGGACTAGGAAATGATTCATGTTTCTGGTATTTTGTATATGAATGTTCCAGTAAAGTAAAATTATCTAATGATAAAAGCTTTCTAAACAAATGCTTGTGACTGTTAGCTGTATCATTTAATTATTTTATGTCAACGTGCTGGGGACTACAAAAAACTACTTACCATGTATGCTTTAAAAATTCATTAAGACTGAACAGTCAAGATGAAAATTAAACTGGTTTGCAATCCATGAAAAATCTACCACACTGTTTTGAACTCTAAAACATTTAAAACTAAGTAATTAAGCATAAAACCACTGCATACCAGTTTACACACAAGCTAATAAAACTGAACATTGGGAACCAAATACCCAGATTCAGCTTACTTGACATTAGGTATGTGACTAAGGGGTCAAGTTAGAAAAGTAATTACACTCACTAGTCAACAGAGAGATCTGAATCACCCCCTAGAGCCCCTTTTATTTTAAATATTAAAATAGAAGGAGCCTATGAAAACCTGGCTTTTACCTAACATTCCAGTTAGCCGCCTTTATTTAGATGCAAACAACCTGTTCCAGAATTACATAATTTATTCATTACAAGAGAATTTGAAATGTCACCTGTGCACACGATTCTTCAGGCGTTTTGGCACTGACTGAATAAAGTGCTGGCAGATCTAGCCTGTGTACAGAGAATTTTTCAAGAGTGTGCAACAGTGCTGGAGCAAGGTGCGAAGTTTGACCCGAACCCCTTTCTCCAGATAGCAGTAATCTTGGTCTGTAAGAGGTTGGCTGGTGATAAGCTGACCTGTAACAGACAACAGTTACAATTAACATGACAATGTTATCAATGGATACTTTTATATATATAAACAAACTCAATTGCAGTCTCATTTTAATAGGCTGGTTTGGAGGTAGTTGTTTTGTTGGTGGTTTTGGTTTTTTTGCCTTTTTATTATTAAGAATCCAAAAGAGAAGCAATGAACAAGGTTCCTACAACAGCCTAAAAATATTCAACCAACTCGAGAACATCTCGGGACTACTCCAGGTCTCAGTAACTCCAGCCTTATTTTCACAAGGATTCTATTCAAACTCATCTGCAAAACTATGCAGGTATTAAATCCATACAAATGTGGATTATAACCAGTTTATCCAAAAGCAATTCGTTGATCATATAAACAGACTTTCATGTGAATGGACTTCCAATGAAGTTATCTATTTAGTGATGTCAAGTTCAGTCCGAACTACCATAGCATCTCTACAGTAGCCTCAGGAATCCCAGGTTCACAAATTCTTCCTTTAAAAATGCTATGCCAGATTTCCAAAAAGAACATAACATTTCAATACTTTACTTAAAAACTAGGACCTGAAATAGGCCCTGAAATAATACAGTCAACGTTTATATTCTATTCTTATATTCATTAGATTTTCAAACAGAAGAAAGATTTTAAAGGAAAAACTGTAACGGTAAACTTATTGTAATTTTTGGTGTCGATAATAAATCCTAAGGAGTTCATGTAAGAATCTTCATTTGGTTGTTGTTTTTTTTTTTTTCCCCTGTTTTGAGGATGAGCAAAAGACAAACATTCGGTTTTTCCATGAAGAGTCTTTTCCATTTATAGTAAATTGATTACGAAATAATACAATTAATTTGCATTTTCTCTCATTAAGGCTTTTTTTTTTATCTGCATATCAATCAGCTTGTGCAGTGAAACAAGACTGAATGATTTCATTTTGAGCTAAATATTTGCCAACAGCTGTGAACAGAGCTGACCCCTTTGGCTTTTCAGTTCTCACAGTGGCGGTTACACACATAGATGACAATCATAAATACTCACTAAAATATATTATCAGGATTACTTACTTTACAAAAATAAGCAGAGTCTTCCAGATTATTTTACTGAGACACATCCACACAAATACACATTGTTTTTCTGTTTTCATGTTCCCTCTCCTTCTCTCACAACAAAATCTTAATTTTAAAGTATTAAAACTCTTGACTGTGCACCTCTGGGAGAACTTAAATGGTTTGTAATTAAAACCTTATATTTAAGCTCAGATTTCCATAAATGCTGTTCTGGCATCATTCTTTAGCACACAAAAAAATTTAGCTTTTTTCCACAAGATGGCTCTACTAAGCAGTAGAGCTATCTACTACTGAGCAGTTCTCCTAAGCAGACTCCCAACAGAACATTGTCTAAAACGATTCTAACTAAAAACAAAAGAAATATTACTTTATCATTGGTAATTACTGTAGCTAATACAATTTAAACAGGAAAGATTCAGCCAAATTTCACACACACTTTCGGAATTCCCATGAAAAACAAGGAAAAACGTGTTAAAAAAACCAAAAGCATTAATTATATAACCTATCCAAACAGCCGCATCCACCGAAGCTCAACAGTACTTCAGATCAAGAAAAAGCAAACAATTTGTGTTGTCATTTTAACTTTTCCTACAAAGCAAACCTCTAAATCTTTTCCTCCAAAATATTCCCTAATACCTCTCCTTCCCAATTCTTAGTCTTTCAAATCAATATTGTTACAAACTGAGAAGTAATGTTAAGTTCCTAACTTCCAAGCCACATCTGTCTGTTGCAAACTATTTCTGATTTCCATGTCTAGGATGTGGCCCTTCCTAAAACCATTCCCATCTAAGAACTCTTACCTGTACACTTACATGTTTCTATTCCATAAAACCATTGCCAACACATCTTTGTTACCTCTGCTGATCTAAGAATGTCATCGTTTTATTTTTCTGGTTAGAGGCACTTAGAGAAACACTCACATCATAAAATGAAGGTAGGGTTTATGTATAGCAGCTGATGACTGTTTCTTTGGTGATCCTGAGTGACAGCTCGTCTCAAAAATCGATGAAGTATTCTCATCTTCACTATCATCTAATATTAGACTTGGTACATCTGTTCCAAGAAATATATTAATTAGAGGCTTATTACTTATACTTGCAAAAAACAAGGAAAGGCATTACAATCTTCTTCAAGTAAATCATAACACTTATTTTTAAAAGTAGAAAAAAATGGTTACAACTGTCTAAACATCAAAACACAAAATAATAGATACTTCAAAAACCAAAACAAATTAAATACTGTAGAAGTCTAATCATAATTACAATTTATTTTTAAACCATCAGGCAGAACAATTTCACAAATACAAAAAACATTTAACTTGTTACAAAATGCTTCCTTTAGTTTAATGTCACTGCTAATCATTTTTCAAGGCTGAAGTTATAAAATCTGCAATTCCTCAGATTATATAGAATTTTGCATTTCTTTGTTGTAAGTGCCCAAATTTTTACAGGTAGTCTTCTTCCAAAAATTATTCTCAGCATAATCACCTGGACAGTGTGTGTTTATAAAGAATTGTTTTCTATCCTCTGATAATCTGCCAAAAATATCAACCTACTATTTATCACAATCAATGCAACGAATTCCATGTTCATATCCAATACTTCAACCTATCTGAATTCCTTTTCTAATATATTAACATAATGAACTGAAATAATTTCTATATAGCCCTTCAGAAATGAAAAGCTAAAAGAGTGATCACATTCTAAAGACAGCCTAGAGGGACAAAAAACTGCTAAAAAAAAATACAAGTTTGGCATTAAATGAAAACAACCAGTTGGCAGAAGACCCACACATTTGAACATTAGGTTCCCCTAAATTAGCTACCAAAGCTGCCATGGGATGAAGAGTAGACTGCTGCAATTAGATAATGGAAAGTAAACCATTGTGAGATCTTCATGTGCCCCTTGGAAAGAAATCTGGTTGATGTTACCCTAAATAAGCCATTCTCAATTCACTTAAGAAACCAGTCTGCATGGACGGGGTGAAAACGGCCAGTAGGAACAGTGCAGACAGCAGACCTCCCGTGGAACAAAACGCTCTGCAATGGACAGGCAGAGCTTCTGAGAGCTGCTCAGAGTCCCAGCAGCACACTGCTGTTGTGGGGTGACCACCAGACATCCTAACAGCAGCCCAAAGTGGCCCCAGACACAATGAAAAATGGACTGCTGTGAAACAACAGCATGAAATAGAGAGATCTGAGAGTTATTGGCTAATGTATCACCCAGCCACATACTTTACCTGATCTACATGAAACCAGGTACTGCTACCCTGACCAAATGACCACCACAGAACAAAAGAATCAAGTTCAAGGCAGTGTTGACAGCGTTGGGTGGGGATGCAACAGCTATGCACATAGACTTACGGTCCAGGAGAAACTGTTTAGAGACAAAGGTTCCCATATTTAGCTGCCTGATGTAAGAAACTGGATTCAGACAAGGCTGAGCAGAAATAATATTCTGCTGGTACGGGAGGAGGACATGACATATCTCTCGGCAAATGGTGATGCAGTCACACTTGTGACAACCATTCCTCAAAAATATAACGAAGGCTTGCAAATCCCCAGAAGTGGCCAAAATCAAGTCCGTATCAGGAAGTATCAGGTCAGAAGCTGCTGGAGATCTAACTCAGGGCAAAGATGGAAGACCTTCAAATCAACCAGACATAGGCCTCCCAGCTCTTGTCTCATTGCAGACCTCAACAGGCAGAATTTTTGCTAAACCAAACGCAGACCATAGGCAACGTCCTATGTTCATGCAACAAAAATTCTGAAGCAGAACTTTACAACGAAGAGAGGGAGTTTTAATTCAATTCTTTATCAATAACGACAATCTCCAAATTGGGCATTACCAACAGGCTACAAGTAGAGTGGGAGGCTTGGGTTTCCAGAGAGCCTAAAGCTGCAAGCTAACTCCTGACCCCCCGCCACACATTCCCAGGCCCCAGCTCATGCCAGGTCCACGCTTGCTGACATCTTCAGCTATCCCCCAGTCAGCAGAAAAGTAACCCAACAAAAATAGTGTTTTTGGACAAGCTGGCCAGCAAAATGATTTAATGAAGGGCCTGACACATCCATGAAGTATAAGGGACAGAGCAAAAATGCACAGCTGGGCTGGTGGAAGTGCAGCAGCCAGCACAAGGATCAACCTAAGCTCCCAGGGCCGCAGACTGAAAGCATGCTCTGGAATAGGAAAAAAAAAAAATTATAGCTGTTGCAGATTTGCTTTATGATCAGGCTATTTTCAAGTTAATTACACACAACCACAAGACTGTTTATAAAGTCGGTGGGGTGACGGTGTTCCCAAATAAGAGCAATAAAAAATACGTCACAATAAATAGTTACCAAAAACCAAGGTAACTTCTTCGACATTTAAACACCAAGAAGTGACCAGGGTAACTATTAAAAGTATGGCCCTGCGAACACAAAACACAGAGCCCATTGACTCACTGCCAATCAAAACAGTCAGTCGCATTCCTTCTTACTCTTGCTTCCTCAATGCACTCGCGATGCTCCCATCGCAGCAGGGTTCTGGCATGCATCTGACCCCTCAGTGCGTTGGATTTTACTCACTAATTTGGCAAAAAAGCTAACTTGACAGAACAGCAAATAGTTCTCAACTTGCTAACGCAGCAGAATCAGCTCACAGGATCAGAAGTGCATCAGGCCACTCTAAGGGGAAGAAAGCCTCAGGACTTTCTCGTTATCCAGCTGATGACCATTACACAGGCTCAGGTATCTTGTCCAAGCACACACTCACCTGCTGAGCTGTGAGCTCCCCGTCCCATTCTTTTGCAGCTTGCTTCTGCCCCAGTAACAAGCAAGGAATTGTGGACAGGTAATTGACACTCAGCACAGGAACACTGATTTCAGGTCCTAACATGCTGAGCAAGTCTCTCATTATTTTCTTTTGTTCCACCACCTGATTGCACCCCATTATTTCTCATATTTATATTTAAAATCACTTAGGGGTCTTCCTTTTTTTCTAGATGGCACTCAAGCCTACGGGATATTGGTCTATATAGGACAGTTTATTAAATGCCACAGCAACTAGAAATCAGCAAAAATAGTTATGAAACATCCAAGCAAACTGTACTTATATTTGAACAAAACACTAAGCCAAACAAACATCAGGCTAGAAATACAAAAAAGCCAGCTTTTTTTTTTTTTCCCTAAATTGAAACATGATTTACAAAACAAAACAAAAACAAACCAAAAAGCCACATACCTTCACTTCTTTCACCCTGGCTAAATTCAGCATGAGGGAACACTTTGTGTAAAACCACAAGGAGGTTAGCGAAGGTACGTTCCAACAGTGGTCTGATCACAGGAGATAACGCATGTCCTGAAGATGTCACGGCACGTTGGGAAGCAGGCACAATATTCTGCATTGCATGATAAAAATCTTGTGCACTGAGAACTACTGAAGAAACATCAAGCTGTAGCTTCTGACTGCTCACATAAATCTGGGGATAGCGTCGTCTCAGGGCAATCAAGGCAGCCTCAGTGCAAAGTGCTTTTATGTCAGCTCCACAGTACCCTAGTGCACAAAAAAATAATATATATATAGAGATATCTTCCATGAAATAGCACTGTTGTGCTGCATACATTTCAAGCATGCCTGAAGCTGAAAACAATCAGTAATACTTTGTTATCAAGCTCCACAAAGCATCTGCCAAAACATGTCAGGTTGTAATCCAGTGACACTGCTGTATACCAAGAAATTATGTACAGTTACATTGAAATACGGCCAGAAATGAATCCTGTACGAAGGTTAAAATGACCTATGTTTTCACTAGATAGTGTTTATTTTCAGCCCATTGTTTTAGCTCTGTCATCGCTCTTCCTTTTTTCCTTCACGTTGTGTAAAGTATGTTAGCCATTTGTAACAGGTTAGCCCCTCTTCCTTTTTTCACTTTAACATCTCTACATGAACTTTTTTTTATTAAAAAAAAGGGCAAAGTAATTCTGTTATATATATATATGGTCAAACTATTACAGAATGGGAAAATAAGCAGTATAAAGAAAAACGGTTAATGAGTAGAATAAAGATAATTCTCATGTTAAAAAAGAACACTATGGACTCTTGGAAAAATGTGAACCATTACTATCAAGGAAAATGTTTCAGATTTCTTAGTTTTGTAATTTTACTAACATAACCGAAGAGTAAAAAGAACGACTAAAAAGCATTAGAACTTTTCTTCATTCTAGCTTTAAACATCTACAGGAGGCCACCTATAATTGCTTATTCAGCATTACTAAAAACCACAGATTATCAAATACTGAGAGACTTACCACCTCTGTGTCTTTTGCAGTTCTAATGGTTTGGGTTTTTTCCCCTAGAACTACAAATTAGATTTCAAATTTTCCCCGTATCTCTTAGCAAGAGATGTTAATATGGCACTGTATTGTGTAGCACAAAGCTTCATCTTTCAAATAATGTAAAATATTATTCCCGTGCTAAAAGTGCTAAAGAAGCTAATTCATCAATTCCTTACATAAATTGTTCTTGTTTGTTTTTGTTTTGTTTTTTTTTTCTAAACCAGACCTTGCCCCCTCTCCCCACAAGGTGTTACACCATTCGCACTTTTTCTATGCCACTTTTGTATTGGTCTTTTGGCAGCGCCAAGTTCAAAACTGAAGCCTGCCTTGCTTCTCTATTTATCTGCTGGTGTTCTTGCAGGGCTACTGGCACGTGTTTTTACAAAAATTAATACAGCAACAAGGAAAAAAGTTTATTCTGTACACTGCATTAAAAATAAAAACCAATGCAATTAAAATAAGGGAGACGGACAATTTTCCTTTCCCATCTTTCAGTTATATTAATTTGGGGGGATAATCATAAAATATACCAACTTTTCAGCTATAAAGATAACTCAAATTGGCTGAGACTTAAAATTCCACCTGAGTTCCTCATATATACTTGAGCATCATCCAGGAAACAAACACAGTCATACAAAGAACACCATGAACATCAGACTTGTTATACAACTTTTAAACTAAGCTTTCCATTTTCACAGAGAGGTTAGTAATTATAATCGTGTAAACGTGGTCAGCACACATTGTGATTGTTACTTCAGAAGCAGCTAGAAATTCACACTACCAAGTTACCTTAAAATTAAATATTCACGTTACATTTGAAACATGTTCAAATATGTCCATTTTAATCATCAGGCAACTAATTATCCTCACTACTAAGGTGATTTTTGTTGTTACTGTTCTTTTTTTTTTTTTTTTTGACTAACCCCCATCACAAAATCAAAACCATTCAGGCACACTCCATCAACCACATGAACCTATTGAACAGTAGCTACAAGTGCATCAGAGAAATCAAAACCAGGGTTTTTCCTCTACGTTTTGCTTTCTTTCAACATCGGTTACGTGTTTCCCATTTGAATTGGTCTACTTTTCATGTAACAAGCATACTGAATTAAACAGAAGTTTAGGGGGCACTAACCAAAGCTTAAATCAAAGATGTGCAAGAGATATACAGAACTCCAGAGGCCTGTCGCCTTAAAAACTAGTTTAGCATATTTATCACAAAAGATTCAGCAGCTCAGGAGCTACGTCCTTTCCAATTTTTCTATTAATAAATGCTGTAATACCACTTTCTAACAGTCTTTTTAATCACCGCTTGTACATCTCCAAGGATTGGCAAAATTAGGAAATAATAGCCTGTAGCCTATTTTTAAAATTAAATTCTCAGGTGATCGGATACACAATTAGTCTCCATTTCTATTTTTCATTTCTCAGGAGCAATTACATTCGAAGAGTAATAATTGGCGTCTCTTTCTGAGGGACTCTCTTGTGCACACTGTACATCCATTTCAGCGACAGGAAAACTGCAAAAATCCTGTGTCTTGTGAAACACTGAAGAGTTTTTTGTTTCTAAGAAATAAACGCACACTGATTAAGACAAGAAAAAAGTAAAAGTATTGACAAAGGAAACAAATAAATAAAACGTGTCGCGCCAGGAGTAAATAACTTGAATTTAGCTTTGTCTAAATTGAAACTTTAATGCATAACCAAGGCTCAGTGCATTTAATTCCGTTTTTAAAGAATCCCACAAAGGATGTTCAATTTGGTTGGCAAAACACGCTGGCACACCTCAACTTAGAACAAAATTAATTATTCTTATCAAGAAGCCCATTTTGTTCCACCTCTAACCACAATACTGAGCTAAGTATTTCTGAAGAGCAACTTCGAAAGAGCAGGACAGCAAAAAATAGATTCCCACGTAGGTTTCCAAAGAATGCATTTTGATCACTGAAATTTTAAAGCCTTTAGAAGAAATTTTTTTCTTCTACTTTTACTGTGCAGAAATTATGCCCTCTCTAAACTTTCTTCTGCCCAATATACACCCAAAAGCCTACAAGGAACTGCTGCTGAGCTAGGTTTAACATCTGGTCTATCAATCTTGACCACTTCTAATTTCTGCAGTGCAACTCCCTGCAACTCTTCCAATGGACTGCAGGGAAAGTTCATTACCAAAATTCAGTATAAGAGAAATGAAAAGTAATGTGAACAAGTAATGCTGAAACTTCTCCTTCCAACATTACACTAGGATAGGAAAGGAAGATGCAACAATAAACCATTTTGTCACAAAACGCTGCTTCAAAAATAAGCACGGAATCAAATACATTATGGAAGCATCTTGAGCGTGATGGCTTGCTTCTTTACAAATGTACTTAACGTTATTTAAATAACCCTCTTTTTACACTGTAAAAAGATTCATCTGCAAGATGAAGGAATTCAAACCTTTTCTGTTGCTAGTATATTTTGCTTCCTACAAGACTGTTAATAGTCTACCTAACCACAGAATGCTGTCATTCTGAACTTGGACAATGAAGTAAGCCCAAGAGATAAGCAAAGAATATAAAGTTTGGGATTGCTGTGGCCCAGTGCACACCTACACGGCAAAACCAGTAATAAGCACTTGTGCTTACTGAAGGTAGTAGTAATACATCAGTGTGTGGTCTTCTGAGCAAGTCCATGTTCTCCCTCAAGCTGCTTCACTTTGTCTCACACTCAGTGCATTTATGTGGCCGTTCAGTCAAGTGTGGTCTTTAATGCTTGCATACACATACACAGAAATCTCCTAAAATGCATATAATCCATAACACCTTGGATAAAAATAAGCCCTCAGGAAATAATCTGTATTTTGCAATTCCTGAGGCTTTTTGCTTGTAATTTCCTTATAGTCACACCCCCAGTCTTAAATTTCTGAGTCGCGCAGACAGCTGCTTCCCCAAAGTCATTTACTTTGGTAGTATTTCAGCAGTTTTCTTCATTAGGATCCACACGCTCGTAGATTAAGTGTTGCCAAGTTTGCTGAACTGGAGAGAGGTACAAACCATGCTGTGCAAAAAGCCTGTTGGGTCTAGGCAGCTTTTCTGTGGGGGTACAGGGAGAGGTTTTAAAAAGAAAAAAGAACTGTATGCAAGAGGAAATGGACCAGTATGTACTCTATCAATGTGACAAGTGGGCCGATGAGTTCAACTTGCACGGCCACAAAGAATCTGGAATGCCTGTTTAAACTATCAGTCGCTGAAGATTTTGCTTATAGAAACGATGATGCAATCTCAAGATGAAGAAGATAAACCATTCTTCAACTGTTTTAAAAGGTCTCTGTAACCGTCAAAAGATTTTAATCTTGATGTATGGAAACATTTAAATTCCAAGACACAGAATGGAGAAAATCAAGTGCACAGTGGCTGGAGAATAGGAAAGCCAAAGGAAACAGAAAATGGTATTTCTTTCAGTTAGCTGACTTTTCCACAGAACAGGCTTTACTGAGCACAAAGAATGTCTTCCTATCAAACCTACAAATGGCTTTCTCTAGGGTCTGAAATTTCAAAACACATAATTGTGTTCTCAATGCAAAAATATGGTGAATTTTCAAAAAAAAAACGGGGTTTTATCCCAACTATTCCCCTCTCTCCCAACTAAGCAGCATCACGTCTTTGCACAAATCAAGCAGAATTTACATGAAATGAGTTTGGCACATGCTGTCTTATACCCGGCAAAGCTTAAACTGGAGTTTGCTGGATAGTTATGTTTTCTCCTCACCAGAAGATGTTGAGGTCTTTGTGCATCAAAAGCGGAGGGATGCTGCTTCGATGATAGATGTCCCTGTGGATGAAGAGGATAATTCGGATGTACTGTAGCTGACTGAATGGACTGATGTTCAATTTAAAGTTCTTATTTCTCTGATGATGGATTCCAATGCACAGATATTTGAGACTGTCCTTTTTCTGAGAACTTCAGTGCTTCTCCAAGCAGATGACTGACAGAGGATGTATCTTTGCATGACAAATTGTTGAGAAGAGATTTGTAGCGTGTGTTTTAGGGTCACTTCCTCTGTTAAATTCACTATAAAAATATTTGGGTTTGTTTCTGATTAGCTTTTAAACAGCAGGTTTGTCTTGAACAACCATCCTCCATTCAGTACAGCAGGTCTTTGGGCGCTCCAAAGGTATAGTTAATGTACTCATGGTGTGGTGTTTCACCCCGCCCCACCCCACCTGTATCTACACTTTGGGTTTGTTCAATGATAGCAATCTGGAAAAAAAAAAAAAAAACCTTAAAGGCCTGGTAGTTTGTTGGGATTTCTGTCAGAGGAGAACATGCCAGTAAGGAAAAATGAAAGAAGTATGGATTTTTTTCCTCCATGTGCAGACAGAAAAAAAAACATTTCTCCCTATCCCATCTGTAGTATACTAATTTAACAGGTGGTCTACCTGAAGATTCCAATTCCCATTTCTATTTGCTTCTCTTTGTGGGTGCGCATCTTATATAAGGACAAGTGGAAGTTACAGAAAGGAAAAATGATTTTATTTTACTTTCAAACAACTAATAGCTACTCTTCTCGTATTTTATTAAGACGGAAGCATGTTTTATTACAAAAAAGAATGTTGAAAGTACAAAAGTTTAAAAAGGTCAAAATAATAAATACCCTGATGCATTTAATATACTTTCCAAGTTTAACGCAGAAGAGAAAACATCTATAGTAAAAGTACTATCATCATAACACTCACCAACACATTTTTCAGCAAGTTCTCCTAAGAAGGGGTCTGACAATTTGGGGTTCCAATCCCTGGTATGAATTTGTAAAATGTGCTTTCGTGCCTGATTTAAAAATAAAAATAAAAAAGTTAGCAAGCCAAACCCATGACACAATAACTTATTTAAATATAGTATTTATTCAAGAATATAGCACGTTATTTTTCCTATTTTTGATATGTCCTTGAGACAGATGAAATAGAACTTAGCACTCAAAGGTCTCTTGGGAACAAAGGTTTTCCGGTCTTTTAATTTTATATATAAGCATTAATTTTTTTTCAGTATAACAGTTATACATTTTAATTGCTGTTTAATCAATGCCAATATTATACATGAACTGATCAAAACTCATGTTCTAGTAGGAATTATCTTAATTTTATAATTGAATCTGTAATTGCTATATCTGTGATTAACAGCTTCTACTGCCAAATGCCTCACCAATTAATAATTTGCTGAGCAGCATAGTGCATACACATGAAGTTGGAAAGTATTTCATTTTAAAATTGTACAGAATCCAAATACATTATCTACATGTACAGTATGGGTTTTTTAACTATAAATTCAAGCAATACTTTAGCTGAGTTTTTAAAAATCTAGAATAGAGAAGTGAAATATTCCTGTCACCAACATAACTTCTGATTATCCATGTACAATTTTTATGTGCTTTACAGTATACATAAAGATATTTTCTGTTACTAACACTTCCTAAACCCCAATATTCAGGGCTCCTAATACGGATAGATAGAAAAAAAAAGTTTTTAGCTAAGCAGTTCAGTTTAATGCAAATAATTTACCTCTGTTTTTATTTTTAACTATATTCTGAAGATTTCAAGTTCAATACAACTTTATGTACATTTTTAGTAAAAAAAACGTTGATAGTGTCTTCATAAAATTTAACATACTTGTAAGAACTAATGGAAATTAGTATTTCATAAGCTTGGTTGTAGACATTCAAACATTTAATGTACAAAAAAAGCTCATTAATAAATCTACTTTGTTAAGTTTTACCTTTTGATCAGGCAAGTTGAAAAGAAATTCCCTGTCAAAACGACCAGGTCTCCTGAGTGCAGGATCTATAGAATCCAGTCTATTTGTAGCACCAATTACAACTATTTCACCTCTATTATCCAATCCATCCATGAGGGCAAGAAGAGTAGACACTATAGAGCTAAAAGAGTTTTCAAAAACAAAACAAAACAAAAATGTATAGGGAACACTGTAATAGTTTCCTGTTTCAAATAGCAACATTTATAACTGAAAAAAAAAGTTAAATTGAAATAAACTGCATAATTGTTTCAAGTCTCAAATCAACGAGGAGTCTTTTGATATAATCTGTATTAGACTTAGTGTTACAACTCCAGTAAGTACTACAAATTCAAACTTCCTCCTTTACAAGTTTTGAGGAATGAGAACTCAGTAAACTATTTGCTGTGTCTCTGAAAAGATCTCTTCCATTAACAGCATATGCACAGTCCCATTTAGAGTTACGGTAGCACCAAGCAAAAGAAAGGTCCATCAAAATAAAGCCACGTATTTCCCATAACCTAGGCTGCTGTCCCCAAAGTCTCCTTCCTGTTCTCCTTATTTCAGTTGAAGGAAATGTATATACAAAATGCCACCAGCCATAAAATGAAAAAATACAAGTGAGCTGTGATAAAAAGCACGGCAAAATTGAGATTGAAGGCAATCAGGAAAACAAATACATCAAACAGCAAACTTGTAAAAAAAAATGTTTAAAAAAAAAATGATACGGCAGTAACTCAGGATGAATTTCCGTATCATCCAGTATCAAAAGGATAGAGGTATTCATTTCATTCACAGAACACTACAATTTAAAATTTTAGAATAGAAGTGTTTTCAACAGCTTATTCTATCGGCATGCTAACAGAATCTGTTTACAGTATAAAACCAGCAAGCAAAGGGGCTTTCCCTTTATGGAAATCTTTACTTGATAATACAGCTGAAAGGTCACTTCCACTACAAGCTGATTCCCAACAAATTGCAGTCTGTCTGAAAATCTGTGACTTTCCAGAACATAAAAACTCAATAACCTGTCCTTTCTACTTAGGCAAACGTAAAAATCCTTCTTGGAAATCACACTTTAGAGTTTACCAAGATAATGTATTTTCCCTGGTAGCACATGAGAAATATTACCTGTGAATCTGATCTTGCCTACTAGAACGAACTGGAGCCAAGCCATCTATTTCATCAAAAAAGATTATAGAAGGTCTCATCAAGTATGCCTGGTGTGCAAAAAAATTGAATTCACTGTTAATTCATAATTACTCCATTAACACTGAAAACAGTTTATTTTGATTACAAAGCAATAACATGCTAAACTAACACACATATTGAAACACCTGTGATAAAAGGTGTACTCTGAAAACAAAACTGAATTTTCAACTACTGTACTGTTTTGGACAAAGCAAAAAGACTGCATTCTCCTTTGAATAAGCAAGATGGCACCAGTGTATCAGTTTTACTGTATTTGGGAGATTGAAGACAGCAAAGGGTACATAAACTGAGTCACCTTATACTCAGTTACAAAAAACAGAAAAAAATACAGAAAGTATTTTATCTGCCCATAATTCATTTGTTTGGACATGTCTGAAAACAACATGTTTGAGCAACTACGTTTCACTGCTTTATGTGACACTCTTCCGTTCATCACCTTTCAAGCCAAAAAAGGATAATAAAATATACATAGCAGACGCAGTCCCGCATCCTCCTAGAAGGAGCAGATCTTGAACATGCCAGCCAAATTCAAACTCACTGATTTAAGGGTTTTTTTGTTGGTTTTTTTTTTGTTTTTAAATTTTTACCCAAACTACTTTGTCTATTTCATTAACGGACAAGTTCAGAAACTTTTTTCCCCTCAGTTCTCAAAGCCAAAAAATGTTGTTATTTCAGCGTTCCTTTATTACTTCAACTAAACACATAACTTGGACAAATCCCGCCTGATCAACGAAAACAGGTACTTAAGTTTCATTTGCAAATAATCTGGACTGCCTAGAACATAGTGCAGCAACAAAACAAAAAAGCACACAGATATACAAAAAATATATATTTTTTCTAACCTGATCAAAAAGGAGTCGAAGCTGACGTTCAGATTCACCAACCCACTTACTGAGACAGTCTGCTCCTTTCCTCATAAAGAAAGCCACCTTTTTGTCTCCTTGACTGCATTCATTAGCTAGAGCTCTAGCTACCAAGGTTTTACCTGTTCCAGGAGGACCATAGAATAAACAGCCCCTGAAGATAAATGGATCAACACAGTCACAAACTTATTTTACGTCTCCTGAAAAACTCCAAGTCAAATTTTATATGAAGACAGGGAGCCTGGAGAAGAAAGACTTAAGTTCTATTATTATTACATAGCATATTCAACATGACTTTTTAAGACATGTATGTTTTATGCTTTCATATCAGTAGATCTTTGCTTTGTAAAGCACATCAGTCAGAAGGATGTTAAGCTTTCAAAGGATTGTTTTACTCTAGCTAAATACCTCCTCAAATATTAAATCAAATACTTCAGTCAATTTTTATTACTTCTTTGGAGTGATGTATTTCCTTTAAATGACAAAAATATCTCAAAATTTTCAATTTACTTATGTATAACCATTTAAATCTCTCACTAGAAAGTGGCTGATTGTCATGAAAACCATAACATAACGTTACTGAGACTACTTCTATAAAAGAAGCATCAGCTTTTAGCTTGGTTTAGTCAATTATTTGATAACACAGTCATTTGATAATTTATTTATTGATAATAATATTGATACATTATATTTATTGATAATAAAGTCAAGATATTAAGGCTGCCTTAATAGAACACTTGAGAACTCTTTCTTCAACAAAATCACAAAAATGTTTGCCTTACCACAAGAGAAGTAAACTAGATTTTTGTAACTCTTCATCTTGCTTATTATATTCTGATAGACAAGTGGAGTTACAGACATGTAAGTCTATTTGAACTGTAAACACTTCAGGGAACGAATCAATCTCCTATGTGTTTTCAAAGGAAGCATACTTCAGAGTTTAATGAAATCAAAATACAACAACAAGAGCAAATATACCTACCTTGGTGGCTGAATTTTGAATTTTTCAAATATTTCTGGATAGAGAAGAGGAAACACTACCATTTCCTTAAGTGCAAGGATGTGATGGCTCAATCCCCCTATACTATCAAAACGCACCTTGGAAAAAAAAAGCAAAGTCCATATTAGCAATGGCTTTTCCCAAAAAACCCTATGTTTATAAACCAATGTACTTGGAAAAAAGAACTGCAAACAGCAATGCATTCATCAAAAAATACTAAAATAGGAGTTGTCTCAAGTATAAAAAAGTTGAGAAAGTTAATTCTCAGTTGCCCAGGTAAAGTTTACCTGGTTCACAAACTAACTGTGCCAGGGATGCCTGGACATCTACAGAAACATCGTAGAAACGACATAGAAACGTCGTTGCCCACATTGGAGAGCATTTTTAAACCCAGGCACACCGTAACATGAATATCCTTGAAATACTTCTGGATGGTGGTTCAGCTCTACTACTAATTCAGCAGCTTTTCCACAAACACACATCATCAACTAGCATACATCGTTGTTTCTAAATTTTTTTTTTTTTTTTTTTTTTTTTTTGCTAGGCCAAGCTGAGGGTTCCTGGACTACATTCCCTTTAGTCAGATTTGTCAGAGAGAATACTGAAGATCCACACAAACATTCTGTTTGAAGTCTGCACAGTACCAACATGGCTAGCACATGGACAACCCCAGGTGGTCAGTACAACTGTTTCTACACTGCTCAGGATATCACAGCTTCCACTATTACAAGTAATCAAAAACTGGCTGTAAATAAAGAAATACAGCTGAGAAATTGATATTTGAGCTCATCGATGGTACGCATGCAGCCTGATGATTTACTACAGGCCAAAAGCAAATGCTTCATAGCCCAAAATAATAAACAGACAACAGCTTTAGAACAATTAAAATAGACCAGTGAGTATACAATGAATTAACTTCAACTCTAATGAGAAACTATGGTGAATTCTGCTTATGCATAACTGGGGGAAGGAAAAAAGTTTTAACGTACCGATTTATCAACAATCATAGGGTCAACATCAGCCAAGCTTGCCCCAACTTTCACACGTTCTCGTAGGATTCCACTAGCTAAGTCTTCCGCTCTGAAGTTTAAAGGTAGGCACCTGTTCAACCATAACAACAAAAAATATTGTTTTAATATTTTGGGGGGAATGGACAGAGACAAGAGATTGAATGGCTTCCTCCACTAAATTAAAACACACATCAGTCTAACCAGTTTTCATCCAATCACTTAAACTTACTCATCCAATTTCAAAACTATTATTAAAAAAAGAAGTTAAATTTATTAGGCTGAGATAAAAGAATTATAGAACTAATTCTTCTGTGTATCACTAAAAATAGAGAGTACCTAAAAAGACAACCTTCCTGGATTGATAAGGTAACCAAATTGATATTTTTATTTTGGTAATTATTGTTCCAGATTTGGTAATTCTCTAAAGATAGTGTTATGCTTGCATATAGGTATTTCATTCTGGAGAGCTAGACTGGACACATTATTTTGATTTAACACAAAAAAAAGTTGAGCAAAAAAAGTGCACTCTCAGATCACCTTTAAATCATATGCACCTGATTCAGTTTCTCAGCATATACAAAGAAGCTTCAAATCCTTACACAGGTATTAAACCAGGTGAAATACACAGAGTAAGGGAGAGAGAAAGGTACCAGTAACATACCAGTTACACTTGCAATTACACTTTTGATAGTTGTACATGTCTTTGGAACTCATTAGGATGGAAAAAGGAATGGTATTGCAGACAAGAGATGGAAAAAGAAGAGCATAAAAAGAAAACAGTTTTCCTACAAATATATCTATGGCAGTAAATTTATTGACATGTTATATATCTTCCACTTTTAGATAACTGGTAGAAAAATGTAAGGTCAAAAGACTGTATGTTGTGTGTGCAGAATGTTCATGATGTTACGAAACAGTAAGAAATTATGAAGGGCCAGCACTGGCGTGTACACCTGAAGTAACTGGGACCAAGTACCAACGTAAATCTAGGTACTCTCTTTTTACACCAAGAATAAAAATACATTTTTAACTGACAAATTATGTCTTGTAAGCCAGCTGAATCAAATAGATTTATTTTTTTTTAATCTTTGGATCTTTTTTTATCACTATTGTTAATTATCTCTTCAAAAGACTTCAAAATCTACATTAATATATAAGTAGCAATCCTCCCACACAGTAGCTGCAGGCAATCCCAGGTAGAATCAAAAAAGTCTGCAGAATCAACAGAACACTAACTTATTTTCAGCAGATTATTTTCTGCTGAATAGTAAAAATAAAACCCTCCTAAAGACCAAAGATGTTTTGATACCTATTTCTTGCCCTGGCCATGCTTTTAGATTTTCTTCTTTCAAAACGTTCTTCATCTGACGAAGTGGTATCACTGCTGTGAATGGCATGCTTCTTTCTCCTATTTAAATAGCAAAATAAATACAAAGCTCAGTCCTTTTCACAGTTGTACAGCCTGTTTTGATTTTTTATAAAAACAAAATTGAAACGGCAAATACAATACTGTTCAGGTTTAACACACGCATGCAAATTTTTGTTTTATTAAGAAGATATCAAAATACTTGGGGGGAGGAATAGAAACATCATCTTTTACTGTCTCAAGAATGTCCAATATCAACACGGACATTACCATAACAGTAGATCCCTGTAAAATCCAGTGCATGTTACTTCAGCAAGTATGACTAAGTATTCAATCCTTACGTTGTTGAGTTCAAACAGCTACGCAGAAACTTCCAACCCTTAGCCACCTCTATCATAACAGAAATATCAAGGTCTCCTTACTCAGTTTGATGCTTTCCTCTATTCTTTTAAAATATTCCATACTTCCTAAAGCGTATGTTCTCTTTTTATGAGGTTAAGGCTGAACAGCAGCAGCTTTACAAAGTATTACATTAGTTTAACTTCTGAATCGAAGTAAAATTACTATTCAAAGCATGCATGAACCATTTCTTATTGTAGTATGACAGTATTTCAGAATACTCTTTCAAAATACTAGATAATGTACATTATTACATCCTCTGTACACAAAAATACTCTTAATTTAATCAGTGTGAAGAAGCACTTTTTTGTATGAACTAAGCAGAATCAGCTAATAGGAAAACTAATGTCTTTTTAGTGAATATAGTGAGCTTTGTCATTTGCATGAACATGATAATGCATTGATGAGCTATTTTTTTGCCAAAGGAAAATTAGGCAAATCAGTTTTGACCAAAATGATCAAAAATTAAGTACATTTAAAAACGCATCAAAGAGAACGTTATGCAACTGGAGAGAACTTTTATGGGAGTGTAAAATACCCTGAGAAATACAGATAAAATGGAAGAGGAGCAATAAACATGATAAAACTGAAGGGATAATTGCCTCCAAACTCTTTACATCTTACTAGCAATTAAAACTCCAGAGATCATCCAACACAATATACACTACAAGCAATAAAATTCTCCTCAAAATTATACGTTATTTATATCGCGAAGAAACTTGTAGAATCCTAAGATCCTGCTACAGAGAAAAGCTTTTTAAAGCTTTGAGTAAGTTTGGTTTTACAAAAACTCAAGTATTTTGTTAAATAAAGCCTTTTGACTGTTTACAAGAAAACTCAGTACATTACAGACTTCTTTGACACAAAAGGTCCAAGTCAAAAATCATGTTTGGTTAATTTTATGTTAAATTCCTAATACTATTCAGATGGAACCTGAACTAGAAGAAAACAAAAAAAAACATTACTCTGACTTAGTTTTCCTTGTAGGATAGAAAATGGACATTAGCTAAACTGCTGCTTTGGAACTGAACACTAAATAAAAGCCTTTACAGAAAAATCTGGTGTGCAGTGCAGAATTCTTGTTCCAGTACTGGCAAAACACCCGTTTCCAGTCAGTTTCCAGACTGCTCATCACAAAGCTTCTAAAAAAAGCTTCATGAAATGCTGTGAAATTCATTTCTGTATGCTGATCAGGATCTGAACCTGAGATACAATTCAAGATCCATTCATATGCATGAGTGAAAACATACAACTCAAGAATATTTTGAAAATCAAAAGCTAATAGAAACATACTTAGAGAGAGTAAACAACTACGTACCAAAAGACTGACATTTACCTGATATGGCTTCTTCTCGCAGGAGATCTGTGAATATCAAACAGTGTATTTTCCCTCTTTTTTTGGTGAGCCGGCACTGAGTAAGAGAAGTTACAGGTTTGTAACATCAGTTAAAAAAGAATGAACTAATCTAAATGCAGCTGCAAAAATGTTAGATTATTCCCGTACCAATAATTTTATCACTGTTTTCTCCATTAGCTCAAATTAGGAAAAGAAATTTCTCATCATTGCAAAATGTGGCAACTGCTGCTATGCAATTTATCTGGTTACGAATTAGGTTTATCACTCAAGAAGCAGAGAAATCAGCAGTTTTGCTATGTATTTATTTATTAGGTGGCAGAGTTCAACTTTTGCCAACTATTTCTTTGCAACCCTGAGCCCAGCGTATGACAGTATTTGCAAAGTTCAATGAGGCAGCAAGCAGGAGAGATGCTACCAAAACGCACACTTAACAATCGTTTTCAGTAGTCATATTCATATGGTGAACTAAAACAGAGGCAAGAATGGAAGTCACTAAACACTGCTTGGGAGCTCGTTCAGGGATAAGGAACAGTCATCCAACTTCCCTTCCCACACCCGTGGTGTTTCTTGGAAGTCAAAAAAGCAGAACTGTATGAGCACTGTCTAGTTACTCACCTATTGGAGGGGCCTGATATCTTTCAACAGTTTTTCTCTGTCTTAGATTATACGGTCGGTCATTTTCTTCTCCTTCAGCTTCTTCTACTTCTATATCTCCATCTTCTTCCTGAGACTCTGTTGGGAAGGGTTGGGGGTAAAGAGAAAATTTCAGAACTCATCTTCTTGATGCCAGAACTATCCTTACCCTAAACATTTTAATGGTCATTGAGAACTATCCCCCTCCTACTAATTAACATTAATTTGCAAATCACTAGGAATTTGAAGACCAAGACCAATCTACAGCCTATTGTCAAAACTTCTTCCAGTTTCCCACAGAAGGTTCTGGAAAAGCAACAGAAAGAAAAGTAAGTATAATCAAATTAGTTTTAGCTGTGAACTGCAAATATCTGTCATCTTTTTCCTTCAGTAATTATCCCTCAAACTAAGAAAATGCCTTTCTTCTCTCTCTTTTCCCGTAGCTGCCTGGGAAAATCAAATATTTGACATAACACAAAAATAACTCTAATTGTAAGATTCACAGTATCATTTTTACACGGAGCAAATCAACACACTGTATAATAAAGTTACCACATAGATCCATCTATTAATATGATCAGTATTTCTGTCCCTAGACCTCTGAATTAAGACTGTGTTCTTACTAACTAGGAAAGACCAAATAACCTACAGTTCAAAATTTAGTTCAAAATCAAAAGACACTATGCTGTGTCCTGTATGGGTCCCTTATGTCAAGTTTGAGCTTGGTTTCCTAAGGAAACCAAGCATGCTGTTGATCAATGCCATCAGAGTTGGCCATTATCCCTTCTTCCTCCAACACCTTTTGAACCCACTGGCCAGTTTCAAACAAGTTCTTAAAAGAAATTCAGAATTTCAAATAGAATAGTCTCTACAAGCTTTCTAAAATTCAGTAGATGGATAGAAAACAGAGACTTTTAATTAATATTTTCATTAAAAGTTAAGATGCAGAAATGACCATTACACAGTCTTTCTGCTAACAGCCATCCACTGTATGAGAAATAGCAAGTCAATAAGAAAACACAGAGCTGTGGGCTACATGTACCACATCCTGATTTCAACACAGAGGACTGTTACAGGGAATATGAGGAAAGTTTCCAATATTTTGTATTACAGGAAACAAGAGGAAAGGAATGTAGAATACACATATTTAGAAACCAGGCTTTTTTTCTACTTCTTTCAGATAAAATTGGATTGCATTGTTTAAAGAAAACTGTTTGTAGAGATCCCTAAATCCTTTTCAATGTACTTACTCACAATACTTTTGCTAATTGGTCAATTAAATAATTCCAAATCCAGAGCCAAAACCAAATTATTTTCTGTAGTGTAATATATTGCTATTTTATGTTCAGGAGAGCTTTGTTTTATAATTATTTCAGACAAAGCCTTACAATCCCGTACAAGCCATACCTTCTTCTTCGCCTTCTGTGGACACTTCATGGTGGTTCTGAATCCCATAGCTATTTCTCCTCAGTGATTTCCTCCTTCTTTTCACTCGAGAATACATATCCATGTTTTCCTGTAATGAAAGTAACATACACTCCTGTCAGTAACTGTCCCACGTCACTTACGTTGTTAGCCCACGGTTCAGGAAGTAATACTACATAAAATTTCTAGCCCCCAACTGTTTTTTCAACAGAGCCTTCCACAAGTAGGCTACAAAAACAATATTCTCAAATTTAATGGGTGATAAAATAAACCCCTTTATACTTAGTCTTTCTAATACATTGTCAGTAATCAGTATGAGGCTACTTTAGAGAACAAAGTAGGTAATAGTCCTTGGTCCTGTTTTCAGACTACCTAAGTGTGCTTCAAACCAAAGGAGGACCACCACATCACATCCTAAGGGCATGGCAGTAAATTCATCAGACTTAACATTCTAGCAACACACATATCACTTCTGTGAATTTTCTTCTCATTTTGAGTTTATCAAATTTTTTAATGTTATCCACTGATGAGGATCTGAAACCTTTTGGCAGAGCTACCAACAAAAGTATGGGAATTACAAAAACAAACATGCTCCCCCTTTCACATTACTTTTATCCAAGAACCGAGACACTGCACTTACAAATTCTGTATCTGTCCACATTCGCAGCCGCTCTACTTCCCCAGACCGCCTATTTCTCCTGATGTTAATATTATCCATTTCCTGCAGGACAGCTTCGGCAGTACTAAAATATATGCAACAGTTAGCAAAATAAATAGAGAAAAAAATAAAAATCAGTCTTAAAATAGCAGGCATGCAGAACTTTCCACATAGTACCCAATAGCTTAACATATCTATTTTTATGGTCTGTTATGGCTAGTCCAAGGTCTGCAAGCTGACTAAATATATAAATGGCTTAATATGTGAAAATTTTAAGGTAGCTTCCTGAATCTATCAGTTAAGTACAACACTAACCACAATAAAGAAAATTGAAAGATGAACCTATAGAATATAAACTAAAAAGTATGCGTAAGAAGAAATGCTGATGCTACGGGTTCAAATTAGGTTATATTGTTTTAAAGTCTATTTTTGCTCAGTGCAGATTGCAGCATACAAATTTGTAACTGCTTAGGAAGGTGTCAGATCTGTAGAGTAAGATAGTAAAGCTTTTTATCCACGTAATTATAATACTGTGAAAGCAGTCAATGTCTCCACCCTGTAAGGTACGTATCCTTCTATCCTGGCCTCATAGAGACACCAATAAATAAAGGATTTTAAAACTGTTAGATCAGTAACACCTAGAGCTTCAACGTTCGTTATTTGAGCTCATTACTCTACCACTTCTCATCTATTATTTAATTAGACTACATTTTCATTATCTGAAGCATTTGTAAACAGATTGCAAAACAATGTTGGTATGTGAATTAGAACCTTGTCCAAAATGCTTTATTGCTAAGGAAGAAAACAACAAGGAATTACGCAAACTAAGGCAAATATTTGGCCACCTGTTCTGACCACCTATTTACTGCTCTCTATGGTGATTGTAACAGATTTCCTCTGGAATTCTACTATAGCTGTATAGTAATTGTAAGAAGGCAGAAACTTTCACTTCCTTTCTTTCAAGCTGTTTAAAAGTAAATCTGAAGAGTGAAACCCTGCCTAGAAAGTAGTCCATGGAAGTTCAAGCCACGGATGTCAAAAAAGTCAAGATTTTGTTAAGAGTGCCCTTCTCAATTTTAAACAATTCTTCTCAAGTATCTGTGATGTGTGACATTTACTACTTCAAGTAAAATTATGCTATAACTCATTATCAAAGAAAACAGGGCCGGGGGTCGGGGACTGGAAAAGTCCACCCACTTTGCCAAGCAAGAAAAAACTAAACAATACTTAAATCACTGCTGACAGATGTTTATCTAATATGTTCTTAAAAAGCTCCAATGATTATTGGACACGCTGTTATCAGTATAAGTTCGTATATAGATTTGAGTACCATGATCTTATCAAATTACGATCTTCGTGGTAGACTTTTTCCTATTGTTGATAAGAGGGGGGAGATTCAACTGCAACTAGAAAAATAAATGTAACCGAATATAAGTTTGTAAACTGATACTAAGTAGTTACTAGGTAAATTGAAAAGAATGTTTAATGAATAGAAAGTTCAACTGAATACATTTAGCAATACAGATCATACTTGGCAATTAAATGTTTATGTATAAATCATTTTTCAAGCACTAGCAAGCAATTTCTTACAGATGTGCCTATTAAAATCCATTTTACAGGTGGGAAAGTTGACACACATTAAGTGACCTGCCCAGGGCCACACAGAAATAATAATTAAAGAAAATATTTCTGGCTCCCATTCCTATGCTCAGACCAGACCGTGCCTCCCTCTCTGACCTACTTTGTCTGCACAGTAAATGTCAAAAAGTGACACCAATCCTGTGTGAATTACTAACAAATGGTAAAAAACAAAAACAAAAAAATAAACAACAAAAAAGAAAGCTACACACTTTTGATATTTTATGATCAAAATCATACAGGCAAGATCTAGAAAGCTTTCCAAGTGCTGTTGCTAATTACTACTTTACATCACATTTAGGTATCACTACATAAACAGGTTACTAGGAGACAAACCAGGGTGTGGATTTACAGCACGTAAGGCACTCTGCAGTAACTGCCAACACACACAGTTTTATCCAGGGGTAAACACAAAGCAGCTTACTCCTCAACACAAGTCCAGTAAGCTACTTTGCATTTAGTGCATGGGTAACGTTGGCAGTTGCAACACAGGAGCCAGCCTTTAACCCAAACCACAACCTGGCTTGCCTCAATGCTGTTACGTTCTCACAGTCAAACACAGAGATGGCACTGCAAGACAGGGTTTTCTAACTTTATTAAAAGTCATCACGATGCTTTGTGAATACAACTGAAGTATCCCCACATACCTGTTTACTAGCTGATCAAACAATAAACTCTGATTCAAAGTTTCAAATCTGTTTTTCCTGGACCGACAACTTTTTCTGACTTCTATATCTCCGTTTATGCAAGCATGGTCCCCATCTCCCTTTTTTTCCCCTCGAAGGGGATGGCTTTTGAGAGCTAAGAGAAATTTGTATTACTACTTTAAAATGCAGGAAACAACATTTTCACAAACAAGAATTAATAAGCAGAATACTTAACAAGAACAATATACCAGAAGTAACTAAGGAGCACAATACGAGCACCCTTATATACGCTAAAGAAATATATATAATTCCTATCAAAATTGTTTTTCAAGCTATTTCTTCAGACTCGAGCTTGTTTCCTTGTATTATAGATCTTATGTTAAGATAAAAATTTGGTATTCAAATATCCACTCAATATTTTTAAGTCAACATCAATACTAAAATGCACACTTGGCCCCCAGTTTCAATTCTGAGTCCTCCAAATGCAATATCAAAAGGTCAGATACAACACATTGATTTCACAAACAATGTACCAGCTACTCTGTACAGTGCCAAACAAAAAGGGATCCCACTCCTGATTGTTCCTTAGGCACCACAATAAATAATAAAAAATACCAAAAATGCTTAATGAGTTAACATTTACATAGAGTCAACACAATTAAATGAAACAATTTATGAAAAGGGGACATGAAAGACAGTATGGTTTTAGCTGAGTTATGAAGTGAGATGGTGAGTTTGAACAGTAGAAGCAAAGAGGAAAGCTGTTCCAAGGTAGGAGGAGCTGCAGACAAGGCAGGTCTCTCTAGAGCAATAACGGAGTAAGTAATGTTAAGATCCACAGAAGGCCAAATCTTAAACGAGCAAAGAGAGTAAGTAAATTAAAGAGAGCAGCTGGGAGAGGAAGGCCAAAATTAGTCCCTAACAGTAAATTTGGTAATTAAGGAAAACATCAAGATCATGGCCAAGAGGTCTGAATTGAGAAGAGAAATGGAATTTCATCTGAGAATGTTCCCCATGTCCATAGAGAGCATCCAAGATGTTGACGGAAGGAAACTGAGCCAAAACAGTAAACTTTTGGGTCAAAATGAGTAATCAGTAAAGTTATTAAAAATATATGCAACCAAAAACCATTGACATAAAATTGTTAAATGTAAAAATAGATGCTAAAGGGTTGGCTGTAATACACTTACATAAGCTACGTCCATTTGGTAGTGTAGCACCAGGCTGAGAAGTTAACCTAGGAAACAATTAGATTAGAAAAACAAATAATGTTTTCATTTCTTAGCCAAGCAAAAGTTACACAATGAAAATAAAACTTTAAAAGTTAAATCCAACTTAAAACGTTGCACAATAAACCATGACTTCAAAACCTTCGTCAAACTAAGAGCAGACTCTTAGTCTCTGAAGTCTGCCTCATGCCCAACACTGGAATGAGGGCAAAACTGCCAAATACCAATTATACGAATCCCCCCAATTATCCAAACATCTCTTTTACTAGTCCCTTTTTTATATTAGTCCCCCTCTATCAATCTCTGACAGTTCTTATTTTTAAATTAACTTCATTCTACTATTTAATAGATTGAGAAAAAATGTATTGCAGAGTTTTCTGAAATTTTACAGAATAAACAATTGTTCACTTTTTCTCTTTAAAAATGAAAAAATCTTATTTATGAGGCAGCCTGAAAAGAATATTTAGCATAGAATACAAATGAACAAGAACTCTACAGCTATTGACAGACTGTTAACAGTAACTTGCCAATACTGTTACACAAAAAGGCAAAGTAAGTCACACAAAAGGCAAAAATATATATTTTAATCTCTCTTCCATCCTCAGAAACACCAAGTATTTTACAGACAAGCAAACTATAGCATTTACTGCCTACCACTACTGGATAGGAAGGAACATCCTGTTTTCAGACTGAAAAGCTTGAATGAATTTGATGGGGAAGAGGAAAAAGAGGGGAAATCTTAGTAAACTAAATTAATTTAAATGTGACCAAGAGTTCAACACACTACAAAAATATCAACTTAATGGAAGAATAGAAGATGTGGGCTTCTGCTATTATTTTCCTAAGAAATGTGTAACACTTATGAAACAAAGGTAACCTAAGGATTTTTGCCAGGGTTGGGTAGCAACACAGAAAGCCACGTTCACGTATCATGTGCACATCCAACTTTCCAGTAACGTTTTTCTGGTCAGATATTTTAAGTTTTTTAGAAACCACAACTGAAGAAGTGAAATTTGATTATAATGAAGGTTTAGCAACAAAACCTTTGGGAAAAGTCTTAAAGACTCAAGATTGTTATTAGGCACAGCGCTTTGGATTTTGGCAGAAAATAACCAAAAAAAACCCATATGCATGGATGTCACAGCACATTCTGTGTAACAACGTGAGCTTGGGTATCCTGACCAAATTTCATTTGACACAGTGATCTAAATTCTCCCAGCCACATTAAGTATTTTTTCATCTCTTAGCATTTCTAATATCTACAGTACAAACCTATACTTATAAACAAAAAAAACATGAGTTTCAGTATATTTTTAGATGACCATGCACACATATTATATTCAATTTATTCTGTTTTAAAAGGGAAAACAAACAGAAAAAAATAATCCGTTTTAAGATTTATACAGTTTCTAAATACGCCATCCTAGCAGATGACAGTCCTGTAGTGAATTGCAGTCACTCTTTTATGCCAAGTGTTGTAAGAACTCCAATTTGTTCATAAATAAGAAATATTATCTACAAAAGAATCACTATTAACTGAATGTTCATAGCCCAGGAACATATACTCTATACTGTCTCAATTACCTGTAATCTTGTGAACACAGGAATGCTTTTGAAAATCTTATTAATCAATAGTTAGAAAATGAAATAAATTACTCCTCTTTTGAGTTATAAAAATGTGGCATGGCTTAGACTTTAATTAATTAAACATAGTAGTTTACTTCATTCTTTATAGCCAAACAGGGAAGAGAGGCTGAAAATGACAATGGAAAGAAACTTGACCATTATCTATTCCTTAAAGATAGCAAAAATACTGATTTCTTTATTAAAATGTCATGTCTTCTTATAGACAAAGTACATAAAAATACCAATTAAGTCACTAAATTTGGATGTATCAAGAACCTAGAATTCAGACTGCATATGAAATAAAAATTAAGTTTCCATTTTAGCACACATTTGCATAGAAAGAAAGCATACAGATGAGAGGACTGATATAACCCCCATTCCTGGAGTCTTAAAATAACAAGGAAACTATATGAAATTAGCATGCTTCAAAAATACACTCGAGTGTAAGCTACAGCTCGCTGCAGAAACAGAGGAAGCGAGTCAAAAATATGGGAAAATTTGACAGAACTTCATTTTTCTCTTAGTACCAAGTTACCTGGACTGTCCAGTTGAGATGCTCCATTCCTCTCGCTGCCCAGTGCTGCGTGATTTTGATTTGTCTTTGCACACAGGATCAGCATGTTTTGAGGTACGTTTGGCGGGAGGAGATATGTGGCTATCGCTCAAACTACCATCACTACCTTCATCTTTCTGAAAACAAAAAAAAACATCAGACCATACTTAGTTGGCTCATTTCTATATACCCTTGTAGAAAAATGAGGAAAATTAAGCTTGGTAGACGATAACTTTAATTAAAGGAAACACAGACAGGTGTAACTGATGATAAATAAAGCCATGCACTCAGAGTTAAACTCTCTCCCCTGTCAAACTCTCAGCGTTTGGCTTGCCCAAAATATTAAAAATATTTATTCTGAAAAATCTGTCAGAAGCTATAAAGATCTTTTATTTGAAACATTAAGCGTTTGTATATTTGATCATTTTTTCCTGAACAAGCATTCTGGTTCTCTCACCCATTGCACTTTGTGTTTCCTACTTGACAATGCCACCCCTGCCCTACTTGTAAATGAATTAATAGTGAAATAAAGAGAAACAAGGACTGAGTAAAATTAAGATACTTAGAAACACAGCATGAATTTATCCCACTGACATTATCTTTGTACTTAAAATGCTTAAACAGTCACATTACACTCTTCCTTCTTGCAAGAGTTTTGCAGTATCTTCCTTCTACTGCTATATGTGCAACTGAAAGCAGATGTATTTCTACAGCACTTTTAGTCTCCTGTGCTTGTTAGCAGCATTACACACACTAAAGCTTCAGCCGTAACACCTAGAAAAAGCACCACAACACTACCGGAGTTCTTCCTCTGTGGCTTACTAGTGGTAAGAGACAGAAACTCAAAGACAGGAGGAGTTATGCAAGAGCTCTGTCCGTAAGTAGTGCATGGACAGACAACTTAGGAGGATCTGCGACTGTCATGGTGAAATAGGAAGGAAAAAGCAATACTCTGCAAACCAAAAATTTAAACCAAGATTGTTCTTGTGAGTTAAAATATATATAAATAAAATGTATGTATCTTCTCCTGCAACAACCGATTTCCAAATATCAAGGTCCAGGAACTGTCAGCGAGGACAAACCAAGAAAAAAAAATCGTTTTACTTGTATGCAAATAGATGGTTGTGGAAGTCCAGTTTATTCATCTGGCTCATCAGCAACCACCATCTGCTTTGTACTGCAGATAATTCAAATACTGGATATCTCAAGCACTCAAGGGGGAGAAAAAAAAATTAACTTAGGATGAAGAAAGGCTGTCACAGCACCACATTTAGGAAGTGGCAAAGCCTACAGAAAACCAGCCGCATGGGTGCAGTTTGGGGAGACAGCAGACCCAAAGAAGCTCAGCATTGCTGAACCCCAGGCTCAGCAGCACCACTACAACCCCCTCTGTCTTATCCTGCTGCTTATCCGACCCACCCAGAAACCAAACCAGGGCACTACAGCTTCAGATGCTCGCTTTTCTTCAGCTGGGTTAGTTTCTTACCTGCTTAGTCAGCTGAATCATTTCACCAAAAGATGAGAAAAATGTAAAAGATAATGCAAGAAAAAAAAAAACACGAGTAAATGGCAGAGGTGAGAACAGGAATAGAAAGCTGCAAGTAAAACATGCTGTGTACATCACGCCTTAACATTTTATCCCCAAGGACATTTTAAACTAATATTAACTTAAATACTTACAATAATACTAACAAATTATTAAATACTGTATTAGTTATAATTTGTTATTTATGGAATATATTTTTATTTATAGCATAAATATTGGTAAATACTTGTAATAGCACTGAAAATACCGAATACAAAGATCTCGTATTAGCTTCCAGCCAGCCTACGCTCGCATGCCATTTTAAAAGCAGTTTTAATTATAGTTGTTTACCTGTTGAGGTAAGCCCAGGGAAAGCAAGATGTTTATCTTACTACTCAGTCTTAGGAATTCGACAACAAAACAAAATACAACAAAACAGAACATAAACACTGTTTTCTTCCTCATTGATGTACTTCCTGAAGAAGTGGAATAATTTTCCCTCTAGTATTTGTAGTATCTCGACTACAGGATCAGAAGCAAAACTTGAAATTACACAAAGCAGGATTTGGGATCAGAACCTAAGATTTAGGCACAGTGACAGCACAGGTACCAACCACCCCTTCTATGTACAGAGCACCTCCACCGTACAACCCAGTGCACAGCCAGACAGTTTGCAGGACTGTCAGCACTCACAAAAGACTTACTTTTCACTATTATAATACCGTATTTATTCCCTTCTGAACACCGTAAGCATTTGTACGTGTATTTTATCCCTTGACCAGCCACAAGCTTATTTGTGGACTTACATAAATACACCACTGCGTGTTAGCATGCCCCACTGAAGTCGGTTTTAGGAGGTACTTTCTGAAATTACCCGAGCGGCTCTGCAGGGATGGGAGCAGAGTTTCAAGGCAAGCCACAGAACCAGTTTCAAACCGGCTTGGCCAGGTCGAGAAAATGAAGCTCAGAAAGGGGAACAAACAAGTAGTGAAGCTTTATGAGGGGTAACATTAAAGCTATTTTGCGAGCAGGGAAATTAATAATGCATGTTTTCCTACGCTCCATCTCTACCCCTTGCCGTGCAGAAATCCTGACTCCTCCCAGGTCTCCGATGACCGCCTTTCTCTGCATGTCCTCCAGCTCCCCGCCTCTCATTCGAAGTCACAAAAATTGGCTGATGTCCCTGGTTTGTCCTCTGTTCCTCCTGGCTATGCAGTGGTCAAAGGCAATGCAGCGAGCAGTCACATCCCAGCTAGGTTCAAGTACAAAGTGAGGCCGAATTTGAAGACAGTGGAGCCCAAACCCTACCTTCAGTTAGCACACCTGCTGTAGATCCCCTAACATACAAAGTATCTTGCTGAGAGGTAATAACAAAGCTCCAACAGAAAGAAATCACTGAAAAATTACACATACTAATAAGTATCCAAATTCCATGTTCCAGTTAACACTCTTAAAAAAAATTAAGCTCTGGAGAATCAACTCACACCCAGCCTGCCATCCAGACTTGTCAGCTACCTGCAGTAAAACATGGAGATGGAGTTTTCGTTACTCTCAAGAGATTAGCTGAACCGGGAGATGCGAGAACAAGAAAAGAAATTAATTCCAATTTGAGAAACCTTTACAGAGAGCAGCCTACCCACCACTTCCTCCCATTTATAGCAAAGGAGGTCTAATGATTCCTCTGCACTCTGCTTGCTCCCTCAAGTAACTGGGTCGCAAACCATTTATACCTTTAATGATTAAAAACAGTACTTCAGTTTCAACCCAGAAGCTTATTACTTAACAGTAAACGGTGTGAAAATGTTCTAGGACTAGAAAGAAAAATGCATGGTGAAAGCATCAAACCTAAAAATTCAGAAATGAAGAATGTAACTGCAGAAGTCAGAACTAACGCACTGAACTCAGAGCTCCTAACGAAACACCAGCACTGAAGGAAACTCACTCATAGGTGAGAGCAGTGTCTCACTAATAGCCAGCGGGTTAAGGCGACAACATTCTTGGTCTAGGCTGGAGAAACAGCGTTCGTTATCATCTTCATACTCAAGAGTGTAACTGAGTTTGACAGCCAAAGGAGTACTTCGAGTGAGCTGCGGAGCTAAGGATCTACAGCAGGAGTCTTGCAGCAGCAGTGGGCACACACCGGTAACGTAACTTCACTGCCAGCAGCTGAATGGTGGTAACGATCAATCTAGTAACCAAATCCAAAACAAGTAAATAAAGCAATAAAATACTTACAGCTGCATACTTATCTCCGCTTTCTTTACTTTGCATGAAAAGGAGAATGATGGGAAGATGTTTATCATCTTATAATACACACATCCCTGGAGGTGCTACAAGAACACTGGCATACCATGTTATTGCAGTCTTCTCTCCCAAATCACCCCTATATAAATCTCAAAATAAAAAACTGATACTAAAACAACTTCAGTTATAACATTTAGAGACAAGTTTTGAAAGAACACAAACTAGAAATCAATAAATAAAACTAAATTCTCCTTCTCAATTTGTCGTCCAAGAAAAGAAGTGACCAAACTGCTACAGCCTTTGAGTAGGACTGAAGGACACACACACCACGGAGCTGCTCACCAACAACCAATTGCCATCAGGTTTATCACACAGACCAACGAGCTAAAGCATTACAGCTGATTCATTTTCAAGTTAAAACACAATGGTTATTTCTAGCATATTGAACAGATCACGTAAGGGATTGCACGTTTGGGTTGGGTGGTATTTTTGGAGGGGATATATATATATATATATATTTTTTTTTTTTTTTTTTTTTTTTTAAATAAGTTGAATGTCCTGGCCAGGAGAATACCTAAAGGACTCCTCACTAGGGGTCTGAAGAACTCCAAAGGTCCTGGTCTGAACATCCAAAGGTAACTACAATCCTGCAGTCTCGGTAACACACGAGGAGCGTGAACTACCTCTCGCTGCCATCTGAAAGTGCACGAGCACGAGTTCAGCTCACCTTCGAGCAGGGATGACACGACATCCAAACCACAACCACACCTTGCCATTTCAGAAAAAGCCTCCGTCTGGTCTGCTCTACCACAAGTCCAACTGCATTAAAACGCAGGTACGCAGACAGGCTGATATATTTGAGTTTTCCATGATGGTTAAACTTGCTCTCCTTGCCATACATTTTGTGGGTCACACCCTTCCTCTGACTAACTCTACCACACCCAGAAAGCTACCGTGATCGCTCACACAACTTCACAAATCAGACCTGAGTTTTGAACCGAGTATTTTAATCCTTTCAGCTCCTATAAGCACGCTCTTCTCTTATCTATGATCCCTTCCCATGTCTAAGACATGAAATTAAGACCAACTGGCATTCAATCCTCAATGATCAATCCTATTCCCCTGCAGTTTGTAAAAAGCAGCCTATTTTAATTAGATGTTCTTTTTGCCTCGCTGAACAAACAAGCAACACCCCGAAATTTACTTTTGTCATAATTAAAAACAGCAAAATAAGCATAATGAAGAAATGTGTTTCAGCTACAGGTTTTCACAAACGCCTACTAACTTTAGTTCTCCTTTAGCTTTGGATATGTAGAAGTATTTTTCCTCCTCATTTCACTCCTTGAAAAGACAACAGCAACTTCAGACATCTCGCGATCTACTTATTTTTACGTACTTTGGAGAAACTGAATCCAGGTCTTCCAGTTATTTCTGACCTCATTTGAAATGCAGCTCGTGAAAAACAACACAGCTTCTCAGAAGCCTCAGAATATTAATAACCTGTATTAATATTTAAAAAATAAAACATGCAAAAAAAGTGTCTGCTGAAGATCTGGTTTTCCCCTACGAGTTCATTCAAAGACCATGTGGAAACAGACTGTTCATTAAAAGAAAGTACGTACTCAGGTTATTTAACGACTATTTTTACTCCTTTGGTTAAAAAAAAAAAAAAAATAGTTGTTTACCAAAATAAAACTTGTACTCGTGGAAAAAAACATGTGAAGGTGTCCCCAGGTACCAACCAGTTAAGTTGATCACTCATCTTTGCCTTCAGACAACTATTCAGTTAACAAATGCTTTTCCTTTTGCTGTATTTAATCTATAACGTCATGTCAAACATACCAATAAAATAGCCCAAATCCACTCTCTACCTGTCCGTCTTGTGATTCTGGATAAGCCACTTGCTCCCTTGTCTATCAGTTTCTGCAAAAAGGTGATAAATGTAGATTAAAATACTAACTTCTACAGCTCTAATGCATTAAAGACCTCCTTTCAGATCTATTGCTGAAAGCTAGGCAAGAACTAGGCATCCTTCCTAATGCATTTTTGGGCTAGGCATACTAAGCTAGCAGGAAAATCAAATGACTTCACAACACCTTTGAGTTGTTTTTAGTTTTGCTCATTTGCTTTCAAGCACTAGTAACTAGATAAAACAAATTTCCTACCATGACCATGATAAAGTCGACTGACGATCACGTACCAAACCCCTTCAAAACCTGTGTTGAATGCCTTCTTTTACGTTAAGTGCATGTTTTCTAGTAACTGAAAGGTTTTAATCGGTGTTCAAACCGGGAGCACGCCTCGCCTTACACGTATGGCACACTGCACTACCCACTCTCCAGCACTGACACATCCTCACAAGCTCCCCCCCTCCGTCCCGTCCTGACCCCACATTTTCGTGGCACAAGCCCCCCTTCTTTTGGGGGGCTGACTGCCTGCTTGGTGGGAAGGGGTGAGACCTGATGTACTTGTCTGAGGAAGAAGGCAACATGACCCAACCTCAGGTCGCAGCACGACACAGTGGCCTGTAGCATCCGTATTCGTGCCAGCAGGGCATGCACTGCTACATGCTACACATCCACCATCGTGTCCTAAAAATCCTGATGCCTGCGCCTTCAAATGACATGAAGCTGAGAAAAAGAATGTATTCGGATTAAAGCACGTTAACAGCCTTACTAAGAACTTCGAGTTTTATTAAGGACCTTGTGTTACCTTCCCGACAGCTTGAAAAGTGACCAAGTTGGCTTAAGAGAACCCATCTGCTGGCCACAATTCTCAAATTTCTACTTGCATGCTGTCATTTATCAGACCTTAACACAGGTGTTAAGGGCAAATAACAAGATTCATGCCTAAGAAGTGTTTGATGATCATGGAATAAAAAAAACTATTAATACTGTGTCACCTGTGATAATGATAGAAAAGAATGCCTCAGTTGCAAGATGATCAATATTCTTTTATCATCCCATTTCTGTATTTTTTTCAGTAAACAATGCTTGCATCAGCAGTAGCCGTAAGAATATAAAATATACCCTCATCTGGACGTTTTCAGAATAGATTCTTTCCGACTCATTCATCTGAAACACCATTTTTTGCATGAGAAGATCTGCTTTCATTCTTTCAATAGATTTCCATTTTATTTCCTAGAGCTCTTCACTTCCAAAAATTCAAAACATTTATTAAATGTGAAAGCTTTTGAGAAAAGTTATGAGTTGACCAGGCAAAAATAGAAAGCTCTGCCTACACCACTTGCTTATTGGGCGTTTTCATGCTTTTGACTATTCACCCTGCCTGTACCAGAGACACCTGTTCACAAGCAGGCTGAGTGCCCGAAGGACAAGCTGTTGAAAGCCAGCTTTTGATCTGACATCCAAAAACTCTTGCAATCCATGGGCTGCTTGTAGGCTCATGAAAGAGAGGGAGAGTCTGCTACACACAGCCTCTGCCAAACTGTGCCAGAGCCCACAGGGAGCTGAGGTCTGTCCCACTCATCACCATGCCCCTCTCCAAGCCCTCCACTACAAGCGAGTTCCTCTCCTCCCTCTTGTGCCTTCCCAAAACTCAGCGTGACACTGCGGATCTCCAGCTGATAATCGCATTGTAACACCAGCTGATAATCAAGGCTAGGGGAAGTGGGGAGGAGGCTTCGTTTTCAGCTGGACCAGCAACTCGAGCCCGATCCAGCCGATCAAATGGCCGGCCAAGCAGGAGCATTGGCGCGTGTACTGCTTCTCGCAGCTGCACAGCAAGCGGCTCGCACCGCCTGGGAAATCACACACCTCCAGCAGAGCAGGGCTGCCGAGGGGCGGCCTTCACTTGCTGTCCACACCTGAAGATGTTTTGGAAGATCCACACATGGAAAGGTTTTAAAAAACATTGATCTTCCTAATTCAACACTGAAGGAAGATGTTTTTAACCAGACCCATATTAACTCCTCCCATGAGTTTCTAGATTCTATTGCCAAAGTCCTTTAAAGCAAAAATTGTATTTATGCAAACTTTTACAGATTATTACAATCCTGTTTCCAAAGGTTTGGACATGACCAGGTGCTTGAGCCATTAAACTTAGCAAGGAAACGTCTGTAGCAAATAGAGAAGTAGCCTTCCTTCTGTGTTAAAAAAACCACAGGATTAAAAATACTTCTACATCTCTATCTACAGAGCACTTAAAGACAGTATTTCAGAAGTAAAACCAAGATAACATTGTATAAAAATGTAATATGAAATATTCAGATGAATGCCTTGAAATTTAAAATCATAATAAACACAACATTCAAGGCCTGAAAGATAAATCAGAGAAATAATAGAAAGTAGTTATTAAATACTTGGAATGATGAATTCCAGTGAATGTTGATGCAAGTAACATCTTCCCTGTGTACAGAAAGAAAAACTTCAATTTATTTCAATAGCTCAGTTCGACTACTTATTCACTTAAAAATTAAGGTATTGACTCTATGTTGGAAATATGCAACAAGCCCGTTTTCTAGATCGTGAAAATGCCCATGCCAAAGTATCTGCTCTGAGTACAGCTGGACAGAAGCTTTATACCAAAGCTTTAAGTTAGCTAGCTCACTCATACACATTGCTGGAAGCATAAAGATAAAAAAAAATAAATCAGAAAAGGCTACAAAAAGCTGCTCAGGAACTTTGGACAAGCTCACGAGTTCTGTATTTCTGGTAGAAGCACTAAAGCTACATCATTTATTCCTAGTTAAACTAGAGTTGAAGTTATTCCAGCACACACATACTGGGTTCAAAATGAAAATGCTGACAGAAGGTAACATATTAACCTTGCAAGTGGCAGAGAAGTGGGACGTTTCAATGGCTACCAAGCAAGAAGAAATTCAACTTCTTCAGGAACAGAACCCAGGAAGTATAAATGCAAAACACCACTTGAACGATTTAAAGCAATTAGTGATTAAAATAAACCATGAAAACCCCATCAAAGGTAATAAAGGCAGCACTAAACTCGGAGCCAAAAATTTAGAAAAAGCAGCAAAGCATGAAGAGTACAGAAAAAATAAAGTGATACCATGAAAAAGGATGAAAATCAGTCAGCTCCCTTTGCAGTAAGTGGGTTCATGAGCGATATGAACCGCACACAAAGCAATATATTAGAGCTGAAATATCTAATGAACAATCAGCGCCATTTGAAACGGTCACAGAAACACAAAATAAACGCAATGAAAGGTTCACATCACTGATTCCTTCCTGCTGGATGCTTTGGATTGAGGAAGGTTTCAGAGTTTTACGCAGGAATAATTTAAAGCATCACTAGAATGGAATGAAAACTTCTCCACAGCGCAGCAAACACTCAACAATTTAGGGCAGGCTATGCAAAACCATACCACATCCAACTGAAACTGCAGGGGAATGTAGGTGATCAGAATGTAATTACCTGAGCTAATTATCTTCTGTAACCCCAAGCTGTATGCCACTCTTGCACAACTGCCATGGGATCTCTCACAACGATCGGTGAAGCCTTCTGCTTCACGTTTTAACCGAGACACAGTCGTTCAAGCAGCAGCTTTTATTAATATTACTCTGGGACAAACCCAATGTTCAGAGGAAGCAATGCAGCACACCAAACATCAACACCATTTCCTGAGCATTCTTTGGAGGTCTCGCTCCCTCGCTGGATTAGTCCTTACCCCGCTTCCTTTTCTGGCCCTGCAGCAGTATTTTGGCAAAGGCAGGGTTTTGATCAAGATGCACGACTGCCTCCTAGAACAAGCCGCGCGCACTTACGAGGAGCAATTTTCAGTTTTCGCAGTGGCCCACGCTGCTTTGGCACGACGCTTGTAAGAATCCTAACTCAGGACGCCGGTCTGGAAGCACAGAAGGATTACAAATGCTGACCATAAAATATTTTGACAGAAGCTTGGACATCGACTCCTTCCGACAATTACTCCTCCTCCCCCGGTCACAGCTGTACCAGTACCACCCTCCCAAGAACAGACCGTGCAATTCGTTTCACATCACCGACCTTCTCCTGGTACGTCCCAGAAGAGCAGCAGACCACGGAAACGGAGCAAATCCTACATCTTACCCCACTGCTCAAATGAGCTTTCCTGGGAACCTGCCTTTAACTGACATTGTTGTGAATAACTTCACCAGGCTCTGTGTTTCAGGGTATAACTCAAAGAACCGTGAAAGTGCTGGGTAGCCTCAGTGTAAACTCTTAACTGTAATACTTTTTTTTTTTTTTTTTAAATATAGGTATTTAAGAGGAGCTTTTTTCTTGAAGCACTTCACATGCAGGCTGCCCTAAGTGTAGTTTTTCCGATGGAAGAAGGAAACTTTTGCTAAGAGCTTTATTCTAAACCACAGACTATCCGAACGGTGTACGACACTTTGCAAGGAGGCATTCAGAGAAAATAGACTAATCTGAATCCCGCTCTTTCAGAAAGAAAAAAAAAATAGAAAGCTCAAAGGCTCATGCTTAAAGCCAGTATTTTAAAATAAATAATATATATATATATATTTAAAGTTGACTATATGTTTTCAATAGCTGACCATTAAAGACTTCTTTCAGGAGTAAAATGCAGCAATGGGTTTACGCTACCAAAAATGCATTATCACACTTTCCAAGATGGAAAAAAATATTTTTTGTCACAGACTGAGGAATTACAGTAAGAGACGCAGAAATATATGGGTATTACAGTGCACAAAAATGCTGCTTAGCCTTAAACTCGACCACAGTACAGCACTTTATGTCAATCCCAAGGCTGTGTTTGTTCCTATTAGCAATTAAGTACAATGGAGAGCTCTATGTTGCCACTGAACAAGTTGAATGATGTTGGCAGTACTACTTTTAGCTAGGATCATGCGTTACAATCACCACAGTGCCCTCAAGTAGCTCTTAAGGCACTGCTAATGCTTTCTTGCCTAATTAAGTTAGTCTTGTATACATTTCTAAAATGTCCAACTAATACAACGGCATGATTAAAAAGTGTTTATTTCACAATAAGTTCATTCCTGCTCTCGATCAGCATTTTTGTGTTTTAAGATGTTGAGAAAAAACACTCGAACTGCCAAATAAATATTACAACACAATCACAACTCGACGTCTGAAAACATCAGAGTTCAGCTAGAGCACAGATTTAACCAGTTACGGTCACGCTATCTTCGACTCTTTCAGTTTTCAGAGTTTGAATGAAGCCCACTGAATTTACAAGCATTGTTTCACAATTCGGTTTCTGAAAACCGTGGAGGATTTTGATGCATTTTTCTTGTCAGAAAGCTTTAATATCAACCCAGGAGACTTCCCAAGTTTTAATACTAGAAAGAAAAAAATGCATACAACTTTATATAAAGGCAGAACAGCACCTTATGTAATGACAGCTTAACTTTGTTATGTAGTTTATAAATCAATGATGGAAAAGGGAATAAAAGCATAGCCCAGTTTTTCCCCTCTGTACCCTCTCTGTGGCACTCTGCTATTACATCATTTCAGAAAATAAACTTCTTGGCTCCGTGATCCATTTAGTGAGGGATTTTGTTAATTTTAATCTTGCGTCTGCTCAGTGGGCACGCATGTATTCATCTCAGCCGCCACTCAATAACGCAGACCAGCTGACTTTTCAAATATTGCTTTCTCCACGATGAGAAAATGCTACTGAGGGAATACACAGAAAACAATAAAGGCATTTAGACCATTACAGCCCATTTCCACAGAATGCGTGTTGCTTCTAGATTACGATCAAACAAAACTGGGCACTATTAATATGCAACTCAACACAGTACTGAACCCAAAGACTAGAAACTGCCTGAGGACTGGAAGAAAGCAAACATCACCCAGACTTCAGAAAGGGCAAGGAGGAGGACCCAGAAACTACAGTCCAGTCAACCTCACCTCCATCCCTGGAAAGCAGCTCGTCCTGGAGGCCACCCCTAAGCATGTGGAAGACAAGAGGGTCATCAGGAAAAGTCAGCATGGATTCACCAAAGGGAAATCATGCTGGACAGATGGTGGGAGAGCAGTGGATATTGTCTACCTGGACTTCCACAAGGCTTCTGACACGGTCTCCCATAATATGCTCATAAGCAAGCTCAGGAAGTGCAGATGACAGTGGGGGTGGATGAGCGGACAGTGAGGTGGATTGAGAACTGGCCGCACGGCAGGTCTCAGAGGGTTGCCATCTAGTTGGAGGCCTGCAGCCAGCAGTGTCCCCCAGGGGTCTGTACAGGGTCCAAAATTATTCATCAATGACTTGGGATGATACAAAACTGTGAGGAGTGACCGATGCCCCAGAGGGCTGTGCTGCCATTCAGAAGGACCTCGACAGGCTGGAGGGTTGGGCAGAGAGGAACTTCTTGAAATTCAACAAGAGCAAGTGCAGGGTCCTGCACCTGGGGAGGAATAAACGCCAGTTCTTTATTTATGGCTGGGAGCTGACCTTCTGGAGCTCTCTGGAGAAGGACCTGAGGATGCTGGTGGACAGCAGGCTGACCATGAGCCAGCAGTGTGCACTTCTGGCCAAGAAGGCCAACTGTACCCTGGGGGGGATTCGGAAGAGTGCTGCCAGCAGGTCAAGGGAGGTGATCCTCCCCTCTGCTCAGCCCTGGTGAGGCCTCACCTGGAGTATTGTGTCCAGTTCTGGGCTCCCCACTACAAGAGGATCATGGAGCTGCTGGAGAGAGTCCAGCAAAGGCCTACTAAAATGGTTAAGGCTCCCGACCATCTCTCTTATGAGGAAAGGCTGAGAGAGCTGGTCCTGTTCAGCCTGGAGAAGAGAATGCTCAGGGAGCATCTGATCGATGTGTGTAAGTACCTGAAGGGAGGGTGTGAAGAGGATGGGGCCAGACTCTTCTCAGCGGTGCCCAAAAATAGGCCTAGAGGCAATGGGCACAAACTGCAACACAGGAGGTTCCATCTGAACACAAGGAAAAATTTCTTTACTGTGAGGGTGACTGAGCACTGGAACAGGTTGCTCAGACAGGTTGTGGAGTCTCCTTCCCTGGAGACATTCAAAAGCCATCTGGACACAATCCTGGGTAATGTGCTCTAGGGGATGCTGCTTGAGCAGGGGAGGTTGGACCAGATGATCTCCAGAGGTCCCTTCCAAACACAACCATGCTGTGACTGTGAAACTTAAATTCTTTTAGCCATTACCAGGGAGAATAGAGATTCAAGTCTCTTCTTGTGAACGAATGCAAAAAAGTATGAATACAAAAATATATAAAGAAATAAATAAACCACACAATACCCACAAGAAAATGAGGAGGAAGAGGAGACTGGACCTTGAAGAAAAAGAGGTGGAAGACAACTCCTAACCTTGTATCTATACTATCCAGTCCAATCAGCATTTTACAGGATGCCGTTAGATTACTAATTCAGTTTTTTGCTAATAAGGAACAAACAGATGATCTTTTAAAATACACCCTGAAAGGTAATTACAAGCATTGCCACTGAAGAGCATTTCTCTGCGAATTCAAAGTCAGAATCTCTGTGGAAGAAAATTAAGTCACACAGTGCAAATAAAAAGCGTAACAGAGCAGCTCCCAACTCTAGCAGCCCATTAACCCAATTAACTGCTCGTAGTAAAGGCTGGTTTTCTGACATTACAACCAAAAGATTTTAAAAGAACACACTGTTCCAGTCAACTTTGACAAAATACATACAATTGCATGAAAACAATCCCAGTACACTTTCTGCACAAAACACAGCCTCACTATCTGTCTCCTGACAGTCAATTCCAAAAAGCAAAGGCTTTGTCTTCCTAGTGCTACACTTATTCATGTTGTAATCACTGAAATCCTTTTCTCTGGCATTATTTCAAGGAGATTGGGGAGTTCAGAAATGTACTATATCACTGACAAATTCTTAGATCTGAAGGGAAAAAGAGCCGTACAAAGATAACTCAAAATATGGTGGGATATATATATATATACTACAAAATTTACTGAGGGAAAAAAGAAAAACAACAAACCCTTCCTGGTAACTTCTCCTCACCTTTGGCAATTACATCTAAACAAAAAAATTATCTACCTCAAACGCACGATATTGGATGTGAAGTGAAACAAGTCCAGTATGCCAAAAATATTCTCTTAACTTTAGAAGAAACACTTCTTTAGAGGCATGGGATGTATCCTGTGATGTACTTATCAATTTTATAACAATATTTTATATGATCTCCTTTCTTTACACTCTGACAATAACATAATTTATACATTTTAATAATCTGTAGTATACAAATGTAATTCACAGATGAGAAATATTCAGAAGGATGCCCAACTTATTTTTAGCAGCTGTAAACTCGCTGTAAAGCAAGCCAGGAAGGGTTACACCAAACTTTGCCTCACAAACCACAAGACCCATGATATGAATAAACAGAAACTGCATACTAGAACAAGCAGAACAGCTTTTTACAGCTATGTTCCACATCCCCATGAGCCTAATGAAGTTATACAAGGAAGGAACAGGCACCACTGAGAGTAAATAAGATGTGAGGAAGGGAACTGAAGCACGACAGAACCGAAAGAGAAGCACATAATGTACAGAGCAAGTATCCAGACAGTGTTTTTAAACAAAAGGCATGGGGCAAAAGGTTTTCTGGCAATTCCAGGTGTCATTTTTCTGATCTGCCCCGGCTGCTATTGTTTTTCTACTTGTGTGACTAACTTCTTCCTTCGCAGAGGGCAGGACGTGGTCAGTTGGTGTGCGACTGTCAAACATTTTGACCCTCGGTTTTCACTTCCGTATTCACCGGGTCTTTCACAATACGTTGCTCTGAAAATATGCGTGTGGAGAGCTATAACCGTTACTCTAAACCTTCAAATACCTGAGGTTTTAATCATGAAAGAAAAAAAGACGTGCGTATACTTAAAAAAAAAAAAACAGCATTGTTAAGATACGCTTAGAGACACCAAGGCAAAAATAAGGGGTTCACGAGTTCCTCTTCCCAGTTATAATTTAAGAAACAGCAGATTTCGATAGCAGTCTATAGAATCATTTGCCTTTAGGGATCACAGTTAAAGCTGTTATAAGTTATGTTGAGAAAGTGTTCCACTTAAACCAGCAGACCCCCGGCAAATCCCCCCCTGCCCTCCTTGGGGCTGTCACAAAAACGGGGCAGCTTTCCCAAACGCCAGCTTTTCTCTGCGGAAGCCGCCAGGAACACCCTCTTCGGACGAACTGAGGTCATTTAAGGAAGGGGAAAGGAGGAAAGAAAAAAAAAAAAAAAAAAAAAAGGAGGAGGAAAGAGGGCAAGAGGATTGCGAAGTTGCAGCAGGCGCAGCTCCCAACTTTTGTCTGGCGGCAGGCGCAGTGCCGGCCGCGGCCGCAGGGGGAGCTCGGCTCCGGACCCCCCCCGCCGGCCCTGTCTGCCCCACGGGCAGCAGCGCCACAACTCCCCCGTGTCCCCTGTCCCTGTGTCCCCTGTCCCCCGTCTCCATGTCCCTGTGTCCCCGTGTCCCCCTGTCAGGGGCCGGCGCCTGTCGCCGCCCGTCGCCGAGGCAGCGCGGCACCGGGTCAGGACGCGGCGGCTCCTCCGCCGCCTCTCCCCGCAGCCTGCCTGCCTTCCCCCCCGTACCCTACATTTCCCCGCGTACCCTGCCTTCACCCCCGTACCCTGCCTTCCCCCGACACCCTGCATTTCCCCCCTATACCCTGCTTCAACCCCCCCGTCCCTCCTCTCTCCCCCTTCAGCCCGGCTCCGCACCCCCCCCCCGGCAGCAGCGGCGCTGTCCCCAGCGGCTCCCCCGGCCGCGGCCGTCGCTGCCGCTACCCCCCCCCATTGCCCCCCTCCTCCTTTTTCTCTCCCCCTCCCCTATTTATTTCTGTGCCCGCCGCCTTCCCCCCCTCCGTTTCCACCGCTCCCCGCCGCCGGCCCTTTCCTCACCCGCGCCGCCGCCGCCGTCTCTTCCAGCCCGGCCGCATCTGCCTTGGTGCCCCGTTTGGACGAGCGGGTCCGGGACGAGATGAAATGGCTGCCGGCACCGGCCGCAGCGGCCGCCGCTTTGCCCAGGGGGCGCAAGGAGCTCTTCCTGGTGTTCACCATGGCCCCGGGGAGGGGGGGACACCGGGGGGACACGGGGGGCTAAACGCCGCCGGTGCGGAGGGAGGAGGGAGGGCGGACAGACAGCGGGGCTCGACCGGGGAGGGAGAAAGGGGGAAGGAGGAGGAGGAGGAGGAGAAGAAGGAGAAGTCCTCTGGGGACGCCGCTCCGCCGGGCAGAGCCACAGCCGGAGCCGCGCCGGCTCCTCCCGCCGCTGCCGCCGCCGCCGCCGCCCGGGCTGAGCGCCGCACTACCTGGCCGCCATTACTGCCCCTTCTCCCTTTCTCTCCTCGCAGCGCGCCGAGCCCGCCCGTTGCCGCTGGGGGGCGGTGCGGGCCCCGCTGCCGACGTTCCGGCACGGCGCCGGCGCGATCCGAGGGCCTGGCGTGGAGCCGGGGAGGGAGAAAAGGGGGGGGAAATGAGGCCGGGTTCCCCCCCGCAAGGAGCGGGGAGAGGTCCGGGGGGGGGGCTCGGTAGAAGCGGAGGGGGTGGGAGGCGCTCCCCTCGGCTCCCCTCAGCCTGACGGGGCAGCGCGTCCCCGGTCCCGCTGGGACGGAGGAGCCGCCACCGCCTCCCGGGTCCCCTCAGGGATTAAACCGAGGGGTCCTGGGGTGGGTAAAGGGCCCGGGAAGGGGCTGCTGGAAGGTGGCACCCCCAAAAAGGGCTGCGGTGCCCCGGCACCTGGGGGAGCCTGCCCCGCTCGCCCTGGGAGCCTCCAGTCAGCCGCCCAGCAACTCAGCCGCCCCAGGGTAGGATTTCCGCTATTTTCAGTGGAAAACTTATTTCACAGCCCGCTGGGTTTCGCTCGCAAGAAATCCTCTTGATAGCCAAGCTATCAGGAGTGCTCCCCGTGCGAGGCGCCGATAACATCCGCGGTGCTTTCGCCCAGTAGCCGCGGCTGGAATCTCACGTTCGTTGCTCAGTAGTTGGAAAGGATCCTTCTCTCGTCTCCCTCCTCTATCGCAGATCCAATAATCACGTTTTAGAGGGATGAAGAATAGTATCTATTACGGTACATCGGATGACCAAACGCTTTTCAGACTGTTCACGAGCTATAATCCGATCCCTTCCCACCGGTGCTCCTTGGGTGCAAGTAAGAAACCATTCCTCACGCCACAACGTGATGGCCTTTATTGAACCTCATCACCCGGCGTGCCCCCAAACCCAAAAGCATCACGTAAGCCCCCAAACCCAAAGTTTTGTAAAAGAAATATAGCCGAGCAATAGAAGAGTAGAGCTGTAGGTGATGAAGTCTCAGCCTTTACTCTTTTTACACTGACTTGTTTGGCATTGCTGGGCAAGTTACTTTAGTGCTTTCTGCTTCTTTGACAAATAAAATTACTGATCACGTGTCTCGGGCTGTTAGGCTCATACAAGCTTTGTCAGTATTTTTATTGTTTGAAGATGGAAATTACAATAATGTTTTGGTAAATAACAATAAATATAAAAACTTAATTCTGTTTCACATGCATACTCCAACATTTCTTCTCAAGACTGAAGTCTGAAAGAGTATGGTAGAGCATCTGGTCAAAAATACAAAATAACAGCACTAATAGGATATATAAAAAGAAAACGGGCCATTTAAATTTCCAATAAAAAAAAAATCTGCATACAGAGACAAGTTTTCATTTTTGAGATACCCCAAAATACAATGTGTTTGGGAGTAGAAATTATGATCTTATCTGGCATTCTCTGCTTAGAGCTTTTAATCTGTAATGGCAACGGTACTTCATCTACTGTTTAAAAGTTGTAGTAGAGTTGTTCTGCTCAGTCCAATTAGTTTTGGTTTGTTGCGTACCTGTTGTTTATTTATTTATTTGTTTAAAGGTTATGAAAGGATGTAGCCATTTCAAACACTTGTAGGCTAAAGGAGTATTTTAATTAAAAACCTAAGACTTTTTTTGAAAAGGATACTAGGATATGACTTTCTTTTTATCCTTCAAAAGCAGGAAAAGTAGGAATGGAAGGAAACTGCAAGAGATTGCCCCTTACTAAACATGTTGCAGGAAATAACCAGGAGATATATTTGCTAAGAAGAGCTAATATTGCAATCATATGATGACAGATAATGTGCCTTCCTATTTCTGTCCTTGCTACTGGTAAGTCCTGTAATTCAAATATGGTGTCCAAATTCTGTTGGTCTGAAAATGAAAAATGACATGTCGGTCCTCTTCAGGTTTTTGTATACATCACAAAAATATCGTCCCCATTTTGGGAAAACCAACAAATCAATCTGTGGCCCAAAAAAGGGCCCAGATTGCAGTTGCAGTTAATGTCATAACTCAGGATTGCAATGCATTGGCAGGACTCTTTGGGGAAGCTTGCATAACATCTGCTTGCAACATGCCTGATTCAAACCAGCATTCCTCCTCTCGTGAGCACTGATGACTTTTTAAAAGCAAAATAAACTTTGTCTTTATGCAAGCAAATTGATTTTCTTGGGTGCCTATCCAGATCTGCTTGAAGCAACAGAAAACCCACAATTATGAAAGCTATTTATTTTATATTTACTAAATATTTTGACCACACTTGTGTCCCTTTTTCTCTTTTTTTTTTTTCCTAATGTTCTGATCTCATTCCTGTGAACCATACTCAAGTGAGTACTCTCTATGATGCCAGAGGGACTACTCTTGTAGAGGGATTGATGTCGTTAAAAATCCCTGCTCACTGCTTTGAACATTTTAATGCTTTATTCTCATTATGTTAGCATAGTAGGGAACATGTAAAGACATGCTTCATTTTGAATGTTTACTCCCTAGATTGTTTTTGGCAGATGGTTTTATTTTCAGGTTTCTTAGTTATCTTGTTGCTTTTACAAGGCGTGGCTAGTTACACTGACTCAAGCAGCTTATGGCTTTATAGCTTCTATGTGAGCTCCATCGCCATTTTTAGTACTGATGATATAAATGAATAAATCATAAATAACAAGGTTTGCTTGTTAAGTTTTGTTTGGATTTTTTTGTTTGTAATACAGAGGACATGTTAACATAAAATTAATCTTTTATATCACACATACTAAGAGATTTAAATGTAGTTCAACAATAAAAGATGAACTACTGTAGAAATGGATTTAAAGTAATTTCACTAATCCAAAAAATTTATTTGTTCCCTTCTTTATCTGTTGTTTGTAACAAGTGTAATATAAAGATAGAATTAAAACCTATTTTGACCCTTTTCAGCACCCTGTATACAGGAAAAGCTTTGTGAAAAAGACAATACAAGAACTCTTTGAGTAGAGAAAGACAAAAGACAATAAAGAAAAGAAGGAGAGAAGGACTGGAGCTACACTCCACTAAGTATTACATAAAAATTTTGCAGGGTTCATTCCCAGAAAGATTCAAGATTTGTAGTTTGGTATTACAAATAGACATCTAAATGCTTCTGAAAATAAATGCCGTTGGGAAGGACTGTGTTTCAAATGGAAGCAATTTGTAACAAGTGCTGAAGTTTACAGCAGCCTAAGCTGCTGTAATGCCTTCAACATCCTTTTATCTCCAGTTCTTAGAAAAGAAGATGAAGATAACCAAAGCATACATTGAGAAGCCAGGACGTCTGCTGTGGCAGGTACACCACCGGGAAATCCGAAGACGGAAAAGTACTTGAGCAAAAGAATCCCTTTCCATTGAACAAGACATGGGGAATAAAATCTTATTAGAACTCAGTGACATTAAAAAGACATTCGGAAATGACCCAGGACAAAGAGGAATGGAAAACCTTGTTTATTCCCTACATGATATTTAACGGCAGGAGAAATATTTGGCGGTGGAAGTTTTTGTTGCTACCTGTCCCTGTTTTGCAAGGAAATCAGGAACATACTATAGCAAAACAAAAAGTCCTTCATCCCTTTTTCTGAACTTTTGTAGAGAGCTTCATCCCATTAAGGATCAGAGGGCTTTATTCAGTGAATTCCCATTTGCTTCAATCATGGGCAATTTATCAGAGATTACTTTGTAATATCGCTGAATAGCTATAACATTCCACAGAATGGAAATCAAATCATCTTTTCAGGACTCTATTTAAAAGCTCTTGTGTGCTTCTCCCTGCCATGCTGTCAATACATCTTGGTTTCAGTTGAATCTCAAAATAAAAAAGATTCACAAGAGATCTTGCTTATGTAAACCAAGTCCTTTCCTGCTCTAAATCCTTCCCTGCAAGGGTCTTTGGAAATTCAGACTGCATGGTTTCTCCTTTGAGAACTGTCCATATAATGGACATGATGGGATGTAAGCTTTGAAATAGCAAGCAAGCAGCGTCCACTAGCCAGGATTGTACCACCTTAAACTTGAATACATAAAGTAAGTCACTCCATGTTGCAAGCACTTTGCAACGTTGTTAAAAGTGCTCCATTATTTGAAGATTACCATTACCATTTTAAAATGTATAATAATCATATTTTAGAATTAAACATTTAAAGTTCAGTTCTATTGTCAGCCCACCCAGCTGAAGGTTGCTTTCCACACTACAACAGATAACATCACTGCAACTTGAAGTGGTATCAGAGAGTAGATTTCTTAGATGACATTAAAAGGGAGTGGTAAGACTTACCTCCTAATATTTCAAAATTAGCTGCACATCACATCTAGCCATTAGTTTCCATAACAGTTTTCCAGCTGAGCTAAGGTTACAGTAGATAGGCTTACTGATACTAATGAGGCTGATGATAGTGTAAGCCAGGAATCTGCAGGGTCTGTTTTTCACTATCATCCAGTGCTGTAAATTGCTTCCGTCTTGGACAAAAGTGGCAAATCATCTCACTTTGGTGTTTATGATCATTAATCATATGAAAGGAGTACCCCCAGCCTGTTAGTATGCTGGGTGATGTATAGCTTTGTCACAAAAAGCAGACTCTGTTCTAAAATGCTTACAATATAAATAGGCATTTATTAACACATTTGTAGATAAGCATTAGGAGCATATGAATGCGTAATAACTTGATTGAGGTCACATGGAGAGTCCATCGGAAACATTATTTGCTCATAAATCTCCCTACTGCTCACACACAATCCTAGCTTCAAAAATAGGCTTTCTTGTTATGCATCCAAGAACGATCTCATAAACTACACTACCATATCTTAATTGTAATTTCACTTGAAAGTGTCTTTGTTTTGAGAATTTGCATCATATGTTATTTCCAAATGTGTGTTATCTGGTACTAACAGTTGCTCAGGCTGTCTTGAATTTTTCATGGTTTTTTTTTTTTTTTTTCATTCCATGGTATTTTTAAAATTGAAGCTATATTGATTTTGCTTGTGGACTTACGGTCCAACAAGCCAGCAGCATGTGTGGATGCTTCCTTGCACAGGGGGTAACTCCCGCTTTGTGAATGCTAATTCACCCAGCATCTCCCATAGAACAATGACTCACTTTCCACTGCAGTAACTTTCCAGCAACATTGGTTCCTTATGCTATTTCTCCCTGTGTGGCAGCCTACATTTAACATTCCTGCAAGGAGCACGTGGGAAAAGGACACCATGCAGAGGAATGTGCTGTCTTTGTCAACGGAATTCCCAAGTAGAAAGCAACCATACTCTGTTCTTCTATTTATTTTACAGTTCCATTCCCTTCCTGTTCTGTTAGAGCTATATGCATATGCTTCCTTCATTACAAAGGCTTCAGGCAACAACTGCTATCTCAAGTTAAGGTCAATCAATATAGCTGATGTGTCCATGTCTAATTATAGGTAGCTGATGTTTTCCTCTGACGTGGGTTAACCTTGTTAAATATATGGTTTAAAAATATCGCTTCAAAATTAAATGTCCGTTGGTCCTTCCAAGACCCGAACAGGATGGGTGGTGACAGCTAAAACAGTGCTTTACTTTGTCAGCATTGTGATTCACTCCTACATTATAAAACACGTTCAGGGGTTGTTACCGTCATCCACACCAGTGCATCTGATCTCTCCTGACAAAGAGGGCATGAGATGGTTGTATTCATCTCATGAATGCCCTGTTATAGTTTTTTTGTTTTTTGTTTTTTTTCAGTGAACTCAGTCTGGGCTGTTTGCTTCTATTCACCACACAGTAAAAAGAAGGACCATTTGCTACTGTTCATCTCATGTACTATTTCTTGCCAGAGAATAAGCTGTATGAAATGCACAGAATCTAAAAGGATTTCAGTGAAGTCTTGATTGTAACAATGCTCTAATTTGAACATTTGCAGTTTTTAAGAAAAAAAATTTTTTTACATTATATTGGAGTTGTAGACACAGTAAGATTTTCCTTAATTTTTCTTACTCCTATGCTTTGTCAAGTTTCAGTCCTGAGGTAAAACAGCTTTACTTAGAAGAGCTATCAAGAAACCACTAAATTCACTAGGAAACCAATTCCTATTGTAGTAGGTCAGCATGTCTCCAGCTGTACTCTGATTTTCAGTAATGGATCTAATCTTCTAAATCAATAGTTGATTACAGTTGAGAAGCCTGCAACATTACAGCGGGTAAGTCCAATCTTCCCTTTTGCTATGCTTACCTTTGGATCCATATAATCTTTGCCGAAAGGGCCCCAAAGCAGATGTGGAGTTTATTATTGAGCTTGTGTGTTTAACGTAACAGAGCAAATGTACTTAAAATATTGTCAGAAAAATATGAGTATCTCCAGCACCACTGAACAGCCTTCCAAAGTTTTACTCAGAACTTTTAAATCCCTTAAACTTTTCAACAGTGGTATGATGGTCTTGTTGTAAGTTATAGATGTGTGTCTCTCTCTCTCTCTAAAAAAATAGAATCAAGTAGCACTTGTAACAAACAAATACCTTCTATCCAACAATTTCAAAGATACTTAGAACATTAAATACCATCAGGGAGAACAATCTCAGAAATCTGTATTTTGAAGTATGAGACTCCATGTACTTTATAGCAAAAGGCTAATTTCTTTACTATTTTCCCTGAAGATTTATAGGCAGGAGCTGCAGCTAGATTTCATCCAGCTAAAATTTAATCCAAACCGCCTTCAAAAGGTTTAGTGTAATGTGATGTACAACATTACAAAGAGGAATAAGCTAGAACTGTCAAGGGTCAGATTTTCCTTCTTTTACTCACCTTCACTGACTCCGAAATTAAACAACTTATTTCAATCATATTCTTGAAAAACACAATTTTAGTTGTTACAATTAAAGGATTGCAGAAACATAAAGAAACCACTCTGTGAAGTATTATTACCTTTGCTTTTAGAGTTATTATTGATTGCACTTGGTAATTCACAGCGGATTTCCTATTAATTACTATGAATTAGTTAGTTGTGGTTGTCCAATTCAGGTTAATTCTAAACGGTTTACAGCGCATCCCTGATTAGTGAAGAAAAAAGAACTTATTAAAAAGCAGGCAGGCACATGCTGCTGCTGCTGCTGCTGCTTTCCCTCGGCTCTGCCCGTGTTTGCTTTGGATAGCTCCTAGCAGCACCAGGCATTGCGTCAAGCCACAGCTGGGTGTGAAGGCAGTGGGCCCCTCTGGAGACCCACAGGTCCCTCTAGAGGCCCGCAGGCTCCCCTGGAAGCTATTCCCTGTTTTCCTTTTGCCCAGGGAAGCGGTGGAGTCCCCGTCCCTGGGGGTGTTTAAGGAAAGGTTGGACCTGGTGCTTAGGGACGTGGTTTAGTGGGTGACAGTGGTGGTAGGGGGGTGGTTGGACCAGGTGATCTTGGAGGGCTTTTTCAACCTTTGTGATTTTGATCCTGTGATTCCTGCGGGCACTTTGCGATCTCTGCCTTCCAGCAGCACCCTGCACCCTTCTACATGGTGCAAAGCCTCAGCAGAGCCGATAGCCCAATGCTTGCCCTTCCTTAGCCTGTCCAGCACAACAACGTGTCCACACTCAATGCACAGCCAAAGACAGAGACACCTCCGGGCTGCAAGGTGCGGGCACCACTTCCCAGCCCAGCCACGACCCCCCTCTCCCCTCCTATGGGCTCCCTCAGAGTCACTTCCCCTTCACCCCCAGCTGCAAAACCCATCTTTTGTCCTTCGTGCAGGCAGGAGGAGGAAAACACCCTGAGTAACGAGGCACCGGGGAACACCAACCAACACACCGCCCCCTTAAAGCCCACCACCAACTCCCTGAGGGAGCCTATCGCGGCTGGCGGACTCTAACCTCCCCCCCGAGCACATCTCCCCCCCTCCGCGCCCCGCCGCGACATGGCGGCCGCGGCCCCTCCCTTCGCCTTGAAGGGGGCGGGGCCCCGCGCCCCTCCCCGCTCTAATGGCGGCGGCCGCGGCGCACGCGCGGTAGGAGCGCGGGGCGCTGGCGGGGCGGCTGCGGGTGAGTGGCGGCGGGGTCCCGCCGAGCTTGGGCGGCCCCTCGGGGCTTAATGGGGGGCTCCGGTTTCGTCTCGGGGGTTATCCTGCTCCCCGGGGGGCTCTCGGTGCCGGTCCCGGGGGGTTAGGCTTAGTCCCGGAGTTTCTGCACCGCCGTGCTGTGTCGCCGTCCCGAGCTAAAGCTGCCCTCTTGGGGGGCGGGGGGGCTTGGTAGGGGGACTTCAGGTGGAGCCCCCCCCGTGGGGGTTGGGGGGTTTGGGGTTGTGCATGGACGGGGGACTTAAGTTTGAGCCGTCCCGATGGGGACTAGGGGGTTTTGGGTTGTTTTTAGCTGGGGGGCTTCAGGTGGAGTCACCCCTATGGAGACCTGTTTTTTTTTTCTTTTTTCATGTTTTCTCCCCCAAACTACGTTCCTAGCAGCTGGTTGGAGTGAAAACCTTTATGTTGTGGTTTTTACCTGAAGGTACAAGTTGAGTTCAGGCTGCTAAATTTGTTGTGCATCTTGGTTTTTCCGTCTGCTTGCTGTTTGTAGTCACTTGTCTCGGGGTTGCGTTTTGACTTTGCGGATGCTGCAGCCGTAGATAGGGTACTCTCTGCCCTGAGCAGCTTTTCACTTGGGAAGTTTAGTTTCTGTAAAAGTTAGTCAGCAAGCTTTCCTTGGGTGTATGTGCTCCCTTTCATCGGGGGACGACGGGGCTGTACGTGCTTCCTTTCGTGCTTCTGCCCTTCACAGCCTAGCTCAGAAGCGACGTTGGGTCATTTTTCTTGCGTTGCAGTTCCTGGTTGTATGAAGTCGAAAATAGTGGACTCAGAAATATCTGCCAAGATGAGTAAGTCAGCACATACAGTAGGTGAGAGCTGCCGGCTTCAAAGAGCTGCTAGGCAGAGGTCATGCTTTGGTAGGGGGCCTGTCCCCTCTACAGCCCCTCACAGGGACAGGGCTTGGTGGCTGGAGGAGCTGATCTGCACTAGGGGAGGCTAGGTAGCAGATACAGTGTGGTGGGGTGCTGGCAGCTTCCATCTCCCTTTATTTCACTTAATTTCCACAGCTGGAAGTTCAGCTTTGTGATACGTTTCGTCACAGACGCAAAGCGTGAACCGAAACTCTCAACGTTTCAAGCGGCATCCAGGCACGTCTGCGCGAAGCTGGCAGGAGTTGTTTGTGCTTGGCTTGTTGAGCTGAACTGCTTGCGCTGCAGTGCCGTGGCATTCGTCCGATCGCTATCTCCTAATGGCTCTTGGGTCATAAACATCAATATGCTGCGTAGACTGATTTCTTTACCGTGGTATTTTAGCGCAAGCGCTCCTTCTGAATATAACTGCGGTTGTACTTTAGGAGGAGCAGTGACTTTCACAGTTGACCGGTTCTGAATAGTGCTCGTGCACATTGGAGGCCAGCCTGATAGAGCACAAGAATTAATTTGGAAAGCTGTTTCATTGTGTCTGCCTCTTAACAGCTCTGGTGACAAGTCACAGAGAAATCAACAAACGCAGATGGCTAGAGGTGGCTCTTGCTGCTTTGGGGAATAGACTGCTGAAAGTGAAACATAGGAAGGTGCACATTAGAACAAAGCATTTTTTTTGCCTTAAATTAGTGTTTGTAAGTATGATAAAACTTGATTTGAGAGAAGTTTTTAAAGAAATACTTTTAAGGACTTTTAAATTCGTTTTATTTGTTACTGAAAGCTCATTTTTTCCAAGTGCAGGTGCAAAGTTCTAAGTGCAGCGATCAGATACGCTTACAAGGTCATGAAGTACCGGCATAGGCTTGCCTGAGTATAATTTTCTGGCAGAATACTTTTTAAAAAAAAACAAAACCAAGACTGTACCACATCTTGTGTGACATGTCAAAGGTATGCTAAGCATAGTGTTTTGATCTAATGCATAGCAGAGCCAGTTAAACTGAAGGCTGCCTAAACTTTAAAACCTGTTGTAGTCATAGAGATTAAATCTTTGTGGTTATGTTTTTTTTGAAGGTTTATATACATTTCTACAGAAAGTGTAGAAACAAGGGTTTAACTTTTGAGATGAAAGAATACTGATAGCAGCATTCTGAGGAACATGAACTAGTACTGAACTGAATGCTTACACTTTTTTTAGCATTACAGTAAATGCTGTTTCCCCCTTTTACGTCATCCATTAAATTAGATGGCAGGACCATTTTAAAACTTAAAATTTTAGTCTTGCTGTGCTGAATTTTTTTTCCAGGCGTGCATTGGCTGTCCCTGCTTAGTTTGAGGCTAATATCCATGTACGCTATGTTAACTTAGTCCCAAATCTGCCAGAGCAGAGTATCGTCTGTGTAACCTGTGCCCAGCAATATTCAGGAATAACTCTTTAAACAGCTGCAATTTAAAATTTCTGTTCTTCAGGGGACTTGTCTAATTTTAGGGTGTTTTTTATGTGTCTAGCTTTTTGTGACTTTAACTTTTTTTTTGGAGAGCTCAGAAGTGAGTATAACAAGATAGGTACGGCATTCTTCGTTTCTTTTGGGTCAGCAAACTAATCCTGTAGTACATTTAGTACGTGTAAATACAGGATCTTCTTCTCATCTACAATTCAGCTGGAAAATGATAATTCACAGTATGCAGTTTCTTGAATGCTGCACCAGTAGGTTGAGGTGCAGTAGGAAGAGAGAGTGAACCTGACAAATCTTGCTCTTTTGGGTGATTCACAGCAGTGAAGTGAAGGTCATTGGAATGTCTGCAGTGGCAGTGCAGTTTGTCTGCAGCTGTCTCACAGTGTTGCCAGAAATCAGGGGATTTTAAATCCTGTCGATCAGAGAAGGCATGTGATCTTTTTCCTCACCTAGCATGAACATGGACATGTATTTGCAATTCACGTGATTATTGCGGAATTTATTTTGTACTTTATGAGAAAGTAATATTTCTTTTGAATGCCTGAAAGTGATGCTTGGTTCATTGTAATCAAACTGGAAACTGGGGGAAAACAAAGAACCATCTGGAGACCTGGGGGCTGGGGTGGGGAGGTTCTGCTTTCTGGTGAATTTACCGTCAACACAGGCAAAACTATAAAGTGTATTTCAGTTTCAGAAGTAGGCAAGAATGCTAGACGCTTTGTCCATTTTGTGTGTTTTTTTTAAAAAACATCTCTTTTTATTTAGGAGAAGCGCCAGAATGAAAGACATGGACAATATCAAAACTGTGAAGGAAGAATGGTAGGTGCTAGTGTCCAATCCTTCCCTCTCCTTGCCCCCTAGTTTTCCTATTACTGTGTTTTGTCATGACTTTTTAAACTTTGTTAAAATTTTCGATTTTTTTTTTGCTGTATCCAGCTGCTCCATATACAGTAAAGTGTCAAGAGAAGGACAGATCTTTTGCTTAAAGACTTCACGCGTACCTGGAGCATTTCTTTGATGCAAGAAATTGCATAAATATTTTACTTAAAATAGAAAGTCAGGCTTACAAATTGCTAACGCAGTGTGCACTTCTACGTTTAATATGGAGGTGTTTGGCTTTCAATTTATATTTCTGAGGTAAAGCATCGTTAATACGTAGGTTAATGCTCCAAGTTTCTTTTGTTCTGTTAGAAAACTAAAATGGGTACAGCATGCTTTTGGAATCACTTTCTTAATGTCACTGAGTTTTTCTTTTACTTAAAAATGCTAATCCTTAGGGATTCTTAATGTTGCATAGACGCACTGCAAACAGTAATTCCTTTTTATGCAAATGTGCCTAGTTACCATTCAAGTAAGCATTGCTCTTCTTGAATTTAATGCAGAGTTTTACATAAAACTCGATGTTTTTTAAAAGCTAGATTTTTTCCTGAATCGCTTAAAATAGATTTTTCTGAATCTCTAATAGAAATAACTCCTGCAGTGTTTTCCAAAACCTGCATAATCCTCTTAACTCTGCAGAGAACCTAAACTGCAAGATAATTGTTCGTTCAGGTTGCATATATCTGCATTTTTTTTGTGAAAATCTTAACAGAGAAACAGCTGTCGCATATACAATGGCCTATAAAAAGATGTGGTTGATGCATCTTTTTTAATACTCTGGCAGTCTCCAAGGTGTTGAAATCTTCTGTTGTATTTCTCCAGTGTGCTCAAGTGGGGTTGAGTCACTTGTTCTCCAGTTTCTTTAATGTACTTTCAAGGAGAGTAATGGTGGGTCTGTGGTGGTGCTGGGGATGGAGAGGTTCAAGTTGGGACAGAGCAGTAAATGCTAGGGCAGTTTTGTTGTATGTGGTTTTTAAAACTTAGGGCAAAGGAAGTCACTGAAGCCTGTATTATGGAAAACCTTTAAGGAAGATCTTTTGTTGGTGTGTGGCAGTCTGAATTAGAGGTACAAGTTGTCTAACTTGCATTCCTTGCTCTTACACCAAGTTTAGAAGCTTCTGCATAGTTGAGTTCACCTTTTTCTATTGCCGTTCTTTAATTTGTGCTTCTGAAGTACAGATAAAAGCAGTTAAAGATCTGTAAGCTGTTTGTAAAATGTCATGACAAAGTAAGTTGGGTACAGGGGAGTATGCCTTTTGGTACTGAACTTCTAGGGTAACTGCTCGTCATCTTATGTGAACATCATCTTAGAACATGATTTTTATTCATGTCTTTGTTCTGCAGGATGTGTAAGTCAAGAACTGATGATCAGATTTTGAATGGTACAGAACAAAACCGAGACTATTTTGTAGATAACCTTTTTGAAGAAGCTCAGAAGATTGGTGCAATATGTATGTCCCCAACTACAGTCAAGAACCAGGTAGGTGTTGAATCGAAAATACTTGTGTCTAGCATAATAGCGCTGCAGGAGTACTCTGGTAAATGAATGCAAGAAGTTCAGCGGTCTCATCCAGTATACCTGTAGATAAACGTACACAATCACAGAATGGCTGAGGTTGGAAGGGACCTCTGAAGGTCATCTAGTCCAACCCCCCTGCCGAGCTGGGTCAACTAGAGCACGTTGCGCAGGATGGCATCCGGGTGGGTTTTGAATATCTTCAGAGGGGGAGACTCCACAAGCTCTCTGGGCAACCTGTTCCAGTGCTCTGTCAACCTCACGGTAAAGAAATGTCAGTTCATATTCAGATGAAACTTTCTGTGCTTCAGTTTGTGCCTGTTGCCTCTCATCCTGTTGCTGGGCACAACTGAGAAGAGACCGGATCCATCCTCTTGACACCCTCCCCTCAGATATTTATATGCGTTGATGAGGTCTCCCCTCAGTCCTCTCTTTTCCAGGCTAAACAGGCCCAGCTCTCTCAGCCTGTCCTTGTACGACGGGTGCTCCAGTCCTCTAACCATCTTCATAGCCCTCCTCTGAACTCGCACCAGTAGCTCCATGTCGCTCTAGTACCAGGGAGCCCAGTCAGACAGCAGTGGGAACAATCTCCCATCTGACTCAACCAGGGCTATACTTCTGTGCTTCTAATATTTACAAAAACCACTAAAATCGTTTTGTTCTAGGACTTGTATTGGCAAAGGCTAATGCACTTCTGCTTTATCAGTCAAGAGAGAGCTGGTTATTAGGTGCAAGGAGTGACAACTATTTTATGGGAAGCTTTTAAGGACTTGCAGCCTTCTTATGGAGAGACATAGCCCAGATTTTTCACTTGCTCTTCTTTGTATAGTTGTGGTGATAATGGGATATTTAGTGTGGATTTTTATGTCAGTGGTTCTGTCCTTTTCATATTTTCCTGTTGCTCCCAAATGATTGGGAAGGGGCTGGAGAAAAGCCCATGAAGAATAAAAATGTCAAGGAGAAACTTGGAGTGGATATTACTAGAAACTACATTCATAGATCCCTGACTGAGCAAGGCAAAAAAGGAGTGTGGGAAGCAATACCTTAACCTACAGTTCTGAAAATGTTCTTGTACTTCTGTCAATGTCTAAATGAGAAGTTGATGTGTAATAATTAGTCCCTGGTAAACTTGCTTACTGGTTCATTGTGGAAGGACATTCTCACAATGAAAACCCCTTCCATATGCATTAGCGTTATGAGACAGAAGACTTTTTAAAGAAATTAGACCTTGTTGAGTGTAATGTACCTTTCTGACAGATTACCAAAAATGAAAGAATTTTATTCAGTAGCTTGCATATAGTGTGTATTTATGTAGCAATCATGCTCTGACACATCGAACTGCAGAAAGGCAGGGGGAAACACAAAAAATGTCAGGTCCTACCAAGCTGAGTACAAACTAATTTCTGGCTGAGGTGAATTCTGCATTTGTATTTGCTTCATATAACTCACATGGCCAAGTATCTGTCAAGACAACATAATTTCAGGAATCTGACCTGGATGACCAAATGCTTCTTTAAATGACATAATGTGTATAAATAGGAAAGTTCAATTCAAGATCTATCCATATTAAAGTGGAAGAGACTTCAGAGGATGGTGTGAAGGATACAAATTCAAGTATTGGATGTTCTCTGCTACAGTTATTTAATTAAGAATATATTTTTTTCATTCCCCTAACACCAAATTTTTGAATATGCCCAGGAATTCCTGGGTAACGTAAATGCATGACAAAACAAATGTTTCTGATCCTTGTTGCTGCATTTCCTGCATAAAAGGCTTCTGCATGCGTTCTCTCAATGCCCTGCCTACAGAAGGTCCTCCTGAATTGTCAGAACAAAGCTTTACTCTAACAGATCCCTGCTGCACTATTCTGGTGGTGGGTGTTTCAACACCAGGCATGTGTGATCTCAAATGAGAGCTCTTGAAGAGTTGCAGCTGGCTGGGATCTTCCAGCTCTTTTTTTTTACTGTTGAATAGGGGTGTTCTTGACCTAAGAATGCATAATGATTGGGGGGGGGAGGTTTATGTCTAACCCTGACTGACAGAAGATACTTAGAAATGTCACTTACCCCTTGCAGTCACTCTGACTGTTGGCATGGGGCCAAAACAGATTATAGGGAGCCTTCCCTCTGTATTTTTAGTCCATGACCTGGATGGTTTAAAATCCTAGGATACTGATGGTGTATCGAGCTGGTTTTACTTACTTCAGTGTTAACGAGAGAATTGTTCTTACTCCACAGGTTGATGTAATCATTAAACTTTGGAAAAACGGGTTTACAGTAAACGACGGTGAACTTAGGAGCTACGCTGACATTGCAAGCCAACAGTTCTTGGACTCCATTAAAAAAGGGTGAGTGAGTTTTGTGTTCTTAATCAGCCCGAGTTAACATGCTTTGGTTAGCAGTTTGCTCATACTCCGCATTTTTGGCATAGCTGTTCTGCATTGCTGTGCTGCGGTAGCCCTGTAGGAGTACAGCCGGCTGATGACTTCCAACATCTACAGGTCTAATATAGCTTTCAGTCGCAGTAGTCGTACAGTTGCTGATAAAATAGATAAAAGTAAGTGTTGGTAGGCAGCACAGCAGGTGCAGAGTGAAATAAAGAGTAAGTCATTGTGCCCAGTAATAGCTACTGCTCAAACAGTACTTTGACTAACAGATTTCACTGTGTAGAAGTGGCTGAGCGTTTCTGGTTTTATGGCCTTTGTTTTCCTTGTATTGATGAAAAGCCTTTTTGGTGGGCACGGTTTCTAGATGCAGCACCAAAAATCTTTGATCAGCCTTAAATTGCAGTCGTCTTTTCCTGGTACAAATTTGCTGTTTCAGTCACTTGTGTGTATAGAGTGATCTCACTTTTACCCCACTGTTAAAATTGAGCATGCTGTCATGATTTCTGCCAGCGTTTGGTGCAGTGTTGCTTTAAAATAGCACATTGAACCTAGAAACCAGTATGATTTGAGCCTTTAACTTGTAGTCCGTTTCCTCACCCTGTACAACTGGAGAGGAGAAAATAATTTTACAGGGAATACAATTTAATAATTCCTTTTCACGTGTGAAACAAGCTATTGTATTTTTAGTCTTTTTAACTTCCCTAGCCCATCAAAAATACTGATTTTACTTTTTCTTTATGGATGTCACCTGTGTTGGTTGTAATGCCAATTAACTGCATTGTTTAATGCCCTTTACTTCTTCGTGTGCATGAATCAAAAGTTTGCCACCTTGCTTTCTCTGTTCGCTCGTAGAGATGCTAAGTAACTACAAGATGGCTCCTGCGTAATTGTTGATGGTAGGGTAGCACTCGGTACAGCCTGCGTGCCAGCTGAGCACCGCCGCCCAGAAACGTGGTGTCTGCCTCAGAGCTCCTAGACAAAGGAGTTGTTGTGTTGTGTGCTGCTTGATGCAAATAAAGCATTGTCAAGGTGATGGTATCGCACTAAGGAGCATAACTGTTAGGGATCTAATTTTTAAAAGCTGGGTTTCATGTTCATCTGTAATTAAACACATGGTTTCTAACCTCAGTCTCTCTTTTTAAAAGCTGATTGTGTTTTTTCCTTTTTTTTTACTATGGGGATAAAAAAAATTTGAACCTACAGCAGCAATATATGGTAATACTAAACTTTCTATGTGCCATGTGCTTTGAAGTGGTAACTGCTGAGTAAACTTGAATATCATTCAGTGACTTGGCATGATGTCTCTTTTTATTGTTCAATTTCTAGTTAATTTGCAGTTCAGGAACTTGGAGTTGTTTGTTTGTCATGCACTTAGCATAACTCATAGTAAATTATTTATTTAAAAATCACAATCCTTATAAGAATAAACACAGGAAACCAGTATTAATCATTAATGTGTTTTACATACTGAAAACTGTTCAGTAATTCTTTGACATCTTTTTTTTCTTAAGGGAACTGCCTTTTGAGCTACAAAAAGTTTTTGAAAAGGAGGAGGTTGATGTGAAAGTGGAAGATAAAAAAGATGAGGTGTATTTGTCATCGAAAAAGCCAGTGTTTCATCCCTTCTCTGGACATGGTTACAGATTAGGAAGGTAAGTAGTCTGATGTGATCTGTGGCTGAGCTGAGGGGAATTATGCCTATGTAGGTACCATATAATTCAGGTTGGAAGTGACCTCTGGAGTTCCCTAAGCTGGGTTCCTGCTCCAAGCAGGGTCAGTTTTGGGGACAGATAAGGTTCCTCAAAGCTTTATCCAGCTGGGCCTTGAAATCCTGCAAGGGCGGAGGTGGTGCAGCCTGCTCCAGTGCTGGACTGTCCTCATGGGGGAAGTTTTTCCTTATTCCTAGTCTGAACTCATCTTGTTTCAGTTCGTGTCTGCCATGAAGAGCCTTTATAGGGGATTATCAGCTTCCATAATCTACTGGCTGGGTTCCCGTTAGCACAGGATTTTGGTGTCTGTCTTTGCTTCCTCAAATAACTGTTTCCAGCTGAGAGGCTGTCACTCTTCTATTCTGTGAGTTAATAGGAAAGTTTCACTGTTAAAGCTGTATGTACAGCTTTGTGTGAGAAGAGGGGAATGTGAGTGTTCAAAGGGAGTTGGAGAAGTAAGAATATTTTGCATTCTTTTCAAGTTCTTCAGCGTTTAACTTTGAATTTACTGCAGTTATTCTAGCATATTACATTGATTATCTCTTCTTTATTCTGTGCCTTTCTTGTGGGTGGAGAGGTTCAGCCTCTAATAACACAACTGGAGTTGGTTTACAAGCCTACAGCACTGTATTTTGGAAATCTGTTGTAGAAGAGCAAGCCAGGAGTTTACCGGTGTCAATCCATGTGACTTCTTTTTTGTGCCACATCATCTGTTTCACATAGCCCTGTCACGTAAGACTTACGTCCGTAAGAAAGTAAGCTTCAGCCTAGCAAAGAGCACAGTGACCAGGAGCCTACAGGAAATCTTCAAAGGTGGGACTGCTCAGTTGCCTGATTACTGTGGTTAGTAGACTGTGCTGAAGCCTTAAGTGAACAGCTTGTTTTGATGAAGTGCGAGGGGCTTGGTACTGAGGGAAAGCATGAACCCAGTAATAAGGGATGAGGCAGGGGGAGAAGGTGGTAATGTGCAGAGTAAGAGACTGATACAGCAAAGGATGGGAGGTTCCAGGCTGCCTTAGAAAAGCGAGCATCTTTTATCAGTCTCTTTTGTTTTGGTAGCACAGCCTATTCGTCTGCAACGTGCTTGGGTAGACACAGCCGATAGGGAAAAAATTCCCTCGAGAGGTGCCTGAGATGCTGCAAGTCTTGCTTTTGGTAGCACTGAAATCCTGACCGAACAAAGGTTGAGAACTTAATCACGTTTCATCTATAAGCAGGGATGTACATAGCTAAAGCCTAAAGACCCTCGGCGTGCTGGGTTTCTGCTACTCACCAGGGCTAAATGGCAGGTTGTTCGGTTGCTTGTCGTGCTCTGTCATGCCTACAGCAAGTAATGATCTGGCTTCCCAGTGGGCGAGTTAGGCTCTGGAAACATGCTATTCTGTGAATTTCGGTTGACTGGTTTTGTACACGGAGACGTCCTACAACTTGCTCAGCGATTTTCTTCTTTATGAACTGGATAAAATGCCTTATTTTTTTCTCCCTCCCTTCTGTTTTCAGTCTATTCAGTGCTATGGTATGAGAGCCTTTTCTTTCAAGGCTGTTAAGTATTTTGCTGATGTTGGAAACGTGAGCCGTAAGTGCTCCATAAACTGGTGCTCGCTGCCTGATGTTAATAAATGTCCATTACATGCAAGTGCTACTCTTTCAGCAGAAGGGCTTTGTGGGGAAATAGTAATGGTGTCTGAGACCTATAACAGGTTTGAAACTGTAGAACTCCCTTTCCCCAGCTGCATTTGTGTGCTTAATCAGAAACGAGAGAGACAAATGGCTGAATGGTTTACTTACCTTGTGACCTGCTTATCAATTAAACATTTCTTAACAGTCTCTATAGATTACCTGCCATTGTTCCCAGATGGGTGAATTATGTGAGTGGATGAATTCTGGAGTCCCAATAGGAATTGTTCTGCTGACCAGCTCATTTAAATTTGTTTGAGAGGAAAAATAGATGAACCAGAACTGATTTATTTTTTTTTCATTTTTATTTTAAATGTAGCTCAGATGAGTTTCATCTTCTCCATTTATGTTGTACGGGAGAAAAAATGAGACTTAAACTTTTCCATGAAAAAGTTAGGACCCTACATAACTAATGTGTATATACAGTTTTCTGTATATACCCTGTTCAGCTGCATTTAATAGCTTGACTAAACCAAGATTTGCAGCCACACTTCTGTTAAGTTAACAAGGCATTCTAATGACTGCCTTGGAAGCATGCTAGTCAAGCTGTTGACTGAAATCTCATGTAGCAAAGTAGACTTGCTCTATAACCTCGTTAAGTTAAAATATTGTGCATCGAGCTTCTTAACTGTTATTCTGGGTACGCACAATACTTAAATCTTAGGCTTTTGCGTTTTGGAAACTTGATTGGAGACTAATGTCTCTTCGATTCTTGGTTTATAGGATTATTAAAGGCAGATGTAAAAGGAATAAGCTTTTAAAAGGGATGATGTTTGCTTTGATGTTGCATTTATGATGCTTCAGATGATGATAAGAGACTGAGATTTTTGATTTGTGCCTTCAGTCAAAGTTGCCACCACTAGGTGGCTTTATCTGCCAGTTCCACAAAAGCAAAGTTAAATCTAGAAATACTTTAAAAAAAAAAAAAGGAAAAAAGATGAATGTAGATCTAACTTTCTCTTGCAGCTTAATGTAATGTATCGGCTTCAATTTCACATATACTTGCTATTAAAAGAATCATATCCCGTGCCTACCACAAATTCCTGAGGTGTGACCGTGAGGAAAGAGCTGGTTTGAGAATGGCATCAAAACGTGTATGCATGTGAGACAGCTGTCTGAACTACAGCTGGCGCTGATGGAGCTAAAAAGTAGTTCAGCCCAAGCTAAACCAGACACCTGGCAGCCGCGCAGTTGACCAGCTCTCCAGCCTCTCTCCAGCCGCTGCCTGTACTGGAGACACAAGTAGCTCACACGTGACTGCTCACACTTCGGTGTCTGAATCTGGAGCTGAAACCCACTGAGACCAAGTAGCTGGGGAGAGCTAATTGTTGCTGGACTTAAGTATGTCTTGGCCTTTTTTTTTTTAAACCTCCACTCCCAAGATTGTTTAATGTTACCTTGCTGATGCTCAAGCTCTTTTCCAGATCTGGAGGGCAGCTAGGGTTTACTGTGTATTGAGGTCAAGCATGACCAGAAGCTGGATGTGAGATAAATAAATCAGCAGGTGGTTAATCTGAAGTCACCTGTACCTGGAGAGTGCATCTTGGAATCTGTGGGTTCCTCGTTCTTGCACCCCAGCTCGTTTCTATGTAATGCCTCCAGTTGCAGTGAAGAACTCTTATCATTCAGGAACGAGACTGCTTGACTCTCATTGTTTTTGCGGAGTTCCCGTGGAAGAAATAAAGAGTGCCTGTGGTGGCTGATAGCCTGGAAGTTCGGGCACTTAGCTGAACAGTGGGTAGTAAAAGTTCTTGAAATACTTCAGGCTGAGAAGGATTTGAGCCAAAGACTCAAACTTTGTTAGCTTGAATGTATCAAGTCATTAGCCATCTTTGTTTTTTTAATGAAAATTAGCTCTGGCTTTTCAGCTTTATGATTAAGCTAACACACACGAGAACATAAGGATGGGGTTTGTCTGCGAAGCAGATGTGGTGTTGTTACGAACGGTTTATTCTATGGCCATTGGTTACTGAGTTCTCCCTCAAGAAACAATAACCGATTATTTTCTGTGCAAAGAGAGAGCTTTTTCTGAAACCATCGTGAAACGTTCATGCAGTCAGTGACCACGGCTGAGCTCAGAAGAAAGGGTAACTCCTTAAATCACTGCTATTGTTTTGCAAGCAGCCATCTGGTTATACTTATTTGTGCTGAGGATATGCCCATTGGATCAGGCCTTACTGATGACTTAACCAGTACATGCTGAGCAAGCTTAGTCCTGACAGAAGCATTGAGCTCTAGACATTTCAGAACCACAGCATTTGCCAATAGTTTTTTTTCCAAAAACTATGCACTTGGACTGAGGTCCCTGTCTTCTGTCAAGCCTCTCTATGGATATTTGCCCTTAGGTACGGTCAGCTGTTTAAAATGTTTGAGAAACCAAAATCCAAATGTTGAATGCATCAGCCTGTGTTTCTGCATCAAGTCAATTCCTCTGACGTATAAGTAATGCCTCTAAGCTGAAATAGATGATGCTGGGGTCTAAATCAAGGCTAACAGCATTCAGTTAAATTGAATTACTGTAATCACATTACACTGAAAATTAACGTTGAGTATGCAGATTTGATACTTAAGCTCTCTGCAGCTTCACCTGTGTGATTAGAGTGCAAAAAATGCATGAAGAATCTTCAGTTTCACCTCTCTTGTGTATTCTTTAATACTTTAATGTTTAAGTTCCTTACTGTCTTGTAAAGTGTTTACCATGAACAAATTGAAATTCTTTAGCATGTTAAAGTCTTTAGGATGAAGAGAAAGTATTGGTGCTTTTTTCCTAAGCTTACATGCCAGAAATCCTATAATTTTTATTTATTTTTTTAAGTCAGCAATGCAACCCTGACACAGGGCAGAAAGTTCCAGAAGCAGAGGTCTGGATGGTGGTTCAAACTTACGGGTGTGCGCAGAAGGCATAACCTCCTGTGGCTTTTCTTTTCAGTGCTACTCCAAGGATAATCTCTAAAGTAAGAGAGGATCATCAAGCAGCTGGTGACAAAAGACCCCTTCCTGTAGTACCCTTAAATGATTTGGAGCCAATCACCAACATCCAGATCTGGTTAGCTGATGGGGAAAGGATAATTCAGAAGTTCAACGTTTCACACAGGTAAGACTTCTTTTAGCGCTGTCAGATGTACTTAGATCTGCATTATTTGTCCTGTGACTTTAAATATAATTTTCTCTAAGTAATCCGCCTCCTCAATTCACTTAACATTGGATTGCTGTTTGGCTGCATCTAGAATACCTCCTTTTAAATTTTTTTGTGAAATTGAACATTTTTTGGCTAACGAGAGGAGCGTGAGAAATGAACTGATGTTACCAGTCAGCATATAACTGAGTGGAAATGGAAATCTGCTGAGGAAACGGTAGGAGTTCTTTGTAGTTTAGTGGATGTGAAGGTGTATGTATTGTTCATTACTGGAGGAAACAGTTAAGTGGACACAGGCAGCTTTTAAGATGACAAATCTCTTACAAAATGACTACATCTGGAGCAAATCACTGAGTTTAAAAAAAGAAAAATGCTGGTTGTTGAGTGCAGACAGATGTTGAGTTTCAGAAAATCCACTTGTATTTTTTCCAGTGTGCAAAAGGAACTGGAGGATGTGATTTTGAGCTGAGCCAGAGGAACCTCCGGGGAGAACCAGAGTTAAGCAGGGGAAGTTATTCACCTGCATGTCTGTCCTGTCAGCATGGACAGACTAGAATGCGATTAATTCCTAATTATTACAATTTCCAGTTCCCAGAGAGGCTTATAAATGGGGATAAAGTCAGAAGGTGTCAGCACAGCGTGTGTATGCAGGAACTTCGAGAAAGCAGGATTAATGGCTTAACATTAAATTGCAGAACTACTGTCTTTAGAGACCTTTCTTGGATTTGTAATTTGCTGCCCCAGTGCTGTGCAGTCGCATCGTATGGGAAGGATATGTTGCCTGTGCTTCTCTGTGTAGTGATTTAAAGTGATCATTGGCTTTAACACAACCCAGGCTGCTGTCGAGATAAACTCTGTATGTCTTTACAGCTGGTCAGAAGAAAAGCTCAGCAGTTGAAGGCTAATGACTCTTAATGTTTTTTCTTCTGAACTTGTACTTCAGGCTGCTATCAGTAATAAATTAGTACGAACTGAATCGTTGTGATGTGCTACTGAAGGGTCAATTGCTATTTTAATTATAAAACCTTCATTTGAGGGCTGGCTTAATAGCTTTGTTACTCAAGGTTTAAGTATATTTAGAGATGTTTTGTCTTCATGGTAGATGGTGATACGAACGTCTGCTAAGTGCTTTCATGGGGGGAAAAAATCTGAGCCAAACAGCCTTGTTGATGTGATCTTTTTAGAAGATTTTAATAAATACTCAGTCATATCATATCCTCTTGCCACAAGATCAACAAGTTCGTGCTGTATGTGTATGACCTAATAAGAAATAATGGGGGGAAACCTTCTATAGGGTACTATCTATAAGCGCTATGATTGCCTGCGTAGTGCTCCTTTCGGTGGAGAAGCAGAAAATGTTCAACAGTTTGTTAAACAGTCTGTAGTGCATATACTGCAGTGTTTGGGTGAACTGATTACATCCTTTTGCAGACGGAACGTGGGGATGTGGAGCCTAGAAAGGGACTTGCTCGTGCTAGGGCAGATAGCTGGCAGCTAATCACCTGAGCTGCCCTGGGGATTCAGTGAACTTGGATATAATGCATCCATTTACAGGTGTCTGCCTGTGAATGTCCAACCAAAACTTAAATCCTACGCAAGGTTTTTCAGGCTCCAGATTTGCAAGACCTCTCTCTTAACTGAGGCTTGCATGTACAGGAGTTAGGTAACTGGCTCTGTCAGTTGTAGTCAGTGACGGCGTGGAATTTGGTCATCTGTGCTGCTGAACAGCTAGAATGGCTGTTCCCTAAGCACACTAGCACTTTCCTAGCAATACCCAGGCTTGGTTCAGAAGTTAGCCCAGATCTCAGATGATTCCCAGTAGGCAGTAAACCCCACAGGCTATCTTGGACATAGGGGAGAGTAAGAATGAGTTTAATAATTTGCCAGGAGAAGGAGTCTGCTAATTGGGCTCAGGATCAGAGAATGGGTGTTGTGTTTAGTGTATGGGCACAGATGTATCCTGTTATCTTCGTTTTTTAATTAAATTGGTCAATCCTGATTCTTGCTTGTTACTACAAAACATGTGTCTTGATCGCGGTTGAAAGGTTCTTCACCCCTTAACAGGCAACTTGAATTCACTGCTGCTCCTACTTTGGTACGAGACTATATTTAGACCTAATGAACTAGCTATCCAGACAACTTCTGCAAGTCCCTTTTCTATTATTATTAATTATTATGGGTCTGCTACATGTGCTGCACACTAGAGGCTTCCTTGTTCTAGCATTTGGCTATGGAAACCTCAGGTAAGAGCTCCACCAGCTGGCTAAGAAATGGCAGGTTTGTTTGTGGAAGTACCATCTGTGAGCTGTAGTGAAGCATTCGAGTGTCCAGAATAAGACAGTCATTCTTTTTCCCTCGTGACTGCTCTCAGAACATGCAGACCTTGGTCCTTGCCTCTCAAGTGGACCGGGTGCTTCAGGAGACCCTGCGTCTCTTCCTCCATTTCTGTGCCATCAGCTGTTAAGTCAAGTGGGTGTTGCGTTCTGCTCCTGAGGTGGCTGTGTATATGCTGTGTATATGTCCTGTGTTGGGATTGGAGAACTCTAATGCTGGTTTTTTTTTAATTTTTTTATTCTCAGAATAAGCCATGTTAGAGACTTCATAACAAAGTACCAAGGATCAGAGGGAAGGGTTCCCTTCGCACTGACTACTTCGCTGCCATTTCGAGAGCTGCAAGATGAGACGCTCACACTACAGGAAGCAAAGCTGCAAAACGCTGTTGTTGTTCAGAGACTTCGGAAAACAACTGAACCCTTCAGGCTCCTGAAAGCACCTGACAATGACTGTAAAACTGCTGCTACGTCTAACGGACAGCTCAAGAACGAGCAAAAAAACACTATCAAAAGCACAAGATCAAATTAGCTTATAACTGGCCAAAAACTTTGCACAGGTAGAACTAGACAAAACCAAAAATGTAGTCAGCAATATCTGGATGCACTATCATCCTTCCATAGTGTGCTCTTAGAGAGCAGAATGTGTGTTGTGCTATAATGTGCTGTAACGGAAGTATTTTCAACTAAGTTTGGTCGAAGCCTGGCTATATAATGTAGCAGAGGTAACTACAACAGGGATTATCCTTAGAATTTCTCTAGGTAGAAAGCTTTGCTCGCCTGTTCTTTAATGAGTATACGTAGGTGGAATGGTACTCTGAGACTTAATTACTAATGATAGCACCTTTTAAGGAAAAACATTATTTATTTTTGCACTTTGGACTAAAGAGAAACTGAACCGAGTGATTTTAATTGTGTAAACTGCTCCAGTTCTTTTTAGTAACATTTAGGCAACAGATGCTGCAGGGAAGCTCACCTTTGAACTCCTATGGAATTTGAAAATCTTTCAATATAGGTATCTTTAGTATTTTATCACAAGATCATGAATGTTCTATGAAGTCTTCACGTGGTGGGTGCAGGTGTAAGATAGAAATGAGGTAGTCTGGTGCATATTGCATATGAAGTGCCTCAAAGCAAGCTCTGAAGGAATCATCGTAGAATCACAGAACTGTTATTATTAATGGTTGAAGTGGTTTCTGCCTCTAATGTTCTCCTACGGGTTCGGATTTCTTACAGATAATGTGATGGTAAACTTACAGATAATGTGATGGTAAACTACCTAGCTCACTAGGATAGAGATCCACTTTTAGCCTTGTCACAGAGAAACTTCTTTTTTTCTGGAGTTTACCACCCAGCTTTAGTGGCTTAGAAGGACACAATTGTCTTTGTACTACATATCTGCCTCTGTCCTGAATTGGCCTTCTGATTGAGGCATTAACTGCACGTGGCCAAATTTCAAAGATATTTAAAACCCATATATGAAAACTGAGGTTTCTTCTCCTATCCCTCCACCCCCTTTCCATCCAAATTTTATATTTTGTCCTTCGTGTATTTTTGACATAAGATTTGTACCCAACAATTCTGTGTTTTTCTAAAGGAGAAATCAACATAAGGACTAAATATTTTGTACTGTGTGTGTTAAGTAGCACATGGGCTTGTGAGTGGAACTAGAGTCTCTAGGTAAAGACTAACCTTGGGACCTTCAATAAGTGCTGACTGGTTTGTGCTGCCTATACAAATGGATGATTGTCACAGCTGTAATTCTTTTGCATGGTTAAATGAAAGATAAGTTTGGATTTTACCATTTTTGTTTTAAATAGAAAATTATTTAATTGGAGTGACTTGTGTTCTTTCTAAAAGCCCTGTTACTTCACACTAAGGATGCACTTCCTTCACTCATGGGGATGTAAAACTTTGTTTCAGCATCTCACCTAGTACAGAATCACAGTGGCTGAGGTTGGAAGGGACCTCTGGGTCCATCTGGTGCTCCAGCAGGGACACCCCGAGCAAGGTGCTCAGGCCCATGTCCATGCAGCTTTTAAAGATCTCCAAGGAGGAGACTCCACAACCTCTCTGGGAAACCTGTGCCAGTGCTCCGGCACCCACAGTACATTTGAGGACAGTGAAATGAAAGTCAACTGCACAAATACGTATTGAGTGTATTCAGAAAGCAAATCTCTGAAAATCATGCAGTTCTTAACTGTTTTCTATGCCATAAGCATGATGTGTTACTGTCACTCAGTTTTATGTAACAAATTACATGAATAAATTTTGTTCTTACGCTCTATTGCATGCAAAGCCTACCAGATTGCTAGTAGTAGGAAGAAATGTGCAAATCCCCTGCTGAAATTGAAGAGACAAGTCACCCACAGATGCAGATCCAACCGTCAGTTTGCAGAACATCCAGAACAGTGGATTTTATCGCTCAGTGCTTCAGGGTTTGTCTTAATGTAAAGCCACATATTATAGAGAAGCATGTGCTTGATTGTAAGCTCAGCTGTTCTTACCTAAACAATGCATGAAACCTCTAAGTAGCAGTATAGTACCCTTGAATTGCAACAGAAATTAAATGATTAATGTAAGATTGATTGAAATGAAATGGGTGGTGGTGGTAAAAATTTAAGGTAAGTAAAGCACTTCTGGTTGTTATCAGAAGATCGTGTTTTTGGAAAGGAGCAACACTTAGTATTACAACATTGAATCATGTCTGATACCAGCATTTAAGAGACTGGGTAGCTTGACTGCGTTTGGCTGTGTATTGTGCTTCACTGAAATCAACTGTTTCTGGCAACAGCTTTGGTGGTAGACTCGTGTGTTTGCAGTTTGAAAGTGTAATTTAAAAGTGGAATTAATTACAGAATAGGAGCAAATGTCTCAAAGGTCAAAGTCGTGCTGACTGCACTAATCCCATTTTAGACTAGAAAGCGCCTTTAAAAAAAAAACTGATTGGATAATTTATTTTCTAATTTGAAGAGAATCTTTGGAGTGAATACTGAGCTATTTTAAATCTTTTTGGTTTTGGTCTATTTATAAAGGCCAGTTAAGCTGTCCAGATGCTACAGGTAGCTAATCTATTGCTTGGTGCTGCCAACACCTGTTGTGCATTGGTCAAGCAAGAGCAAACCTAGCTTGATCAATGCTTGAGTTTGTGAAACACACAGGTACTGTCGGTTATTCATTGTTTCTGCATGAGGCTTCACTTTACAGTAAATCCTGTGCATTAACATACTTTATAGCAAAATTGAGATAGTCTAGAAAAGAACAAAGAAATTAAATATTTTCTCTAGTTTCTCCATTGTGAAGAAATAATGCAAATGTAGGTGACAGAGATTTACTGTTTTAAATACAGTGTATGAAGAGAAACTCAACTACGTGTTGAGTTTGAATGTTACATATTTTGAAGTTCAAAATGTACAACTTGCACCTAGCTTAGCATTTTAGAACAAATTCTGTGTTGGGATAAGGGCTTGACTGAGCCTTTGAGAATCTGACCTCATCCTTTAAGGATGCTTTGGAGTCTAAATGTTTCAGAAAGTTCCAAACAAGGCCTGTTAAAGCCACAATTTCAGCTTTGTGCTGAAGGTCTGTTTTGGTTTTGTTGTAGTTGTTACTGAGTTTGTGTTTTTTCTTTAAAGCAATTATGATGTGCTGGAACGAGCATTTAAGTACCTGGTTCTTTTGGAATTTTCCAAATTTATTATAATGATTCTTGTCAAATGAGGTTGTGCAGGATTTGCATATCAATACTTCATGGCCTGGTTTGCAGTAGCCACAAATGAGCCTGCCAGATAAGGAACCGCAGCAGCAGCCCTTGGAGCTGGCCTGACCGGGAAGCACTGTGTGCGTAGATTAGTTGTACTTTTCGCAAAACAGGCAGATGCGTGTTGGTTTGTTTAAACCACCTTCTACTTGCTTGTCTTGAAAGACTTCGTAGTTCAAAATGCACTTTTTTTTTTTTCTTCCCTGACGTGGAGCACACTTGCCAGACTCTGGTGGGATAAGGACTCTGGTGAGCTGAGTAGTGGTGGTGGACCTGTACTGCCTAAATCACAAGAAAGACATTACAAGAAAGACGTTGAGGCCTTGGAGCGTGTCCAGAGAAGGGCTACAAAGCTGGTGAAGGGTCTGCAACATAAGTCCTATGAGGAGCGGTTAAGGGAACTGGGGGTGTTTAGTCTGGAGAAGAGGAGGCTCAGGGAAGACCTTGCTGCTCTCTACAACTACCTGAAAGGAAGGTGTGGGGAGTTGGGGCCTCTTCTCACAGATAACTAGAGATAGGATTAGAGGGAATGGCCTCAAGTTGCACTGGGGAGGTTCAGGTTGGAATCTAGGAGTCACTTCCTCTCAGGAAGAGTGGTCAGGCATTAGAAGGGGTTGCCCAGGGAGGTGGTGGAGTCACCGTCCCTGGGGGTGTTCAAGGAGAGGTTGGATGTGGTGCTTAGGGACATGGTTTAGTGGGTGACAGTGGTGGTATGGGGACAGTTGGACTAGATGACCTCGGTGGTCTTTTCCAACCTTTATAACCCTAAATAAAGGTGTCAGTTTCAGGCTGTCTCAGGCATATTTCACCATCCCAAAACACACCAGAGCTCCCCGCGGCTGCAGCGCTGAGAACTTGAGCTGGCAGCCCCCTGCCCATCACTGCCGCCTGCGAGGGGAGCGGCTGGGGCGGGCGGCGTGTGCCGCGGACACCAGGGCTGTCCAGCGGGCTCCCAGCACAGAACAGCCCCGCTTTCACCTCACAGGAGGCAGCTCCGAGGGCGGACAGCGCTGCCCCGTGCCTCCACAGGGCGCTGAGGAGGGCTCTGGCCCCGGCCGTGCCGCCGCAGCGGGAAATGCCCTCCCCGGGCGCGAAGGGGAGCGATAGCGCCTTCGCCCCTCACAGGCAGGCGGGGAGAGGCCGTCGGCGGCTCTCCCTCTCTTTGCCGCCCCGCCCCGGGCTCACAGGTGTAGGACGGGGGTGGGCTAGCCGCATTTACCATGGCCGGGGCTGCGAAGGACGCCCCGGAGCGCCCGGCGGCGGAGGAGGAGGTAAGGGGGCTGAGGGGGGGAAGTGGCTGGTGTCAGGGGGCCCCTCACGGAGCGGTGTCCCGCGGGGAGTCCTGTCCCGGAGCCTCGTTACCGCAAAGGGGGGGGATATCCTCTTTTAGGGTGCTTTTTCGGGCAGCCCGACCGTGCTGCTGCCCTGCTCTGCGTGGTGCAGCACACCTCAGTGCGATACCTGAAGGGGTTCCTAGCCCCCCCCCCCCTTCCCTCTCACGGAGAAGATCGACATAACCGCTGTTTTCCCTCAAGGATACTGCGTGACACTTACTGTCTGCTTGGGTGGCTGGAGACTGCACATCCTCTCCCTTCGCTCCTCAGGGAGCCTTTCCCCGCCAGCTCCGGGTGTCTCAGCATTGCCCATCCAACCTTGGTGCTTGCAACGAGGTTTGCCCCCCAGCCCTGTCCCGATTATCCCAATTATGTCCCCATCAATATGGGTTTGTGTCTGTCACAACCCAGAAAGACCCCAAGACGCTTGCCGTGAGGGGCCAGGGATCCCACCTCTTACGTTCCCCCTCCTGCTTTCAAGAGGGTGTTGTACGGTTGCCCACAGAAGAGCTGAAACTTTGACTGTTAAATCTATGTCGAGAGAAAAGCTGACTGCAAAGCTGCTCCTCGTTAGCTGCACTTTCATTGTTTCTCTGATAAAGTGAGGCAAGCGTTTATCTGAGACTTCCAGGTTTTGCTCTCTCTTCTCGTTACTCTTAAATTACTTGGTGCCTCAGTTCTGGACGTAACTGATAACAGTTCAGGACAAAATGCTTGCCCCAGCCCCTCATGCCCATAATGTTCATGAAATATCTTCGTACAGTTGCCAAGAGTTGTTTTCAATGTGCTAAAGACTTTTTCTGTTATTTTTTATTTTTAATAAATTGTTATCAACATCATACTCAATTTCTGTTCCATTGGGGAAGGGAAAATGTACAAGCACTAAGTATGGTGTAATTCATAAGAGAATTAAAAATAAAGGAACGAGGATGTATTAGATGCATTACTTTTCTGTAACAATATTTAAACTTACTCTACTTAAGGAGCAAAATCAAATCTCTCACCTATTATGCTTTTCTTGATTTACATTGAAACAAAATGAACTTTGATATGACTGGGGCATTTGTAAGTTTTCCAGTTAATCTGAAAATAATAATAAAAAAACGAATATAACTTCACCTTCCTTTCTTTTACCTCCCACCTCCATCCTCTCACCTTTCCTCCAGAGCTTGTAGGAGCAATTTGATGTCAACACAATTGTATTCAAGTACAAAAAAGGAGCCTCAAAACAAAATTTTCGGTACAAACATTTTGTGTTTTGCTCCTTATTTGACCGCTGCCTACACATTCAGCTCTCTAGTGAGTTTTTCACTACTTGCAGCTTACTGATGGACTTACACAGGTGAAAAATCTTCTGCTAGCTTCCACAGAAATCAAGCAATTTCTGTTGCTCGAGGTCGCACTGCAGCAGGGAATTCAGTCTTAAGGGGAATGGAGCAAACCTCCGGCAGCTGCTTGGAGGGAGCACAAGGCTGCTGGTCGTCCTGCTCTGCTCGCATCCGTTTCATCCTTGTCAGGCCAGCTTCTGAAGTCAAGCGTTAGCAATATCGTGTAATCCCAACTGCGGCTAGGAGGACTTGCTCATCCAGATACTGTAATCTTTTCTACTCTTAACTGTAGGCCCAGGAATTTATAAAGAAGGAACTGTTTCCACTTCACAGGTACAGAGAATCGCTCCTACTGAGGTAGAAAATGTAGTGGTTATGGTATAACTTCATACGGAGAGGCAAAATAGATTAAGGGGTGCTTCTTTTGGAAGAGAGACACTGCAATGTAATGTGGAGTCTGAATGATTATTTTGCAGCAGATAGAAACTCAGGGGTACTCAGTGAAATCACCAGGCAGCAGATCTGAAATGAGCAAAGCCGTGCTTCCTTTCACAGCGTGTCATTTGTCTGCTGAGCTGCTGTAGTGTGTTATGGCTTCGAGTACAAATGAGCTCTGGAATTAATGAGGCAAAATAAAAGGAGCGCAGGTGCTACACGTGCTGGTCAGAATGTAACCTCCATTTTGGGGTGTTCAGGAAATGCTGGCTGCCTGTGCTCTGAGGCTACTAGAGCAGGACCCATGCGTGTGCTGTGCCCATCTGACAGCTCCTTTTACCCCGAAACAAAACCAGCCATCGGTGGAGACCTAGCCTCTGCTGTGACCTGATCTTTAACTTTGCTGGAGAGTCAAGGGAATGCGGTTCAGAAAGCAGTTGAGCAGCATCCTGAGGGTGTGTGGAGTCATAGTGAGACTCTCCCCCCAAATTTAAGACTACTAAGGTGGTAAATTTGCTAACCATTAAACCGTTTTAAAGGGAGGAGTGCTGCCTACAAGTTGAGAACTTGGTCAATTGTTTTCTGTACCTTAGCTTTAATTATTCTTTGCATTACAAAAAGATTTTGGGATGATGTGCATTACACCAAGCCATTTGCTTTTTCTTTCTTCATGCCCTTCACTATAGACAGCTGCTAGGGAAAGTAAGTAGGAATTATAGGCATTATAGATCTGAAGGTTTTTCTCAGCTTGTTTTGAGGGTGAATTGGGACCCGGGATTTATATGGCAATAACTTAGTCTCTTGGTTTCAGCTGGAAGTCGTGTTGCCAATGCTTGGAGCTCAGAAGGGAAGGAATCAAAGGAAAATAAACTTCTAAAGTAATTGAATTTCTAGGTGGATGGAGGTGGGGTAGGAGAAGGGTATGATTAAAAAATAAAACAGTGTGATTAGGTTTAAAAGTAGACGGTCCCTGGAGCAATGCTCAGGAGAACTGTGTTGCAAGTCAAATGAACAAGATTAGTAGACTTGTGGGGTCTATAGACAGCTCCCAGCTTAATAGGACCCGTGTATGAAAAGCAGTCAGTTACTTTGTACAGCGAATGTCTGTTTGTTGGGCTTAAAGTCTCTTTTATCAAATTAAATAGTACATTTGTCTGATGAAGTCTGTCTTGTGCTTGTATATCACTCTCCTTTTTTTTTTTTTCCCCTGGAGGACGAAAATTGCCAACCTGGAGTAAAAGCGAGGCCCGCTGTGGCGACCCTGATTTGCAGCTAGTGCCCTGACACCATTCGCTTTGCTGGGGTGGAGTAATGGGATGTCACCCCTGAAGAAGGTGGTTGTACACTTAACTAGGCCAGTAATGAGAGCTGTAATTAGCCTGAGACTTTTTGTTCTTCCTTTCCAATACAGAACAAGGAAAGTGTCCTGATACCCGTGCTTGCTTGTTCGCACCCACTCAGATAAAACAGTTCAAAGGAGAATGATTAGATGATGAAAGGCTCTGTCTAGAAGTCTAAAACTCTATCACATGGTAACGATGATGGCACTTAGTACATTTTAAAATGTTCAGAAGCTAGGTAATGTATCCGAATATTATCATTGTTTTGGATCTCATTACCATATCTCTATTTTTATCTCGATCTAATGTAAGAATTTAGGGCTTGTGTATTCAGTTCAGAGAGAGGGCAGATCCAGGATTAATATTACTACTCTTTTTTTTCTGTGTCCTGACTTCTCCTGACGGCAGTCTTTAAGGAGGGATAGAATATGTGTTAAATTTCTCAAAAGTCAAAATTTAGGGTGAATATGTTGTCCCTATGAAAGGAATACAAGATTAATAGAGTCATTTTCTCCCTGTACTTTGAGTTTTACAACATGAAATTAACTCTGAGATATTTTTAAAGGCTTTCTGGTATTCTGAAACTGTTACTAGTGGAAAACACAGCATTCTTCATTAGCATTTCTATTAGACTGTACATCTTTTGTCTTCTAATTATGAGTTTGAAACCTTATTTTCAGCTTTTATCTTACTATTATTTGTCAGTTCTATTGAAGAATATTCTTGGATGCTTATGGTAATTTTCAAGCACACATCAAAATGCAGCTGGGAGAGCAGTTTTGTAAAAGTTTTGAAACTCACAGAGTGTCTTAGTCCTTCCTAAGCAGTACTTGGGGCCCAAAGTCACTTTCTCTATTTTATCAATTTTCACTGGTTTAAAAAAAAAAAGAAAAGAAGAAGAGAAAATACAGAAAGTAAGTGACTTTTCCAGGGTCTCACCGGCAACTTGTGGCAAAGTGAGGAATGAATGAGACACAAATCTTTGGAGTGTATTCAGTCTGCCTTTGACTGTAGAAATTTTCTTCCTCTATGAATGTTGTCTAATTATTATGGTAAGAGAGCATATATCGATTATTATGGCCTGAAAGGTTAATGTAAGAAATAATTTTAAATGAAAAAAAGGAAAGTTTTCAGCATTTTTAAAATCTGAATTAAATGCTCAAAGACACAACCAGAAAACAGAATTACAGTATGTGCATTTTGTTTCTCCTTGCTTATAAACTGGTTCCTTTTTAATAGAATCGTTGAACAGCTTGGGTTGGAAGGGACCTTAAAGCCATCTCGTTCCAACCCCCTGCCATGGGCAGCAATGCCACCCACTAGATCAGTTGGCCAAGGCCTCATCCAACAACCTGGTCTGAATAGCTGATGAGAAGCAGGTAGGTAAACCTAAATTCCTGTGTAGGAACACTGTGATTTGGTTTTAGGGGCTGAACTGAAGAACAAAACTTTTAAAAACCCAAACAATCAGCATTTAAATGATGGTAGGGATTTAGGGCATATGGGTTTGTTAACGGAATACCTGTGAAGCAATACCTGAATTTGGTGTTAGCCTCAGACTTTAATATTATGACTTTTGCAGTTCTTATTGTGTGTACTTTGTTCTTCTCATCAACTGTTCTGTTTCTCCTTGCACAGGAATACAGGCTCTCAGTTTGTGGCAAGTTATGCTATGCAATAGGAGGTGCCCCAAACCAAGTGGCAGGGAGCGCTGCTGCTTTCTTCCTACAGATCTACCTGCTAGATATAGCCCATGTAAGTAGCACAAGAAACCTTTACAGATTGCAGATTTCCTTCAACTTGGGTGTCATCAAAAATGTGCCTAGAACTATAAAAGGTAAATTCTCTAATAATGCTTTTAAATTGTCTTGTTAGCATTGCCTTTAGCTGTTCAGCATCCTGGAAGCTGCATACACTTGTCCGGAAAAATATGTTTTTCTTCCTAGTTTCCTTTCTGACTTGTAGTGGCCGTCATTTCCTTTTAGTTTGTGATCATCAGTAGAGCTTTAGGCACTCCAGAGCTCTCTCACTTGCAGACACGAGCAAAAGATATTCTTGATATCAAGAGTGTCTAAGATAGGAGACATCTGCAACACTCTTAGTACTGTATTGAGGTTGTGAATTTTTGTTCATTCAGTTTAGTCCAAAATTACTGCAGTTGCATCCAGTAGTCATCATAATTTCATGTCAGTTTTATTTGTTTGGACTAGGATAATTATCCTTTGCAAAGAAAGCTGAGTGATCCTTCCTGAAGGTTCTTTGCTGCTGGTGTGTGGCTTTCTAGTGCAGAAATAGACTTCGTGAAAAAAAGCAGCAGGAGTCATCCCATTCAGCTGACTTTCAGTGCTCCAGCTAGATTCCAGGGCAGCAGAGAAACAAAAAAAATGAACCCATAAGCATTTTTCACTGTTCTGGATTGTCTTGTATGTCTGTGTGGCAACTAAGTGGGATAGATAAGGTATTATAGGGTGGAAGAAAGGGTTTTAGGGAGAAAAGGCCAAACTGCAGGGGCTGTGAAAACAGCTGTGGCTGAGACCATAGTGGATTTCAGCACTGATGACTGTTTTTATTTGCTGGAGAAAACAAACAAACAAAAAAAACCCAGGAGGTTCTGGATCAGATACTATCCATTTGCTGTTTAAGATGTAGAAAGACAGAATATCGCAACCAGGGCAGGGGAGTTATGTCTTGTAGAGGTCAAAGTCACAGGAAAAGGGGCCAGATTTGGACAGCAGTGTCAAGGATGGCAAGTGGATGTCTGAGGAGAGCTGAAGGTGGAAGAAGTGACCGCTTGGAGGTGCAGCAGGAGGTGGATGCAGCTCTGACCACAGCTGTTTTGTACCTGCATCAAGGATGGAGATGAGGAAGCACAAACTGGATGAGGAATACACTAATACAGTTTTCCAGGATGCTTATAAATATGGGAATTTTCCCATCCTCTGCCTACCACAGAAACTGCAAATTCTTCACAGAATCACAGAATCATCTAGGTTGGAAGAGACCTCCAAGATCACCCAGTCCAACCTCTGACCTAACACTAACAAGTCCTCCACTAAACCATATCACTAAGTTCAACATCTAAACATCTTTTAAAGACCTCCATGGATGGTGACTCAACCACTTCCCTGGGCAGCCCATTCCAATGCCTAACAACCCTTTCAGTAAAGAAGTTCTTCCTAATATCCAACCTAAACCTCCTCTGGCACAACTTTAGCCCATTCCCCCTCGTCCTGTCACCAGGCTCATGGGAGAACAGACCAACCCCCACCTCTCTACAGCCTCCTTTAAGGTACCTGTAGAGTGCGATAAGGTCGCCCCTGAGCCTCCTCTTTTCCAGGCTAAACAACCCCAGCTCCCTCAGCCGCTCCTCGTCAGACTTGTTCTCCAGACCCCTCACCAGCTTTGTTGCCCTTCTCTGGACTCGCTCGAGCACCTCCATGTCCTTCTTGTAGTGAGGGGCCCAAAACTGAACACAGTACTTGAGGTGCGGCCTCACCAGAGCCGAGTACAGGGGCACAATCACTTCCCTAGCCCTGCTGGCCACACTGCTTCTTATGCAAGCCCATGCTGACTGTTCTTGAAGCTAGGGATCATTTATTTCTTTGTGTGTTTGTGTACAGTGTCCAGGAAGCTCAGGTTCCATTCCTGAATCTCCGGACACTACCTAAATAAATGACATAATTATTTTTGTTAACAAGCTTCTACTGAAATCCAATAATTTTGCTTAACATTTGTAAGAATACTCTTATTACTTCATTAAGGGCCTTAATTATTTGTTCCTTGATGGCTTAATTTGTTCTCTGAAGGAATCCTGCAGGGGCGGAATTTTTTCAAGGCCTGATCAACAGCTCTGAATTCCCATGGTTTTGTCTTTTTTTGTTTGTTTTGCCTTTTTCCCATATATTTCCAGTGGATAGTATTTCATTTTATAGTCAGTGCCTGAATTTAAATCTTGCCCACTTAGAGGGCAGAACTGTTTCAGCTCTTTCTGAGACTGTGAAACTATGCGTAAACCTTATTGCATAATCTGGGCCCCTTCTAAGAAAATTACATTTGTATTCACTTTTCGTAGCTTATACTTTTTCCATTTGAATTCCATGTTCCACCTAAATTACCTGTATAAACTACAGACACCCAAATATAACTCCAAACCACACAGAAGCCTTGAATTACATTACTAGAAAACACTAAAACCTCTGATAATATGATTCTGGTCTTTCTCCCTTTTGAAATGGGTGAATTTAGCATATTTTATCTTGTTTTGCATTAGCACTGAGAAGTTGCTGGCACTGGTGTTGAAACTGTTTAAATTTAGGGAAAGAAAATGCAGTTAAGGGATATATAAGCCCCTGTAGATGACAGAAATGGGGAGACTGTGCAAAGACTCCACTCCTAATGTAAGAGAGGCCTTAGCTTTTCTCCTTTTCCTCCTTTAGTTTTCAAGGCTTTCTTCCACCTCTCTTTACTTCCTTTCTGTCTACTCACGTTATTTGAGCAAAATGCCAATACAAAACCCACCTAATTTCAAACTTTCTGTCCATGTGTCCATATTTCAATGCAGTATTTCAACTGCTGTATCTTTCTGCATCATTATTTTGTTCGTGTTGCCACCGTGGCAGCGGGAGGGCGCAAGTCACCAAAGGTGGCCAGCCTGGACCCCACTACGGTGCTGTGGGACACATCCCAGCCTTGTCCTGCAGTGCAGCAATGGGATGCTCAGAGAGCTGCTGTCGTTACCTGCTGCAGTACCAGCCCCAGTCCTTCCTTGTTCCTAAGCTTTTTGGGGTGGGTATGTGTCTTGGAGCTGGCAGTGGCAGGAAGATTAGCTATTTCTGCAATTTCACCTAATTTGGACTAAAATCTAACAAGTGTGGTTACAGAAGCATGTAGCATCTGCCTTTAACAAAGGTCATTGTGGATATTTCGGACATTGTTGTGCCTTTCTTTCACCTCTGAGGGAATACCTGCAGCCATTTCTGTGCGCAGGGGACCTGTGCAAGCTGAAGGCAGGTGATGGTGCCTGGGAGGAGTAAACCCTGCAGAAAAGCAGGGAATATTACCTCAAGCTTGGTGTTGGATTCGCTGCATTCACCAGGCTTCCAGCTGGCTTAAAGAAGTGAGGGCATGAAGTCACGTATAGACGAAGGGTGTTTTCTGCAGTCACTCTTCAAGTCTCACAGGCTGTTTCAGTGGCCTCTCTCCATATTTATTTTAAAAGATTTAAGAGAACATTCATGATTATATAGATTTCAATGACTTTTTTTCACGCCTATAGTTTTGGTAGCATGAACTAGGTGCTTCAAGGAGAAACCACAAGTTTTTAACCCTTCTGTGATCTGCAGCCTCATGCCACAAGCTGGCAGCCTTGTTGGTAATCTCAGGAGATGAAAAAGCCTGAATGTATGTACACAGCCACCTCTGCTCTTCTCTAGGTCACGTCAAGACAGTGATCTGGAAATGGGACTTTGGTAGGGAACAAGCTGAGGGGAAAGTTACAGAGACACTCTGTCAGGTTTTATAACTAAAACAAGGGCTTCAATCTCCTATTCGACCATCTGCCTCATCTTCCTAGTTCTGAACACATCTATAATCTCCCCTTCCTTGCATTTTTCCTCTCTAATCCCATTTTGCATGATGCCTGTCTCAATGTTTTGTTTGTTTGCTATGGGAAACCAATAGGGTAGCTAGTAGTAACTTCTATGACAGCAGCAGCCATGTTTTGTAAATGAGTTAACATTACTCTTTAAAACACTGAGGTTCTTTCTGGAAAGTTGCTTTCTGCTGTTTCATTGTACTGAGGGACAATGGCTCTTGTTCAGAGTACTGTGTTTGTACTTTCAGATCACACCGTTCCATGCCTCTTTGGTGCTGTTCATTGGCAAAGCCTCAGGAGCAGTTACTGATCCTGTTGCTGGCTTTTTTATCAGCAAAAGTAAATGGACAAAAATTGGCCGGCTCATGCCTTGGTAAGCAGAAATCTGTACATATATTTTACATGTGTATGTATATAAATATTTTGTATATGTGTGTTGTGATCATACAGTCTTCTCATTGAATTAGACTTATTTTTCCTTGCCTGTTTCCCAAGCAACGGTGATCATATTCATTCCACATACATAAAATCAAAAAGAAAAATTATAACGTCATCTATTTCCCTTTAGCTTCTTCACCTGTGGAAAACATGCAAAAGATTTTCTACCATTTGATAAACCAACAGATAAAGCCAAGACACCACTTTTTTAACAAAACTAGAATCTCAGCTGTAAAACCTGGTCATCTCTGTCTAGATTCCTTTTAGTTTCGCTACACTCCTTCACAAAGTTGTAATTTCTACTCGTGTCCTAGTGTGCCATCACTTCCCACATCAGCCTTTCAGGAGCTCCCTTAACTTTAATGCTCTCAGCCTTCCAGCTCAGTAAAAGATACGTGCATACACCTGGAACAGATGTGAATCTCTGTTTCATTCTTCCTTATAGCAATCACTCTGTTCCTGTTCCTGGTGTGTCCCCGTAATCAAAGTGCTTAACTGAAAAATCACCATGAGTTTTATAGAGGAAAGAAACGCTCTAGGATTTCGATCAGCATTTCTAAAGGGACAGAGTGATGTTTCTCTATGATGTACTTATATCTTGTATGCATTCAAGCTACTGTCGAGCAAAATCTGCATGGCAAGTAACACTCTCACATGTACCATCCCCATGTTAGCAGAATTAGAAGAATGAATGTTCATATAAGAAGATCTCATATAAAAAGGAGATTGATAGGTGTGAAGCAAGAAAGTTGTAAAGGAGTGGTCCATGTTAAGAGGAACCCAAGCTCAACCATGCTAGAGGGCATTAATATTTTATTTTCACAGTATCACAGATTTCTAGGTTGGAAGAGACCTCCAAGATCATCGAGTCCAACCTCCGACCTAACACTAAGTACTCCACTAAACCATATCGCTAAGCTCTACATCTAAACGTCTTTTAAAGACCTCCAGGGATGGTGACTCCACCACCTCCCTGGGCAGCCCGTTCCAATGCTTAATAACCCTTTCGGTAAAGAAGTTCTTCCTAACATCCAACCTAAACCTCCCCTGTCACAACTTTCGCCCATTCCCCCTCGTCCTTTCACCAGGCACGTAGGAGAACAGACCAACCCCTACCTCTCTACAGCCTCCTTTAAGGTAACTGTAGAGAGCGATAAGGTCGCCCCTGAGCCTCCTCTTCTCCAGGCTGAACAATCCCAGCTCCCTCAGCCGCTCCTCGTAAGACTTGTTCTCCAGACCCCTCACCAGCTTGGTCGCCCTTCTCTGGACTCGCTCGAGCACGTCCATGTCCTTCCTGTAGCGAGGGGCCCAAAACTGAACACAGTACTCAAGGTGCGGCCTCACCAGAGCCGAGTACAGGGGGACAATCACCTCCCTAGACCTGCTGGCCACACTGCTGCTTATACAGGCCAGGATGCTGTTGGCCTTCTTGGCCACCTGAGCACACTGCTGGCTCATATTCAGCCGACTATCAACCAGTACTCCCAGGTCCTTCTCGGCCAGGCAGCTTTCCAGCCACTCATCTCCCAGCCTGTAGCACTGCTTGGGGTTGTTGCGCCCCAGGTGCAGGACCCGGCACTTGGCCTTGTTGAACTTCATACAGTTGACCTCAGCCCATCGGTCCAGCCTATCCAGATCCTCCTGCAGAGCCTTCCTGCCCTCGAGCAGATCGACACACGCACTTAGCTTGGTGTCATCTGCAAACTTACTGAGGGTGCACTGGACGCCCTCATCCAGATCATCGATAAAGATATTAAAGAGGACCGGCCCCAGTACCGAGCCCTGGGGGACACCACTAGTGATATTTTATTTATTTTATTTTAGAAGTCAAGGGGAGACTAAGTAGTTTGTGAAATAGGGAGTCTTTAATCACTGCTCTATCTCATGCATTGTAAGGATGTATTGCCAGACATTTTGAATTAGTTATGAATTTTGAATTAATATTATCCCCAAACTTGATTCACAACTAAAATCTAAGTGTAAACATGTAGTATCCTGAGTGAAGTAGTTGAAACGTCAAGGAAAATAAGCCATTTTTTTTAGCTGCTGGTTCTCTTGCTGTCATGTGGTTTTAGAGCTACAGAAAATTGTGAGCTGTTCATATCTGACAAATGACATTTTTATAACAAATGCCAGTAGATGTATTCTGATGCATTTTTTCACTTTTCTGAAAATACTGCAAATAAGCACATTTAGTGTTGATATTAGATCAATATTAGGATAACTCCCATCCTAGCAGAAGTGTGACCTTAGCAGCCCTTTGTACTGTAAACCAATGACTGTACAACTTGCACTTCTTAGAGGAAGAATCTTCTACATGAAGTGCATCCTTCAACATGCACTCATCAACCAGCTGCTTTCTTTCCAGAAGGATTTTGTCTATTTTTTATTTTTTTTTTTGGTAATGGTAGTTTTTCATAGGAATTTTGTTCCTGTGCTTTGGTGCTCAGATCATTTTTATGTAAGGAAAAAATATATCTCCTGTTAGTCTAAAAATACTTTTATTACTTCGAAATTATTCTGATTTCCTAAGTATCCAGAGTGAAGCAATTGGAATTGGCTCAGTCAGAAAAGTTTGCCCACAAAGCACAAACATTACTAAAGAGGGCAAAAGTTTAAGTATGGCTTAATACCGTACATAATATAGTAGGAAGTCATCAGCCATTACTGATGTCTTCTATGTAATGCCTTTAAATGGCATAAGCAGACATGGACTTAAAATACACAAATCGGGTCAAATATTTTGTCAAAGGAGTTAATAATGGAAAATCATCAATTTGGAAAGAGGAGAGAATAATGCGACTAAGAGGGTTGTTGCTGAGAAGTTGCACAAAAAAAATGACCATAAAACATTTCATTGTGGTGTCTCTGTCTGGACACCAGTCTGGAAAAGCTCACACTTTCGCAGAAGGTAGATTCCCTGACATGGGTGGGGATTGTACCCTTCTTTGTGTTTTCCATTGCTGATCAGCTGTATATGAACTATGGCCTGGAAACTGGAGAGACAGAGAATACCATGGCACTTTCCTTGCAAATGTTTAGCTCCCAGTGATGCTGTCCATCCCCCCAGAGCAGTGTGGGAAAGTCATTGTTTTACTGAACTATTTACCCACATTACTCTTTTGTATGCCACGTTTTCGGTTCATGATTGCAAAATAATCAGCTGACCCCCAATGTCAGTAGTGCTGTTGTGAAGGGATTAATCTGTTTTCTCTTACGTGTTTGGATATTTTTTATTGTGATCTTGGTCATCTAATTGCATTGTTTGATGTCTGATTTACAAGAACGTGGGAGAGCTCTGGTGCTGCTGCAGCTCAGACTTTCAGGAAATAATAGCATCTGATCACTTCTTCCATATCACAGAGTTTGAAGCGTTGTTCGCTTGAAATCATTTTTAGACCCAGTGTGATTAATTGCTGGTACATGGCAACGTCTGGAATTTAAGGTTCTGTAGTTCTGTTTTTAAGCCACCTTCCTGATGCTCCTTTTGTGTTTGGAGTGATTAGGAGTTTTACTGTTGAGTAAAATGGAGTAAATAATTATATACCGGAGTAGATACAGACCATAGGAAGTCTTGCAGTGAGCTGCCCATTACCTTTTGTGCTGTTTTCAGTGTTTATACCAACGTGTTTGCATTTGTTTGAAGTAGCAGTGGAGAGGGCAAGTTGAGAGGAAAGCTGAAGGTGTTAAAATTAGAATGAGGAATCCTTCCTAATAAGTAAGCTCATGGAAACACTGCTGAAGTATGTTATGACATGTGACAACAGGGCTTAGTTTTCAGTGATTCTTTCTAATAAAGATGTAGTCTAGGGATGTACTAAGGAGTAGCAATATAGTTGTGCTATTACAGTACAAGTGCAAGGCAATTGTGTCAGTTCTGAGTAGGATATTAATGTAAGTATAGCTTTTTTTTTTCCTTCAGATTTGCTGTTTTACATTTTGTGGAAGTACTTACATTTTATATTAATTTGCGCATTTAACACATGCAGACATTTAATGCTTAAAATCACGTCATTTTTGTATTTAGGAAAACTGCACATAAAACAAATTGCATGATACTGAGTATGAGGAGGAAAACGTAATGTGCTTTGTTTGCTATCCTTACGTTGAGATTGTTGGCATGTGCTAATTCTCTTTGCAGGATGCTGGCATGTACACCCTTCACAGTAGTGTCCTATTTTTTCATGTGGTACCTGCCTCCTTTTGTATCAGGAAGAGTTGCATGGTACCTGACTTTCTACTGCCTTTTCCAAGCACTGACCACAGTAAGTAGGTTACAAGTCATGATGTTCTCAGCAGTAACCTGCTTGTTTTCTGTTATTGCATTCCAATTTAATAAACTGAGGTTTAACAAATCTTTACATTATATTTCAACTTCTAGCAAGTTTTAAGGGATCGGTAGATGTCTCTTTATCAAACTCTGCTGGTTCATGGTTTCTGCCCAGGTTTTCTCTGGCAAATGACTTGCTATTTCAGCCAGATTACTTCCAGTAACTTTCTCTAGTAGTTGAGGCTAAGGCAGGTGACCTAGCAGTATGCACACGAAAGGGTAGCATACTTCTGCTGAAGGCCAGTAGTGCACATCTGAGGAAAGACAGTGTCATAAACCATCTCAGCCTTCTGGGAAATTAGTGAGGTGTCTTGGGTACTTAACTCATTCTTGAATAGATCCACAGAGATATTTAGATTCCTACATTCCAGTTAGACATCTAACTTTTCACAACTTCTGTTTTCAGGGGCAGATAGGAGACCAAATGGCTTTGTGGCTCTAGTTCTGGGTGCTTTGACTCAAGGTGGAAGGCAAGGAAAAAGAGTCCCAGAGCTGAAATAGTATTGATAATAGTTATCATGATATTTATGTCTGGATAAAAGAGTTTGAACACATGATTTTTTGTGCTATATTGCACGACTTGTAGTATTAAAAACCATATTGTAGAAACTATTATTTCAGTAGATCCGAAGGAACTTCTCTGACATATTCCATACTGTACATGCAGGGGCTGTGTCACCCAGTTCTGCCTTGTAGCCAGTATCAAGGTGAAAGAAGGTATCTCCAGAACAAAGCAGTACCTCGCAGCAGATCAGGACTGGAAGTGAGGCAGCTGCAGTGCAATACAGCAGGGTGAAACCTGGCTGATTGAATTTCACTAGGTCATATTTTAAAAAAGTGGTTCCCAGACAGTTAAAGAATTATGTAATGAAACAAATACTGAAATATTTGGGGATGTATGCAGTCTTCTGGCTTGAATAAGGTGGAAAATTTTATTATTTTATTATGGCTTTGCTTCCTGTTAGTGAGCTCAAGATAGGAATGTGATAGTCTCCTAGTGCAAAGAAAACTAGATGCTTTATAGCCTGGTTTTAAAGGACTTTTTCCCAAAGAAGCTGAATGAGCGCAGCATTAAGATCAAGCCTTCTGGCAATTTATTATTCATTATTTGTATTATGAAAGAGTTTTTTTGCTCTTACATGCTTTATAAAACAGAAAAAAAAAAAGCCAGGTCTTTCTGCTAAAAGATGCCATGTTCTAAATAAATGACTTCTAACGTTACATTAAACCATTTTCGTGGATATCAAAGAAGTACATCATCTACCTTGAAACTTCCTGAATGATGTTCTTTTTTTGCATAGCTATTCCAGGTACCATATACTGCTCTCACCATGTTTCTCAGCACAGACCAGAAGGAGCGAGATTCTGCAACGGCATACCGTGAGTGTGATACGGGCTTTCTCATGTGGATCGGGGCTGACTTTTATTTAAAATCATTCTCTAGCTATAGGAAGTTCCTAATGTTTTGTGTCCCTAGATTGGACTTCTACATGAGATTTTTAATATCTGATGAGAAGTATTTTGTCCTGTAGACGCTTCAATTTTTCTAGCTAAATGGGAGATATTAATGTTTTATTGTCTCAAATTGTCAAATTAGCTATAAACTCTTTTCAGTTTATTGCTAGCCAGGAGAAAAATAAAAATTACCCAAAGCCTGGATGCAGAATAATTATTTCATTTAAAGATGATTTTTAGGGGAAATAACAAAGTGCTGATCTCATTTTACATTCCATTAAAAAAGTCTGAAAGTAATTTTGAGCTTTTTTTTATTTTACTTTGGATTTTCTTTTTTTTGTGTGTGTGTGAACATTCACACCAATTAAAATCTCTCTTTTTATTATGTCTGTGTCTTTTTAAATCTAAGGTATTGCAGGTAGCTAGCAGAAAGATCTTGTTATATAACTAACACTCTGACTGTATTAGTTAAAAGAATGACAGCTTACAGACCATATCTCAGGCTCTTATCTCTTTGCTCTCCAAAACCACACAAAGATTTTGCTTTGAAGCAAATTGTTAAAACCAAAAAGTGCAATGAAAATCTTTTCAAGAATTCCTGTATAGCTCACAAAACGCATGTAAGAACAGTTTCTTGCTTCCTTCTCTCCTCAGCTCTGTTCTCACGCCTTCTGTATTGTGTAGCTGCTGTCTCTCATGTCCGCTAGCATTAAGCAAGGCAAAGAGAAAAGAGTGCTCAGATGTCACATGAAAGATTTTTCTGTCTTAACTAGTCCTTCAGTGTCGCTTTAGAGTAGCTTATGATTTTTTTGTTGTTGTTTTTGCATCTGTTTTCACAGCAAGAACCCTTTTCTCTTCCCTTAGTTCTTCTAACCCTCAACATACTTGCTCGAGTATACAGAAAACTGGACCATAGAGGCACAATGATATGGCCAGAAGTGCTAAAATATCACACCAGAAATTCTAGATCTAATATCCCCTGCGCAACCCAGGCCCTTCTCAGCCACATGGATTGGTTGTAATTTGCATTATCATCAACTATGTCAAGAGAAAGCCGGGGCTAGCAGTCACAGAGCTAAACAGCAGGAGATTCCAGTTGTGTTATATTCTTTGGCAGTGACTGGATCTCGAGTCATCTGGCTTGAATTCTAACTAAATCCACATACCTAGTGTTTTCTGTTGTCTGGTTTTATGTCTTCAGAGGCTGTGATCCAAATAAATGTGCTTTCCTATCTGCTAGTCCAATATAAGTTCACAGGCATGTGAAATTCTTGCTAATAAGTGCTCTTGAGCTCTATGGGTAAGAGGTGTTGTACATTTATAGTGTCATTTTACCGTTCAGAAAAGTGTTTAACTTTATAGTATACAGCTGTTCTACTAATATAATTTAGGGTGGTGCAATTAACCATAATTTTGGCTTCTCAGATGTTAGTATTTTTGTCTATTTTGAAATAACATCTGTTTGGAGATGAGTTTTCTTATAATGGTTATGACTATGTGAGATTTCTTTGTTATTATTATTATTTTTTAGCAAGACCTTACTTAAAAACTCTTCTCTTACTTCTCTGTGGGTTTCATAGAGAATTCTCATTGACAGACTTTCTTGGATGCGGTTAGTTGTTCAGGCATTTCTTCAATTGCTTAGAGACAAACAGCGGTGTAATCTGGTGTGTTTTAAAAAACAAAAGGTTGGGGACAGAGGATCCACTCCCCTCTACTGGAGAGAAGCAGAACTGTTTATTATACATTTTCTCCTGCTCCTTACTGTAAATGCATGATAGAAATGCTGGATTCCAAAGTTGTTTTCAGATAAATACTACTTATATCTGGGGCAAAATAGAACCTACTCCAAGGTACAATCTTTTCTCCAGGAGATCTGCTTTCTTTGCTGTGGTGGAAAGTAACACATTATCAATTCTGAGCACCCCAAAACTTTGAAATCTGCCTGATTCTCAGCTCCTGGCACTTCTTAGAAAATAAGAAGTTTCATAATAGTTGTGTTTCTGTTGCCTATAATAATGTTTCTGAGTTTTATTGTATGCAGGTGCTTGGTAAAATGCTGATGTGGTGTCTTAGATAAAGGTTATAAAGCTGTAGGTGGTGTTTTGAATGAAAGGCGTGACTCAGGTATTATTCTTTTGTGCTGGGACAGCACAAACAGAGCAGTTTGGAAGCTCTGCGAGATGCATCAGAGACTGGATTGTGGCAAAACAATTCAGATCAGCTTGAGGTTAGGATTTCCACCATCAGCCGCTTTTGTTTGGATGGATTAAACTGTATCATTGCTGGGAAGATTAGGCATGAAGTTTGGGAAGAAACTTTTTTTTTTTTTTTAACCTCTTGGTTTAAATTTATGTAACACGAAGCCTCAGATCTTCCATTCAGAATCATTCTCTGTGTGCAAACATACTGGCAATGATTTACCTGATCCAAGTCTCCTGTGTGCCTGTCTTGCCTTTTCCTTCCTTGATTTTCCATAGCTGCTTACAGCTTTTGTTACTGCCCTGTCTGAAGTGCAGTGCTTAACCCTTTTAGTAGAAGGAGCCCTAGTGCTTAGGTCAATGAGAAGAATATTCTCTCAGAAGCAGTGAGTCTTGGTCCTTGTTCCTAATCTGTTCATGTACTTAATTCTATGAATCTTTATGCAAAATGCTTAAATAGTACCTGGAGCTAGGACAGGAACTCAGTTTATCTCCCTGCACTGGGGATGCTGGGTATGGTCATCTTGCGTGGAAATAGGAGCGGTAGGCTGGAAATCCCTCAGAATGAGAAGGGTCTAAACCCAAATTACTCAACAGTCACTGGCGGCGGGGTTGTAACAACTAACTGCTTTGATTTTGAGTGCATGGAGCATGATCTGGATACCTGTGGTTAGATATCTTTGCTTTCCAAAATGGAGACTAGCTGGTTTTTAGGTGCTCCCTTGTACTGATGGTGCTGGAGTGGAGCGTTAGTGATCTAAACCACGCTCTGAGGCTGAGGTGCCTAGTTCTTCCTGACTGCAGCCTTAGGCAGTTAAGAACAGCATCTGCTGTTGTCAAGAGCTTTACAGCTGGATTAGTTCCAACATAAACCCAAGGTAAGCCCTGTTTCATTTTACAGTTGGAGGACCTAGAGGTCTGAGCAGATAAGTGACTTCCAAAATATTTGACAAAGTTACTGTCAAACATGAAAAGTTTGATGTTATGGCTCCTAGTTGTGCTTTGGAAAAGTGGCATTCAGTATTTAATCTGTAATTCAGCTCTTGTCCTCAAGGTCAAAAGTTTTCGTGTTATCCCGTTATGGCTCTTAATCGCAGTCATATTTGTCATGCAGCATGCATAAAAGGGGCTCTTTCATGGAGGCATCTAAAAGCTGATCAGAAATCCAGTGGCAAAACTCTCTTTCCTTGAGACTATTCTATTACTGACCTTCCAGTTCAGCTGTACTTGGTGTTGCCTTTTCTGCTTAATCCATACAAAATAAAATTACGTTGCTTCGATGAGGTTGTTCTTCAGTGAGATAAATGAGCAGGCTTGTGAACAGTGGAGGGATCAGGTTCTTATCCTCAATGCACATTTGTGCTTCCTTCTCCAGGAATGACCATGGAAGTTCTTGGGACCTTGATTGGAGCTGCACTTCAGGGGCAAATTGTGGCCAGTGCTCATCTCTCTCATCATTGCACCATGAATCCCCCACTAAACACGACCAGCCCTACCGACTCCTGGCATGACAGTCCCAGCTTCCCTGAGCCCTCGGACTCCCTGTCCCATCAAGTAAGTGTCTGTGGGAGCACAGTAAAATCTCTTCGGGAGAGAATCGCAGAATCATAGAATGGCTTGGCTTGGAAGGGACCTTAAAGATCATCTCATTCCAACCTCTCTGCCGTGGGCAGGGACATCTTCCACTAGACCAGGTTGCTCAAAGCCCCATCCAGCCTGGACTTTGAGGGACATGTTCTTCCTGTAATATCACATCACCCAGATGAGCTTGAACATGACTTCCTTGAAACCAGCAATGCTGGAGCTGAGACAACTGCCTTCTTAACATCAAGGGTTCCTGTCTATTGTCTTTGCAACCACTTCTGAGTGTGGCAGAAGAATTACACTGAGGAGCTTTGCTGAAGATGCTGAACTATAAAGTATCTAGAAGGTGTATGGCCACACTTTGTTTTCACTAGGGGCTGATCTGCAATTTAAAATAGAAGCTTAGTAAGAAAATAAAGGAGGCTAGAGCAGAATCTCTCAGTTCAGCAACATTGCTTCTCAAAGCAGGTATCAGTAGGGATCTTCTGCAAAAAATAGTGGCTGTTACATGCAAGAAACTAAGTCCTACTTAGAATCTGTATTCTTGTGAAAGTATAAAGCACTGTTGAAAGTAAATGGTTGGGATCAGGCAGTAAGTAGGAACAGGGCTCAGTGGTTAACATGTGGCATGAACCTTGAGGTCCACACTTGTTTATTTCTTTTTCTAAAGCAGATTTTTCCTGTAATCCAACACAAGTAATTTAATCTGTTTATGCTTCAGTTCTCCATTTTTGGAGAAATAGAGGAAGTTTTATGTATAAGAGGTAATCCTAAAACCTGATCCAAATCTTTGTGACAGAGTTTGACCATCTTCATTATTTCCAGTGGTCTTGAAACAGGCCCTGAATCAAGCAAATGCCTTAACTAGTATTTTTTCTGTCACTTGTGAAACCAGCAGTTTGTTGGTTCCATATTACCACTTGCTAGAGTCAGTCTCACTTTTTATATCTTCTTCCATTTCTGTCAGTGCATATACTCACTTATATATAAAATTCCCTATGAAGAAGGCTTCTTTGAGCTCAGTCTAATTTCAATTGCACAGTGCAGATCAGGATGTACATATTTGTAGCCAGTGGTCTGCGTGTAAGGGTTGAATAGCTACTATTCCCACTCTTCAGCAGCAGTAAAATCACAAGCTAAAGGCATGATTTCACATACCCTTTGAATTAGCATATCCTGGCACCAGCACAGGCAGTCCAGGAAGGTGACCGAGCCACGCATCCCCCTATCCCAGGTGCTATTCTCTGCCTCTCTGCTACCTCATCTCTTTTGTTGGCACAGGCCTTTGTAAGTCTTCTCAGACAGCTGAGCTGGGAAACTGCCTGGGGAGAGCTGAGCTGATTCTCTAAGTGGCTGTGCCGTTTTGTAGCTGATTAAAGTGTTTTTGAAGCTGCTCATTAGGTAACTTCTGGTGTGTTTTTTAACAAGACGCAGAACATTATCCTTTCTTCCTTTTTAGCTTCTAGTGGACAATGGATTGCTGTAGGAAATCACTGTGCTATTACAGCTCTGTGAATTGTGGAGAGGAGTAGCTTGAAGAGTTGTGGTGCAAGCTGAATTTCATTGCACAGCAGATTCCTTTTCTGAATCTGCTTTATGTCATAATCACCAACTTCCACTTTCAAATCTCCTAATTGGCTGCCAAGGAAAAAATAGATGATTTTGATTTATTTTCTTTCTAACCACGTGCTTTCCTGTGCTTGTTGAGGTAGGAGGGAGATGAACGAAGAAGCTGCACAATGTATTGCATATCAAGCAGGTTTTTTACTTAAAAAAAAAAATCAGATAAATAGCCTAAACTAGCCAGAGTTTTTTTAAATGGAAGTAACATTTTTTCATTAAACTAGCTACTAACACTGGAAAACAATGCAGAAGCTTTTAGACAAACAAACATGTTTCAGATCTGTTTCTTTTTCATATCTGAAGAAGGGGAACTGTGACTGGAATCTTGTCTTCCTTTTTTTCCTCAACTGGAAAAGTATGATTTAATTAAAGATATTACCTTCACTGATCAATCTGTTGTATGTTATATCCGTTTAACATTATTCCTACTGCTTTTACACTATCCTAAAGTACAGTTTTGCAAACTAGCTTAATCAAAGGTTTAAAAAAGTTTGGATATTTGCTTATTTCTTTTGTTTTCCTCATTTCACTTCTTTATTTTGGTAAGCTTTTTCTCTTTATTTACTTTTGTTACTTTTTTCCCTTTTCCCTCCATTTTGTGTGTTATCTTCTGAGGTTTTGTAAGTGAGTAGTATCCCATGGTTGAGAATGGTTTGGATTATGGTGTCCAACTGTTTTCCATGGTCAAGGTTCTGTTCACTCCTTGTTCCCTCCTACCCTCTTTCCCAAAGAGCCCTCTGGCATAGTGTGCATGAACAGCTCTGGCAATAGTGAAGACCACAGTTTTTTGCCATTCACATGACCCGGCATCAATTTGGTTGCCTTATGGGAGCTTGCATAGCCATCAAGCCACTTGGGGGAGCTGCTTTGCGTCGTATGACAGCGTGTTTGCCTTTTGTTAGCATGGTGCACAACAGAATATGCACCCAACCAGATGATCAGCAGGAGATGTTGAATCTTGAATCTCAGTTGTATGAGTGATGGACATTCAGTTATAAGTTGAGGAAGGGTTATGAACCTGAAGTACCTCCATCAGCCTTAGTCTTAAAAAAAATAAAAATATTTAGAAGAGGTTGAATCTTGATGGTTCCTCTTAGAACCGTTCAGGAATATGACCCTGACCCCTTTCATCACAAAGATTGATTCCGAGTTGCTCAAGAGCACACCTTGTTTAAAGACAGAGCTTGTGAATGACTGAGATTACTTTGCTGATTATTAAAGAAGTGAAATGGAAGAAATGATTATTTTGCATCTAAGCTCTCCTGAAATTGTTTCTGTATAGAACTTCCATGTGAAACACACAGCTTAGGAGAGTGTATCTTGCCTACTGCAAATCAAGCATAGACATTGATATGATTATGATGGGCTAACAAGTTTTGTGTAAGGTCAGAGAATCTTATTTGGCCCACCATGAATATCCTTAATAGTTTGGGTGAATAGTTCAAATTACACTTAAGTAAGACCTGTCAAAGAAAACATTTAATTCAATTGCTTCAAAAAAAATAATAAATTTAGCTTTTTTTTGGTTTAGCCCTTCTGTCTTGGCAAGACTGCTTTAGAGGCTGAAATTATACCTCGTTTAAGTGAATTCAGGTATCTATACTTCTGCAGTCTGTACAAGCCATAACTAGTAGTACGAATGTACTCTGTGACTAAGTTTATAATTCTGTATCCAAAATATTTTTATCCCAAATAAAGGAGTACAGGACTATTCTTTATTTTACCACGTCCCTTTCTGAAATGTAAGTATCTTAATAAAAGTTGTCAACTTGAAGATTGTCTAAATGAACACTTGAAGATCATCAATTGAAGCACTTAAGTGGTGCATCTGTCTACCTTTGCATCTACACTAAGTGACTTTATATTTGGGAGTACATTCTTGTAATTGCTTGCCCATTTACCACTTCATTTCCAGATTTATAATCCTGTCATTTGCAACATCTAACCGATCATTCAGAATTCAATTTTCCTATCAAGTAATCATTGTGTCACAAAGCTGTATAACCTGCACTTATTTTATCTTTCATAACACAGTAAAAAAAAAAAACAGAACGCTAAAGCAAAATAAAATTTTAAAGCTTTATTCAAGAGTCGCAGTAATCAAAGTTAGAAGCAATAAATATGATTTGATTGTGTGGGAGGTATCCTTGGAGGGTTTGTTCATCTGGCTAATAGAAAGCAAAGATTTCTGAATTTGTTGAGCATTTCATTAGCTAACTGGGAAAACAACCATGCAAGCTACCATATTCTCAAAATATCACTATGAAAGAATGTTTTCTAAAATTAATTAAAGCCTAAAGTAAGATTTTAATACCGTTACGTATAAATGCAGCAACTGTAGTAGTTATGTTTGCATCAGCACTGAATCCTTTTCTACCCAGTATGAAGATAGAGGTTGGAGTCTGTGTAGCTAGATTGACTGGATTTGAAAAAAAATCAGAATCGTTCTATGGATGCTGCATGTTTTTGACAGATGACTGTGTATGTCTACAGCTAGTCTCAACATAAGCAAATTTTTGAAATGTTCTGGTTGCCAACACAGTAGCCCTTTTGTTCACAGCTTCTTTTTTCCCCCCAAGAAATATGTACCCATGTGTCCTGGATTTATCCTTAAGTAGGTGTTGTTTATAAATGAATTGCAGAAGTGAACATTTTTCAGAGGGGTAAAAGACAGACAGTTAGTTCTGTTTAGATGGGCATTTCTTCATTTGCAGATGACTCACCAGAAAGAGACTGAAATTTTCATATGACTTGTCATTCTCCTGTCACGATTTCAAATATATCTTTTTTCTCTTCAAAGGCAAAAGTTTATATGATTGCAGCAGGGGTTATAGGAGGTGTGTATCTTCTGGGAATTATCATTCTTTTTCTTGGAGTAAAGGAAAAAGATGGTAAGATACATCTAAATATGCCTAAATTTATTAATAATTATTTCATGATTGTCTCTGGAAAATATTGTTATTTTATGTATTCTATTCCTCTTAGATCCTTATGCCTTGAATTCAGACAGAGCAATTCCTTTTTGCAAGGGGCTTGGGCTCACCATGAAGCATGGTCCATATGTGAAGCTTACAGCTTCATTTCTTCTCATCTCAACGGCAGTTCAGGTAACTTCAGACTGTGGCTGTGTGTTGGCCTCTTTCCAGTCTTGGCATGGAAGAGTCTGAGGCAGCTCAAATGCAAATAACCTTTGGCTTGTGACTGGAGGTGGTGATCAAGGGGGTGGTGCCTTCCTCTGCAAATCAGTAGGGAACCAGAGTCTTTTTTGGTGCCTGGGGTCCTGTGCAGCTGGAGATGGTTCATTCAAGTGAGAAGAAAGACCATAGACCTGACCATTTAAAGATGTTTCTTTTTTTTTTCTTTTTTTTTTTCTTTTTTTTTTTTTTTTTTTCATGAAAGGTAAGGAACTAGTCCCAGTGACCCAGATTGGCTATTATATGCTATCCATCTACAGTCTCCTGTGGTGTTAGTTGCTTAAAGAATGTTTTTGCTCTTCTCTCTGTTCTTCTCTATAGTGTGTGCTGCTTTAAACCACGGCCCCTTTCTTTTGCATAGGTGACTGTTCTCAGACAGTGGCTGAACCGGTTCTGATGGAGTATTCTGTGATGGAAGGCATTAGGTCAGAGTACGAAGATGTTCAGAGGCAGGTGGTGTTAGCTATTTCAGAACTAGACAGAGCTAATTTTCAAATCAGGACCTGCAGTTGAATGGGGCTCTCACAAAATGATGTGGTATGTCCTCCCATAAAGAGAAGCTATAGAAAAAACTTAAAGCCACTCAGTAAGCAAATCTACTTTCCGTAGTCCGGGGCTCTTTTAAAGCTTGATTTGTAAGCTATGTTCAACTCAATAAATACATGGCTTTGATGTGAATCTGTTGCTGTGTTCATACCAGTTGAATTGGCTTTATTTTGAAAATATCCATGTTTTTGTCAACAGACTCTTAGTCACATGAGCCACGGATCACAGTGAATATTAGGACAGAGGACAAGAACTGGGCACGTGAAAGACCGGTGCTGTGTTCACCAGTAGTCATGGTGAATTAGAAAGTTTATTGGAAAGACTGCTTGAAAGCCTGGTTGCCAGAGAAGCACTGAAGTTTCCTGTTGGTGTGGATTTGGGCAGTTAGTAAGGCTGTCATTTACCGCTTCTGCCAGTCCTTTCTGGATGGCCTAAGCGTGAGAAACGAGGAGAAGCGTTTTTGCAATCTATCAGTTGCAGGCACCAAGAGCAACAGCAGAGACAGGGAGAAGAATGATGAGAGTCCCTTGTGGTCCAGATCCTTCCAGCATCCATTCAGTCAGTAAGAGTACAACACAAATCCGGTTGCTTATAGCTAACTACTTGCTGACAACACCCAAAGAGGAAACGATCTTCTGTCACGCCATATCTCTATTTTTCTTTTTGTACAGACTAAAGGGAAGGTGTAAGGGGAGGCAGAAGCTGGAATTTGCATTGCTCCAGTTCAGCCAGCATGTGCAACCCTTGCTATTATTCATTCTGGGGGTGGGGAACACTGACTTAGGGTGTTCCCCTGTGAACAGATTACTGATGAGCAAAAGAATGGGCAGGTAAAGATGCATTGGCCATAATCCTGGAGTGTGATATTCTACATATGAAACGAAGGCAGAGGAAACTGGGCCACAAGCTAGGGAAGGGTTTGGTGCAATGGAGAAGGGATATAGCTTTTGGCCTAATTTATATGCAGATGATTAGCTGCTGGTAATCTACAAGCACACAAAGAAGCAAGAGTTGATCATGCTGCTGTGGCACAAGTATCAAATCCTCCTCTGTCATTCCACTTCTAGAGAACTGCCCAAGCTGTGCCCGAACCATATTTTGGTGTTCAGAACCCCATGAGTTCTGCAAAAGCGTGGTTGCTGCAGCTTCATCTGCCATTATAATGTAATGCGGCCAGATCCTCCCATGCAGCGAGCACTAAAACTTACCAAATTATCTAACCTAAAGCTATGCTCATTAGACAAGGTTGCATACAGAACTTGCAGTTAGCTGCTTTAATACAAGAATTTGGCATGTGATTAATTCCAGTTAAAGGGTAACTTGTTAGGGAATCAGAGCTTCTGGTGAAAGGTTTATGGCATGGCTATGGAAAAGGAAGGGCAATTTCTTGCAGTAGTCTGCAGCTGTGACTGTGACCATGACACAAGGCAATTGCAACATAGGGAATAGAGTCTTTAGGCAGAATGGTCTCATAAGGCAGTTCCTGTTTTGGTCATTTTTTTTTTCCCTGTTAGGAGCATGGTTTTCCTCTTGCTTGTCCTGATATTTCTGGCATGTTACTCCAGATAGCAGGAGAGTTACTGTTTCTTTATGTTACTGCAAATGAGAAAAAACAAGGCTCCCAAACCGTACATTGAAGAAATCAGTCTCCAAATATGTTTCGCTAGTATGGAGTGTGATGGTTTTTTTGTGTCTTTTTTCCTTTTCCTTCTTTTGGTGGTCACCAAATATCTTCAATTCAACAGCTGGAGCAGAGCAACTTTGTCCTGTTCTGTACTCATGCAGCCGATCTTCGCAATCACTTCCAGTATTTGGTGGTGACCATCTTGGTGAGTTGTACCTCTCTCCTGTATTTTTATTTGCTAGCTGAATCTTGCTGTTTTTTAGTTCAAAATAATAAAAGACAAGAAGAGTTTTGTGTCTAGATGGAGCTGTTAAAGTGCTATACCATTGTTTGCAATGTGTGTTTCGAATAAAGCTGACACTTCCTACTGTAATTTTTAAGCTTTTAATTCATTCCTTGTTGATTTTATCTGCGAGTCACTTTCTGCTCCTACAAAAAGCAAAAGATGCCCAGGAAGGAGGTCTGGAATTTTAGCTCCTTTTTCCCCTTCCCCAGTCTGATAAGCAGAAAATTAAACAGCCTTAGTTTGTGCATTCATACGCATGAGCGTTCTGGGCCAGGTAGCTCACAAAGATAAATATTTAAACTATCTAGAGACATGAAGGTTCTTCTTTAGAGCAATTGGCAGTGTGATAAAAAGATCTTTTTACAGAACCCTTTTTCTTGACATGCAGAGGTAGAATTCTGCTCTGTTTAGGTGATACCTATAACTCAGTTACACACTGCTGCTGTAGTGTATGGTTTACTTTACAATTACAAATAGTATTAGTAGAAAACTGCAGTCTTCATCCTTCTGACCAAAGTCTTTTTAGCGCAAGTCAACAGTTTATTGTTGCATAGTTACTGGGATGTCTTTCTACTGCATATTTTTAATGTTTTGTAGAGACATATCTACCACATAGAACACTGCAACAGCCATTTTCAGGAATTTCATGATTTCTGACCAAATTGGCACAGAGATTTTGTGGAACCATTTTAGGGGAACTTCATTTCCACTTCTTGGTTCCAGCCTCCAACCCTTTGTATCCTTTTTGATTCCTCCTTTCCTACATTATAAGACAGATCTTTTCCAGTAATAAAACCAAAATGCTGGAGAGCAATAGCTGACTGTTGGGTATCTTAAGGCTCTGCAAGTAACGGATACCAAGAAGAGGAAGCAACGCCAGTGAAAAGTGTAATATAGTTATAACAGTGAGTTGACATTTGAATTTAGATCAGTTGTAAGACTGTTGTTAGTAGAAATATTTTAGTGCATTAGTACTATATTGCCTGTAGTTGTTAATTGCTATCAGGTAAGTATTATAATATATGGTATGGTAATGTTGATTATAAGTGACTATTTCCATTAGAGGTTGTTCCTGAGAATAAACTTGTAGGGTGGAATATGTACGTTAAGTATACTTTAAGAAAAGTTTGTCTTCTGCTTCAGTTTTCTTCCTGCACAGTGGGGTAGGGCTTAATCAAATTATCATGTCTCAGTTTCAGACCATGAGTCAAAAGACATTGGCACAAAGTTTGACTATTTGCAATAAGCTTGGACTCTAATGACTGTATAGCTTTAACTGATGTGGCTTACAGTAGGAAAAGGAAAGTTTTTGTCCGCTGATACTTGATTACGGAAAAGCCTCATAGTTTTCATTTGTAACATAATAGTGAATCAGACAAATCCCTTGGAGAGGGATGAGGAGAAACAGTAATCTAAATGTTCATTTGCCTTTCAGACCCTCATGTACTAGACAGAAAGATATTTGTGAACTCTACAGCCTGTGTACGAAGACAGTGGTAGTAAGCACAGCACAGATTTGCTTTTTTGTTAATTGTAGGTATCAGCAGCTGTGAGCATTCCCTTCTGGCAGAAGTTTCTGCAGCGATTTGGCAAGAAGTGTGCAGCATGTGGGATTTCGGTAAGCAAATCCTTAGAGAAAAGAAATCTGCTTGTGCTCACTTACTGTGACAATTGGAGCCACTTCAAGAACTATTTCAAGCACTTATAACCTCAAGCTACAAAAAACTTGCTCAGTTTTAGAGTTTGTTTTAAAATTGTTACACCAAATTTCAGACAGATTCCAAGCTTTCAAGAGAAACTTTTGAGAAATAGGTTGATGCTGAAGGGGTATCTCAGCCTTTTTTTGCTGTTGTTAAGAATTTGCACAAGGTTTGCATTACACCACTCTCAGAAGTGAGCCCGAATGATGTTTTATAAATTCAGACCTATGTTGTCTCAGGTTGACAAGTTATCTGTTTTACAAGACTAGTTTTGTTTTTATGTATGATGCTAAGCTGACTGCATTTTTAATTCAGTCACAGAGGAGGAAACAGAAGTCTGTTCCACATCCTCCTCTAGAAACCTAAGCAGAGAGGGGTGCCCACATCCCTTGAATGGAGAGGGACAGTTATTAGTGAAGTAAAAGAAATTACCTGACCTGCCTGAGAAAAGAAGCCTAGTTTAACTTTGACACAGCTCTACAAAGCCAGCTCAGGGAGTCTGCCCTTGTCTCTGATGGATTATTTTAAGTCCCTCACTTAGTGCAGACAGCAGCAATTTTCTGTCATCATCCTCAGTGAATCATTGTATAGGCCTGTTCCTCCCCATTTTCCCCTGTTTACCTTCAATTACTTGTGAAAGAGGAAAGAAGGAAATTGTCTGCCTTGTGTACAACAAAGCATGAGGACTTGGAAAATCCATGCTGAAGTTCTATGTCAAAGTCTGAACAAAACTGAAAAGTTTAGATCTGAAGACAATTGTTGAATATAATTGAATAGTTATCATTCCTTGCAATTACAATCAGTGTGTTGGAATGATTTACAAAGAATCACAAGTAACTTTAAAACCCATATTCCAAATATGCTGGACTGTTATGTGTTTTGAAGCAGACATCTGGAATCTAAGTCCTGTCCTCATTTCTTTTTACCACTGGAGCAAAGAGAATTGCCAAAAGCAGTATTGGACCATCGAGTGGACCAGAAAATGCAGATTTCCTCCTTAGGAAATCTCTGCCTATTTGGCTATGCTTTCTTCAACCAGCTTGGCTCTCTAAATTCAGTTTAACATGACTGGAGAGCCTGTCAGCACTTCTGTAAACACGGTTTAGCTTAATTGTACAGTTGAGTTGCTTGACTGCATTATGGTCTAAGCAGGAGTTGGAGTGAAGAAAGCCACCTCTCTATTTCACCTTGTAGACATTTCCCAAGGGACTGTGAATGCTTCCTGTGTGCTCACTGTCTCATTTTGTGTCTGGCAATGCATCACAGGGGCTTCCCGTACTACCACCTTGTGTGATCTGTACAACTAACCTGTTCTCTCTCACTGTGAAACAAACCACATCATCCAAGGCTGTGATGTTTGTCACTCAGGTATGTTCATCTGGAAGGCAAGAAGGCAGGAGAAAAAAAGTTCTTCACTAAAATTCTGCTCAGCTTTCAGGGTGAAGAGGTAATTTGAAATTAAGTTTTCTGGAGAAAAATAAATAAAATAAATAGAACTGCTCCAGATTCACTTTCCTATAAAAGCATTTCTATGCTGAGGAGACCTCACTGTGTAGGTTGGTACACAGGTACCCTGGTTGTGCAGGGTAGGTTGATAGGTTACAAGAATCCTGACTTCCTTCCACTGGTATTACTCCCTTTCTATTCATTCCCCCCAGGAGATGATCAATCATCTATGTGCTGACTAAGTATCTACACTGACTGGAAGTTCAAAGCCTAGACTCCCTGGAAATATAGCATCATACCCAAGCAGGATCCTTCCCATGGTCAGGTTGATGCACAGGCTAGAAATTATGCCCTGCAGTTTACTTGCTTCTGCTTCCATAGGCTTTGTTACACTTAGATTGTCTGCTCTGTCCTCATGGGACAGACATTGAACTTAAAATCAGTAAGTCTCTCAGTGACTGGAGGTGGAATTGTCATTAGAAATTTTAAGCGTGGCAACTATTGATTCGTATTTTTGGCGAGATGTCTAAAAAATGGAACCTCTCTCTTGTGTTTAAGTATTAAAGGTTCTTGGAGACAGTGTGGACGTTTGTGCACGTGTGTGTGTTTGCCCCTTATTCTAAGGCTTAAATTTGCTAAAGAAGAAACCTCACAACCTTGGCTTCCATCTTAGCCAACATTAGCTTTTCAAAGAATCATAGAATATCCTGAGTTGGAAAGGACCCACAAGGATCATGGAGTCCAACTCCTGGCTCCACACAGAACTTCCTAAAAATCTGACCCTATGTTATGTCTGAGAGCATTGTCCAAACACTTCTTGAACTCCAGCAGGCTCTGTGCCCTGACCACTGCCCTGGGGAGCCTGTCCCAGTGCCCAGCCACCTCTGGGTGCAGAACCTTTCCCTCACACCCAGTCTGACCCTCCCCTGTCCCAGCTCCATGCCGTTCCCTCGGGTCCTGTCGCTGTCCCCAGAGAGCAGAGCTCAGCGCCTGCCCCTCCGCTCCCCTCGTGAGGGAGCTGCAGGCCGCCATGAGGCCTCCCCTCGGCCTGCTCTGCTCTGGGCTGAACAAACCAAGGGACCTCAGCCACTCCTCATACATCTTGCCCTCCAGACCTTTTACTGTCAACCAAAACTTCCAGATCCCTTTCTGTGGGCCTACTCTTGAGTTTCTTGTCCCCCAGTTTCTATGGGGGTAATCCAGGATTACTCCATTCCAGGTGCAGAATCTGGCACTTGGTCTTGTTGAACTTCACACAACTGGTGAATGCCCAGCCCTCTAGCCTAGCAAGATCTCTCTGCAAGGCTTCTTCACCCTCAAGGGAGTCAACAGCTCCTCCCAGTGTAGTTTCATCTGCAAACTTACTTGGCATGCATTTGAGTCCTGTGTACAGGTCATTTATGAAAACATTGAAGAGAACTGCCATCAAAGTGGAGCCCTGGGGAACTCTGCTAGTGACTGGCTGCTAGCCTGATGTAACCCCATTTACTATAAACTTTTGAGCCCAACCCAACAGCCGATTGTTCACTCATCATATTGTGTGTTTGTCTAGCTGTATGCTGGACATTTTGTCCAGAGAGGTACTGTGAGGAACAGTATCAAAAGCTTTGCTAAAGCCCAAAACAATCACATCAACTGGCTTCCTTTGGTCAACCAGACAGGTAACTTTGCCATAAAAGAAAATTAAGTTAATTAAGCAGGACTTTCCCGTTGTGGACCTCTGTTGGCAATGACAATGATGACATTGCCTTTCAGGTGTTTTTCAATAACTCCCAGAAAAATCTTCTTCATAATTTTACCAGGCATTGAAATGAGACTGACAGGCCTGTAATTACCAGGGCCTTCTTTCTTGCCTTTCTCGAAAACTGGGACAACATTTGCCAGCTTCCAGTCACCTGGGACCTCTCCAGATTCCCAAGACAGTTGAAAAATAAATGAGCCTGATTTTATTCCTTTCTCCATTCAAATCCAGTTTAAAGCTTTTTCAATCAGCCCTGCTAACTCTTGAGCAAGAATCCTTTTCCCCTTTTGAGAGAAGTGCGCCAGCAGGCCTGATGTTGTCCAGACCAACCCCATGATCCAAAAAAAAAGAAGAAAAAAACAGCCAAAATTCTGCTAGTGACCTTGCAGAGAAATCTTGCTAGGTTAGAGGGCTGGGCATTCACCAATATCATTCCCTGCAGCTGGCAGGATACAGGGAAACACTACCTGTGCTCCTGATCCCTTAAATACTAATCCCAAAGCCCCGAAGTCTCTTTTGATTGCCCTTGGGGTTTCTCATTACAACTACGTCACTGCCTAGATGAAGAAGTAATAATGGATAATAATCTGAGGTCCATACCAGGCTAGGAAGTTTTCTTCTAACATCTTTAACCAGGGCTCCAGGGAGGCAGCAAACTTCCTTAAGAGGGGGGTCTCACTGGCATTTTGGGCCTTCTGTACTCCTGTGGGTTTAGGAGAACTTAGTAAAAAATTTAAAAAAATCCCCAAATTTCCCCAATCTGTTCATCTCACCACCCATACCCCGCTGTCTGATTGCCATCTCTCAGCACTGCTCAGCAGGGAGGCATGCCCTTGTGTGGATCCTGGCTGTGCAGCCCTTTTGCCACTTTCTCTTGCTCCTCACATTCTAGCTGCACATTTTCCCTGATCTGCCCTTCCTAATGAGCTGCTGCACAGGTCAGCAACACCTTTCCCATCCCAGAAGGTTCCTCTTCCATAATGTTGCCAGTGAATGGAAGAAATACACGTGACAACTGTGGGATATTGTCTATGACTCGCAGTGACAAGGGAGCAGGGTGCCAATAGCAGAGCTTTTTTGCTTTACCAGTAGGAAGGAGTGAGACTCATTAGCTGTTTATTGCAGCAGGAACACTGCCCCCATGATTGCACTACCATTGCAGGAGTGAAACTCTAGGGCATTGCAGCCTAGTCTTGTGGGTCGTGCTTGTCTTTCAGTAGAAAATTACAATTACAATGATTATTATTATCAATCTAGAATTTTGTTTAAGTGCTTTGGTTTCTGAGTGGGGGCCCCATGTGGAGCATAAGCCTGTCATAAAATTGCTTATAAGCAACATAAAAACTTGTATTGCTGGAGTGCTCTCTTGTGGTGAAATAATGATTTTGACACAACACCGGGCTATGCAAGGATTATGTGTCTGTGCTGGGAACTTGCAGTCAGGAAAGGTTATTTTCTGCCTCCTTAGGTTAGGAGAAAATGCTTTAGATGGGAAATGCATTTAAAACATAAACATAATGGATTAGACTCCAGGACTCCCAGAATCACTTATCATACCAAACTGTAAATAGCAGTGCTTAGGGGAATCACCCTCTGTGAAAGCTCTTCTCATACCCTCAGCTCCCCAGCTGTGACTATAGAGGATTGAAACACTTAATGTTAAACTAATCCCCCATCATTAAAAAGCCCTGTAGATAAGCCTCTGGTTCTGGATTCTACGTGTGCCGTGCCCATGGTTCACAGGCGTGGGAGATGGAGCATGTGATGGATATGGGACAGCTGGGCTGTGTGCGTTCAATCAGCATTTAAAATAGTGGATTGTCAAGCCTGTAAGCCCATTGCCTCAAGTGGAAGTGGAAGAAATCTGGTGGTTTTAAATACTGCCAGAAAACAAATCCTGAGCAGCCAAAATTAGTTTAGTTTCGAGGGGAGTCTTGGTGACTTGTGCAACATCATAAGTGTGTCTGGCTGTGTGGAGTGAAGTAAACCCCACTGCCTTCCTGGCTTTAGTTACTGCCAAGTACCTAGACTGCTTTCAAGTAGTCACTGGATATGAAGGCATAAGCAAACTCTTTTTCAGTCAAGACTTAATTTGATCTCTGAAATAGGTTATTTGCAGGTTAAATTGACCACTGAACCTCTGTCCTTCCCCTTGGAACACGGTGTAATGACATGAGTTGTAACTGGCATTTGGTCATCTCTATTACTAAGTTGTCAGGAAAGTGCCAGCACAAACAGATTAGCAATTGCCCAAGAAGTACCTGGGCGCAGTTTGGGAACTAGATCATTTAAGGGACTTTTCACAAAAATCGTTTCTATGATGTCATTGTTTTGGCTGGGACAGAATTAATTTTCCTTGTAGAGGCTCACAAAATGCTGTGCTTTGGATTTGTGATGAAAATAGTGACGATAACACACCGATGATTTAGTTGTTGCAGAGCAGTTCTTGCACACAGCCAAGGACTTTTCAGCTCCTCGTACTGCCCTGCTAGCAGGGAGGCCGGGGGTGCACCAGGAGCTGGGAGGGGACACAGCCAGGACAGCTGGCCCAAACTGGCCAAAGGGATGTCCCACACCATGTGGCGTCATGCTCAGCAATAAAAGCTGGGGGAAGGAAGGAGGAAGGGAGATGTTTGGAGTGATGGTGTTTATCTTCCCAAGAAAATGTTACATGTGGTGAGCCCTGCTCTCCTGCAAGTGGCTGAGCACCTGCCTGCTGATGGGAAGTAGTGAATTCCTTGTTTTGCTTTGCTTGCACACAGCTTTTGCTTTACCTAGGGAATTGCCTTTATCTCAGGCCATCAGCTCTCACAAGCATCTTTCTGATTCTCTCCCCCACCCCACCTGGGAAGGGCGAGTGAGCAGCTGCATGGGGCTCAGCTGCCTGCTGGGGCTAAACCACAACATATGGGCACCCTTCTTTCAGTGACTAGGAGAGCTTAGGAGTTTGAATATGGCCAGCGTCTGCCAGTTGGCTTCATGACTGATAAATAGGCTCTTGGGACTGCTTAATTTACTGGTGCAGTTATAGCCCTAATAATGCTGGCAGAGAAGGCAGTAACGTTGCTACTCCTATTTTTCTCTGGTTCTCATGGGCAGGTAAATCCAGGTTGGCTCAGGGCTCTTTAGAAATGTCATTTCACCAAACTACCAAGGCTTTGGTGCGTGTGAATCGTCATTTCACAGCACAATTTTACACTTTGAAAGGAACAGTTCATATATCATTAAATAGTGCTTACTGTAAGTTATATGTACTGTTTTTCTTCTTCCTCAGTGGATGATTCCTTTTGCAGTCATGCTAGTGACCATTCCAAACCTGATCCTGGCGTACTTCGTGGCCTTTGTCTCTGGTCTGAGCATTGCAGCATCTCTGCTGTTGCCATGGTAGGAGAATTTTGCATTTGAGGTGGGGAAGGGGTATATGTCTATATATAAGTGGGTACCGCATGTAATTTGCCTCTGAAAGAGATAGAATTTCGTAGAATCATAGATGGAATCATAGAATGGTTTGGGTTGGAAGGGACCTTAAGGATCATCCAGTTCCAACCTGCTGCCGTGGGCAAGGACAGCTCCCACTAGATCAGGTTGCCCAGGGCCTCATCTAACCTGGCCTTGAACACTTCCAGGGATGGGGCATCCACAGCCTCTCTGGGCAACCTCTTCCAGTGCCTCACCACCCTCTGAGTGAAGAATTTCCTCCTAACATCTAATCTAAATTGCCCCTCTTTTAGTTTAAAACCATTCCTCCCATATCCTATATTCCTGTTATTATCTGCCCGAGTGAAAAGTTGCTTTCCATCTTTTTTATAAGCCCTCTTTAAGAATTGAAAAGCTGCCGTGGTCTCCCTGGAGCCTTCTCTTCTCCAGGCTGAACATTTTCAGCTCTCTCAGCCTTTCTTCATAGGAGAGGTGCTCCAGCCCTCTGATCATCCTCGTGCCCATCCTCTGGACCTTCTTTATCAGATCCACATCTTTCTTGTGCTGGGGGCCCCAGACCTCGATCCAGTGGGGGCTTCACAAGGGCAGAGTAGAGGGGGACAGAAGGTTAAGAGTGTAGCAGAGAAAATATAAGTCAAGCTATGAAAACCTTTTGAGTAGTTCTGTGTTACGGATTAAATACCACAAGAATGTGGGTAAAAGAAACTGAGATTGCAAGGTCCTTGGCTCTTGAGGACTGAAGATACGTGGGAAAAAATTACTCAAGATTGAGCAGGATGGGAAATGTCCTTTCCAGAGGGAATAATTATTGTTCAGGTCAAATTGACCAGAAGGCACGACTGTTGCTGAGAGCTGTTTTGTATTACTCATTTGGACAGTTCCCTAAAAACGCTGAAGCTCCAAGAGATCATGGAAACAGAGTGTGAGATAAGCTGTCAGACTATACACGCGTTTCTGCACAGGGGGTCAGAATCCTTTTTTCCAACAGCAAATCATGACATATATTGGGAAAAAAAAAGTCAACTCACAGTTGCCATTTGTACAGCTTTCATTGCGATTCCCATCACCAAATACAGTCTCTTTGAAGCAGAGAGAGAATGGGCCCCAGTGCTTTCAGAAAATTTTATTAGCTTGTCAAGAGTTATTTCAGAATAAAACCATTCAGAGATTGAGTCCCTTGAAATGTTAAGGTGTTGTTTTTTTTTTTTTTGATATCACAACTTCTGCTGGACTGACAGTCAATCTAAGAAATTCTGTCACCTCCCAGAAAGTGTTTGATAATTTTTCTACTGTTTGTCTACATGCTAATATGTGGCTGTGCATTTCTTACAAAGATTTTTGCCCTCCTGTCCAGCAGTAGGACTTTTTGAAGTGGATTCTCTTGTCTGTATAACTAATTACATCAATCAGATCTTAGGAAGTGGAGGGGGGAGGTCCTTTCAGTAAGTTTGAGCTTTGAGAAGAGACTGCGGCTTGAGTTTTGCTGTTACCTTGCTCATCTCTAGGTCAATGCTGCCTGATGTTGTTGATAACTTCCGCCTGCAGAATCCTCATGGAAAAGGACAAGAAACCATTTTCTATTCTTCTTATGTTTTCTTTACCAAGATGTCAGCAGGAATTGGCTTAGGAATTTCTGCTGCCAGCCTGGAGTAAGTAACCTTGCGCTTCCATTTAGTGGACCTGCTCTGAAAGTGTTCTGCCTTTATTCTGTAGAGTTAATTGCCTTTTTGCCCTGAGCCTGAAAGTGCCAGCAGCTCCAGTTGGCTGACCACTAAAGACAGGATTGTTATCATCGAGGCCAGACCACTGAGCATTAAGCCACCTGCCCTAGCATGTTTCAGTTCAGAAAAAACTGACTCCTCTTTAGATGTTACTTTTTCCAAATAATTCTTGTAAAATTTAGTGGCTTGTATGAATAAAGAACTAAATATGAAAGCTCCACAGATTAAGGTCCCCTATGAGAGAGAAACCTGTTTTGAGCAATCCCTGTTGCACCTGGGTTGGACTGTGTATGTGAATTTTTAAGTCTTTACTCAGATTGCAGTAGTGGTGCAGGGTGCAGGTGGCTTGTTTTACATAAAAGGATCACAGATTCCTGCATGGTTTTAGGGAACTGAACACTGAACAGAGTCAGGAACGGAGCCTTTCTCACAGCTCTGAGCATCACCTAGCAGATGTCAGTTTGGAAGATGCTTTATGTTCTCCTCCCACTACCTGCCTTGTGTGTTCTGACTAGAAGGCCAGGTTGTGGTTGGCCATCTGCCCTGTGTTTGTACATGGCCTAGCAGAAAGGGCCTTTGCCTGCAGCTGCTAGGATTCAGTAGATGTATGGCACACAAATATGCAACGAACACTTAAAAGTAAGCTTGTCTGAAATATTATTTCACCCTTGGCTCCAAGTCAGAGGTTTTGATAAGCAGAATGCTTTGCTTCAGGGCCTGCGGCTGAAACTGCTGAATAATGGGCAGTGCTTGGCTGAACCTTTTGGGCCTAGGAGTTTTAGGTGCTTAGTGCTAACACCCTCGTTTGTAAAAGGTTTGTTTGTTTATGTGACAGAAGGTTTGACCAGCATTGTTAAGTGTTGAAGAAAGCGTAAGGTCAGAAATCACTTTCCAAATTAATGAAGAAGGCCGTGTAATTGGGCAGGTCTTTTGGACTGGTGTTTGAAAAGAAGGAAACTTCACCAGGCACCTCTAACCTGCTCTGTATCTTTACAGACAGTTCTTTAATTTTGCTTTTGATAAAGAGCTTGGTTTATCTGCAGCTCAGAACATCAGATCCCAGGCCCCAGCCATGATTAAACTGTCTGCAATTACGGCTGTCATTTGAAAACCGAAGAGCCAAAATGACAGGACGAAGGCTGAGTGAGGCTTACTGCATAAGCCATTTGTGGCTGTATCTGTAACGAACTGTGACAACATTTGTGAAAGATACTACAACACCTTCCCTTTCTCTCCCTCCTTTCCTGCCCCCCCCCCCCCCCCCCCAAATCTGCTAGTATTTACTGACTGTTTAGGAATAGTTTAAAACAAGCTAATTAGTCTTTACCAATTAGCCCCTTTACTACTCCATTCCAGTTAGCTCCCGGCAATTTCCCAAGGCAGGTATTTGTGGGAGAACATAGAAGGCAGACTAATTACAAATGAGCTGTAGCTTTCATAGCTGCATGTTCAGAGGAAAATAAACTCATTCCACAAATTTGGAATGGGAAATTGAGTATATCAGCAGTTGTGGGACTGCATGGAAGCCCCTGTATTAATGAAGTATAAGTGTGTACCTAATTCTGAGCACTTGAGTAAATTTGTCTGTGTTGAGCAGAGTGCTTAAGTATGTGTTTAAATTAAAGTTAAGTATTGCTATTGAAATTGGTCAGATTATTTGCATACTTTTAAAGCTGAACCTGAATACTTTGCTGAATACTAATGGGAGTCACGTATCAGACCAACTTCATTACCTGAGAATCCATCCTCCTCTAACTAATTAAATGTTATATAACAATAATGAGAAAATACAGAGATAATGCTGTTATCTGAAACACCACAGACATAGGATTTGAAAAACAAGAAGCGAAACACGTAGGGGTCAGTAGGAAAAAGAGAGGTATAGAAAAAAAAATAGGTTAAGAGCTCTTAAAGAGCATTGCCAGAAAGGAGTAATCCAAGAAGGGGACCTTCAGATGTGTTATAGCCTTTAAATTTTGGACATATGCACACCACTGTTATTTCCATTTGTTTAGGTTTACTGGTTACAAGCCAGGGATATGCAGACAATCCAATGATGTGATCCTCACACTGAAAATCCTCATCGGAGCAGTTCCTGCTGTCCTCATCCTTGTAGGTTTATTTATACTTCTCTTCTACCCAATCACTGAAGAAAGTCGGAAGGAAACAAAGCTTGCACTGGAAGTGTTAAGGTAGGTTTAAACTGGCAGCGAAGAGCAGTAACATCCTCATGGCAGCTCTTAGTCATATTGGAGAAAAATTACTAGCTACCAAAATATACCTCTATATTCCTTACCACAAAACAAAACAACACTCTATTAGTTGAATTATTAACTGAATGATACCATTACGTCCTCCAGTATCTTATTTTTGTAGTATTGTACTAGCTCTTTAGAGGGCCATTTATCAGATATATCAGCTGCTCTATTGTACTTCTTTGGGGGTGGCACACAGAGCACTGTTGTTGTACAGCGTTTCAATCCAGAAATGAAGAATTTTCTAGCCAGGTTAAATTACTGGAGAAAATGTGAATAGTTACAGTTTTCTTGTGTATAGAAGAAAACAGGATTATTGTCAGCATTCTTGTTGATTATGGCATTTAAGAAACATCCAAACAATTTGGGCGAGTAGGCAGGAAAGATCGTGGGACCAAAAGAAAGGACAGCTTTGAGCATTCATTCCCTTTTTTCCCTATCACTTACCGTTCATCCCTTTTCTTCCCTCTCTGTCCCTCTCTAAAGAAAACCTTGCTTAGCTCAAAATCATCCACCTCTGTTAAATAAAGGCCTGGTATGCTGAGGATATGCATAAGACATACAGAGCACATGCAGTCAATCCTAGAAGACTGATGGATTAAATATTAAAGTTGTTACTCTTGGTATGTTTTTATCATACCAACTTACTGGAGTTGGAAACAAATTTCCGTGCTAAGGGATCAATTCCAGTGCATGGATTCCTGGGACCACTTCATTGCCCTGCGGTATCTAAGATACCTCCGTGGGGTTGGCAGATATGACACAGGCCTCTCAGGCACCAGCTCCTTTTTGCACGGCAGCTGCAAACCGGAGGGGACAGGCTAAACAATCTAAATGGCACTGGCCCTTCTGCGTAGGCACCTTATTCCCTGTCCATAACAACCACATCTTGATGGTGGTTCTCGGTTGTCTTAGTTGTTTGAGATTGCCAAACTGTGGCCTGTCTAGTGGCCTGTTCACACATTGTTTGTCCTGCTTTTAACAGAAGGAGCCATCAAAGCACAGAGAACCTGGATGACCACAGAGAGGACACCTCGGTCTGAAAGCTCTGAATACCAAGACTTTTTAAACTCAGTCTCATACCCCGCACAGAAACTCCGTGTGAGTCTTCTGCGTCATTTCCATGCACATATTGTCAGAAAGGATAAAGAATGATAAAGAATGACAGTCAGTAATGAAATCAAGCGAGGAACATCACCATGTAAATAATAAATACGGCTCCATGCACTATCCTAAAAGAGACATTACAACCATGCAGGTGTGCAAGCTATTGAAGGTTTGCCTTTTTTTGTTTGTTTTTCAATGATAACATAAAGCTATGATTTTGTTGCAACACAAGGGTCTATGAACTTGTAGGCCGAGGGAAAAAAGTATAAATACGGTATACTACCCAAATATACCTTGTGATACATTTCAATCTCAGAGACCGGGGTAGGTTTCGAACTTAATTTCTATCTATACATTGCACGCTAGCGTGTTTAGAAAGCACTTTGGAATCCTGAAGTATGCTATAAAAATATAGGATATATTTTGTTTTGAAATGAAGCAAATCACAGATGGAGAGATATTTTGAGGATTTTCTTGCAAAGGGTTATTCTGAAAGAGATTTGATGTAATTTAACTTTATAGATTTTATATGAAACAGAACCTTACATTTCCGATTGTCAGAGTTCCTTGCTTCAGATAACTTTATACTGATCTTTGTCAGAGTGTGAGGACTTAATTTCAAACAACATCTTCACTCAAGGTACCCAAAATATGTAGCCTCTTCCAAAATTTAGAGTAGGCCATTCAAATTTCTGTAACTTTGGCCTTTAAGCAATCATGGTACCCACCTGTTTTTCATGTGGGTTTTGTCAGCCTTACAGAACACCGTGGCGTCACTGTTAATCTCAGCTTGCACACAGTGTTTTATAATAATGAGGTTACACCTGACTTTGAAATGGTGATTCTTTTCAGTCAGGGATCTCATTATGGCTTTAGATATATTATCTAAAACCTCATTTCTACTATAGGTTCACGCTGCTGAACACATTTTGTAGATAAAAGATACACCTCAGGCACTTTCTGGGGCAGTTAAATTCAGGCTTAGTCATTCTGGGCTTTTTGTGGAGTCAGTGGAGAGACAGACACCTCCAGAGGCTGCTTCCAAGCTCAGGCTAAAATGACTGGACTCTGAAGACAGATATCTAAATTTGGAGGGGAGTGTGATGAATTCAAGAGTTGAAGGCTTCTTCACATGAAGAAATTAGCACAGTGCAAAACAAGACATGAATTTACAGCCCACTGGCTTCACTGTACAAATAAATATATGGGAGGGTGCCTTAATTTGGGGCTAGAAGTGCCTTTGAAGGAGTAGCCCACCACGTCTAGGAGCACCTGTGGATACTCCTGCGGGTGTCACTGGAGGCAGTGACCATAAGCAATTTGCTCAGGGACATCTGGAGAAGTGACTCAGTGCTGGGACTGGAAACTGGAAAAGCTTTTACTGAAAGACCCTGTAAAATAAAATCAGTGCATCCACAGAGTGTCTCGTTAACACTGAAACCTTTTCAGGCAAGTTGGAAGTCTAAAGCTTAATGAACTGTCCTAGTTCAGAAAAGTGCTTGATAATGAGTGAGCCTTTAAGGGTGTATTTTGAGTGTGCGTGGGTAAGAGTTAATGATGTCTGAGACTTGTATTGAATTGACATCTAGGGATGGGTTTTTTAGGTTTCAGTTCTTGAACAAGCCAAGATTTCTATTGCCTGGGGCACATGCATTTACAAAAATAAAAGCCATAAGCCCGTTTACATTTCTGAGTTTAATAGAATTTGAAATAGCAGATACACTTCATTTTGAAGTACGTAAATGATGTAGTAATATCACATAGCTCCAAAAACATCACAGAAAACATTCTGGGGGATTTGATTTATTCCATAACATTTGTGTCTGTCTGAACAGTCTTCTTTAAAAACAACCAGAAGTCCTAGTAAAGCCTATTTATTTTTAAAATGTTTTTTGTTTTCAGATGCTATAAATCTGTAGCTCAAAGGCAGTGATTCTGTGTCAGTTTACATAAGCCAAAAACTTAGCCCAGCGATAAAAGGATTGCAGAAACTGCTGGCTGTGGTTGATTGGAAGAATTTGAATGTGGCCTGAGATATTATTTCTAGATCAGTTGTGCAGTTGCCTCTAAACTTTGCAACACCCCCATCCTGACTTCAGTCTCTTGCAAAGGTAAACTTGGTTGATTGATTGTAAACTTTATTCCTCTGCTCCAGTGAGACAATGTGATATTTACCTAACAGAGATGCACTTGGTCTTCACTTTGCATATAGTAGTAGCGTCAAAATAAAATGGAAAACCTCCATTGACGAAATGTAGCAAAATATTTTTTGTATTTTGAAAATCTCAATTATTTTATTTGATTATCAGAGTTGTACTTTTGTTAAGAAAATGAATGTATTTTTCTAAGCAAAGAGAATGGAAGAAGTAAGTGCAAGGTAAGATTTTTTTGGCAATTTTGTTTTTTAGGGCTTATTGGTGCTGTAAAACAAATGAACTTTGAATATCTTCTTGTCATTTTTAAATGATGTGTACAGTGTATGTATGTTCAGAACATGTGACTGGAAGAAGTAGATTCTTACATTGGCAACCGTTCAGATTAAATGCTAATCTAATGTAAACCTCCTGCCTTGCACTGATTGTCAGTAACAAGGGCCAAGTTCAGTCCCCAGGGGCTCTCATTCAAGTAATACCCAAATACAGTCACAAGAACATGGGAGATTGGATTAAACCAGCTGGGTGCCTAATGGACAGCACTTCCCCACCTACACACAAGCAGTTCCAACAAATTGATTTACACAAATAAGAGGAAGAATAGGATAACAGAATTACATGTCCCTGGGTAGTCCTCTGTAAAGCAAACCATGCCCATTCCGTGCCCTTTCTTGAAGTAGGGTTGTGTTTTTTTTCCCAAATCTTCTGTTTGGCTGTTTGCTGGTATAGTCAGTAGCTGAGCTGGTCACTAGTCAACTCGTCTAGTTTCATACCCCTTGTGGTTTCTGCCTAAAAACAATATCAAAAACTTCCAAGGTTATACCACCTGATCATGCGTTACTGCTGGCAATTGGTCTGCCTGCAAGGTCACAGCTAAGCACGTGGACAAGCCATCGTTGCCCATCGGGCACTGTAGTTGGGTTGCTGTTGGCCACCGCCACCAGCCGTGTCTCTCACTAGCCATGTCCTCCCACCCCGAGGCACTGCCTGCCTCTGAGCTTGCTGACCTGTCACGGCTTAGGTGGATTAGATCACTTGTGCTGAGTCCCCCGCTTTAACAGGTGAATACCACCTCGGACATCTGTTCCTGGAGAGTTCCTGAGGCCTGGCGCCTTGGGTTTCAGGTCACTGGGTTTGCAGGAGGGGCCCTGCAGATCTGAGAACTAATTCCTTAAGTCACTGCTGCACCTTATAAGAATTGCTGCTAGATTCAATCCCTGCTGCATCCCCTGGTCTCTGTTCATTTTCTGTATTTCAAGTAAAACACTTGAAGTGGACAATGTTTTAAAGCCAAACTCTGCTGTTTTTGTTTCTGTGGTTGCTTACCAAATATCATTTGTTCATCTCCTTTTCTACTTGCCTTTCTGGGTTTTAGACAGAAAAAATTAAAACAATCACCTCCTTGAGGGGAGGAATTTCCTGGAGGGAAAATGTAGGTCCTTTAAGACCTGGTATTTGTTGGCGAGGTCTCTGAAGATGAGGAAGGGAAGGCACTGTAGTTCAAAGTCTCATGCAGTAGGGCACAGCCAGTAGCTGTATAGTGTTCAATCACATACTTTGTATGAATTCCATATTGTAGTTTAAAAAAACAACCACAAAACAGCCTTGGAGTGTTACAATAGAGGCTTTCCCTTCAGAAAACAGCTAGGCCGAGTGATGGAAAGGTCAGCTGGATTCATACAATTGACAGGTGAGTAAGTGAGCTTTCTGTTTTCATGCAATTTCTTTCTGAGATCATAAGTTTCTCAAGCTGCTCTGAATGTGTTTTTTTTTTTTACCTTAACTCTCTGCAAGACCATTGTTCAGATACTAGCGAGAATGCTGAGTAGTATGGTTACAAAAATGAGTGTATGTTATAGGCTTAAGGTATGAAATTAGATAGCTTTCACATCATTAAGCACCAAATCTGCTGCATAAAACACATGCTAACCCACTGTGAGGCTTCATTCAAAAGACAAAGAAGCAGCACACGCCTCAGTCCCTGAGACAGAGGAGAACTTACTCTGCTTTGCAACTGAGAATTTGCAGTCTCTGAAAACACAGATTGGCAAAACCGAGAACTGAACAGACAGCAGAGGGAGGGCGAATGGTCCCAGAACCGCAGCACTCTGCAGAAAAGGTGGGTGTCCAGTGTAATTTCAGAGGTGTTTATAGAGCAGCATCTCTAACCCTAACTGGAGAGCAGCAGTGCTGTTGGATGGCGGGGAAACATGAGTGTCTTCTCTAAAACTGCAGAATCAGAAGTAAGGTTAATTTCTTGATCCATTTCTTGTCCCAAGTGATGCTAGAGAAGACTATGAATTTCAGCTACTCCCTTTAGCTTTCTGTCCTCAGTATTGCTGTACTCTGCTGTGGATGGTGACGAAGGACTGCAACCGTTCCAGGGGAGGTTCAGGTTGGAAGTGAGGAGACATTTCTTCTCAGAAAGAGCAGTCAGGCATTGGGACGGGTTGCCCAGGGAGGTGGTGGAGTCACCGTCCCTGGGGGTGTTCAAGGAGAGGTTGGACCTGGTGCTTAGGGACATGGTTTAGTGGGTGACGTTGGTGGTAGGGGATGGTTGGACCAGGTGATCTTGGAGGGCTTTACCAACCTTAATGATTCTGTGATTACTCAGGCCCTGTGGAACTGAAAGCCACTTGTTCAGCTTCACCTGATGCAGGTACACCTCGGAGCCCCAGCATCCATACTGTGCCTGTTTGCCTTTGCTGGTGCCTGGGGAATCATTTACATTCACCAAGGGATGAACAGGATTTCCTTGATAGCTTAGCAGTCTCCATCATCTCTCTTTCACCTAGAGGATATTTTACCCACCTGTGGTCAACTCAGGCCACCAGCTTGGCATCATGGTGATGGAACCAGGTTTACAATGGCTGACAAGTGTCCATCTTTTTGTTTGATCAGTCCAAATCAGCTGCAATCCAAGAGGAAGTATGTCCCTTACATTTCCAAAGTGAACTCACCCTTTGGCCTTCAAAGTCACGGAGAAGAATCTGCACATCGTGACCTCTGTCGTCTTCAGCGATTTCACCTCTGCTGGCCATGTCATCGGTGTGTGATGAACACAAAATGACAGCCACCTCCAGGCTCCTGGAGGTCTGATAGACCTGCTCTGAAAGGTGAGCAGAGGATGTAAGGATGTAAGCACAACTAATTCCCACGAGGAGCACAAAGGGAACCGTAGATAAATCTTTCCTTTCCTCTGCCTTTCAGACCCCGCTGCCTTCTCTCTGGTTACCAGCACCCAGGGTTATGCTCGTTGTCTACAGGGTGGCCCTGAACAAAGGCAACTGTACGATAAATCCAGCACCAAGAAGTTGTAGGGCAGTGAATCCAGAAAGTAATTGAAATTGGACACAATTTTGGAGTAGTCAGTGACACCTGGTGAGCACTGGCGTGCCTGTGGTCCACAGACAGATGGTTGCTTGTAGTCCCCAGAGAGCCAGGTGTCTCTGGAGGAGTAATGAAGATTCTTGCGTTGTGCACAGAGCACTCCTGGAAGCTGATGCTTCCCACCACCAGCTGGGGCTGGAGTTCCGCTATGCAAAAAAACAGGAGCTGCTAGGGGCAAAGTAAGCGCAGCACCTTCCAGTGGTAGCAGAAATGGGATGGAGAAAAAAAAAAGAGACTGACACAATGCAACCTTTCTGTAGAGGTAGAAGGGCCCTCTGGGTCCATGTGGTCCAGCCCCTGCTCCAGCAGGGACACGCAGGGTGCCCAGGCCCACGTCCAGGTGGCTTTTGAAGATCCCCAAGGAGGAGACCCCACAGCCTCTCAGGGCAGCCTGTGCCAGGGCTCCAGCACCCGCCCAGCACAGAAGTGCTGCCTGGTGGTCAGGGGAGCCTCCTGTGCTCCAGGTTGTGCCCGTTGCCTCCTGTCCTGGCACTGGGCAGCACAGAAAAGAGCCTGGATCTGTGTTCCTTGCACCTCCCTGCAGGTATCGATAGACATAGAAAATATATATCTAGATTTAAATTCCTCCTGATTAACAAGATCCTCCTGGTGCCGTGTTAGTATCAAAAAGTATAGTAGGTCAAAAGAACAGGCAGGGCAGTGGCGACACTGTGTGCACTCCTGAGTCACTGGTGTGTCGGTTCCTGACCAAACTCTTCAGCCACTGATGTGAAAAGAAGCCAAAAGCTGCTTTTGCGTGTTAGCAGAACGTGTGGAAAACAAGAATAAGTCAGCTTATGATCAAAACCTAAAGGTATGTAATACAGAGTAGGAACATGGACATCTCGGGGAAACTGAAGGGGGAATCAGTTTCCTTAGTTCTGAGACAAAACGTAATTTTTTTTTAATCTCATTTAAATATTCATCCAGGCTAACCTAGAAAGATGCTTCTGAGGTTTCTTGCCGCTGTGAGAAGCCCTAACACCTCCACCTGTCTGCCTATAATTACTGTGTGAGTTCCCACCAGCTGTGTAACTGCTGCACAAACATCCAGCAAAGCTAAAACTGAACACTTTCAGCAATTCTGGGTGAAGTTTTGTGAATCTGTCAAGGTGGTATCCCAGCTCCAAGTGCAGTTCAGCTCGGTCTGGAGGATTTTCTCAAAGCACCTTGGAGTTCTCCACGTCTTTCGTTATGACTAAAGACAAATGCTTGCGAATGTTTTAGCGGATGGTGTATCTTTCATATGATGTTTTGTGAGCAGCTGATTTTTGACGGGGGCTAAATTTCCAAATAAGCAATAAGAGATTATATTAGTCCTGAGGCAGCAGTTCCAGTTCCATAATCTTGTCAGTCGATTCCTTCTCACAGTCAAGTGCCACCGTGAAAGCCTGATAAACTGCTTAATGTTACCGTGCTTTAATTTTATGGGTAGCGATCTTGGATTACTGGATTTTTCTGGTGCTGCAATCCACGCCGCATCAACTTGTGCTGTTTTCTAAAGTTCACCCTTGCATTCTCTTTCTCTCTCACTACAAAGGCAATAGAACAATATTTTTTTTTCTGTCAGCCTTTAAATTGGAGTCTCTCAGGGTGGTGGGTTATTGGAATTCCCTTCCGCCAGTGCAGTACATAATCTGTCTGAAAAATTAAAATAGATGTACTGAAGGCAATGTTGTTAAGGTTATCGTTTTAAAGGTAATGGGGAAAAATTTCAATATGCAGACCAAGAAATACTTACCAGAATACAAATGTTAGCTAGCAAAAGCTTACAGCTATCCATATCCAGCTGACATCCTTTTGCCTACAAAGATGTGCTGGGTCTGGCTGGGATGGAGTTTTCTTTCTGGCAGCCCCTGTGCTGCTGTGATTTTGGATCCGTGACAAGCACAGTGCTTGTGAAGCACAGAGGGTTTCGAGGATTTCTCTCGTTCCTCCTCTGTCTGCCCAGCGAGGAGGCTGGGGGCGTGCACGGGGTGGGGAGGGGACACAGCAAGGACAGCAGGCAATAGGTGCCAAGGGACATTCCTGACTGTAAGATGTCACGGTCAGCAATAAAAGCTGGGGGGAAAAAGGAGGAAGGCAGGGGGAATGTTTGGGGTTATGGTGTGCGTTTTCCCAAGTACTACGTGATGAAGCTTTCCCTGAAGCTGCTGGAGATCCGCCTGCTGATGGGAAGCAGTAAATGAACTCCTTGTTCTGCTTTGCTTGCACACAGAGGTGTTTTGGTTTGGGGTTGTAACCTTTTAAACTGTTTTTATCTCAACTTGTAAGTTTCTCCACAGATCTGCCCTTCTGATTTTCTCCTTAGCTGCCAGCCTGGGTCAGCCAAGGGGTTTGGACCCAATGATCTCTTGAGGTCCCTTCCAACCCCTACGGTTCTGTGATTCAGCCAACCACCACCACTTCCACACGTGAGAGCTGCTTCCCCAAATTCAGAGAAGCAAGCAGAGACATTAGCAGCGGGCACAGGAGGAGCAAAGTCTAACTTCTACACCATACCCACATTCGACGCAACCCTACTTTGACCCAATTCCATACACCTAAACTACTGCTCACAGCCTTAGCTAACAGCAGCGCAAAACCAGATGCACTCCAACAGACACAGCACCTACAAGCTTCTGAGTAAGAACAGTACGGTATTTCAGGATTTGGCAGAAATGAGGAAGAATGCAGTGTTTTCAAGGATGTCTTTATTATGCAACTTTTCTATCATCTAAAACCACCAAGATACCAAAGACCGAGGTGCTAACTTCAGCTCTGGAGCTTGTTAGCCCTTGTACTTTCAAGCACTGATACAAATACCTGGTATATGCAAGAGGCGTATTTAGAAAATGTCTCAGTATATAAAAAAAAAAAAGCTAATGTTTCCAAGGACCAAATAAATAATTTACAACGATATCAACAAAAGTGACAGAAATCCAACCGAGGTTTGAGACAGACCATTACTTAGAATTTGCAGTCCATACAGTGTCTCCTACCATACGACAAGCATTACAAACCCACCATCCAACGTTACATTTTACTGCTGGCTTGTTCCGAAGTACCGCTGCTGTCTAAAGCCTTGGAGGAACAGTCTCTGAGGACTTCCAAAGAACTCGTGATATCCAGGCTTTCAGAAGAAGCGGGTCTGCAGCCTTCTGTAGAACTGATGATGTCCAGCGTTTTGGAAGAACGGGCACTGTAGCCTTTTGCGCTGGCATCCCTTACGACTACCTCCTGCATGGACGTAAACATCAACGGCACAAAGCCCTCGCTGTCCGCTGTGAGAACAATCCAGGACGAACCTGCGAAGGCAGACACACACTTGTTTGCAAACTCCTCTGCAGGTAGGCACGTTGAGGGTATAAAACACATTTCTTCTAAAATTAAATGCTCCTGTAAGTTTACAGCAGTTTTTCTGGCAAAAAAAAAGGCACGGGGAGATACAAAACTAAAGGATAGTTAACAACCGTGCAAAAGTGAGCCCCCTGACCAGTTTTCTCACTAGCAGACGTGACCATAATAAATGCACACTTTAAATAAGGAAGAGGAATTGAATTATGAGCAGAACTCATAAGCACCCAGACTTATTTTTAATTAGGTCTTCATAGACTACTTTACAGTGCTTAAGCTGTGCAGATACTGTACGAAGCAGATTGAACTAAATGACAAATTAATATAATTTAAAAAATTTAGAAACAGCTTCTGTTATGTCATTTTGATATAATTAATTCCAATAAACATGAGGAAGAAATATTGTACTGGATTGTACAAGCCTCGTGTCTCTGGTCCATTGGCTATTTGACTTCACATCGTCATTAGCATGATTTTTGCAATTTGAAATACTTTGCTGACTCAGAAGCACCAACTTTTACCAAATGATACAAAGCAGAATATTTTCCTACCTGTATCTGTTAAGCCGATGAAGTAATAACATAAAGCTTGGGGTGGGGGGGGGCGTGAGGGAGTTCAGGGCAACATTTCCAGCTGTTTATGCAGTTACATTATGTAACTTCATGTCACAAGTAAGAAGATTGTAGCTTAAAAGCACACGACCCTTTAATCTTTTGGCTTAATATCTCATTTGGAACAAACTTGAAAATCAATACAATTCAGGAATTTGGAACTACCATTCCTGTTGTGCCCATTTACCTAGTAATACTTGTAAAAATAATCAAGAAACCTACTATAACACTGTTTCCTTTTGAGGTTTGATAAGGCCAGTTGTTTGCATGATTACTTATTCACGGGTAACCAATTCTGCTAAGTTTACATTTAAAGCTATCAATGAGAAGTCTAAATAACACGGGTAATGGGGACGCCCTCCTCAGTACTATCCAGAAAGTGAAGTTCTTCAAGTGCTATAGCTCAAAATAAAATTCCAGTGAGACAGCAGACACAGTGGGTGAGCAGCTGGAACACAGTACTGAGAATATACGTAGGAATACGAGATCATATCCCCAAGGCACGTCTCCTGCCCTTGCCAGAAGTGAGACTCTTAGAACTGACACACACACAGGCACACAGGATGTGCATGGGAAGAACGGATGGCAGCAGAGGAGCACACAGCAAGAAGGAAGGCAGTTTCCTTCACGGCAAGAACTGGAGTGAACCACACTGCTAAAATTTAGAGTACTACTTTTGTGTTTATAAAGAACTATCAGATTTATTAAAGGACACCTGATAATGGAACTACAAATTAAAATACAGAAAACTGTATACTAAAACCACCAACTCTAACCTTCTTGTTACTCAGATTTCTCCATTTAGAACAGCTGAAAATGCATATAAAATACTAAGTGACGGTAATTTTCCTGTATAACTAGCTGCTTGAAAAGGGGGGGGTACAAAAGGACCAGTACATTAAAGTTTACTCATTTTTTATAACATAAAGATTATTCTTAGTCAAGGCCTAGACTGGAAAGAATCTTTACATTATAACTAAGAGCTTTTATTAATAACCTTTCAGTATTTGTTTCTCTTTTTTTTTTTCCAGATCAGATGCGCACTGCTACTGCTCACTGAGAATGCTGCGTGTGTTTGAAGTGTTTATTTGATTGGATAATTACAACGTACCGTGCTGCATTTCTACAAGAGAGAGGTTGAATATCTGCTGGACTATACTTAGACGAAGTTTACCCTCACAAAGAATAACGGATCGCCTTTCATCTGAATCATTCCTGGAAAGCTGCTTCTGTAAATTCAAGAAAGAATCATTAGATACAGTGATGTACATTTAAGCAGAGATATCAAAGTGACATTCATCAAAACAAAATCACAGCTATGCCTTCAATTACATCGCTTACAGAAAGTCAAATGCTACTTTCACTCAGACCAATTTGCAAGATTCACACTTCCAAGGCTCAGCTCTCAAAAAGAGATGATCTGTGAATGACAGCAGCAAATAACTGTGTGCTAAATCAGTGTGTCAGCACAGGAGAGGAACGCTGCCACTGAGGAAAACAACAGGCTACATCTGACCCTCATCCTACCACCTGCGAGGGACACTTCTCTGGGGGGTTTGTAAAGCAGCAAGTTTTCCATCTTTCCCCCTCCGTGATCCACTCCTCACTGGTGAGAAATCCTGTCCATAAACTTCTGGGACGAGAAATGGACAAACACATCAGAAGTGCCTGCCTGCCTCACCTCTGATCATCACGGCTCCAAGCCATAAAACTCACCAAGTGTCTGCAAAGGCTATCCCCCATGGGGCAAACAAAGCATTTCTGAAGTCTGCAGAAGGTCGGTTGTTACCAAATGTACAAACTCTGTCTTTGCGTAGGATAAAATTCACCCAGCCACGTCGCTTCCCAGAGAAGCCTTGGTCCCACCTCTGGGGCACGACAAAAACAAGGTGAATTCTGACTCCTCTTCCATGCTCTTCCATGCAGACAAACCCATCCACCCACAAAAGAGATGTACGTTAAGAGTGGAGCCTGGAAATGCACGCGTGCTCCTCAATCCTTGCACTGATAAACGTGCCACTGCTCTCTCTCAGACACTGCTTATTTAGGGTACTTTGGGGTTCCTCAACGGTTTGTAAAATACACCTAATAAATTGGGCAGTAGAGAAATGATCAGGGCTCAGCACATAAGGCGAGGATCCCTGTTTGCTTGCTAAAAATTTCTGAATCAAATATACACTGATTAAAGTTAAAACACACCATTCTCTGCCAGGCCTTCCAACTTCAATCATAGAAATCGAATTATTTTCTTATCCCAAGTCATCACCAATCAAAATCTGGAGCCTTTAATTCATGAAAAATTCTCATGCAAGTGTAACTCCTCTAGCTCTTGCAGCGTCAAGATAAGCTAAAACGTAACTCAATTTCAAACTATATTTTAAAAGAGATCTGAATACAAAATCATAATCAAAATTTGTGTGACCTCGAGTATAAAAAGGTCTCTAAATAAGCATCTCGGGAAAATGAGACAGCAGCCTTGCTGAGGAAAACTTTCATTTCAATATCTAAGGCCACTGTTTGGAGTAATGCCCCACATATAATTAGGATTTAAGAGAGCTAGGAAAAAAAAACCCACAGAGTTATTATGATTATTAAATGTTTAGAATGGAAAACAGCAAATGGAGTGAGGAAATATGATCTAGGACCTACGAGTATGGTGCTACAGAAGTTGAGAATAATTATTTTTAGCAATAAAGACACAAAATTAGTGGTTATTGAAAGGAAATGGCAGCTTAAATTACTACGAATATCAACTAAGAATTATTAAAACCACCTCTGGAAGAGAACTAACAGATTTGGGCCACAATTTGATAATCACATAACTTACACCTTCTAGCATGAGATTTAGAAATACCTCCTTTCAGCCAAGAAAAGTGTCTTTCAACGGAAATTTGATTTTAAAGCCACTTTAAGCTATGCTAATTGAATTATCTTTCTGTCGTTAATGGTCTCTCTCCTTCTCAGATGGTGCTCTCAATACTAATTAGCAAGACTTCTGCTCTAGAGACAAAGCAATTTTTTTTGTTTCGGTCCCCATTATTATAGTTCTTCTTGGAAAAGGGCAGGAGACTCACAGCAATTCCCACAGACAGTTATTTTGCACTGCCTGAATTCCTGCACAAAAAGCTTCAGAAATCGCCGAGGAAAACATCCTAGACCCTGATACAAGATTCTAATTCTGGAACAGAACTGTCACGCACGGGTTCTTTGGATTCTCACCAGCTTCTGCAGAGCAGGACAAGGTACGGCTGCTTGGGTCGGAGCCAATGAGCTCAGCCCAAACGTGAGGTGGGGACAGGCAGTGGTGAACGTTCCCCAAAATTAAACACTTTTAAATAAAAGAACTTTAAAATGGAGATGCAGTTGCAGGAAGAGTGGGGAAGAAGGACATCAAAAAGAAACCGGACCTATCTAAAAGGGAAAGCCCTACGATAAGGCTCCTATCAGACTCATCAGTACCGAATTTGTGCGTACTAAACATGTGCAGAATGGTGCCCTCCCCGCGTACAATCTGACCACAGCTTTCAACCGGTACTTTACAAAGACCGTGACATCCGTAAACAGGTTTGGTCATGAAGGCTTCCAATATTAAAATTACCTGGTAGGTGATGTTAATAAAAGAGGGCTCCTGAGAGGATGGGTACACGGGAAGATTTCTCTTCCCTGATTTTAGCAGCTCAGTTAACTCACAGACATGATGCTGCAATTCGGTAAAGTTACCAGAGAGTTTTTCTACGTTTTTTGAAAAGTAACTTGCTTCCTTTTCACTTAACAAGTTATTCTTGTAAGAATTTGGTATTTTGGAAGCTCCCTCTGTCTGCCTTTTAGGAGATGTTGGCTTGTTGGAAAACGACAGCGATGTGGCAGACAACACCACTGACCGATTTACTGGTTCAGCATCGAGAGCCTCAACAGCTGGAGGGAAACTCAAAGACACCTTTTTTTCTTTGAGGTCGCTCATGTTCAACAACGAGCTTTGCTCGTAAGCAGGACTCTTAATTTCTTCAATGAGCTTTCTCCTGCTGGTAGGGGACTGAGGGGCAGCACGGTCTGGTATCAAGAGCCCACGACTAAGAGGGTGAACATCTGCAGGGAGATCATGAGGTGTGTTTGAAAGATTAAAACAGGAATTCCCATTAACCGATGCAGATGAAGGACCCACTTCAAATATCAGTTCCTTAATCATCAACCGGATCATGTATTTGTCTGATCTTGAAGACGGAAGAAACGCGGGGTCAGTGAATTTCTGTCTTCCAACCAGTATCAGTAACAGTTTATTGGTCAAGAAGCACAAACCCTTCGGTTTTTCATTTTTTTCTAGCTGAATTTGCTGAATGTTGGGTAAATTGGACGAAGTCAGCGAATAGACTAAAATAACGTTACAGGTATTGGAGGCGACCGATACGGTTTGAGTTTTGGGGTCAAAAGCCATTATGTCAGGAACCAGAATGCCTGGGATGCTAACTTTCTTGGTAGAGGTCACCTTTCTCTCAAAAGTCACCAGAATGAGATGTGAAGAGTCCTGCCCGCTTCCCGTTAGGTAGTCCTTGGGCCTCAGGTGAAGCAGGGGACTGGAATCGGCACCCTGCTTGCTGGAAAGCAGGTGAGTTAGATCCACGGGAGATGGAAGAGCAGACACAGGCTTCTCAGAGTCCAGCGACTTTTTGCCCCCGTCCATGGAAAACTCTTCCTCGCCACCCAAGCTGGACTGCGAGGCAAAGGATTCGGTCTCGACGCTCGCTGGAACTTCAAAGGCAACACCTGCGTTTAAGCCGCAGATCTTGTCCAGAGGGAGCTCGGTAGCAACAGCAACCTGGAAATTCAGAGTGGCTTCTACAGCGCAGATGTAGCCTCCCACATCGAAGATGGGGCAGAAGGAACAAGCGTGGAGCGTTTTCTGAGCCTCATCCCAAATATACGAATGAAGGGCACTGCCCACCCCGACGACTAAGCGATTGCCTTCCTTAGTCCAACAAGCGCAGTGGATGAGCCCGCTGCCCTTGATGTCGGCTTTCACTCTACAGCTGTTGAGATGAACGGAGTGCAGGACCGAGGCATCGCGCGTAGTGAGCACGGCCAGGATCTCCTTCTTCGGATGCCACACGCAGCCTTGGGGGAGCACTGGAAACGGCTCGCTGATGTCGCATATCTGAGAAACCAGGAGCTTATTCCTCTCTGCGGCATTCAGACAGAGCTGCCACACGGTGATGTGCTTCTTATGCTGAACAGCAAGAAGGGCTGGGGCATCAGCGGGGCTCGGGCCCCAGTAGAGTCCGTGAACGTGTTCGAACTGACCAACAACGCTCGAGTCACCAAATTTTGGCTCTCCGTTGTGGAGGTGTAAAGAAGTTAGGATGACCTGTTTCCCATCTGTCCAGGCAATACCGTGCACGGGGTGAATCGCTTGGTGTAAGGCATTAAGGCCCGTTCTCAGAAGCTTCGCCTTTCCTAGCTCCATGATTTTTTGATGTGAGGCATCTAAACAAATCAGAATGAAAGAAAAAATTATTGTGGAGGACAGAGGAAAACACCTGTAGGATTATTCAGCTTATGGCCCTGCCAACGCTCGACTCCTCCTTTCAGTGAAGCCAACACACACATAATGCTTGTCCACAACCCAACTTTTGTTGTTGTTCGTAATGTTTCCCCAGTGAAATGCAATTTTAAAAGAGGTTTTGCTGTTTATTCAGGCTTAGTCTGCTGCATTTTCATCACAAAACCAGTCCTTTCATTCTAATCGACAGGTTGCTGCTTCTCAGGGTATTTTGGAATGACTTAGTATTAAGAATTTTCAAAACGTCACCTCTCACCCTCAGCTTCGTGGCCCATTTGTGATCAGATAAAGTAATCTCTTACAAGTATGACAGAGCATTAATGTATTATCTATAAATCTGATCCTGTATTAAGTGGGTTAGAATGAGGCATTTGCCTGGTTATTCCAGAAAGCTCTCTAAAAGAGCAAATGCAATTTTGAAACAAGTTAGAATCAAAGCGGATTCTTCTGAGGAAATTTATTGAGAAAGTATTTAAAAGAACTTAGAACACAGGTAGGGGACAGAACCATCTACCTGAGGCATGTGCGAGTGAGTACTGTGAGAGGATATCAGTGACCTCACAGCTTCAACATCCCCTAGTGCAGTTAGGGCAGTCTTCCCCTTCCCTCCCAACCCTTTTCCTAAATGTTTTGGGGCCTTTTTATCAGAGTCCCCAAAGCATCTTGTTACTGTTTGCGGAGTACAAGGGATGAAAGCAGCAAGCAACAGGCAGCTGACTATGTCTGTAGACTGGCACTTATATTTACCTGAATATTCATACAAAATGTACGCGTTTTTACCTATCTACAGTAATTCTGGGGGCAGTTTTATTGTTTGGTTATTGCTGCAGAATTATGTCCTTTCATAGTGTCCAGCAAAATAGAAATTACTGTTTTATGGGTAGGAACTAAAAACGCAGAAAACCTTTGTTCCAGTACTCTTGACAAATGGGTTACATCATTTGCCTGATGCCTCAGCAGAAGGCTTCTCAGTTCCCTACACTGTGTAACAGCTTCAAGAGGGAGAATGGGAAACTGACAGCAATCGTCATTCTCTGCAGGCTGTAACCAAGTCTCCGGGACATCCACAAGGCACCAAAACTTCAAAGGGGTTCACAATTTTACCCACATTTCTAGTTTTTGAGCTGCGAGCAATCCCTATTCTGTGCACACAAGCTAACTGAAAGGAATCGATGGTCTCCTCGTTTAAGATTCTCTACAGGATTTCGCTCAGCTGCAAAGTCATGGCACAGAATGAGCTGCAGCTTTAGTAGGAAAGATGAAAAACAAGAAAGTGTATGAGAAAGTCAACAGTCAAATTGGAAGGGTTATCACGACATGAAGGAGCTGGCTCTACTTCAGATTTTAATTAACGATTTGTTGCTGATCCCATCTTGGAAGAAAAGGACTGGAAGAGCAGACTTAAGAGACTAAAATTATACAGTTATGATGATCAGGATGTCTCCTTATCAAGTTAATTACGAGCACAAAAAATAGTAAAGGGGGGCGGGAAGGAAGTGTGTGTGTGGGGGGAGAAGCATGAATATCTCTCCAGGAAATCAAGAATGGTTTAGGTTGGAAGGGACCTTAAAGATCACCTAATTCCAGCCCCCTGCCATGGGCAGGGACACCTCCCACCAGCCCAGGCTGCCCAAATCCCATCCAGCCTGGCCTTGGGCACTGCCAGGGATGGGGCACCCACAGCTTCTCTGAGCGTAACTGCCTGCATAGGTGCATAGCAAAAACAGGTCTGGCTTACAGTGGATCACAAACTGAGTAATTCGCTAATTTCAGTACGAAAGTTGCAAAATAAGACCGTATAATTTGGGAATGTTTTTAGGAGAGATGCTACGCACCAGGGAGATAATTACCTTACTACTACTGAAGCTCTCTGCCTAGTTCTGCGTTTCACAGTCCAATGATGATGGAAATGTTTCATAGAGTTCACGGACCACAGAACCACAAAAATTGGGTTAATTTAGTTTGGAGAATGTGAGTGTAAACTTGCAAACACAAACCAGGTGGTAGAAGAGACAGCCCTGATCCATTGTTCTCCAGGTCCACTGTGCAAGATAATAAGCAGCTTAGTTTCAACAAAGGAGATTTAGGTCAGCTATTAAGGAAAAATTGTAACTAAAAATGACAGCTCAGCACTCAAGCGGGTTACCTTGCAGAGGGGAAGAAGGTGCTCCATGAATTTGATACTCTTTTGCTATTGCACTGATGCAATTTGATCGTAAAAGTCTGTCAGGGACAACTTTAAGCATGTTGCCTTGTGGTAAAAGCACACTTGAGGTACTTCCCAGTTACCTTCTCCATCACCTGCCTGGCTCTTCTAAGCTCCAAAACAACTGATCTCAATTTCCTTTTAAGCAACGGCCACTTGTGGAAAAATTAAAGCGGGATTTGATTGTTTTTAAGGAATCTGAGCGCCACACCCCTGCTGGGCAAGCTTCACACACAGAAGGGCGATGCCAACTTGCCTCATAAGACAGGCTGGGATCCTACAGCTCCGGGGCCACCTGGGCGGTTCCTTCTGGCGGAGGAGCCGCTCCACATCGCCCGAGGACACCTGGAAAAGGAAAACCGGGCCCGGCGGCCGTGGCACCCGCACCGCCCGGCACCCCGGGGTGCTGAGGCATGCCGCAGCCCCGTGACATGGCGGAGGCCGGGCTGAGCTGCTCGGCGCGGCACAACTCCCGCTCCCTGCCCCTCTGAGGAGCCGAGGAGCCTGCGGGGAGCCCCGCGGGGCCAAACGGGGCAGCGCCGGGGAGAAGGGGGCGAAGGGAGCGCCCAAACCCGCCCGCCCGCGCCGCTTCCCCAAAACCAGCCGCCCGCCCGCGCCGCTTCCCCAAAACCAGCCGCCCGCCCCGCCGCTCGCTGCGCGGGCCCGCCCGCACCGATATCCCCCGCCTCCCTCAGCGGCCCGCCCGCCGCGCTCCTCCCCGCCGCGGCCGGCGACCGACCTCACCCTCCCGGCGGCTCGGCACGGCCCCGACGGCAGCGAGCGGCGGCCGCCTTCTGGTCCCGGCCTCCGTTCCGCCTCTCCGCCCCGGCCCGGCCCGCCCGGGCCCTGTGACGCGGCGGGCGGTGCCTACAGGGGCTGGGCGCTAGGACTACAACTCCCAGGAGGCAGCGGGGCTCGGCCGTGACGTCACGCGGCTCTCCGCCAATCCCGAGGGTGGCGGGAATGGCTTCTTCCCGCCGCCCCGCTGTCGCCCGTCCCTGAGGGGACCGCGGGCGAGGGGTCGGGGTTTGCGCCCTGCCCCGTGTCTGGGGACTTCTTTTTTTCTCCATAAAGGTGGAAAATCAGTTAATTAGATGCATACCCGCTTTGTTCTGTGTTATCCTCGGGAGGTCACGTTTAAACCCAGGGAATAAAGCACATAAATGTGATACAGAAGTGCTCCAAAACAACTTTGGTCTGGATTTACTGCATTGGGCATAACACACTGTGAAGTCCCCGAGGCCTTTTTAAAGTTAATTGTGTGCTCTTGCAAGGTGTATGCCGTAGCACTTGTCAGTGCTTAGTATTGCAGAGCAGTCCGATCACTGCACAGGTTTTGAAACCCATGACAGGATGTTGAAGTACTGGAAAAGGTGCATTAAAGAGCTGTCAAATTGGTTCAGGGTGTGAACAAAATACTCAAAATGAACGTGAGGTCAAACGTACAAAAAAGCTCAAATGTAAAAAAAAAAAAAAAAAAAAAAAAAAGAAAGAAAGAAAAAGACTAGTGCATGAGGAGGCTCAGGGGAGGCCTTATGGCTCTCTGCAACTACCTGAAAGGAAGGTGTGGGGAGCTGGGGGTCGGCCTCTTCTCACAGGTACCTAGTGATAGGACTAGAGGGAATGGCCTCAAGTTGTGTCAGGGGAGATTTAGGTTGGAAATGAGGAGACATTTCTTCTCAGAAAGAGCAGTCAGGCATTGGGACGGGTTGCCCAGGGAGGTGGTGGAGTCACCGTCCCTGGGGGTGTTCAAGGGAAGGTTGGACCTAGTGCGTTGGACCAGATGATCTTGGAGGTCTTTTCCAACCCTAATGATTCTATGATTCTACTTGTCTATCTATATATGTATATTATTATTTTTCTTTTTTTGAGTTAGTGCAGAAAGGTTTAACAAAAGAGCCCATGGATCAACTCAAGCAGGACACAGCTGTCAGTGTGATTGACCTCTGGAGCAAACTACTAACAGAAAGCATCAGTTTTCCACTTTCATCTTTAAGTCAAAATGTGGCGACTTTCTGGGACATATTTTTTAGCTAAATGCAAATTCCTCCGTAGTCACAGACAAATTTTGGAGTTCAATGTATGAATATGAAATTCAATGGTCTAGTTTGCACTAAAGGTGAGGGCATCTTTGGATCTATGACAGACTATTGGTTACAAGGTAAAATTCCAGGTATTGTCTGTCAAAACAAACAAACAAACAAACAAACAAACAGAAAACACTAATTTGACTGTTTTCTACCTGACAGGGTACCTGTAAGATGCTGGATTATAGGATAGAGGGCTCAAGAAGACTGCAGTGCATAAGAACTCTTCTCTTATCTGATTATAGTGGGAAAGGGTCATGGAAGAGAAATTCATGCCACTCATATAGAAATTTCACTTCCAGCTTCCTTCAGAAAATTGTCCAGCAAAGGAGAAGTGGCCATGAGACTTCTGGATAGCGAGTGGTAGAAAATAGGATTTGTTTGAACTGCTGTATTTTTTAAAAGAAAGGGTCTTTCTGCCAGCTTCAGGCCCTTGACGCTGTGAGGTGCTATAAACAAAACAACCAACCAACCAAAACCAACAACAAAATAAAACCAGGTTTGAGATGATTAATAGATTTATAAAGTTACATTTTAGTTCAGAAAGCAGAGGACACAAATGACAGCTTTTCTGTGTTGCTTGACAAATACTTATTCTCAGATATGTGAGAATTAATCAGAAAGTGAACAAACACGATTTTCACATCTCTTCTCTGTGTTCCCTCTTCTTTGACAGAGAGCACATTAACAGCAGTCAGAGTACAGAATGCTCACCACTGGAGCGAGAACAATCCCAAACTAACCTGGAACTGAAAAGGAAATCTGAAAAATGATTTCGTTCCTGCAAAAACCTACTCTTATATTCACTATGCACTTATGTTCCCTGTGCACTCTCGAGGTTAGGTTCTTGGTATGTTACGCTTCTCAGAGGTGAGCAGAGCTAAGCCCTGCTTGAGAGATGGCAATGACAGTTATTTTATTTGCTCTTGTTCTTTTAGCCCCAGGAAGCACACGTGCAGTTACAAGCGCTAAAAGTTTCTACTCCCTCTTGTGGGTTGGTAAGGGTTGCAAGGGGGGTCGTTTTCCAGTTCAGCTCCCTTCTTTCTGTAGGACTGTATGTGCCGAGACACTCAGCGCTGTATTACATCAGCTACTGGCACTGTGAAGTGCCTGGGGTTGCTTGGTCCTGTGCATTGCCAGGATAAGACAGACCTGTGTTTTCAATCATTTCCCTATCGACACCAAATAAAGAAGGGTGACAAAAAGGTGCACCTCCTATAGCATTAGTGATACTGTGGTTTTGATCGATTGATGGTGATGAAGTTGGAAAGTGCTGCCAGGCCACCCATGAATAAGAAGACTTTTGGGGGCAGGTTTCAGCAGCGAGTGTGGCCATTTAGTATTTCCATCAGTGCCTGGCACCAGAGAGCTGGCAGCTGCTCTGTTCCCTGGTGGTTAAGGCAGAGCTGGGCCACCAGAGGGCTATACCAGACAGCAACAGCCTGCTGAAGGAACTGAGTTCCTGACGGTAATGGTATTCTTGAGAGAGTAATGATTTGGCACTTTTTTGTCTAACTTGTTTTATCAGGTGGAGAGACCGCATTTAAAAATGCATCAGGAGATAATTTCACGTTAAACAGTTACTTTTTCTTTCTGTGCCTAGAATTATATGATCAAGTATTTTCAGAGACTTTCATTTTAATCATGTAAATTTGCTTATAAATATACGAATTAAATATTAACTAGGGTCTACAGATGAACCAAAGGTATCAGAAAAACTTGTATACATTTGTAAATCTGTAAAATATGATCACTTGTGTAGTATCTTGATCGAAATAGATTCGTCTCTGCCTACCAGAGTGCCAGGGTGGTATGTAGGTAATTATTGTAATATCTAGATGTTTATTTCCCTGCCCAACAGTGTATGTCTGATTTTCATAGCCACAGGCTGGTTAGTTTGTGTTGTAGAGCAGCATGAAAATTCCTTCCTTCCTTCCTTCCTTCCTTCCTTCCTTCCTTCCTTCCTTCCTTCCTTCCTTCCTTCCTTCCTTCCTTCCTTCCTTCCTTCTTTTCCTTCCTTCCTTCCTTCCTTCCTTCCTTCCTTCCTTCCTTCCTTCCTTCCTTCCTTCCTTCCTTCCTTCCTTCCTTCCTTCCTTCCTTCCTTCCTTCTTCCTTCTTTTTTCAAGCTATTTGTTTTTATATATATGGCACCTCTGTTACTGCAGGGATACGAAAACCCTTAGGAGACATATATAAGGTAAAAGCAGGGCAATGAAATTACACAGGGAAAAGTGTTTAAGAAGATGAAATGATAGCAATAATTTCCAATGGTCATGCTTATTCGAAGCACACATTTTGTCTTTTAAAAATACACACTTGCATTAAGTCAGGCTTCTCCTTAAACACCGAACAAATTTCACAAATTTCACAAGTTTTCACAAGTTTCACAAATCTGCAGTCCCTGCAGTGAGAAGAGCTTGGTGTTCTCGTGATTTAATTTACCGTATCATTTTGGCATCTGCTTTTCAAGTTAGTTTGAGACACAATATTAGTAAAAATATAGGACGGTCAGAAATAAGAGTTATGCACACCTGGTAAAGAGTGGCAGAAGACGAAATAGGTGTGATGGGGAGACATGCTGTAGTGTCATTTAGATGCTCTGTAGATTTTGTCTTTGCATTTATTGAATATTTTCGTATTCAAAGAACATAATAAAGGGAAAGAATAATTTGAAGATACTTGCTGTTAACTTCATAAGCATAATATTAAAAAAAATTCTGTTTAATCCAGGACACTAGTGAACAAGCAAGAAGATGTCATCATAGCATTTCTTAATGGGAAGGCTTAGTGAGGCACTGTCATGTAATTCAGTCCCCTAAAACGGGATGTGGTGAAGCCTAGGATCAGTAGTTAAATGTGCATGGGTTTTATCTGCTTTTTGCCATTACGGTAAAAGTGTTTTGGGTTTTCTTCGTACTTTGGGGAGATGATTAGTAACAAAGATAATAAAAGATGAGCAGTTTTGTGGAAAATGACCTAAGCCTGAATCAATACCGTACTGTTACAGGAAAGCAGACAGCACTGCAAGGTCTGCGAACAGGATCACAGAGTGCAAGACACAGGAGTAACTCGTCTGTTCCGCCTGGCTGAGTCAAGCCAGGAGGGCTCACGGTATTTCCATAATGCAGGCAACATCGAATGTCTCTGCTCTATAGGGGAAGGACTTGCAGGGAGTTCCTTGTGGCTCCGGCCTTTGAGGTATGGCAAAGATCAGTGACAATTTTGGGGATTAAGACAGCGACAAAGGGAGTGGGAATTACCAGTAGCTACCATGCCACGTCTGCTGAAGCAGCTGCTACTGTTGTGGACCATAAATAACATGCAAAAGCAAAACAATGTGTATCAAAAAAGGCCTTTTGATGAAAAAATTGGACGGCCTTTTGATGAGAGCCTTTCATTTTCAAAACTGATTTGGTTGAAACAGCTATTTTTAAATAAGGATTTTTAATATGACAAAGTTCCTTTAGAATAATCTTTCCAAGGATATTTTCCAGTGTACTTCATCAGAACAAATAATATTTTCCTCTAAATTACACAATTTTGGACCTGTGGTTAGTCCAGAACCACACTAATAAACAAATCGTACCCTTACAGGTATTTAACAACATCATGTAGAAGGGATTTGTTCGTTTTAATCTTTCTAGTGGGCACCTGGATCTTCCTTTCACTTGCATTACCAGACCTAGAGGGACGTTTTCTCCTTCTTTGCCAGTCTTGGGGTGAGAACCCTCTCCTGTGGCAGTAACCAATTCAGTCCTAGGCTCTTCTACCTTCCACTGTTGTGTTTCTATTCTGCTTTTAAGTAACTAATCTGCGAAAGCACTGCTTTCATCTTGCTTCTTCGTAGCTGAATCCTGCTTTCCAGGCACACTCCCATCAGGCAGTTCTCTTAGTGCTATTAACAGGTACAAGTGTTTTGAAGTAACCGTATCAAGGACGATCAGCGGGGCTGCATTTCGTGTTGATAACTGTCACTGATTTCTAAATAAAATGTTAGGAAAGGTAGAGGTGGAAACAGACATGACAGCTGTATGCAGGCTTCAGGAGTGTAGGAATATTTACAGAGTGTGAAATCGTGAATTGTTTGCATTCAACTGAAAGAAATCTTGACAGTAACAGAGCTAGTATTTTGATTACACTTCTTTTGCCTTATTTTTTGGTGAAATAGTTTTCTGAGGAAAGAATAACAAGGAAAACAATTTGCATCACATTTAGAAATCAAATTGTAACCAGTTCATTTTTATCTGGGTTAATTGTTGGTTGTGCTATCTCTGTTAGTAAAATGTCAAGGAACGCAATCAACCTTTTTGTAAAATGCACTGAGGTGCTCAAAATAAATTTGTTGGTGATTACAGAGACTTGGGGTTCACTGCGGGGTAAAAGGTATGATAGCAGTGGGCACATTGCTAATTCATTTGTGTGGTGTAAGTATTGTGATGTCTTCTCCACGGTGCTGGCACAGCCATGCAGCTCAGCTGTGAGCTGACCAGGGCAATGATCCATTTTAGAAGAGTTTTGGTAGGTTTTTTAGCCGTTTACAGCTTTGGCTCCCCACACTTCCACCCGGTTGCTGCAGGATGGGAGCAGGAGTGAACGGGGTGCCGTGGTGGGTGGAAAAGCCTTTCACCAGCATTGCTTCGGAAAGCTTGCCCGTAGTATCCCACAACTAAATTTCAGCTAGGATACTCGAACTTTTCTTATGTGGCAGAATATTTTTTTCACTGCCATAATTATTTCATTTTAATGTATTTTGTACTAATTTTTAAAAATAATGTTGACAGACTGTCCCATTATCTACCAGTACTGCCTTTTATATTTATGAAATGTATTAAATATGTTTGATGTGAAGGAAATGGCTGTTGCCTCTAAAGTCAGCTAAGTTTGCATTTGTCTGGAGTTTGGCTTCATTACTTTTCTGGAGTTTTGGTTCTTTTTTATTCCTTTGTAGTATCACGCTGTGCTCTGTAGATGTCCTGCTTTCCTGGCTGCGTGCTCCCTTCTCTGTTAGGATATCGCGGTGCCCGCTGCTGATGAATCCTTGCCAAAGGACAGAGGTTGTCGACTCCTGATGGTTTTAAGCGGCAGGTCTGTGCAGCGCTGAGAATGTACCTCCTGTGCAGGACGTCTTTCTGTGCCAGTACTGGGCTTAGGCACAAACATCTGATCACACCTGCCTGGTGGCACGTACGGGGCAAATAATAGCGGGGGAAACAAAAGGTGAAGGTCAAGGACAGCGCTGGCTCCCTGCAAACAGGGGGCAAATCGCAGTGAGAGCTTTCGAAATCCAGATGAGAGGTACCCAAATGGCATTAGCAGGGAGATACTGGCAGTCCTCTGCTTGTCCCTTAGATAATAGCACCAGCAGGGACGTACTGAAGCTCAGGCAAGTGAATTTGCATTTAACACAGAGATTGTAAAATTGCCTCAGTCTGGCAGAAAGCTGAAGCCATAATAGTAACTAATTAACAGATATATTAACCTATATTGTGAATATTAACATATATAATGCTAATACATACGTTAAATTCTATTGTGTGGGACGCCAGGGGAGGTCCAGGTTGGAAATGAGGAGACATTTCTTCTCAGAAAGAGCAGTCAGGCATTGGGACGGGTTGCCCAGGGAGGTGGTGGAGTCACCGTCCCTGGGGGTGTTCAAGGAGAGGTTGGACGTGGTGCTTAGGGACGTGGTTTAGTGGGTGACATTGGGGGTAGGGGGGTGGTTGGACCAGGTGATCCTGGAGGGCATTTCCAACCCTAGTGATTCTATGATTCTGTGTTGCATAACCTGTGGGACTTACCTCGCTTGGCTTTAAAGTTAGGTCACAGGAGTCAAGGACTGAAGGACTGACCTGTTTCGTAATGGCAATCTGGTACTAAACGGTGGGTTGTTGTTTTTTTTTAAAGAACAAGTTAGATAAACTGTCTGCCAAGATTTATTTAGGAAAAATAAGCACTGTTTTGGGTTAGAGAGAAGGAATCTTGGTCTATGTCTTAGAAAGGGATATTGGTCCAATGCTTGAAGTTTTCTCTTAAGACAGGCTAAAAGTATGTTCATTGTCCAAGCTGAGAAAGCGCAGATAAAAATCAGAAATAAGGAAAAGGGTTTTAGGCTTGATTTATGCTGTCCAAATGATTAAAAGTAAATTACAGGAAATTTATACTTGAGGTTTTTAGCCTGAGTATAGATGATAGTATTCTGGAGATTTCTTCCAGGGTACATAGATCTTCAGTAATAGTAAAGGACAAAAGGGAAAGAACGAGTTGAGGGTCGTGCGGAGTTCACCTTATAAACTTCCTGCAGTGATCTCTTAGTTTTTAGTTACCATCAAGAATTTCAAAGCAATATTTCATTGTGCAGTCAGCATCATGTGCTGGCTAACAAACGTTCAGTTTACTTTGATTTTGTTACATTCAATTTGTATATTGTTTTATTATCGTTTTTGCAATGCTGTTTTCAAAACCCAAGAAGAGGAGAACCTACCTGGGATATAACATTTCTGCTCTCAGCAGTTTCCCCAAGCAGGGAGGCCATACAAGAAGCCAGGAAGACTAAAATAGACGCCGCGTGCTTAACAGCAAAGTTATGGGAAACGTAAGGTGAGTTTCAACGTTAATTTGAAGCAGATTGTGCTTTTAAGTAAAGATATAATAAGTCCTAAAATGCACTAGGATGCATTTAAATGTGCTGGATAAAAATGCAGAGCAATTAAAATGGAAATTCAGACTTTCTGGTATGTTGTTTATTCCCCACAGGGGTAATGTTTTGGAGGAGCTGGTATGCCATTAAGAGTTCTGAGTGCCACTGGTACGGCATACTGAGTGTAACCGTTATGCTTTGACTTCTCATTTAAGCTCCTCGTCTCCCTAGCTTTCCTCTGTTTTAATTATGAAAGGCAGCCTTCCCTCCAGGGTGACTCTAGACAGGAACCTCGCACAGGTACGCTCATTATTCTTCTGGAGGAGCCTGTCCTCTCTGCTGCTGAAAGAAGGAGCCTAAAAGAGGGACTCAGCACCTTCATGAAATTTAGGTGACCTGAACAACTCCACTTTTTCTAAACTGACCGATTTTGGCCCCTGTTTATGAAACAGCCCTGCTGGAGGAAGGTGAATGCTTCCCAGTTTGTGCTTTTCTCCTTTTCACAGCCTACTGTCTGCTCAACTCACTTAGTACAAGCTCTTTTTATCTTGCCACATGCCTTTTTCATTGTTTGTGCAAAAATCTTCTGTACAGCTTGTGCTTAATAGAACAGCCTTATATCTCTTCACTTCACTGATTCCCCATCTGTTCCCCATCCAAACCAAAGCTGAAAATTTATCCTTTGCTTTGCATAAATCTCTTCAGCACTTCTTCCAGTGCTTTTATTACTTTCAATTTTAACTTTATAGCCCTGTGATAGACACTATATAAAATAGTTCTGCACCGGACCCCTAAATCATTAACTGGAAACAAATCTTCCTTCATTTAGGAGTTGTTCATTTTTAATCGAATGTATATGAGTTAAACACTTATTTTCAAACGGAGTTATATGTGTGTGATGTGTGTTCATAAGCATGGAGGGTAGTGCTGGTTTTTAACAGCATTAATTTTTAATTGATCATATAGAACATTTTTCCTGAGCCTTCCTATAAATTTGTAAGTGTACAAAAAGATGAACCAGGGTCCTCATTTGTTACCAGAGTAATTGTGCTGGATAATGATAGCACCTTCAGACAGATTAGGTCCCACATAGGTTCAGTAACCTTTGAATCATAAAGCAAGAGTAAAAAATGTCACCAAAGTATTACAAATCCGAAAGTTCGTTAAGCATCACAGAACTAAGTTTCCGAATTTTACAGCCAGCTTTTAGAGCTATTCCCTGAAACTAATTGTTTTGTCATCTGAAAGTTTATTTGCCTCCTTTTAGCTCCTCTGAACCAAGTGAAACTTGGCAGTCATTCGGGCGTGGAAGCTCCTTTCACTCCTGGTCTTCTCAACAGTCAGATCGATGGTTTTATAGAAAAGTAGCACATGAAAAATTAAAATGGTAGTGTGACAGGCTGACAGTGAAATGTCTCGTGATAATTACAAGTTCTGAGGCTTCTTTAATGCACATACTCGCTGATTTTATTAGGTGAGATTTTCACCTTCTAGAATTCTCCCTTTGGGAATTATTTACTGTTTGGGAATTCCCCTTTAGTGCAATGGCACTAAGGCATGGAGATGACAAAAGGTGGAGCAGGAGCTCGTGAAGCATGATTCTTCTGGCAACAAGGAAGTCCTTTTGAATAACGTATATCAAGAACTCAAAGAAGCTATGCAGTACAGACGGAAGTGTCTTGGTGTGTTATCAGCCTGTTAGGCTCAGTCCTCTATGTCTTTGATTTCGTATGTCTGCAGTGCAGGTCGGTACTGTGCAACATATTTTTTGTATTTCAGTAGGCTCACATTAAGTGGACCAAAGTGTGGGACTACCACCATTTCCCTTCGAAGACAGTATTTGTCAGGAAAATTTCCTTTAATTCTTCCTTTAGTTTATCCTAGATATTCCTATAAAATATATCCTTCCGCCATTTCTAGTTAATTATAATTATTTTTTATTTTACTTGGCCACAGTACTTAGGGGGGAGGAATTACTTAAGGGGGGTATTCCCCCCCTAAGTATTCCTAAGTAATAACAAAATACTTAAGTATTTTAAATACCAGAAAATCATTGTGATACATGAGGGTGTTGGTGAAGTGTCTTTTGCTCCTTCAAAGTGCATTACATTATTTAGAAATATAAGGAAATATTAGGACAAATATACCGAGCTCCATTGTGTACCTGTGCTTGCCGCCTTGTTAGAAAGATGATTTCTTTGTCTCTGGGAAGACACTTGCGTGAAAGGACATTATTTATATCAGTGAATTGAATTATTCTGTTCCTATTGTGATTGCTGGCTGCATCACTGGGGTGACACTTGTGCCAAACTTCCCAATCCCATTAAGTGCTTTCAGATCATAGATCTGCCTTACTGATCCAGGACTGGTACGGGGTGAGGTATTATACCTGGATTTTAGCGTGCCTGTGCACTGTGAGGCTTGACATGGTTCCCAGGAGGGAAGAAAGACTCACCAGGAGCACTAACAAGACCCAAAACACATAGAGTGAAAAATAAGTCTTAATAGTAGATTAAATAAGTCTCACCTCATCTCTTATGTTTCCCTGATTGTACAGGATGAACCTTGCCGTGTTTTCTGCGGGGGCCTGTGCAGCGGTAGGAGGTGCTACGCCTCACCCACATGGCTGCTCACAACACTTTACTCATCTCATGGCATTTAGAGGACGAGAAGACTGGGAGTTCCCTTGGAAGTTCACTCAGTTCCTCTGTTACTTCTGTCACCGTCGTCGTGATGGCTGAATTTCCATGAATCTGTCTGTCTGCTCCTCAGATGTGTTGGTGTTACCCCTTGTCTCTGAGGGTGAGCTTCATCTGGCTAAGTGTAAGTGTCTGCATTCAGACCAGTCACACCAGCGCGCTTTGCAGTCAGAGGAATGGAATAGGCACTTAGTTACTGACTGAATAGGGATGGTTTGCCACGATCACTTTTAGAAATCTACAGTCGGACACGAGTGATCTGCTGTAGGAGTGCTTTTTGGTTTTATGATCCTACAGGAGTCTAGGTGGCAAGTTCGGTGTAGGCATCTGCATGTAGCCGAATGAAATTTGCATTCAGCGTCTTTGATCCTTAATTTACCTGGCAAGGCTTTTTTCTTTCTCTTCCGTGTGCCCATATAAATCTACATGCTGTGTAAGACAGTGAGACAGCGATGCAGCCATTTTAGTAGTTGAACGTTTTCGTGTTAGAATTATGCATTTTTGAAAACATTGCAGGTTTCCATGGGACCCACTGGAACGGCAAAGAGAGCCTAAAAGTGCTTTCCTTTCTTATTTCGCTTCCCAGTTTTCCTCAACATAAATGCTCTTTAATTGCATTTTCTCATGCAACAAAAAGCATTTAGTTGCTTTTGTGGTGTCTGTACTCCCGTATTAGCCAGACTTGTTTTTACTGCATGATTTTTAGCATAATGTTGTTTCTCCCAGAACATTCTTACCACAATTAGGAACTAGTCTCTCCTCCAGTCCCCTGGCAGCCATGAATAACAACAGCGCTGATAAACTTCAGGCTAGGTCTGATCCTTCAGAAGAAATCATAAGGGTCCGACCAACCCTAGGACTTAGCTATTGTGTAACCATATCACAGATTTTACAGTTAAAATATATTGCAAGTAGTGAAGACAGCTTTCTAGTCGTTCAGTTTCTGACACTGCAGAACATCTTTGCATTGCTCCAGAAAAAAAAAAAGGATCATTAGTGGGTTTTGTTGAGAAATTATGTCACTCTGCTGGGTGGTTGCATTAGACTGCCCTTTTTGTAGGAGTGCCCTCCACAGACTTCTGAACTGTCAGTTCCATCCCTTATGATTATCTCTTGTGCTGCTTTGAATATTAATGGCACAAAGCCGTCCTTGTCTGCAGTGAGCACAATCCAAGAAGAGCCTACAAAAATGAAGCAAAAAAGAAAATGAGCGTACGGCTCTGGTTACATAAAATGCACAAACATGTTTTAAGAATTCATCCAGCACGTGAGCGGAGCAGGCTTCCCTTATGTACGCTAAAACCTTGTTATGTTAATGACATTAAGATCTGGCAGTCCCTGCTAAACACACTTTTGTGTAAATACAAAAGGAGGCTAAATAAAAGGTTTTGAGAGTTCTGAGGTATTTTACCCCTTATTTAAGTTAAGTTGAAAAACCAAGCATCTCTTTGTTACTTCTGATAAACCGTATCTCCATTTTCTGAAAACTCGGCCAGCCTTTCCATGCCAACTTTTGTTCCAGTGACATCTACTTCTGCTTATCCCTTTTGCTCATCTGCTGTTCCCAAATGATGAAGAGATCATCAAAACCTGAAAATTTCGTAAAGAAAATTATTGTGCTGTGTTGGTTTTACAGGGAATTTGGGATTTCCATGTCCTTCTTTAAGCCAAGATTGCTCAGTATGCTTACAAAGTCATACAGCAAATGGAACACGTTGCACCTTGAAGATGGTTTCCAGAAGATATCATGATTTTAAAAAGCTGATTTACAAAAGCTGATATAATAAAATTTATTGTCCTTCAATTTTTAATCAAATCTTTTCATAAAGAAGAGAATAAACAGAATCTGAATGACATTTTAAATCTGTTTCCTTTTAGGAAAGAAAAAAAAGGAGGCAAGATCAAACGACAAAGACATCAAAATCATTCAGGTTCATTTTCTGTATTACACAGAAGCAGAAAATAAATGTAGCCTCCTACACTTTGTTTTTTACCTTCCTTTGAAAGTTAGCTTGCAAATGAAGCTATATATACTTTTTTCTTTTTTTTCTAGTGATTCATCTCTTTCCTGTTGGACTGGATATTACAGCTGTTACAGAAAATAGTGAATTTTCTGTTTGTCTTTTGTTTGATTTGACATTTTGTGGAAAGAAAAAAACAGAAGAAAACACACTGTAGCAGCTGGTAAGCATTGTGGGAGCCCTTGTGTCATACATTTTCTTAGAGCGTATGATCCTGTCATTACTGAGCAGTGACATTGGCTGGGATCAGAGGTAAAGAAAGCCTTGTTATATTTTATTGTTCAAATTTATAATTTGGGGAGTTAAGATTGTGTTTTGAAAAGCCATGTTGAAAAGGAAAATGGAAAAAAGGAATGGGAAACCATGCTTAATTTTTGTCAACTGTAACAAGCCATGTTACTGGACAAAGCAAATCTCCCATGTACTATTAACAGAGCACCTCCCTGGCCTGCGACACTATTCCAAGTTGTCATGTCACCTGTTACATCATAAGGAGATTGTCATTCCAAACCGTGAATCTTTAATCTACTCTTAATACTTTCTTTCTAATTCTGGACAGTCTTCAGATTCTGTAAACCGTGGGCCTAGAAGTGGAAACTCTGCTGTCTGAGTTGATAGTTATATTATTGGTCAAATTGATAAAGCATACTCTTTTGTCATACTCCTAAGACTTTTTATTTCCACTCATTGAAATATTTGAAATTCTCTGTGCAATTGGTAACATTGCTTCGAAGTATATGCCCCAGAATACACTGAAGGCAGAAAAACCTTGTGCTGAATGTAATTCCCTTCTGCTACGCACAATTATTGGTACGATGACCTGCAGAAAAGAGAGACTTGTGTGTGCTAATACCGCGGCGCTATATGGCAGGCTATATTTAGTCCAGGTAATGGTATTACGGTCCTGGGCTTAATGCACACACGATGAGGCCAAGTTCATTGCTCGTATAACTCTTACGATCCTAATAGCCTTGCTGTGGGGGTATGAATGTGGTCTGCAGTTATAAGATTTTTTTTTTTCAATACATTCAATTTTAGGTTCATAGTTAGAAAATGCTGGGCTATCACTGCAGTACAAGCACACTTTTCATTATGTCCCCTTTAATTATACAGCATTAAAGGATGGGAGTGATATTTTTAAACATCAAACTTAATATTCATGCCTTGTGGCAAAGGAAAGATTTAGGAATATAAACCTCAACTGGTCATAACTGCAAAAAGAGCTGCATAACTACCTCTGCCCGGAACCTGATAATTTTGCAGGATTTTGGTGAGTTTTAGAAGGATTCTTCATTCAGTCTTTCTTCTTGCTGTCAACAAACAGACTCAATTTGTGAAATGCCAAGCAGCGCACTATACGGGTAGGGGGCATGTTAGGACGATTCTGAGACGGTTTTTTGATATCTCCCAAGTCTGATGGATGAAATTGAAGAGCAGAGTTCTGCAAACTAAATATTCAACCATTCCATAGAGCAGAAAATATGTTTTCTCTGGCCCATTATTTATTGTTTTCATACTGAATTGTAAACCTCGTTGTTTGTTATGGGTATTTGTTTCCAAAATCAAGAACTGGAAGTACAAGCCAAAAACGATGTCCTCCTAGCCCTGCAAAGCTACAGTGTGCTGTCGCAGAAGCCTGCTGGGAAATAACTCCGGTCTCTGCAGCACGTGGAGGGCTTTATGTGTGCCTCTACTGCACTGTACAGGCAAGAGAAATTCCTGACAAAAATACAAACATATCTTTATTATCTGCATATCCTGCATATCCATATTATCTGCTGGAACAACTATTGTCGGCCAGGGAAAAACTGAAATATCCCAATGTGCCTGGGATATAGGCAGCTTCCCTGGGCTGTGGCACATATGTAGCCTGTTTCATCAGTTAGCCTGTTATGTATGAGTCTGGTATGCAACTGTCATTATTTAGAACATTATAACATTACCACTGTCCTTTTTCATTTTGATTTCACCAAAAGTCAAATTAATTTCTCATAAAACTGTCTACTGATTAAGCCAGTGCGTCTCAGCCTGCCAGGGGCTAAGACAAGGGCCAAGACAAAGTTATTTGTGGATCCCTCAGTGCGGAAACAATGCAAGGAGATCACAATTATGGCCAACTACTGTGTACCATAAGATCATTATATAATAAGGCTGCGATGCAGAAAGCCATCAGAAGCATTGTAGAGAAATGGGTATGAGAAAGCAGTCTGCGTATTGCTGAAAAGCTAGCGGACATGGACAGGGATAAGGTAATTCAGAGACCAGTCGGGGCCTAGGTTTCCCTGGCCACTTCTGTCTTTACAGATTAATCAGTGGTGTTAGAAATGTAGGATTGGCAAATTAGAACATTGAGCATTGCTGTTTATCTTAGAATAAAATAATCCCAAATGCTGCACAATACATCTATATCATGTTCTGAGAATGACTTTTCCTCCAGCCTACTCTTTATTGTCAGGTGTGGGGCACGCTTGTGAAGATGGACAAGGCAGAATGCCAAAAGGGCTCGGAAGGAAGCATTTCTACTTCCAGATAACACAGTGGACTGATTATTTTCTCAGCCTTCCTCTGCAAAGGCATCCAATGTATTACTCTGGTAATAGGTAGTTCTGCAATTACTTAGCATTTAAGTGAATTTAGCTATCTCCATTTGCTACAGCATGGGGTAATTACCACAAATGCCTCATTTACACTAAAAATCTCAGTTGAAACCAGATACCAGAAATAAAAAGAACATACCATGTTTCATTTCAATAATGGGCAGATCAAACAGCTGCTGGACTAAATTCAAATGGATCTTGCCATCACAGAGGAGAACATCTTTTGTTTCTTCAGTAACTGCTCCATTTGAAAAACATTTCTTCAAATGCATGTATGTAAAAGAAAAGATCTTGTTAAAGGCTTAGCTGTTTTACCTGAATCCTTTTAACCATTCCCCTGCTCTCACTCTTTTCAATTCTTTCATTATTTTGCTTTTCCTTTCTCTGTCATTGCTACAGTTTAGAGATGGCACAATCATGCAGTGCAATTTGAGGCACAGAGTCCCACGGAAAGAGGTGTATGCCTCTTTGGCTTTTGCTTTCTGTGCTTACGTGGCACAAACTGCATCACCCCTTCATATAAAACACATTAGGCCACGTGTTCCTGTGGCCATTGGGTCTTTCTGGCTCAAGGGTCAGTTCAGTGGAAGGGAGTATTTCATGCCTACAAGGAAGTTGCTTAAGTCTTGTGCTACCAAAGCAACTGAGTACTCTGTTCAGTTTGCTTTGTATGCGTGGGTGTTTCGATACTCATTGTTCAGCTATTCCGCCCCAGTAAACCCCCCCATTTCTGGCACAGAGAATTGGAGAGAGCCTGTGCATAGAGACAGTCTCTCTGAAAAGCTGTTGTAGCAAGGTAGCTTGGGAATCATAAGGCTGGTCTTGATAAAGAGGGAATATATGGATTTAGTGCTCTAACATTCGCTAAAAAATATGCTTTTGAATATAAACATGGCATACTCAAGGTGGCACTCATGAAGTTTAGCTGGTCTTGAGAATTGGCACCGTTGTGTTCTGCCATTCAGGTTACTACAAAGTGCAAGGACCACAAAACAATATTGTTAATGTTGTCAGTGGAGTTAATTCATTCCATTTGTTATGGAATGAATACGTATTTGCATTTGCAATTTCCCATCTGATATCTTTTGAAAGTCAATCTTAACATGAAAACTCTCACAGTGACCATAAAACCATTCCATGTTGTACATTTAGAAGGGATCCAAGTTAATGTTTTAAAACATCTTGAAAAGAAGCTGTCTGTGCTAACTTCTTTTCTAGTCCTATCCTGTCTGTGTCTACTTCCTACCCTTGCATCTTCCTTTCTGACATAAAATTATGTTTGAATAAATTCCCAACTGCATCTTCTATTTCTGTACTTGGTAATCTGACATTTGACTAAATAAATCTCTTTTAATTGTTGTCTTTTCATTTCTAAATGTGCTGTCTTTTGACTCTCCCAGTGAACACGTGCTTTTTTGCTGTGCAACAACTTTTCTAAACCAGTCACTTCAATTTTTCTGTACGTGGTATGTATGCTCGCATGCAACAACACTGAACTCTGCAAGTCAGAATGTCTACCAAGCTCTACCTTAATTTGGCCATGCAGATAAAGTATTGTTTTTGTTTGTTTGTTTGTTTGTTTTATCAGATTGTTTTTTATTTATGTATTATGATTGATAGAAGATGTAAGAACTGTAAAAAATATCTTTCCATTAAAAACTCCCCCCAACTTGATGATGAGAAGGTTTTCTCATCTCTTTCCCTGTTCAAAACAGCCAGAAATTTGTTGTTGTGCAATTAATGGGGAAATACCGAAAGAATCCTTAGTCAAAGAAATATCATTTTCTTAGTCATAAACCTAGAGTAGCTTCTTATTACAGCTATAACTATATAAGAGAACTGTCACTTTTAGGTCACTTCAAATTACGAAGTACCATATTCTTTTGAACCTAAACATACTTAAAACTCAGTGGGCTGAACTGTCAGCTTGGCATTTACGTTCCCAAGGTGCTATTTGCCTGCTGCGTGTTGTGGGTTAGAACATCTGAAAACCACTTCATTTCCTTGATCTCAGGCTGAAATACCAGAGTTTATTCGAACCTGTAACTCAGTTAATGGATTATTAAAAAAGGTAGATGTCAACTGAGACAGGTACATTGCCTTGACCCAAGCCATTCCTTTTTTTTTCATGTAGATATGCTTCAACTCAAGAATAATCAGAAAACGATCTAGCAATGTCTCTGTCGACTTGAAATCCACTGAATGGAAATGTATATTTAGGATGACTTTGTTCTAGTTTGTTTCCTACTTAGCCTTTAAAGTTACAATTTTAATGGGTATTAGAAGTTGAAAACATTTTTGTGTATAAAAAACTACATGGCATCTCTTGTAAAACCCATGGTTTTACAGCTTTTCAAGTACAGACCTCAAAGCTTAAGTTTCAGAGGTGTTTGTCTTTCATCACTTGTGAGCATTCACATTAGCTGTTCTCTCTTTGTTGTATACTTCTGTTTATAATGACAAACTTGATCACATTTACATTTTATTTTTTTCTGCTGACAAGTTCAGTCAGGTCCAGGATCGTTCAGTTTCGAGCTTCTAATTATTTAGCCTCTTTTTGTTTAATGGTGGGTTTAAGTAACGATAATGTTCCTCTTTGAGGAATATGTTCACTCACATCACCTACATTAACTGAATTAACTTCATGCTCTTTTGAGAGGTAGGTAACTCTTTTTATTCCCTTTTTATAGATCAAACCATTACACAGAGATTGACCTTGAGAGATTCACTCACCTTAGTACTTGCCATTTGCATGTGTTGAACAAAGGACCATTTTCTAGTCAAATTTTAATTTAATCCACCACTTCCTAAAATATGTATGTTTTGCTGTGTTGCTGTTTATCTCCAACAGAAGCCAGAGGATTTCATATTAATTTTCATATTAAAAGCTCTTATTGTTGGTTGTGTTATTTTAAACCAAAGTTTATTGGTGGACTAAGAACACATTAATCACAGAATAAACAACTGTATTTTCCCATACTTGAGTGGATATTTTCAGATAAAGTTTCTGCAGCCAAACTCCTGTAGTCTGTCAGGTCCAGCCCTCCCTCTACAAAAATCCAACAGAAACAAACCATCGATTCAAGAATTGCTTTCCTTCAGCTGTGTCAGCCTGCCCCTTGACCATTTTATAGCCTACAAAGGATCTCCTGGGCTGCAGCCAGCCAGTCGCACTGTTGACAATTTGTCTTTCAAAACTCATGGTTTGGAGCACAAAGAAAATCATTGACTGAGGCAAAAAAAGGCTCCTGGATTAGGTGCTATACACCATAAAAACAGACAATAAACAAGCACGTCTCTTCTAACTTTTTTGATTCCCACTGAGCAGCCAGCTAGTCCTGCCTCTTGATCCTTTTCACTTCTTGTCTTTTATTTCCGAATGCGCTGCCTACAGTTACCTGGATGCTGAGATCGTCCTCCTGAGCTTAAATTCAACGACTGATGAAACAGTGACGTAAATCAGGATATACTCCAACCAACAACATTTTTACTACCCCTGGGTTAGTAACTGATTGCAGTTTGAATGCGTCTTTCCTGCACGTGGATGTCTAGAAATGGAAACTGTCCCAGATAAGGCCTCACATCTGTGTTGCCCCCGACTGCATTTCTTGTTGTATGCACCTCACCGATGCATCCATAGCCTTGGTTTTTCCATAAATGTGTCGTTTTCCTAATTCATTGTCATCTTGCAGTCACTTAACACGTGCAAGCCTTTGTCTTCCTCAGTTGTTTCCAGCTAATGAATGTAGTTTATAGCAGAAAATCCTGCTGTTTATCCTGGAATTTCCACTATGCACTTCATATGAGTTCATTTCAATCCATGTTTCTTATTCTAGATGGGAAGGTCATTAAATTACAGGTGTGATATCCTGATCCTTTATTGAAAATACTCTGGACTTTATGCCATAAGCAGATTTTATTGGCATATCTCATCAAGTTATTAATGAAACTTTAAGATTGGCCTGAAGACCAATCATGTGAAATCCACTAGAAAATTTCTTCCTTTTTTTTTTTAAATATATATATTAATAACTGTTTGCTATCCTCTTTCCAGCTAATTTTTTAACCATCTTATATTTCTTCTATTAATCCCAATCCCAGTATTAATCTTGCAGTTGAACAAGTAATTTCCCCCGTGGCACGATTTCGAGTGCTGTACTGAACTACAAGTATTTTAAATACTCTTCCTATCCTTTGTGTTAATAATCTCTTCTTTACAAAGGAAAGGTATCAGGTTAGTCACATCTGTGCACTGCAAGACAAATAAGGGCTGCAGTTGCCTAGAACTGTGTTTTCTTTTCTTAAACCCTTGATTTCAGCTCTTTGAGTTGTGCTTCAGTGATAATTTCAGTTCCGAAACCCCGATCCCTATTAGTCAGCTCACTTTTGCCTTGCCCCCACACTCATTGTGTGGGATGCCAAAAAAATGGTGAATTATATAGACATGGGGGATCTGACCAAGAAGACAACAAAAAGAGAGCTCGGTGGCTACGGAGGAGCACTGAAGAGGAAGGAGAACTATGATTTCCGACACTCAGAGGGCTCCGTCACAGCCTCATGCAGCATTGCCACGGGTACCGCCAGTGAGGTTTGGCAGCCCGTGCTGCTTCCCTCTCCTGCCCTGACTTCTGCTTCTGGGATCCCGGTTTGATTTCTGGCGGATCGTGGTTTTATGTTGGTGGAGCTCTCAATAGCTCAGCATCTTCACATGGCCTTATGTGGGACGTTCCAGCTGCAACCCTAATTAACCTGTCAGGGAAGAGTAAGCCTGTAAAATATTTGAATTAGAAGAGATTTGAGGTGCTCAGGGGTGCTCAGGGGTGCTTAAATCCAGCTCAGTTTGCATTTATAGCACGCAGAAGGACATGTGTGATGTGATGCTAGCATTTCTCTGCTCTTGGCTCCCTGTTCATAGTTCTGCAACTAATGTTGCAGGTGCCTTGTCATCTAAGGCATGCCCTTTGTCATCCTCCTTGATCTTTGTTTGGGATTTTTGTTTGTTTGCTTACTCAAACCTCTACTTGCTTTGCACAGTACAAAAGCCTGGCTTCATTCTTGGCATTACATTTGTCTATGTCTCTGACACCCAAATGATCTGGCCTAATGAAAGGTGTTACATCTCCACAACAAACCCTACTTGCCTGCTGCTGGTCACCTTCACAACACTGTCGTCAGAATTTGTTCTTAACAGATTCCTCAACCTTTGCTCAAAATGCTATCCATGTATTAATCACCCCTTCTCTTGACTACTGCAGGTCTTTTATGGTCATCCTAAATCTCTTCCTTCTAAACTTCAGGCTGGCTGACTAGTTTCTTACTTCAGGGAGCGGTCATAACGCCTTCCTCTTCCATCATTTTCATGGCTTTCTTTCTATTGCTCGACTCGAGTCAAAATTACCCTTTGGATTTCCAGAAGGTTCGTGGTCTTATCACAGCTGATCACTGCAGCCTGCTTTCTCCTTATCTCTTTGCTCATTTTACTGTCACCCCCTCCCTTCTTTATCTCTACTGCACGTATTTGGATCAGCAAATTTATTGCCGTGTGTTTGGATCCCTTCAATTCATCTCCCAGCTCTGTGTAAAAGTTGTTTATTTTGTAGCTGACCTTGGCAATAAAGTTTCCCATAGTGAACTGTAGGAAGATACTACAAAAGTACAAATTGTCTTGTCTCTAATTATTGGTGAATGTTAAGGAAAGGAAATAAGGAAATCCTGTTGACTAATTGCTGAAAAGATATTTATTTCCTGTTTAATCAGGCAATATATGCTTTCAGGGATGTAGATTTTTGACATGATACTGCTTGTGAGCAAAACGTAGGAGTTCTTAAGACAGTCTTCAGATTAAGAAGAACCTTGTTCCTCCTGGAGAGATTTCCCTAAATGCCATTATTTCCAAATCCAGATTGCCTTTATTTCCACTCTAATTAGCTTTTGAATGAGGCTAGTTTAAATATTCTGCAGCTGTTTCTTTTCTGGGGGAAATGGATGATAAAAGCATCTTTTTGCAAGATGAAACAGAAACAAATCTGTGGCAGATCTTCATCTCTCTCTCTCTTTTATTTTTTCCCCTTGTTAAATAATATCTTCTTATTGCGTCTGTCTGTCTGCCCTCCCACACTAGCCTGAATCACAAGTCTGTATGTGATGAAAGAGCAATAATATTTGCTTTTCAGGGTTGAATGATCAAATCACCTCTGGTGGCTGGATGCTATTACACAAGTGATAGTGCAGTGACATTTCCGAAGTGTGAGTGATCATGTTTTTCTTTTATGGCTGTGGGCTACACAGAATATAAATTCTGGTATTGCCGCATGGACGTGACTTCAGAGAAGTTGTGGGCAGGCTGGCACTAACAGAATAAAGATTTTGAAGACTATTTAGTAAGCAGACTTTCTGAATTATTAAGCAATGTGCATTCTGGTTTATATTATGGTTTTCTAAGCACAACTGGAACCTTTATGTACGTCAATAATGCTGCTGCACAGCAGTGTTCGTCATTGCCTGTTAATTATTGCTATATTTTTATCTATAATGGTTTAAACTTTGTTTTTAATGTGTATGGCTATGTAGTACTGCTCATTCTACTTTACAGTAAAATTTCTCAATCAAGATCGAGCCTCTGCTGCGCTGGGGGTTGCACAAACACCTGACCCAAAAAGTTGACAGATAATGGCCATATTATTGACTGGACTGCAGCTCCTGAAGTTTAGAATGTTTTCCACAGGCTGATATTTATTTACAAGGCAATAAAGCTATTTCCTGACTTTCTGCACAGTGAACAGAGAGCCTGGCTGGAGCCCATAGCCCAGCTGGTCCCTGAGCTCGCAGGGCGCTCCTCAGCTCCTGCAGAAGGAGCGAGGTTCAGATGTCTGAGTCCAAACTAATCAAAAGAACTATTTTCTGAGAAAATTATTAGCTGCCTATAAAGCAAATATTTCCCCGTCTGTCTGGAGGCCTTTTGCCATCAGTCTATTTTTCATTAATTTTTGGCATCATTATGTGATGCTGTTAGATTTCAGAAGAGGGGCTGAACTACTCGAGACATTACATGTGAGACTTACCCAGAAGATCAATGTGTAGGGAAGACAGCAAGTGGCACTTTCTGAGTCATTATAGTGTAGTACTAGAGGGGCTTTCTGCTGACTCAATGTGAAATTAACCTGTTTAGATAAATAAGAGACTTCCTTTTTAAATCTAGTTACTTTGGCAATATTTTAGACACACTAGTTTTATTTCTTTATTATTATTGTTATTTATTCACAAAGAAGAAATCAGGAAAATTAATTCTTACTGCTTGGGTAAGCCAACGTGCATGGTGACTTCAGATCTTAGATTAATGTTAAGTGTCACGATCAGAACTTCTCTTTGGAAAGGTTAATCCAATTGAATCAGAGAGATGGGACTACTTGTTAAATAAAGAAGTTGATTTATATTAAAAAATAAGAATTAATTTGAACATGCTGGGGAACAGAAGATATTGCTTCTTGGTAAATAAATTCCTAAATTATTTAAAATAGAAAACTTTTTACCAGAATTTGTATAATATATTCAAGTTAAATTATTGACTAATTCAGACCAAAAGCTTTGCTTTTACCCAGTGTACTTAGCATACCATAATCTGCTAAAATGCCAAGTAAACAATTGTTAACAATTAATGAATATGTTTAAATCGAGTCACGATTCCCTTAATGAGTGTTTAAGGAGGGGTGCTTAAATATCTGTATGGATCCCTTTCAAATAAAAGGAGGTTGTTATTGTACAACGAGTCAAATTTGTCTAAGAAATACATACTGCAGCAGCAGCATTATGAAATTAATGTATTACTTGACTTGATTCTGCTTATCTTGCAACAGATAATGCATTTGCAACTGGCATCGACATCCTGAAAGGAACCCCAGTTCTAGCAGCGACGCCAATAGAATCAGGATGACAAAAGTATTATCAGTATAATATCAGTATTACTGGTAATAATACTAAGAATAAACACAAGAAATAATTGCACAGCCTATGTTCCCTGGCTGAAATTCTTATTGAAGCCAGCAGGAATTTTGCTAAAATAAGGGTGGGATAGGAACATGGTGATTTGACATTCATCTAATTATTTAACAAAATGATAATTGCATACTGACAGATATTTTTTCTGAAAATTTGAAGTGATAATACTTTTTGCAAATTGATTATGTCCGGTTGTATAAAGATTAACAGTGAGACATTAAAGTAGAAATAAGTCGGCTTTGTATCATTCCCACATGAATTTTCCATAAGCTGGTATTCAGTACTTTGTTTCAGCCTTCATGAGAGTCTAGCTACCTTCAAACTTTGGATTTGAGCTCAGGTTTGAATTTATTAGGTTTCTGTTGGGGATGTCTACTGATGGCTGCTCATAGGCTCATCTCTACACTAAACTAACACACAAACCTTTTTGTACATGTAACCACATGGCTTTGTCCTTATTTGATAGATGCCCACAAAATCAGCTAATATCCAAGACACTTTTGCTTAGAAGTTTTGCAAAGAATACACACAGATCTCCCACATGAAGTATCCTCTAAATCCATGTTATCCTTAGTTCTTATTTCAATGACAAAATACCATTTTAAATTAAGCTTGATGCCAACTGCAGGTTACATTTCTCATGGGTTGGTAAGAATTAAACTGCATCCTATTGATCTAAAGCTATATAAATAAAACATTGTTTTAAAGTTCAGTGGCTTATCACCATATTTGTAAGTTGATGAAAAAATTACCTGATACGTGATATGAACAACCGGCGGTTCCTGTGAACACGGATAGGCTAAAGATACCCTTCTCCCATTTTTAGCAAGGTCTGTTATTTCAGAAAGACTCAGCTGTAACTCATTGAAGCTGCCGCAAAGTCTCTCTAAATTTCTAGATATGTGACTCATTCCTCTTTCACTTGGCAAATTGTTATTTTTAGAGCTCGATGTTTCTTGGATCACACTGAACTGTACTTTAGGGGAAGCTGGTCTACTGGAAGGCCTGGCAGGTGTTCCAAAACCAAGAAGAGCTATTGAACGATTGATAGGTTCAGCATCCAAATTTTCCAAGGCAACGGAGGCATCACCTGGGAGCTTTTTCTCATCCAGGTCACTAAAACTTGAGGAAGAACTCTGCTCATAACTAGGGCTCTTCACTTCTTCAATGAGTCTTCTCCTGCCACTAGGAGACTGAATAACTGTGCTTCTTGGTATTAACAGCTCCCTGCTTGGAGCTTGGTCTTCCATGGCAAGATTTTCAAAGAACTTCCTTTTTCCAGGTATGTTCACAGAGGATACAAAGCTATAAAGCATATGTTGCTTAGTGTCTGGTAGTGCTGAGGAATCTTCTTCCAGCATCAGTTCTTTGGTCATCAGACGCATTACGTACCTGTCTGAACTCGAAGAGGGAATGACGTTAGGCTCGGGGAACTTTTGCTTCCCGATGAGAATCAACAGGAGCTTATCGGTCAAAAAGCACAGGCCCTTTGGTCTTTCATTTTTTTCCAGCTGGATTTGTTGAATATGGGGCATGCAGGAAGAGGTCACTGAATACACCAAAACAATGTTAGAAGTATTAGAGGCTACTGCCACAATCTGAGCTCGAAGGTCAAAAGCCATTATGTCAGGAACCAGAATACCTGGGATGTTGACTTTTCTGGTGGTGGTTACCTTTCTCTCGAAAGTCACCAAGATCAGGTAAGAAGAATCTTGGCCATTTATTGTTGCAGAGTCTTTGCGTTTCAGAGTAATGAGAGGACCGGGATCAGACCGCCGGTGGTTTGCAAGGATGTGGGTTAAATCTACAGGACCCGATGAAGAAGAAGCTATTGAATCGACAGTGCCTGACCTGTCTGAATCTGTGGACCTTCGTCGCAGGTCCATGGAGTATTCCTCATCACCAAACACCGTAGACTGTGAGATTAAAGAACCAGTTTCGGTGCCAGATGGCGTATCAAACATAATGCCCGCGTTCAAACCGCAGATGTTATCTAAAGGAAGCTCAGTAGCTACAGCAATTTGGAAATCCAGTGTGGCTTCCATAGCACAGATATAACCTCCCACGTCGAAGACGGGGCAAAAGGAGCAGACATTTAGAGTTTTCTGAGCATCATCCCAAATATAGGAATGCAGGGCACTGCCTATAGCAATTACCAAACGATTGCCATCCTTAGTCCAGCAAGCGCAGTGAATAAGCCCACTGCTTTTGATGTCTGCCTTAACCCTACTATTGTCCGTACGAACAGCGTGCAAGACTGAAGCATCTCTCTTCGTAAGCACAGCCAAGACCTCCTGTTTTGGATGCCACACGCAGCCCTGGGAAAGCAGTGGAAACGGCTCACCAATTTCACAGGTCTGAGAAACCAAGGGTTTGTTCTTCTCGGCAGTGCTGCAGCCCAGCTGCCAAACGCTAACGTGCTTTTTGTGCTGAACAGCGAGCAGAGCTGGCGTCTCTGTAGAGCAACACGGGCCCCAGTAAAGCCCATGCACGTGTTCAAACTGACCGACAACACTCGAGTCTCCAAACTTCAGCTCTCCGTTCTGGTAGTACAAGGCAGTCAGTACCACTTGCTTCCCATCTGTCCAGGCGATTCCATGCACGGGGTGGATGGCTTGATATAAAGCATTGAGACCAGTTCTCAGCAGCTTTGCCTTTCCCAGCTCCATCTTTTTAGGTTTTCTGTCTACTGGTGATTGTTCCAAAGTAGAAAATCCATGGAATTCACTTGCAGACCATGATGATGAAAAAAAAAAATCTTTTATTTCATTCCCTTCCTTTGCAGAATCAAACTTTTTTTTTTTTTTTTCTGCTAATTGTCGCTGAGCCTAGATTGTGAATGCCTTCCCAGTAAGCCTGCAGCTGCTCTTCTAAGTATAAATCCATGTCAAAGCTGCTTTTGCTATGTCTTTTCCTGGGAGGAGTTATCATCTTCATGTGATGGCTAACAAGGTTTAACCAATTACTGTACGTTTTCGTAGAAGTCTATTTTTAACTCTTCACTGCTGGGTGTGTGTTTAAAAATAGCATTTAATACCTTGACCTTCAGTGAATGAAGGTCCTTGGTGAACGCTGGAGAGAGATCATATGCTGTTAAACCTAAGTATTAAGCTACAGCCTGAAATAATGACCTAACACTTCTTTCAACTAGCCTTTGAAGGGTAAAAGAAGATTTAAATATATCCGCGAACTGCGCAAGGCAGATTGCAATCTCTGATGGACAGCGCCTTTCAGGGATACAAGGCCCTAAGTGGCTGTGAAATGAAAGGAGAAAAAAGAAATCCTGTTCTGTTCTGTTAGTAATTACAGGAAGATGAAGGAAGGTGAAATTAAATATATATATCTATTCTAGAATCAAGGACAGCTGATTAGTGTTCATTTTACCGGGTTGGATTTCCTAGCTACAATCACGTATTGATTTCTTTCTTGGCCTTCCCAGCCACCCATATGTGAGGACTCTTCCCTCAACATGCAGCCAAAATGTATTGCTGAAAATAAATGTTCAGGGTGAGATCCCGTACTCGGAGATAAGCAACCATTGCTATTAGAAATGCCCTAGGATGCCTGGGACAGCCAAGGGGGGCTGGCAGGTAGGGCACAAAGCTTACAGAAGAGCAGTGCCACCCCGAGTGGCAGTTGGCAGCACACAGACCGTCCCTAAATAGTCCCGAGACCATCAAAAGTGGTGTTAGAGGCTTACAGGCAACTGGATCCCATCCTCAGCGTCTTTATGTGGTTCTGGGTTTGCTGCCAATTCCCTTCTGCTTTGTTGCAACTCTTGTCTTTTGTGATTTTCGTGACAAAATAATGTGAATTATTTCACATTATGCAAAGAAGGGTTTCAAATGATTGGTGTCATAACCACAGTTAAAGGTTTAAGGTAACTATACACATTCTGCATCTTTGGCTGATTTACAATTTATCTATTGTTACAATTCCACCTGGCAAAAGGTGACCTCTTGTTGGATCACGGCTGCAAGAATTTTCTTAATGTCCTTTTCCCGGGTGTATTTAGTGGGGATGGTGAGTACCACTAAAGAACTCCCAAATTTATGTAAACTAATCATGCTGTAGTCTCATTCACAGCTACTTGCTTTTTGTAGCTTATTTCATGAAGACTGCGTTCAAAATCAAAATATTTTATCTTCATCAAGGACAAACCAGCAGTGATGACTTGAATAGGTAAAAACTGAAATTAAAAAAAATAGGCAAAAAAGCTAAATACAGAGGTTAGAAGATCCTTTTTTATGCAAGACTCCTACATTTTTGGTCTCTGTCTCTGCGTGCAGTGAAAACATGTTTTTTCATGCTTTTACCTTACTGATTGCTGACACCAATGCCCAGGCCATCATTAAGAAGCCACACTGCCTGCCTCACTAGGAACTCTGACCAGGCACTTTCTTAAAGTGGCTGCAGGATTATTCTTTCATATATAGTGGCAGCTTTTCACCCATAGTAGTTATAAGAAACAGATTACATTAAAAAACAATCCCAGCATCTCCACAAAATTGCAGAGTCTGTATAAGATATTTTTGTTTTGCTTTAAAATAAGGCCACTTAGCTGGTTTACTGTCTTCTGGAAGTATTTTACTGATAAAGCTATTTTTTTTAGCACAGCCACCTCATCTACATTCCGAATGGTGTTTAAAATATCATTAAAAAAAACAAACAACAACAACAAAAAAAACCAACAGCACTATGTTGCAGCTGGATTGACTGAAATGCTCTGAAAATGTTTCACTAAGGAGGATGTGTGTTCTGCTAGCTAAGCAGAGATCTTGAGATCATGGACTACTCACGTGGAAGATTGTATTTTCTTTTCTTTGTTTTTTTCTTTTTTATTTTTATTTCATCATCTCTTACAGCATGTATCTGCTCTCCAGCAGACTCTCCCCCTCTCAGGACTTGCTGGGGGCACCCAGGTGGAAAGCAGCTTGGCAGAAAAGGAGCTGGGGGCCCCGGTGGACACCAAGCTGGACGTGATCCAGCAATGTGCCCTTGCTGCAAAGAACACAAATGTAGTTCTTGGCTGCATGAGGCAAAATATCGCCAGCAGGTCAAGAGAGGTGATCCTTCCCCTCCACCCAGCACTGGTGAGGCCACACCTGGAGGAGTGGGTCCAGTTCTGGGCTTACCAGCACAAGACAGACCTGGAGATACTGCCCTGTAGAACACAGCTACCAAAATGGTTACGGGACTGAAGCATCTCTCTTATGAGAAAAGTCTGAGAGCCTGGAGAAGAAAAGGCTCTGGGGGCTCTTGTCAGTGTCTATCAATACCTGCAAGGAACATGGAGCCAGGCTCTTTTCTGTGCTGCCCAGGACAGGACAGGAGGCAACGGGCACAACCTGGAGCACAGGAGGCTCCCCTGACCACCAGGCAGCACTTCTGTGCTGGGCGGGTGCTGGAGCCCTCTCACAGGCTGCCCCAGGCTGTGGGGTCTCCTCCTTGGAGATCTTCAGAAGCCACCTGGACGTGGGCCTGGGCACCCTGCTCAGGGTGTTCCTGCTGGAGCAGGGGCTGGACCACATGACATTTATATATATTGTGGACTTCCAACCTCCACCTTTCTGTCATTCTGTGATGTCCCACAAACACTGAGGTCTTGAAAAATATTTCCAGCAGAGCCATGGTGACGTTTTGAGCTAGCTCTGAAAGGACAGAGGACTTTGTCTGATAGACTTATGGCTATTTCTAGTTGATTATCCAAGACACTCAAATATAAAAATGGCAACAGCCACAGGTTCACTGATACATGGTAGTGATGTAGTGAAGCATGATGTACTCACAACTGGTTTCATCAAGAAGTGTTCCTGCTTCGTCTGGTGTTAAGGTCTTCTTTTTCCCCAAATTGTAGCAACTTTAGTTCACCGAGATAACGCATCTCCTGTTTCTTGTCACATAACATCTCTACGTCCTGTGGTAGAATTTTTCTAGAAAGTTTGAAGCAAATCAGTAAAAAGCCTTAGTAGCTATGGAGTTACAGTGTTCATTTAAAGCAAATGAGAATCCAAGATCCCTGACTACAAAGAATCTTTGTAATACAGCTCCAGTGAATTCAAGGTGAGGCCCACCAAGGAGACAGAGAACCTCTGAAGGGTTTGCTGTGGCCTTTTCTTGACTCTCTAAGAGTCTGTGTTCCTTGAAATCTGCAGGGCTTGGACACCCTACAAGGTTTATTCTGTAGCAATTGAGTTCGAACCTCAGGCTCCATTGAGATAACATTTGAGGATCTCAGGGAAAATTCCCTACCGTGGTTCATTTAGTGGGTTTTTGAGTGGGAGGGAATAAGGTGGGCCAGAAACTTGTGTGTGAACAGAATCGCCTCCCTGAACACCATACATGAGGAAAGTAAATTGAGACAGATTACATTTCAGAGTTTATCTTTAAAAAACTTTCTGAATAATGGAAGACTTTTGAAATATACAAATGAAAAAAAATAGAGCTATGCTGTGATTACAGAATTTAAATAATATCTCGTTCAAATCAAGTTCCAGGCACAGACAAAGTGTAAATGAAAGAGACAATGAGCTTTTCTTTGGCACAATCTCATTATTGAAAAAGATGATCCAGTTTGGGGCCAGGGGTATTCCTTTCATTCACTTAGTGAAATTTTCTGGAAACTGGTAAAACATTTCAATAATATTTCTGTGACACCTTGGCATGCGTAGATCTATGTAATGGCCAAAGTAAAGGCTGGCAATTGAAAACGGTCCTGGCAATGCTATAGTTTTTCTTCGAGACCCAGAGTAATCTGCTAGTAATCTGAGACAGTCCAGTGAGCGACCGCAGTCTTTACAGGGATACTGAGCTAGATTCTGATCCTATTAGCACCACTGTGCCTCTGATTAACTTTGGTATAACTAAGATCAGAATGTCACCCACGGTTTAAATCAGGTGTTTTGGCTGGTGGCACCTTTGCGGACCCTGTCCTGCAGAGTGATCCCAGCCAGCTAGTCTGTGTCTCATCGGAGGAGGTGGTTGTTGGAAGCACCACACAAAGTCCAGAACCAAACACCATCCTCTGAGTGTATGTTTACAGCTAACACGTAGTTATGTTGATAGCACATAGCTATTAAATAGTGGCAGTAAGTTCCCATAGTTCTCAATGAACTTCGAAAAACCAAATCCAGCCCTCAGAGGCTGAGCTACCCTTTTTTCATAATACTCTTTTTATATTGCTGTTTTCTCCCATTGCTATACCTACTATTCACCTGTCTTGGGAAATGGTGAATATTTTTGCGTTCAGTATGAATCAGGGATAATGAGATCCAGGCTCTTAAATATATTTACTTGCCTATTTCCTGTCTAGTGGGAGATAGGTATCGCAGTATCTCTGTGGATCTGAGCTGAGTGCCTTACTGGAAAAGCTGAGATTCAGACTTCATTTTCTCCTTTATTCATGGTAAAATAACTCCTTCTGGGCTAAATCTTGCTTCAAGTTAATTAAATTGATGTTAATATTCCTGGTGACTTCAAAGGAAGACAGATTCAGCTCCATATGTAATGAAAACATAACAGTAATAATTTTTCTAATACTAATTTAACTCAGATTTATAAAATGTCTAATGCTTTGTGATATTTCTACTTCAAAAACATTTCTATTTAAAGCTCCCCGCCATGATTTCACCAATTTAAGTTGATGTATCGTTTAGCTCAATACTTTCAAGAAGCTTGAGTAATGTATTTATTTTTCCACATTGACGTTTCTTTTCCTTGAGATCTGATTTTAAAAAATAGTTATCTGTCACAAGCTGACTGGAACAGAATGTGAAAATGATGCACAGTTAATAAAGATACAAAATACGTAATCTGTCAGAGCAGATCTACTGATCACGCTATGTAAATCAGCATCCTTTTGACAGCGATATGTCTGCGTGCTGTTGCTGCTCTCTGAATGGGATTTAACCCGCTCTTCTGCTAGAGAGTTTTTGTAGGTATGTCAGGTAAAGATCTAAAGAAATGTATTGTTTAAATAAATGTGTTCAAGCAAACTGTTAAGAAGCTTGGTTAATTAAAAATAAATAAATAAATTATGTAATTTATTATGTAAAGGTAAAGCCCCAAGCTTTTCTAGGCAGGCTGTATTGTAAGTAGGAGAATAAACTAAGAAGACTTCAGGCAGGGAAGTCACAGCTTCTCTCTGTGTCTCTTTTTTCTACACTTCAGTGTCACAGCCTTACCTTCCTGGAGTGCCTGCCTGGGCCAAACGTGGCTGGCTGGCTTGATCTAGCACCTGCTAAACACAGGCATCCAGTAAGGGGACATACATGGTGGAGGAGAGACTGCTGCAGTACAGACAGACGTTTTGCAGCTTCCTGGAGAAGTTCACAAACTCTCGGTGAGCTCAATTCCACACTCGGTGATGTGCTGCTAGAAGACAAGTCTCCAAAGCAGTAAGTGATGGCAGCCACTCCTCTGACACATGGCCTGCAAATCCCCCTGCATCTCAGGGCAACCACCAGAGATGCTCTTTTCCATCGTGCTGTTCCAAGCCGGGCATCGATGCTATCCACAGATCTCACAGGAGTGTTGTCGACAGCTCTTTTGGTCTTCGTGGTTTTTGCAACTCCTTCTCTTTTGTAATACAAAGTCAAATCTCATTCAGTTCTAACACAGCAGTCCATGAAGTCAGGGAGAGCAGAGCTGGCAAAGGGTTTGTTAATCTTTCCCTTTCATGGTTTAGAATGAGACTTGGGGTTCACGGGGGTGGAGGAAAAGAACCAGACCTTTGTGGAAGGTCACTTTATTCTTGCTCCCAGCAAGACCATTGGGCTCAGCCTCTTCTGGCTTTCACAAAGCTAAAGCAAGACAGGAGAGGAATAAGGAAGGCAAGCACGCAGAGGGTGGTTATGCAAACATGATCACAGAGAATGAGATTCATCCCACTTTTAATTGTAGGGGTGGCATTCATCTCCCATATAAACACGCCTCAGTTGAGGTACACACAGTTGGCTGCCTACATGAAGGCAGCACCCAAGCTCCCAGGGGGCAGCCGAGTTGAGCCTCAGCTCCGTAACACACCTCTAGGCGTACACACCGTGATTCTCTACATCTGACCCTGCTTACCGATTCGCTCCAAAGTCAGCAGTGAGAAACAGACGCTTTCAAGGCGTGATTCATCCCATCCCAAAGCACCTAAAATAGAACAATGAATCCTGCTTTATGAGTCTAGCTGATGTACCCAGATAGGCCGTGGTTACAGGCAGATGAATGCCAAGGAGTGGTTGCGTAGGCATCACACGCGTGCCTGTTACAGCTAGCACGTTGATCAATGATCAGCCCACTGACAGCTCTTTCTTGAGCTACCCACATCCCTCCCAGCACTGAACGCCCCGTCTCAATCCAGTTTTGTGGCTTAATACCCCCTGTCTGTATATGCCAACCTCTTGTGCTTGCTTTACAAGGCAATCAAAAAAGTTCTCCACGCTGTTCTTAAAAAGGAGAATTTCCTGAGCTTAAGCTGTGTTTGTGTGGAAGAGAATCTTAAAGAAAGTGATAGAAACTCCAGGACTTACGTTATTAAAATTAGACTAGGCAGAAGAGTAGGAAATGTTCTTTAGGAACCATTCCTGTCTTGGCAAAGAGAGGAAACGAATGATCTAATAGGTCTTTCCATCTGTAAGTCAGCATTCAGCTTCCAAATTGCCAGTCTCTTTCTTCCACAGTCAATACATTTGTTTGCTTTTAAAGAAGTCTCTTATAGTATCTTCTGTTTCACACGATGAAGTAAATTTGGAGCCATATTTTTATCACCTGCACCAAATGCGTCAAATAACTTGGGAACTTCTCGCACGGCTACATGCTCTTCGCTATAGTGTGCACGTTCAGTTAGACCACTCATTTGAAAGCCCATTGTAACTTGAACACGAACAAAGGATAATAATATTTTTGCAGATACGTATTTATCCCAGCTTGATAATTTGTAAAGGTCATTTAGACTCTGTCTGCACTGGGAAAATAATTTCTTATGGTAATGGGATTCAGGTCAGCATGACCCTGATATAACCCTGTATCGAAACTGGTTGGTTGACATTATAAAGAGTCAAACCCTTAGCAGCATCTGTTTTGGAAAGAGCACTAGAAAGCAAATTTCATAAAGTATATCAAAATTGGTTGCTTCTGAGTCAAGTGGATTCTAGTATCTATTCAAGCAGTTAAACCATGGTTGAGAATATTGATTGAGAAGGACTGTCAGGTCTCTCTCTGCAGCTAATTTTGCTTCAAGTATGGGGGGTGTATGAAGACAACACATCTGTTGGCCAGGTTACACGAATATTTTCAGCGTTGTTTTCACTGGTAGAGCTATTCTGCTTCAGGGACAATTTCAGAAGTATCTGAAGAGAGATGCCTCCCAGCTCTCTTTGGAAACCATTGCAGCAGATCGTCTGTGGCTTGGTCTTCCCTAGAAATGTTCCTGCTAGTTAGACTTAACGGGATCTCCCTACTTCTTCCCCCTAATATAGACAAATACCTTGGTGAATGTTTTCTAATACAAACCTAATAATTAAAATTAGTGCTATCCACCTGTTTTTTAAACAGTTCACTTTTAAACTTTCAGTGCAGACTGAAGCAGAACTATAGTGGATGATAATTTTAGCCCATAATCCTTGAGCTAGCTTAAGTGTTAGGTAGGATTGTATTGAAGGTCCTGTGGTGTCCAAATTTTTACAGAAAGGCTGCAGTGGTTCTGTTTTGGCTCAGACACAGCCTTAATTTAGAAGCAAAAGAATAAAATACTCTCCACCAGTAGGAAGGGTTAGAAATTTTGATACTCGAGGGTCAGTTTAAGCTTAAATGTCTGTTTCCCAGGATTCAGCCACCTTGACTCCATAGGTGCAAGACCCAGAAAGGCTGATTCAGCCTTTCCTTTCTGTAAGAGCTCCAAAGGCCAAATGCTGGGTCAGCCCTGATGGGGAGCTGAATACCAGAAGGATTAGTGTTTGTGTTTGTCCTAGAGATGAAACTGAAAAGCCTGAGATTTTTAGTGGCTATCGTAGATCTGTTGGCGCTTACCTAGAGCTAATGCTGTCCCTGGAGTGTCACACGAAACCAAATTAAAACAAAACAAAAGTTTTACCATCTGTTTGTACTGTCCTGCTCGTAGCTGTCCTGCGAGGTCTACAGCCTATCTCTCTGCCTGCAGATCTTTTATTTGTAGCTTCAAATCATTTTGGTCCAGAGCTTCTAGGAACTCATTACATAGCATTATCATTCCACATGCAGATTGAAGGAAAACAAATATAGCCTTAATTTTCTGAATCCATTACTCAGCTCCCTTGATTCATTTATCTGGAGGATTGAGAACGCCAGTTAATTTCTTTTCCATAGTTACATTTTCCAAAATCATTGAAAGACTAATGAGAAGCTTGTAGCTAATATTTGCGGTTTGTTTGGTTTTCCCCTGTTGTTTGAACTGCTTCCAATATGTCTAGCCAGTGACATTTCTTCACAACGCAGAATAAATACCAAAACTATAGAGGAAAGAGTTTTGCTGGAGAGAAAGGCAAATGTATTGCATTGTAAATACAAAGTTTCTCAGAGTGATCCCTCTGTCACTTCTATGGCAAGGAAATGGCAGAGCTGGAATAATTAGTTTACTGTTTATAGATATGATTCCAATTCTGTTTTGTTCAGTTTGAAAGATAGACTTGCTTACATTTCTTTTTATCCATTTTGTTGTTGTTGTTGTTGTTGTTATGAAAGATTGGATGAAAGAGAAATTTTAATTTTTTGGGGGGCTGTCTGCTTTTATATTATTATGAGAAATGTTAGTTGTGAGACCAACCCACACGACCCTGAGTTTAGGCTTTGGGCCCCAAGCTGTTACATTTATTTATAATAAAAGAGGACCTCTGCTCTTGAACTGTTTGCAATCTAAATAGACGAGGCAGAATTATCGTCCTCATTACAAAGGTGGAATACTGAGGCACAGAGCAGTTCAGAGTATAACTTCAGCAAGGTGGCTTCAAGATGGTAGGCAGTGAAGCATTATCAGGGCAGCAATCTACATGCGTGCTAATTAGCCGGGATGGATGCTGCAGTTTCATGTTTATATGGCATCTGAGATGCTACCTAGTTTTTACACACATTGATGTGCAGTGCCCAGCATTAGCCAGCTTGGAGTATTACGCATTGCACGTCCTGAATCTACGACTAGCGCTGTGTGGTCAGCCTCACTGCCACTGCTTTATTTCCTCCTCTTCTAAGTTTGGTAGGAAAAATATTACTGACACAGCAATTTAGGGAAGGGATCTTTAGAGGCCATATGGTCCAACTGCTTGCTTGAACAAGCTAGCTTCAAAGTTCAGTCAGACTCCCCAAGGCTTCGTATGAAAACTCATCTTCCGAAGACTTTTCCCTTAAATTTAGTCAGAACTTCCCTTCCTTTGTGTCCACTGCTTCTTGTCTTTTTGCTGGGTATCTCCAACCCCATTAGGCAGCTGTAGACAGCGACTGAGATCCTTCCTTAGCTTTGTCTTCCGCAAGCTGAACAAACCCAGATCTCTCATCCTCACCCCTAACCATGCTGGTGTCCCTTCACCGAGCTTGCTCTAGCACATCAGGGTCTTTTCTTGCGCCGGGGCAACAGAAACCTGTGAGAGAAGATATTAATCCAAATATATTAAGATATTAAGATATTAATCCAAAATCACATTCTTTGGAAGTGGTAAATTGTGTTCTAGAAGTCGTCTCCCTTGGGTCCTGGTGTGGTGGACTTTTTGCCTGCATTTCTGAGCATAAGCTACCATTTTCCTCGCCCTCACAACTAATTCTCTACCAGTTTGTGGTGTATATCCTGATGAGCTGGAGCTCTTCCCCGTGTACACCTCCTCTCTACTTTGTTTGTCATGGCTAGCGATGCACAGGAGCATTTGCTGTGACATGACCTGCTGAGCTGTGCAGGCTGCTGTTTATTTTCGTTGTTTTTTCCAGTGTGCTGTTGGTTTTGCATGTTCTGCACACTTTTGGATTAAAATTACTAGACAGCACTTGTTGGTTCAGTGAGGGGAAAGGTCAGTATTTGTAAAATATCCTTAGTTTGCTCTCATTATTTGTTCATAGAAAAGTGGTTGGGTTTCAAAGTAAAACTGAATCCTTCTCCAAGGATGCTGGTGTGGGAAATGTGTGTTTTCTGTTTGTTGTTGTTTGTGACATCCATGAATTTGTATGTTTGCAGAATTTGTGCTTTCTCTTTATGGGCAATTTAGTGTTTTGGCCTTCAAGGGGAGTTCTTTGCACACATATGGAATTTATTACACATGATTTGTAGAGCCTTTGTAGATTTTAAAAGCAGTGAAGAATGGGATTTCACAGTATAGGAACTATGAACTAAACTATGAACTAAACTAAAACACCCTCAAAATTTGAAAACTGTTTGTCTTCCTAAAAATGGAAGTGCACAGTTTGTAAAAAGTGCAGGCTGCACGGGTTTTAGCTAAAGAAAATGAGATATTCAGCTGCTAAACTTTGAGGTTTGGGATTTCTGCAAAACCTCATAATGACTATGACCAATTTGTCTTTTTTTGCAACCTCTGAGGAATTTTAAAAGTCAGAGTCATGTGGTTGCAACGTAATGTTTGGGAAGGAGGGTTCCCCTGCTTTTCCAGGCTGCTGTTTTGGATGTTTTGTTGTCAGGATAGAAAGACGTGTTGTGGGAAGGTCTTGTGGTGAGCCACTGCTCAGGAAGGTGAGCTCTGCAGAGCCTTGAAAGCTGAGACTAATGGACTTTCTCCTTGATAAAGATACACTAGATCCCAGCGTGGGAGGAGGTGGACGTCATGCAATAGCTTTGAAAGAACATTCTTTAAAACATTGCTTTCCTACTTCTGTAAATTGGTTTCAGTGATTCCCTTGGTCATTCTCTTGGCCCTTTTGTTGTTTTTGCCTCTCTTACAATTCTCTGCCAACCCTAAACCACTTTTCCTGTATTTCAAAGGCTTTTCTGAAGATATGGGACATCCCTTGTTTTAATCTTCTCTTCCAAGGTCTTCATATGCTGTACAGTTGCTAACACCAGTATCTTTGAGGATCTCAGTGCCACTGCTGGGTACAATAAGATGAAAAATAACAATGCTATCTGTTGTTTGATGCCTATGGCAACAAATATTTAGAAATGGCAAATGGAATCCTTACCCAGTCCACATTACTTCTGAACTCATGTGCACTCATGCCTCTTCCTCATTCACTTTTTGGGGAGCTTCATACAGTCCCAGTACGTTCAGAGTGTCTGAGTCAAAATAAACCATACACAGAGCATGTGGGTGAACAATTGGATCAGAATAGCATAAAAAGCTGCGTGGAGATGGTCAGTGTAGTTCAGAGCACACATGCAAGTACCACTTTATTGCTGTTACAAAGCAATACAGTAATTCCCCACTTAAATCATCCTGAAAACTGCCCTGTGCAGTTTTCCTGTGCAGTTTTCCATTTTCCCTGAACGAAGTCCAGTTTACAAGAGGTAAAAATCCTGAAAGAGCAGTGTCAGAGAAGTGCAGGTTGGAATTAGATGGATACAGTTCTTTCAGGTGGAGAACTGATGATTTTGAATTTGTTTTTCCTATTTTGACTCAGAACACACAGAACTGCAAACAGGACTATTTTCTTAGAGTCATTGGGAACGGCAAGACTTATGTACACAATAGTTTGTGAGGAAAAAGTATTTTCCATCTATGTCAGGTACACTTGCCAGAAGCAGCTGTAGCTCTTGCACAGGCTTTTGAATTTGCAATCTCACTTGGAGTCATAGAACCATTTACCTAAATTTTTCCTCACAAACTATTGTGTGCAATAGTTCTGGACACAAGCACAAAGAAATAGTTCTGTTTACAGATGTGTGTTCTGCGTCAAAATATGAAAAACGAACTTCAAAATCACCAGTTCTCCAACTGAAAGTGCACAGGCTTTAAATGTGTAGTAGCCTCACATCATAGGGGCGTGTATGTAGTACATACATAGATGTCATTTTTCTTATTTAAAACACAGATTAGGGCAGGAAGGGTTGGTGAAACTCGGGGTGCCTCAGAGCGGCCTGCAGGAGGGCTGCCCCCACTGCCACCATCCATTACCCACAGCGGTGCTGTGGAGAAGAAAAAAAGGGTATAAATTTACTTCAAAATGCAAAAAATTAGTGTGAATGACTCCCTCCTTGGCTATGTCTGACTGGACAAACGCCGAGCCCCGGAGCCACCCGTGCCGGGAGGTTTTCGGATGGCGCTGCCCGTCCCGCAGCCGGGCCCTGTCAGGGAGCCGGGCATGGCCCCGCCGCCTCCCCCACAGCCCCCGCACATGTCCTCGCCTTCCCCTCGGCCACAACCCGAAGGGAACCGGAGCCGACACCTCAGCAGCACCGTGCTGGGGCTGGGGGCTCCGGGCTCCCTCCCTCCCCTGCCTCCCCGCCCCTGCCCTGCATTGGCTGCGGGCGGCTGACGGGCAGCCGGGGAGGCCGCTGGCAGCCGGCCGCGGAGGGGCATGCCTGCACCGGAGGGTCCGTGCCGAGCCGAGCCGAGCCGTGCCGAGCCAAAAAGGGGCCGCCAGAGCCGCTCCTGAGCGCCGAGATGGGGGTGGAGATCGAGACCATCTCTCCGGGAGACGGTACGGGACCTGCCGGGGAGCGGGGGGCAGCCCTGCGGCTGCCGGAGGAGCTCCGAGGCCGGGGGGGGAGCAGCAGCAGCCGCCAGGCTCCCGGCTGCAAGCGGAGGAAAGGGGGGTGGATTTATGGTTTTTTCATCCGGCAGACGCTGGAGCTGAAGGAATTGGGGAGCTGGGGGCAGCCCTGCCCCAAAACTTTGCCCGGTTCCTTGCCCCCGGCTTGGCGCTGGGGTCCCCTTGGCGGAGCCAGGTCGGGTCCCCGTGCTGTGCCACCGTGCTGGAATACACCCAAAGGTCTGTTCTGCCGCTGTTCTTTTAAAAATTATTCATTTTATTCCTTTATTTATCGGAGAAGAACGCGATTTCTAGCATACAGCCGTGAGCATCCATCCAATAGCCCAGGTTCACCCTTGGCTGATAAATAATTTGCCCAAGTCCACCTGCAGCTCAACTTTCGTGGCCCCCTCTCTTTTCCTTTTCGGCTTGGGATTTTGTTTTGGCTTCTCCCTCCGTGGTCTTTGGCTCCGGGGATCAGATCTGGCTCCTGGGTGTAAAATCAGAGCCCTTGCAAGGGGGTGAGCAGCGGTGCAGGGAGCATAAAGGGTGGAAGTCAACCTCGTAACAGTACGTGTTAGCTGTGAAATACATCAAGGCTGTCTTTGTCAGCAGTACGGTCTTCCACAGAAGGGTCTATGGGTTATTTCTCTTGGTTGCAAGTCTTAATCAAAATCAGCTGACTTTAAAACGCTGTCGTAAAACCACAGCTCGTCACTGGTCTCGGGAATCTCTGCTTCTAATTCAGCTTTGATGTGAATTTATGTAGCTTCGCTGACTTTGCTCACACGGTGTGATATGTGACGGTGAGGTCTGAGACTCCCTCTTTCTGTTCTATATTTAACAGTGCATCCTCTGAATAACACCTATTTTACCAAGTATAGGGTTTGTTTTGCATAACTTTCCTCAGGTTAGGTGTCTAGTCTAAAGCAGTCCTCCCTTTTTTTTTAATTTTTTTTGTGTGGGGGGGTGTTTTTTTTTTTGTTTTTTTTCCTTCTGTAGTCTTGTCTCTCCCAGGCTAGGCTGGGTTTCTCTTAAGGCACTATGATTTCTCCATTGGCAATCTTCTCTTGGAAGCAACGTCTTCTCCATTTCGTGTTACGGATCTCGGTTCATCATAGCCTGCTCTCCTGCTCATGGTGTTTCTGGCATCCAAGTCCTAAGTACACAGCTGATGTGTTATTAGTGTTTTACACCCTGTCATGAATAACTTGCTACCATTCAGACCAAGGAGGCCAGAGAACCAAATTAGATATGAGCCATGGTTTCTATCTGAATCCTCCTTTTCTAACTTTCTGACAAGGGTGTTCATTAATGATCAGGCTCATTCATACTTCTGAGCCTGGGCTCAGCCCTGGCCAACATTGCTTTCGAAATCAAGGTTAGCTGCTTCATTATGCAATTAGCACCTATGTGAGCCTGGAAGGTCTTCCCCTGTCCTGTAATGCCTTTGACAGTACCTATAGCAGGTAACATGGAAATAGTAATTCCATTTTTCAGTGGTAAGTGTAAAATTTAAGCATTCTTTTCCTTTCAGTATGAACATTTGAGGGGTAGGTACCAGGCTCTTACAAGAGCTCAGTGTATCATTGCTTTACTGTTGCTTGACACTACAAGACTAAACTGCCTTTGTATGTGAAATCTTTTTTGTAAAACCCTTCTTTGCTAATTAGAGATGCCCTTGCTAGAACTGTCTCAAGTGAAAGGCGTTAGAAATGTGAATACAAATAGATTTTTTTGTAATGTCAAACTAAGATGTTACATGGAAAAATCATACCAAAAAAAATCTGAGAATTTTAAGGTTATATTTCACGAAGTTTTGACAGTCCTTTTGCACTTACAGAATGTAAATGTATATGTAATGCACACACATACAGGGAAAATTACATTACTGTGATGAAAATACTATTTGGTCTAACAGCTAAATAGGAGCTAAGCTGTAATCTTCTACCCGAAGCTCTACCTGTTCCTGCCCTGCATATAACTGATGTGATAAGGCGAAGTCAATACAAATCTCAGTCTAGCATTTTCCTCCTACAAGCTAAACCTGCCTAGCTCAATCAGAGAAGATAAAAGCATAACCTTTTATGATTTTAACAGGACGGACGTTTCCAAAGAAGGGTCAGACGTGTGTGGTGCACTACACAGGTAAGGCATCATCTGAATATTCTCTCAGTAGCAGCTTATAAGTACTTATAAGTAGCCTTATGCTTAAAAGTGTTTTGTCAGTTCTAATGTGGCTGTATTTTTTGCTTTGCTCTGCTGTTCATAATCAATTTGCTTGTGTTGTGATGGGTTTCCTGAATATTTGACTTCTAGCTGAGCTGTTCAGGCTACAGGAGCTAGATGTGCCTGCTCGTAGATTTGCCAGGTGTAGTGTTTAATGGTGAGAAGTTGACAGATGAGACCGTGGACCTGATTCTCGAAGTCATTACGCCAGCGAATGAAATTGAGCATGAAGCAGTGAAAATGCTGGGTTCATATTTTTCCAGCCTCTGATCTTGATACAGACAATTAATGATTGTTTATATCTTGAGAGCATGTGTCTATGTATTGGCAGTAAAATTCATTCCAGTTTGAAGAGATCAATACAAGGTCTATTTAACACCTGCTTTATGGACTTGCATGAATCTTAAGTGGTGAGTTGGCTAATGGAGCTGTTTATACCACACCTTTACACAGAGGGAAAATGTCCTTTAAATCAGTTTGTAGCATTGTGCTTTGTATGTAGTTATATAAATTGTCAAAAGAATGCGAAGACTTCTGCAGCCTGAGTCCGGAGCTGTGAAGTTCACATCAAGTGCTGCCATTTTATGCGGTCTTTTCCTTAATTATGTAAAATAAAGGGGATGTGGGGATTGACAGCTATTGTTCTGGGCATGGATCCACGAAGTAATGTTTTCCTCCAGGATTCTGTATTATAGGGAAGTAATCCCTGGTAACTGCTGCTTTGCTTCAGTTTTGTACTTAATAATTAGTTATAAGCTATAGAACTCATTATTACTAATGAAGTAAGCCTATTTATATTTTCCAGGAAGCTTTTTGACATACTTTCAATAATATCTCTCCTCAGAAGGTTATGTGGGAGTTAGCGCACTGGCTTGGGATATAGGATATCAGGGTTTAAGCTTTTTTGTATATATTCAGAGTATTGTGATATAAGGGTTTCCAGTTTGAATTATAATAGTGGGCAAGTTAAACACATGGGTCTCCGTGCCAGTCGCAGCTCTTACAGACATTCCTCTGTAACTTGGATCTGAAAATAGATGTTTTGAAACTATTTTTGTGAAGATGCTGAAAGATATGTTTCTGTTCCAGCCCAAACTTCCAAAGTTTTCATGAAACAAAATTGTCACCTCCCACCTCCAGTTAGTTCTAGATAAATTTAAATGTCAGAACTGAGATAGGGGAAAAAACTTAGAGGTGACAATGTAGCTGTGGTCTGTGGCTGCCACAAAGTGCAGTTCTGCTGGATAACTTTGAAGAGAGTGTGAATGATGAATATGGAAAGATAACAAGATGCTGCATACTCTTATCGTTAATAGATAACACCTTAGATGAGGCTATCACAAGCCGGCTTTTGATATAAAAGACTTCATGAAAACTCATTAAATCAATCTCCAGCCTAAACTGTGCTTTCTCCATATACCTTGCTAGTGGTGCTGCGCAACCTCTCTAACTCTCAGATTAGAACAGATATCAGAAAAGCTCATGATCTCACTTTCAGTGCTGCTGCAATGTTTAAGCAGTCTTTGGTAGTAATATTTTAAAAGGGAGCCCATGGTTAGTAGATCACGTGTTTTATTCCAGTGGGGAAAGTTGAAATGTAAATGTCAAATTTTAATTAGGATTATGTTATCTGAATACAGTGTAAGTTCCTTTCATACTGATGTTTTTCCAGATATGTCTGGGATTCGTCTTGAAATGATCTGTCCTATTTATATGACCTTACTAGGCCACACCGTACTTAATGTTTATCCTCCCCACACTCATAGGAGTCCTGTTTTAGCAGGTGGGTACCCAAGTTACAGAAATATCCAGAACATCTCTTTCCTCACCTAAAATTGGAGGCAGGAAGAGTTGAGACACCTAGATATGAGGACATGATCCAGAAATCCTGCTTTCGCAAGCTGCTAGAAGCACGTAAAGCCTGCAAGTTGGCTCGGTGTTGAGCCTGTATGGTGCTCTGAAGCTAGGCACAAATGCCTGTTGAGAGGTGTTGCAGCAAGAGAAGCGAGGGAACCGTGCACTGACCAGGTGCCACCAAAGCCTGGAGAAAAGGCATTTGGTTCCCCAGGGGAACCCAACCTCATCAGGGTGCTGTGAGCATGAAGCGCAGCAGTAACAGCTGTTTTCAGTCAAAAACGCTGCCTGTAGGAGCCAGCTTTATGTAGGCTGGCTGAACAGTTGCTTCAGACAAGGCAAACCTGTGTTAGTTCCCTTTTCCACCAGACAGGAGTCATAGCTGTTTTTGCCACAACCTTAACTTGCAGCCATCACATTCTTGGGAGACGAAAGCTGACGTGAAGAGGTGCAGGAGCCGTGGGCAAGAAAAGGAGCAAGCAAGAGAGTGAGTAATTGGTTCAGGCACTCGTGAGAGTGCTGGAAGAGTTGTGCTGCAGTCCCTGTCTTCAGAATTAGTTCTGTACTTTTTTTTTTTATCCAGTGACTTATTTTTTTTTCCCCACTGTCATCACCTTGGCAACTTGCTTGGCCACGTAACTTCTTGCAGCAGGCCCTCCCGCTCTCATACCAGTGCGCACACAGTGTGGTGGTGATGTCCTTAGCACAGTTGGTTCCTTGCTTCCCTGGAGGGCTCGGTTTTTGGAATAGGTTTAGGAGAAACATTGCTTGTTCACGAAGTATTTGTGTCTTGAGAGTTTCCGGTAAGGAGGAGGAGACCAGAAGGGGCTTGCTTCTGCCAGAGCAAGTTACGAATTTTCAAGGACTCTATTTTTTTTTTTTCCAAGGGCTCTATATTTTTGTCAAGGGCTCTATTCTGCCTTCCTTCCCCATCTTCCCTTCCCTTGCCAACAGTCTCGTAGAGGTGTGTTTGCCGTAGGATGAGGAGTGATGGTAGAGAGAGCATGGGCAGGAGTGGGCTGCTACCACTACAGGAGAAAAAGGGCTGCAGCTTGCTTCTGAAGTGTATTTGGGAAAAGGTTTTTAGGAGCAAGCTGTCTGTTAGGGTTTGTCCTGACAGTCCATCTGCAACAGGTTGGAGGTTGAGCATCCCAGCCTAACACAGAAAATGCCCAGAGAGGACCACAGGCTGCCGCCCTAGGTATTTGGCAGAACTTTTGAGTCCTGTCTGGTCATCCTGTGCACCTTCCCATTCGTGCATCTTCAAGGTAGGGATTCACCAGGGTAGTTTCTAGTCTGACAACCGTACGTGTTCCTGAGAAGTGGGAAGTGAGAACTGGAATCTCCTCAAGATGAGGGAGAACTGTGACTGAGCTTTACACTTCCGTCAGCGCTGCAGCTATTATGCTGTTAAATGTGGCAGCTCTGCCTCTTTTCTCTCCTCATGCAATTAGATGCATAACCTCAGGAGCAGACTTTGTGGTCTGACTCACAAATGTGTTTTGATGCCTTAGTGGATAAACCTAAGTTCCAGTGGCAGCAGGCGTTAAGGTGCAACCTCACTAGGGAACGGTTTAGAAGGAACCTCTAGTTTAATCAATTTTCTCTCTTTTTTTCTCCTTTTGTGGTGATTACATAGGAAGACTGTGATAGAATATGAAGCTGGGTCTTAGTATATGACTGAAGAAAGTGATCAAATTCCCCTATGTTTTATCTTTCTCAAGAAATTGTAGAGCTTAGTGCTATGGTTTAGTGGAGGACTTGTTAGTGTTAGGTCAGAGGTTGGACTAGGCGATCTTGGAGGTCTGTTCCAACCTAGATGATTCTGTGAAATATAATTTCTTCTTATCATCCGGCATCTATGCTGTGTCTCAAAAGCTACCTGACCCAGCAAAGTAATGGGATTAGTAGATATGGTAGTGAGTTGGCATCGAAACGCATTTCCAGCAGCAGTGGTTTATGTCATGTTTGTGTCGTAGATTTCTTGAAGCAAGCTTCTGAAAGCTTTTGGCAATCTGCTCCCTCCTTCTGTTTTCTGTCTGCAAAATGATAGTTGTACTTCGTGTGCCTCGTACGTTGATAGATTGCAAGCAATTTGGGATATGAACTGCCTCCTTCTTCATGCCTAATGTAATAGCGTCCTAATCGTGATTGGGTCTTCAGGTTACGTTGCAGCACTGATGGTAGTACCAATAAACAAATTACACTATCATTAGTCCTGGAGTGTATCAACAGAATTGAGGCATTTTCTGCAGTTTTCTTTCCTGTGATTTAAATTTGTTTGCTCTGGCAGCAGGAATTAGCAGTGCAGAATATTCAGAGATTCATGAAGATGATGGAAAAACGTGACTTTCAGCGAGAAATGCCCCTAAACACGACAAAACCTTTGCTGAGTTTGTGAATGCTTTGGCTGTACGGTAAAACCAGCATTCTGGGAAGCTGACTCCTGTTTCTGGCCCTCCTGTCTGCTGACAGCGTGCCCTCAGATAAGTTTTTTTGTACATAGGTCCCCAATTTGCTCTTAACAGTAAGAGGGCAGCTTTTTTTCAAGTTATTCAGAGCTGACATTCTCCTGTGTCATCCTATGTAGCCTGTAGTAAAGGTGAATTAATTCTTAACCACTTCGTCTTTTTCCTTGCCCACCTGTAAATCTGTGGTGATAATACAATTACCCTTTTTTCAGAAGAAACTAGATGTTCAGTATTTGTAGCGTGCTGGAACAGACTTCTAGGAGTAAGACCACGAAGGCACATTTAAATCATTAATTACTTAATAAAGTGAGCTTCTAACAGAGATCTTCCATGGACGTTTTTGGCTTAAGCAATGGCCACAAAATTGCACCAAATACTGATAATTTTTTAATTTATTTTCTGTAAATGCATAAAGTGAAATTCCCTATTGAGGTAAATGAATACCACTCCATTTATTTTGGATATGCTGTATGGATTCATTCTGTTTTAGCAATCAGGCCTATACTTAAAGCAGAACTTTTCGTAACGATCTGGGGACAGACTCAGATCATCTTCTTTTTCCATATGTTGCTTTATACTCTTTCTTTTTGTTTCTTTAGCTTTGGCAGTGGTATAATGTTAGAGTTATGCTTGTATCTCTGTAGTTGAAAGCCTTTTTTATTTTTTTAAAACCTTTTTAATAACAAAAGCAGACTGTATAGATGCACATTAACAATTTATAGAATATGGCTGATTCACTGTGATTTAAAGAGCATATTCCATTTAACACGATACAAATATAATGCAGTTCCCTTGAAATAACACTTGCCAAGAAGAAAAGAGATCTGCCTATTTTTCTTGGATCAATATCAACCCAGTTTAAAGTGTATCCAGTAGTAACCAGAGATTTGCCTATACAGACACACTCTCAAAAGACTAAGGTAAGTCCAGAATAACTTTGCAGAGTGACGTATACTCATATATGAACCTCAATATCTGCATAACTGGATGTATACCAGCTTAGTATGAAAGTATTTTGTACCAGGTGACTACAGGAGCGTGCTGTTTCTCTGGTCCCGTTTTCTGAAACATCTGCACAACTTCAGTGAGAGCTGTGCATGTGTGTCTGCGAGGAAACTAAGGAGGGAATTTAATCAAAATTATTTGTCTCCAGGAAGCTGTCTAGATGGTTTTCGAAGAGAATAGTGAACAATGCAATTAGAGCTAATGTTAATAAGAATTGTATTCTAAGAGACATTATAATTGAGCCTTGAAATAGAGCCAGATAAATTTTGCTTACCTAGAAAGAACTTAATTGTTTTATCAAGCGTGTTCACAAGATATATTATACCAGGAGAGTGTGATATCTGTCCGTCTCTTGGAATCTGCCAATTCCCATACTTTTTTTAACTTGAAGTAATCTCTTCAGATTGTCCTGGCTTAAAAGATGAAAGCCTTTTACTTTACTCTGAAAAGATATTTGAGGCACCTAAGCACTTATAAACATCCTTTTTCGTCAGTGAGTCATAACTGCAAAAAGTAGTTTTGACTCTTCAGTGAAGAACATGTTCCTTTGATGCCCTACAGACACAATTTGTGAATCTTAAAACTCTCAATAAAAGCAGTAAAGTTTTCATCTTTGCTTGTTTAATGCAGACTGGTTACCTTTAGAAATATTTTAGTGGCATATTCAGTCCGATAGTGATTGTGGAGTCCTGACGCAAAAGTTTGAGGAGGAGAGATTTCTCCTAGGCATTTTGCTGCCAGCTTAGTGACTGATGTCAGGCATATTACTTGTGCCTTCAGTTTTGAAATCTGACAAGAAAGAGGACTGCGCCTCACAAAATTGTCTTGAAATTAATGCTTGCAAGTGCCATGAGACTCCTATAAGAAGAGACTATTGACGTGAAAAAATGATTTGATGAATAAAAAGGGTGCAGCCACTTGTAAGAAGAAATGTAGTAGCTTCAGCAGCTAAATTAGTGAGTTTAAATTGAACATATCAGATTGTTGGCTGATGGAAAAGGATCAGAGTAATAAACCAGAGCCTCAAGTTTCCCAGTTCCTCCTCTGCACTGAATGCTCTGTTAGCATGCAGTGTACCCATTGGTTTCAGTGAAATTAATTCTCGTATTAGATGCTATTTAATGTGGGTAAGTGAAACGGAAAAGAAGCTTGAAATTATCCAACAGCATTTTTACAGGCAACCTCTGCTGCAAAGGTATGGTTTGACTAAGTGTTGGACATCTCTCCCCTCAAAGGTGATCCCTGTGGCACTGAGGTGTTACTTGGACAACTGCTAATGCTCTTTGCCCAAAGAAAGGGAAGATTGGGATAGCCTGTAAACTGTCTTACATTCATTTTGGAAAAAGACAGAATGAGATTTTTATTTTTTTGTCTTGCAGAGTAAAGGAGATTATAGATTTCTTCAAGAGAACATACACAGGCACTTTTTTTTTTTTCCCCAGACAGACACTTCCCTGCCAGTATGAGACATGCTGAATAATTTGGTGACTGCTAGGTTCTGTTGTGGAGCACGTACTGAATTCTATAGGATTTTTTTTCATGGAGGTGCTGTAGCATCATGCTCTATTCCTACTGTGCATAGAAGTGAAATTGCTAGCAAATAATTAAACCTCCTACTCCTACCTCACAAAAACCTGAAAGACATTGATTTCAGGTTAAAAAAAAAAAGTTTGAAAATCAGATTATGTATTGTAACAAGGAACCAGTAGCCTCTGAGCATCAATTTTTTGAAAGTGCGGAACTGATCCAAACAGTTCTTTTAGAAAATTAAATCGCTATTTTCAAACAAAATATTTTTACTGTATCCTCATCACACTTGTTTTCAGTGATCCTAATGTGGCACTCTGCGTACTTACAGCTCATGTATATATTTAATGACCAGGATCTGATAGGTTTGCATCAGTTCTTGATAATTAGAATTCCAGGTCCTCACAAGACTGAGCAATTCTTTGAATTTTTTTTTTCACAATTTATTAGAAAACAAACAGCTGTTGGAATTGGGGCTACCTAGTGCAGTAAATAGTGTTTGTTAGTGCAACGTGCGAGTGGTTACAACATCATCTAAATGAGAAACTCTATCAGCAGGCAGCAGTGATAGGCTTGTCTCTTTTTATTGACAAAATAGAACTGACATCACCGTATTTACCTAATTAAGAAGTCTAAATTGAGAGCTTAGTTACCTTAGGCTACCTAAATGGTTAGCCTTCGGACGTGCCTCTCTCTCTATTGATCAGATAAAGAGCTTAATCAGGTTCCTAAGCCAGGTAGCTCAGCCAGGCAGGGCTTGTGGAAGGGGTGATATTTTTTTAGTTAGACAACGCGCAGCGTCATCTCTCTGGGGAGGATGTACGGCACCCACATTTCAGGTGTGTCACCCGAGCAGTTGCTGCGTGTCCAGGGATCTCTGCAGGCCGGTGCTCTTCGGACCTCCTTGGGTTGGAGCTCCCAGGGAAAACCACTGGCGAGGAGCTTGTATGATGCCCGTCTTTTGGCACCAGTAAGCGACTGAATTGGAGGCCTCGGAGGAAACCCGCCCTGCTGTGGGAAGCAGTGATGCAGCATTGGCACGCGTTCTGCTGAGCCTCGCCGAACCGGCGCCAGGGGCCTTCTGAAGGGGCTCTGTATTCAAAGCGACATCTCGCAATTGAGATGTATTATTTCACTTTGGTTACTTCAGGGCGTTGTAAATCTTGATTTTTTTCAAGAGACTGCTGGCTGCAGAAGTCTGTACTCCCTTGCACATCGCTCAGCATGAAGGATTGTATATGATGTGGCCGTGGCAGATCATTGTAACTGAGGCAGCAGCAAGTCCATGCAATCAACACAGTCCTTCAGTTCCCATCCAGCATCTCAGGTCTCCCAAAACTCAGTGTTACAGCAGTGGTTGCAAGGCCCGTTTGATTTGTAATTCTCCCTCTGTCTCTGTTCATGGTTTTCAAAGTCTGGTTTCCTCTCCCAGACCTTTTGCATTAATCCTGCATAGTTACTGCTTCTCTTTGGTCTCTTGCTGCTCTAAATCACTTCCCTTTGCACATTTACTGATGCAACTACCTTGATTTAGCAAGATTGACAACTTTTGTTTTGTTCTCAGTGAGAAATTGAAGAGTTTTGGTTTGGTAAGGGTGTTTTCCTCCTGGGCAGAGGAAAAGACCTAACGCTTGTGGGGTGCATCAAGCACAGCATTGCCAGCTGGTCGAGGGAAGGGATTGTCCTACTCTTCTCTGCCCTGCTGTGGCCTCACCTTGAATACTGTGTACAGGTTTGGGTGCCACAATATCAGGACATAGAACCATTAGAGTGTGCCCAAAGGAGGGCTATGAATATGATGAAGGGTCTGGAGGGGAAGGCGTGTGAGGAGCGGCTGAGGCCCCTTGGTTTGTTCAGCCCAGAGCAGAGCAGGCCGAGGGGAGGCCTCATGGCGGCCTGCAGCTCCCTCACGAGGGGAGCGGAGGGGCAGGCGCTGAGCTCTGCTCTCTGGGGACAGCGACAGGACCCGAGGGAACGGCATGGAGCTGGGACAGGGGAGGGTCAGGTACACAAAAGGGGAGGGAAAGGTACCCAAAAAAAAAAGTACATAAAACAAAAACAACAACATGATGGAAATCAGGCTATAATACTACAAGGGATTATAGTTACAGTAATTTAGGTTTTTGTTCTTCTCCATGGATAAGTTTCTGTTATGGTTCTACTGGGATTTCCAGTAGAAGAGGAGGGTCTGGTACTTTAGGAGGTGAAATCTAGTGATATCTAGGGCACATAAAAGAAAATAGAAGATGAGTCACACAGTGGACAAGTTCTTGAGGCATCACTGTGAAGCATTGCTGCTTTCAGACTGGAATGCACAATTTTCACCCTAAAGAACTGAAGCAATTTTTTTGTTTTTGTTGCGAAAGCTGTAATTTTGGTTGAAAAGCTTCTCCTGCATGTTTTATTTTGAAGGTTGAGGATCTGAGACTGAAATTCATAGGCTAACTGCCAAGTCTATGTTGGTCTGAGCTAAAGCGTTGTATATTAACAGAGTATGTTGCAGTATTTAAAGCTGTGAATCTGAATTTTACAGCTCAGGCTTATCTTCAGTTGTGGTCTGAATGGATTCTGCATACATTCATTGTAAGGCAAAATTATTTTTTCTTATTACGGGGTCATTCTGTCTGACCCTGCTGTAAACCTTTCCTGTCTTTCTTGCTTGAAAGTTGTAATACATGGTGGTCGCCCTACCACGCATGTGCAGCCATGTTAGGAGCATCAAGACACATTTTCTGCAGGTAGAGTAACTGACCACTATCCACACATGCTTTAATCACAGAGGAAAAGCAGAATTACATGTAATCTTCTTCCATTCTGAAACTGTTCTCCCTTTTTCTGGAAGAAGGCAGAATGGTGATCACAGAGAGTGACTTTAATCACAGGAGAGAAGTCAACCTACAAGATGCCTGTTGTTGGTGGAGAAGAGCAGTCTTCTCTGCAGTGCTTCACAACCTGACCTTAGCTTGGGCTTGAGATCCCTCTCTGGAAGTGTTCCTCTCCACTGACAAGGGCAGGAGATGCTCTTCTGTCACACTGCCTGTGTGACTAGCTTTCCCAGCCTCTCCATGCCCCACGGTGGCCAGCTGGCAACAACTCTGGAAAAGCGAGGGCTGCATCTGTCCCACCCTGCCAGGGGAAATTCTGGAGTGCCCAGATGGCCCCATCAATAGCTTTCTTTATATGCTCTGCTTTCAATTTTCTTCTGCTGTCATTTGCACCTTGTCTTCAGTAAAATAAATAGCAGGGGTGGGTTCACAGCTCCTGCTCTGTTCCTCAAGTCAGTCAGCAGTGCTTCTGCACAGCACAGCTGAGAGCTATCATCTAACTTGGGCTGAGCCCATTTTGTAGTGTTCTACCTTTTCCTGGCTGGAACTCAGGAGTCATGACATTATATATGAACTCTGGGGACTTCAGAGGCTGTAACTATAGAAGAGGTGTTGAAAGGGCTTTGGATTGGAATGGAAGAACCTCATTAAAAAATTATCTTTACCTCTGCCATTAAAACTTGTTTTGTGTGAGGACATTTATATAGCTTACCTCCTTTTCAACAGTTATTCAGGCTCCTGGCTGGGAATGCAGGAGTTTTAAACTCTTGTGAGTCAAATGCAAGTTCATGCTTGATACCATAATAAATAACTGCCGTTGTTAATCCCCTGTGGACACTTCTTAAAGTTGAATCTGATCAAAACGCTACACCCTTCATTCATAAATCCCCTTGGAAATGGAAAAGCATTGTTTACTCCTCTGTAAAAGACAGGGAAATGCAGAAGGGAAATGATTTGTCCAGAGAACTCAGCAAGCCTCTGATAAAGCTGGGGATATAAATTTATTTAAAGTTCTTATCTATTATATTTTCCACCAGGCTGTACCAACTCTGGAAGAGCTGTTTCTTTCTCCCCAGACTTAAAAAGATTTTAACTTTTGAGAACAAACTATTTGAATTGACATAAAAGGTAGAAAATCAAAAAGTACTTCTGTTTTTATTAGGTTTTCTGTCTTTGTCTAACCAATCCTGAATTCAGTGGTTGTGTAAGCACTGTAAACAGTTAAAGAGCTCAGTCCTTCCTTGCTGTAAAGAATAACTGGGGACTTGATGGTAACGATTCATTTTTTTCAATAAAGGAACTAAAGCTTGCCATACATCGATTCGCTGAAACTGCAGAGCCATTTCTGAAGTGTTTTCATAAGACTCGCTGTTGTAGCACATTCAGAGCTCCTCTTCAGATGCAAAAGTTCCTAAAGTGTTTGGGAAAACAATATCAAACAAAGCAGGCTGGACCCGAGAGAGCTTGTGGCTGGAAACATGGGTGCTGGAGGTGCCAGAGAGCTGAGAAATGGTTTGTGTTGCAGAAAAAAATACAATGAAATGTTGGATTGGGATTTTTCCCTGCAGTAGTGTGGGAAGAAACATTGGCTGTAAAATTCCTCCGTATGGTAATGGAGGCATACGACCTGTAATCTTTCTGTTACTCAGTCAGTCACTGTGACTGGCCCATTTGTAGACTACAAAGCATTTAAATGATGACAGTTGTGTTAGGGAGCAACGGACATTGTTAGCCCACTGTGTTGATAGAGAGCAGGGAGATAAGAATAGCTACCAGTCTTCAGTGCTTCCCACATTTATTTTAGGTTTCGGACACCTCTGCACATTTTGTGGACAAGTAGCTGTGTTGAAAAAAGTGGAGGTACGAGGGCAATAGTTATCTTAGCTCTTCTTTTTCCCCTGAGAAACTGATGTACAGCACAGCCCAAGAGGGTGTTGGCTGATGAAAGCCAGGCGGATGTGAGGTGTTCCCTGGATTTGATGTCAAGGAGCCTGCTGGCCGAGAGGAACCGGACGGAGTCTGGAAGCACAATGAATGAACGAGTGAGTGAATGAATATCACCAGCGTGCACTTCCACTGCGCCCTCCTGCTGCTCTGGGCTCCTACCATACCCAGAAGCACTCTTGTTTTTCTGCGACATGCTGAGGTTATAGTAGACTCTTAGAAAACAAACAAACAAACACTAGTTTATTGCATGTTTAGGTATAATTTTCCATTCATGTTTCATTAAATTATTTTATCTTTGGAATTATCTTTCGTACTTCACAGAATCGCAGAATGGTTTAGGTTAGGAAAGGACCTTAAAGACCATCCCGTTCCAACCCCCTGCCATGGGTAGGGAAGCCTCTGCTAGATCAAGTTGTCCGAAGTCCATCCAGGCTGGCCTTGAGCACTTCCAGGAGTGAGGCATCCACAGCTTCTCTGGGCAACCTGTTCCAGTGCCTCACCACCCTCACAGTAAAGAATTTCTTCCTAATATCTAATTTAAACCTACCGTCTTTCCGTTTAAAGCCATTCCCCCTTGTTCTCTCTCTACACTCCCTGACAGCTCCCTCCCCAGCTTTCCTGCAGCCCCCTTTAGGTACTGGAATGCTGCTGTGAGGTCTCCCTCGACCCTTCTCCTCTCCAGGCTGAACAACCCCAACTTTCTCAGCTCCTCTTCATAGCAGAGGTGCTCCAACCCTCTGATGATCCTTGTGGCCCCTTGTTGTTTGTTCAGTTATACGCAAGTTTTAATACAGCTTTGAGGATTACTCATCCTGTAGCTTTTAAACCCATTATAGCAGTATCTTAAACAATGGGACTGCTGCTTGTTTTCTATTTGTGTCTTTAGAGGGAGAAGCATGTGCCGTGAAGTGTTTTAACCTATCCAAAGTGTTAGCCTGAATTCCAGACTGGGCTTCTTACAGCAGACCAAACCTCACTCTTAAAACCTTAACAGCCCTGTATTTCCAAGAAGTTCTTATCTGTGTCTCAGTTCTGTAGCTTATTTGTAACTAGCCAAAAATGAAGTAAAGTGGGAGGAAAAAGAGACTGGAAAAACAAGAGGGTGTCTCAAGCAGTGTTCTGCGACTGAGTGGACTCTTGGCATCTGTCCCTGACCTTGCCACTGTTTCCCCTCAAGTAAATCACCTGGCTGTATTTCCTCATTCATAAAATGGTTATAACAACACCCGGAGACCTCACAGAAGTGTGTGTTTGCAAAATAAGGTTAATATTTGCAGTGCCTTTCAGTGTAGGAGTAGAAGGCGTTTAAGTGTTATAAGGGATTATATGAAGAGGAAAAAAAAATGTATGTTTTAGGAAGGAGAAACAAAAACCTAAGAGAAATGCCCGCTTTTATCCTCTTCTTTTAATTTCCGCATGGAAAGTAAGGACATGAAGTATGTATATGTGTTTTTATTTACATATGTGTATTAATGTATTTTTGAGTATTACAGCAAATGCAAAGAGTTTGTCTTCTCATTTTGGGTAAACAGGAACTTAACACAGGAGGAAGAGGTTGGATTCGTTATGGACTTACTCTAAAAGAAGGGCAACCAGTTTCATGTGTATTTTGTTAGGAAATTAAAAACCATGTAAACTTTGCAAGGCTTGGGGCAAGAAAAAAAAACATCATGAAGCTTTAATGTTGAATTAGGTAACTGAGTAAGAGCAACGCTTAGAAGAAGAATCACTGATCACTGGGCTAGTATTTATAAGCAGCAGGCTTTCTACCCTCTGCGTTCCTAAACTCATGCACCTTGGTCACGTCAGGCTGTTCTGACTTTGGTGCAGAACTGACCTGCTTGAATTCACAGAAAACCAAAGCAGAGGAGTCTCTGACAGTATGCGGTACCATGTTTCTTCCTTAATTCATTCATCTTTAGCCCTTGCAACAGAATCTGAGACCTAATTTTAGGTAATAATCAGGGTAAATGTCAAACCAGGGAGAAGCGACAGCCTGTTCTTCTGTTGCCACTGGAGTCCGGGATATCAATTTTTGTTTCCTTTTTGCGTTTCTGACCTATAAAACTTCCAGTGTACAGTTTAGGGACCTTCCCATAGGGCATTCTCAGTCTCTCTGTTGTGATAACACACGGGGATGATTTTCTCTTTTTAGCATGGTTTGTATATTTAATGCTGCTGCGGCAGGCACTAGCTAGTGGTGCTCTTATTTTTTCATATCACTGCTCTCAGAGTAATTTTTTTTGACGATTCTCCCCCCCAACACCCAAAAGAAGACAAAAAATCTCCTACTTGAATCTCTGGACTAAAGCACATTTTTGGTTGTTTAGTGGTTAGGTACACAATAATTTCTGGGCCAAGATTATGATTCACAGTGCGAGAATTTTACCTTGAACAGGCACACAAGCTGTCTATAGTCTGGAACAGAATTATTGTTACTAGTATGTTTATTAATACAGTGTGCATTACTTTGTTTAGAGGACATGTCACTGCCCTTCTGCTGAGTGATTGCAAATTTCAAGCCTTTATAATTAACTTCTTATCAGAACATAAATCAATGTCACTAGCCGAGGTAACTTCTGAACATGACTTGCATAAACCTGTCGCTGAGCAGGATTCATCAGAACCGCATTTGTTCCTGATCAAGGAATGGTAATAACTTAGAGATGACAAGTCCTACCAAGGTGAAGTATTTAAAGACTACCACCTTACCCTGAAATGATGATCTTACAGCCTGGGAGCTGTTAGTGGGGTCAGTTGTCAGCAGGTTTGCTGAGAAATATTTGCAAAATAAACCCTCCTGGTTCTCCTTCCCAAAAGTGACCGGTGGTGGAGCAGTCCCAGAAGTGAAAGCCATCAAAAGCAGAAAATGGGCCTGGGGCAGGGTAATGAAAATAAAGATGCAAATAAAAACACACAATTTCAAAAATCTTCTAACTTGTATTTGGGTTACAAATGAAAATCTTGTGACAATGCTGCACTGGATGATCCATGTCTTTTTTTTTTTTTCCCCTCCCCGGAGAAGATTCATGGCTTTTGGATTTAAAAGTCAAGGAACGCTGTTTTGCTGAACCATTCTTTTACTGCTCCTTACGAAGCACTGTTTTCTAATTTAGAAATGCTTCTTTTGGCTGAGCTAAGGATGGACTCCATGGCTGCCTCTGCATATGAGGAGGGTGCTTGGGACCCTTTTACTCTGAGAGGTCACAGCTCCTGCACGATCTTCTACTAGCTGCTTGCTGAAGAGCTGGGGAGGCAACTTAGAAAAAAATGAAATTAACATACCAAAGATTTTGAAATTGTGGTATGTCATATACAACAGAAAATTGTATTAACTAAAATGTTAGATCATAATGTTAAAAACCTCAGGTCAAATTGCATTTTTTTTTTCTTAGTATTCAAAATGTTTTCAAACAAATCCTTATTGCTTGTTTTTAGTCAGTATTGGGGTTCAGAAGTTTATGTTGTTATAGAATCATTCTGGTTGGAAAAGACCTCTACGATCATCCAGTCCAACCTCTAACCTAGTACTAAAGTCCACCACTAAACCACGCTGCTAAGTTCTACATCTTCATGTTTCTTGAAGGCCTACAGGGATAGGGACTCAACCACCTCCCCTGAGCAGCCTGTTCCAATGCTGCACAACCCTGTCAGAAGAGAAATGTCTCCTCATTTCCAACCTGAGCCTCCCCTGGCGCAACTTGATGCCATCCCCTCTAGTCCTATCACTAGTTACCTGTGAGAAGAGGCCGACCCCCAGCTCCCCACACCTTCCTTTCAGGCAGTTGCAGAGAGCAATAAGGTCACCCGTGAGCCTCCTCTTCTCCAGACTAAACACCTCAGTGCCCTCAGCCGCTCCTCACAGGACTTGTGCTCCAGGCCCTTCACCAGCTTCGTAGCCCTGCTCTGGGCACGCTCCAGGGCCTCGATGTCCTTCTGGTACTGAGGGGCCCAAAGCTGAACGCAGTACTCGAGGTGCGGCCTCACCAGAGCTGAGCACAGAGGGACAATCACTTCCCTGGTCCTGCTGGCCACGCTATTTCTGATACAAGCCAGGATGCTCTTGGCCTTCTTGGCCACCTGGGCACACTGCTGGCTCATATTCAGCCGGCTGTCGACCAGCACCCACAGGAGCAGCTTCCAGCCAGTCTTCCCCCAGCTTGCGGCGTTGCTTGGCCTTTCCAGGAATAGGTGTATGGATGATCAGACAACTTTTGCAGAGGATGGTAAGGTTTTCTGGTAAGGTCTGCAAGGAACTCAAGATGCTTTGAGTGAGAAACTAAAAAGATACAAAATAAACGTGCCAGTGGATATAACATTGGCTTTTTGAGTAGAGGGCTTTTGCTTTCTGTTGGTATTAAGATGGACTGGTGTTAGCCCTACTGTAAGTGATGTTTTTATCAGTGGAAAATGATGTAAAAAAGACTGCAGATGATAAAAAGAAATAGTTCTTAAATAAGGGGTCTCATCCAGTAGGTCATTGATGCAGAGTAATAGGGATCACTCCATAAAATGGTCACAAGCAAATACTATATTTAGATTTCTATAAGCCCCTTTGTTCTTCCACGCAGGACATTATAAAGAATGAAGTCTGTGCTTACAGATAAGAGGACTTGTGACAAGGAAGCAACAACACTGAAAAAAATCCTGGGGAGTGGTGGCTGATTATTGACTGAATGCAAGCTCTTTTGCGCAAAAGCTGGCTACAATCCATGAATACACAAACAGGAGCACTGAGGAAAAGGGGGGAGGTTCAGAGGCCTCACACTCCTATGACTTCCAAAAATTGCGTGCTCCGCTTTGTAGTCCACAATTCAGGAAAGAGACACGAGGGTGGTGGTGGTTGGGAAACCTGCGTGCACTCAAAATGCTCGGTTTGTTCAGAAAATGTTAAGGGATGCTTTGGGGAGCATGGGGAACAAGAAAATGACAGGACAACTAAATTGTTTCATTAGTTTGTGAAGATATATTAAGGCGTCATGCCTGGAAAGTGAAATTTTACAAGTTCACCTTAAAATAAGGCATTCATTTGAGCTGGAAATACTGATTTATTATTGAACACCGGTCAATAATTACAGTCAATTCATCGCCCTGAGACATCTTTAAATCAGCGCTAGTTCAAACAGGAATTATTTAGTGAAAATCCTGTAGCCTGCATTAAAGTAGGAAGTCAGATGAAGAGATTGCAAGAATCACTCCTAAGTGCATTAATTGATAGTTCTGTCGTGTATTTTGGAAGCATTGTTTGCATTCTCTTTTAATGCTCTTCCTCAGGTAGGTCAGTCTTAGAGGCTTCAGACCATTCCTAGGGTCATAGATTTTAGGGCTGGGCTGACAATTAGTCTGACTCACCCAATAATACCAGCATTTGAGCTTGAATTCGTTTGCTTCCCTAGGCTTAATCATGTCAATTACTTTTCCTTTTTTTTGTATTTCACTTTTTGCTTCTTCAGAGTTTCCTTGTGCTTTTCTGTATATCTATGGATGAAAATCAAAAATGGAGTTGATAAAAAATATTATCTGGTTTTTTTCAACTTCTCCTTGGCTTTATAATGGTCAGATAAAGGCTTTGCCACACATGAAATTTACTGGCACCAGAGGACAGTCAGCACTTTGCAGGAGATGCTTCATATCATGAAAAATGAGCTGGTGCAGAGCTCTAAAACCATTTGTAATTCATGTGTAGTCTGGTTGCCAGCTTGCACTGGGCGTCCTTAGAATTGGTCACTTCCCTAAAAAGTACTTGGAGCATATTAAAAAGTGATTAACAAAATGACTAATCAATTCCAGAAGGTAATATTACGTCTCCCGCAAAGTCATTCTCCATACGTATCCAGAGGGCTTAATTAAGCTTTTACACCGCTTTGGTTGATATGATTTTTTTTTAGATAGTTCTTAATGTGCATGAAAAAAAAAAAGAGCTGCATTAAAACAGATGGATATTCAACTTCAGGATATTTCTTGAGTGTGGGGATTACTCGGCAGAAACCTTTGATCTGTGCTCTGAATCTGGCCAGATAGTTCTCTCTGTAAAAATAGGTGAGAGTTAGAAATCCCCGGCAGAAGACAGCGGCATCCATGAGACGGGAGCTTTCTGTCACAATCTGTAACGTGCAGAAATATTTGCAGCTCGGGAAGATTGACAAGCCAGCGTGTGCTGTTCAGGGTAATGAAAGCTGTTTGTATAAATCCCCTTGCAGCGATCGTGTCTCATTTAATTGACATCCCACCAGCTTGCGTTTTTTTGTTTTTCTCGAAAACTTCATTTGGCTGAGTTTTCTGGAAAACCCTGCGTTACCAATTCTGCAGGAGCAAAGCGAGCTCTCATGTTGCTGTTATTTTCGGGGCCTAATTTTAGCCCCGGGCAGCATTGTCCTGCCTTCAGCCCTGCCACCGTGCTCCCACACACGGGACGGGCGCGCGGTTGTATGGGCTGGTGCGTCGCGGGCACATCGGGGCTGTATCGCCTTACAAGAAAACCCTGCCTTGGCACACGGCTTTCACAGTTTATGCTGTTAAGCATACCTCAAGGACATCTGTGTATGGTAAAAATAAAAATAGCCCCACTGGAAAGAACATGGAAAAATTCTCCACAGAGTGACTATAAAATAAAGCGATCACGTCTAAAAATATGATGGTACCCAACGCAGAAGTTCACCTTGCTTTTCAAGTCCTTTGGACACCCGAGGCTAATCTGGGCCGGCAGAGGACCCAACGGGTAGCCTCACAGCTGATGGTGGTGGTATCAGTGCCACAAATCATAGTCATGGAATGGTTTGGGTTGGAAGGGACCTAAAAGGCCACCTGGTCCACACCCCTGCCGTGCTCAGACCAGGCTGCCCAAAGCCCCATCCAGCCTGGCCTTGAGCACCTCCAGGGATGGGGCATCCACAGCTTCTCTGGGAAACCTGTGCCAGTGCCTCACCACCCTCACAGTAATGAATTTCTATCTTGAATTTAGTCTAAACCTACCCTTTTTTAGTGTACAACCATTAAAATTCTAAGTTCTAGTTTGGGTTGAGCACGAATATCTTAAAGTCCACTCATAAAATACAGCCTTATTCCATAAATGCTTTGGGTGTAAGATTTTTCAGCTGATCCTGTAATAGTTTTAAGTAGAAATGAGACCTGCTTTGTGTATTTCCTAGATGGAATTGCCTAGCGATCAAACCAAATGCACAGCAAAACCTCTGTGAAAGATTGAAGTTCCCTTGTCTGTAACGCCACACAGTGATAACTCTCTAATGCAAATCCACCTGTAGCCTTGGTTTTACGGTGCACCGGTCCTGTTTTGAATTTTCTTCTTGAAGTATATATTCATCATTATTTTGAACGCAATGCAACCATCCTTTGCTTGTGTTACAGTAACCCCTAGAGGTCCCACCGGAGGGTTCATCACGCCACGCGCAGCTGACATAATGAGGTGCATTTTATTTAGCGCCTTTGGTTCCCTGTACCCCAGTGCTCGTGATCCATCATTTCTTTTGTCAGTGAATAGTGAGATAATGAGATAGCAGGTTGACAAGGGCAGAAATAAATTTGAGTTTAGGATGACTGATGGGCCTTGTGAGCAAGTTCAGCTGAGGAGGACCTCCATCTGTTCGGTGGGCATTGCTAGGTCAAAGCTGACTCAGAATTAGTATTTATGAATGCTCTGTCAAAATGTAAGCATAAAGAATGATAAATGTCTTAACTAACACACATATTAACTGATATTTTCCACTTACCAGTATTTCTTAAAATATCGACACCCTGGAGTTGAAAAGAACAATCCTGGAAATATCACTGGATCAGAATTATGGCTGCCTCTTGTCATTCAGGGTGTTCTTCATCCCAGATAATAAAAATACGTGTTTTGTACAATGTGGACGTGGTAAGGTTTACAGTGTTCTTGCCTGTCCATTTTGTTGTTTTAAGAACTGGGTTTTAAGTGATAAATGTCATGCAGGTTTTCACACACTGTTGCAGTTTAGGATGTTGAACTTCTTTAATGAACTGTCTGGATTTGGGAGTGGTGGTAATTACTCTAACTTTGTAGTTGTAGTTGTGCTCTCTGGGGAAAGTTTAAGGAAATATGTAGTGATGACAGGTTTTTAAAATAATTGAGTTGAAATCAAAGAAATCAGATGCCCAGATAAATTTGAAATTCCCACAGAATGATTATTGGATCTTTAGACACCCGAATATCTTCAAATACATGCATTTTATGTTGTGTTCACATGCAAAAATTATGCTTTTTGTAGGTAGCGTAGTGTTTTCTGTCATGAGTATGCTGATTGGAACATTGTGGACGCATTGAGAGAAACTTGTATCTTCGACCAGCATTTCTGTATGAGAGGAAGTGTGTGTGAGACCAGATACTGCATTCTTATAGACATTACATTTTTAATCTGTTTAATACATACTGCATTTTGTATACATTTGTGTTTAAAGGAAGATTGTGTGCTGCTCTGTAGCAGGCACAGAGTGTTTCTGAGCTTTTACTGGGCTTTCAATGCTATGAGTCATGGAGACAGGGGAGTATTAAACATTTCTGGCTGCATTAAATGAACATTGGTCCCATTTGGCTTGCAACTTTAAGTACTTAATAGTTTATTTAATAAAGATTTTGACTGGCCTTTATTATGTATATGCGTGTGATTCACAGGCTTAGGAGATACCACACGTTCAGCCTCCAGCTCGAGAGGATCCCACGCTGGAGATGAGCACGGCGTAGCTCTTCAACAACGCCCCAGGCCACGTCTACATTTCAGCACAGTAAGAGGGGTCAGGAGCAGGAGCCGTACGAGCCACAGCTTCTGATCGCAGGCTTGCCCCGCAGGCAGTCTGCAGCCTGCCCGTTCGGGTGCGCTAAGGTGCCTGGCGGAATATTAAACTGCCAGACAGACTTAGACAGAGAGTCCCCCGGGCCGCGCCTGGGGCTGCACTTGTAGCTTCGCCGTCTGAATATAGAGTACGTCTGATCCAGAGGGCAGCCTTTGGGTGACCCCGGAATGCGATGTGGAAATACCCATAAGTCTCAGAGCACAGACGGCTCTCTGAGCTGGAAAGTTAGGTCGCAGATACACTGCTACGAAGGAGAGAGAGCGAGCGAGCAATTTCAGCTAAGGAAACATCCATGACCTCTACGTGCCCCAGCTATGATTTTGTGGCTCTCCACTGGTGATAATCCATGTTGGCTCAGCCCCCAGCTGGGATCAGACAGGTCAGCTCCAGCTTTGAGACTTCTGACTGGGGAGCAGAAACAGCTCTGAACACGAGGAAACGAGCAAAAAGCTTTAGAGTTAGTCTGAGAAAGGTTGCGTGTGGCTTGGCGGTGGCTTGGCCACACACACAAGCCGAGTTTGGGAGCAGCTTCCTGACCACACCACGTTGTTCACGCAGCAGAATCCAGGCTATGTATCAGGGTGTTCACTCAATTTACAAATTTATGGGTGGCTCTAGAGCCAACCACAGAACTTGCTATCGGCCTCACCAGGCAGAGTAGTCGTCTGTTGGGCAGAGTGAGAGCCTGCTGACAAGAATATCCAGTGTGTGATTTAGCTTCTGCAGATGGCCAGGACATGCCAGGCTCATTTCTTGCATGGAGGTGCCAAAGGGAGTGAAAGCAAGGAATTTGATGGGCACTGCAGAGCAGTTGCAAGGAACACCCTCCCGGTGCCCTGCAATGTAATGTGAGAGCCACGCGAGGCAAGTGGTGTTTTATCTATGACGACGCTGGCTTGCATTTGCTTTATGGGTCTCTTTAGGGCTACGTAGGAAGAGTATTTATGTCCCTCTTGAAGGCTGAATGTTGCTGCAATTTGTGAGGTTTGTGGGGTTTTGCTATTGATTTTTTTTTTTGTAGGAGAAAAGGTAAATAGCAAATTATTCACTTGCACACCCTGCCATAATTTGGGCTTCAGGACTCGTTGTTAAAGCTAAAAGTGACTGAGAAACAGAAGATATTTCATTATTTAACCTTCCAGTGAAGGAACCTCTTTTATTCTTTTTTATGTAACTGCTTTATCTGAAAAATTCTGTACTCTTCTATACATGTGAAATTTGGATTCCAGTTCTGTAAACATGGGTGTGTAGGAAGAAGGAGCAAAACTGCTCTTTAAATAGTTAAAAATAATGCAATAAACCTCCTGTACTTAAATGCTACAGGACGTGGCCATTCATTTCAAGGCCCTTTTTGCTGGAGATCTGTCCTTCTCCAGTGATGGTGGCAGCTCTTGGGCTTCAGATATTGACATTAAGGAAGGCACAGCTGGGGAGATCTTCAGGCTGACTTTATCCACCCCAGTTTTATGGGTGGAGTGACAAGATCAGTGCTCGAAAAGTAAGGAACGAGCTCGCTATTTCTGGTTGTCATCACAACTAAACAACAGCTTTAAAGATCCTTTGTTTGCTGTCACTGCAGGTGCTTTTGAGGCAAAGTTCTGCTCCCAAACACCCCCCACGCTATAGATGTACCCACCTTTTTTTTTCTTTTTTTGATAGCGTTGTCATTGTTTCAGGAACAGAGAAAAGAGAATTTGATTATATTTGTATCCTAGCATCATTCAAGAGCTCCGTTGTGCTTAACTCTGCACAAACAGATGAAGAGAAACTGTTACCCCCAGACAGCTAAAGGAGGTTGACAACAAGGAACAGAGGAAGAAAGGATGCAGTCAGAGACATATGTATATCTTACTATCATATATATCTTACTATTATATGTATCTTACTGTTATATATATCTTGCTATTATATTTACTTCCTATTTCAAAGGTAAATAAAGTAAGAGACATCTCTCAGCCAAGTCATCCCATCACTAACTCATTTCTCTTTGATGTTAGGACACGCTTGGGTGCTGAGGAGAGATGCTCAGAGAGAGGTGGCCTCAGGGAGATGCTCAGGGAGAAAGAGAGCATTCGGGGTATGCATCACAAGAGTCAACACCTCCGCAGGTCTCCGAGATCATTTTGTTTATTTTGGAAGCGTTTAAACCCCCTGGCAGCCCTTCCTATTCTAGCTTCAGAGAGAGGTGGTTGTGCCGTGGTGTGTACAGTATGAAGGCACGGCTATTAATACAGGATTTTTTTTTTTTTTCCCTGGGGAAAGGGAGGACTGCATGCTACAGTGTGTGTGCAAAGACAACCCGCACCGCTGGCGGCATCGCCCTTGAGTCATCCTGTCCCGGGGAGCAGTCACTTCAGCGCTGCAAAGCCGCCATGGGCTAATCGTTATTAGAAGCACTTAAGGCACAGTCTGGCTCCCCCCTCATTTAGTCTCCCTCCACTTTAGGTCTGTAAATATTTGTGCTGTCAACATCTATTGTTGGCACAGAGGCATCAGAAGAAAGTTCTCCTAAGCCTTTGCATATTTGGCTCCAGGCCAGCATGAGTTAAACCCAAGCATCTTAGCCTCTTGCTGCCCCTGCTAATTCTTTTTTTTTTTTTCAGGAGTAAATGATGGCTCTCTTCGAGATAGGCTGGCATTTCCTGAGGGCAGGCTGGCACTCCCCCAAGGCATACTCATCTAATAGCATGTGCCAGTGCAAGTAAACAGCAGGATAGAAGTTTTTTCTTCCTTTTGTACACACCATCCAATTTGTTCCTTGGCACTTTCCCTGCTCCCAGGGAAGGATGGCTGTCTCTCTATACAAGCCACAGTTGGATTTTGTTTTTCCTTCCTTCCTCTAGCTGTCTGTAGCAGGCAGACCACATTTTCAAAAATGAAGGTTAATAAAAGTATTTCTTACTGCCCCTGCTGCAACATCTCTGCCGCCACTATTTGCAAGTTACCCAAAATGAGAAAATAAATTTGGATGAGTCAGGGAGACTGCTCTGACTCAGACTGTTTAATGTGGGAGTGTCTCAGGGTCATATACATTTCTATTAATATAGGGTCAAACGTGAGAAGGGAGCTCTGGTTTGATTTGCCTTTTTTTAGCAAAGTCACACCGATGCAGCAAACCCAGCCAAATTAAACTATAGCTGCAGTTAGCTTTGAATTTGGGTGAACCAAAAAATAAATAAAAATGCCAGCAATTATCTTAAGATAATGAAAGATTCATTTATTTTATTCTGTGCTCAGCCAACACACAAGGTTAGCGTGGTGGGGAATTTTGTACAAAGTCCTCCTTTCTTCTTGCAACCCCTGACTGATGTGACCATGTAGCATCAGCTGTACTGCTTTTGCAGGGACAGGAGTTGAAACCTAACTATTTTAGTACCTCACACACAGGTCGTTTTTTTTTTTCTTCGCACAAATGAAATCTCTATTGAACTCTGTTTCTTTAAAAGTGTTGATGCAAGGATACTGAGAGAGGTTAAATCATTTCTCTTTCCTCTCAGAGGGCTCTTGATGCAAGGACAAATGAAGAAAGAGTTTGGGTCCAGGTGTGCTGTTTAGTACAGCTGATAATAAGAAGTTGTGGGTACACGCTGTGTCTTTTGTGAGGCTTCCAAGGTTTAAGTCCTGGGTCCAGCAGAATAATGTGAGGCTCCATGTTAGAAAAAGTGACTGGTACAAGGATGAGAGCGTGTCAATTGTCTTGCTCCCAGGGAGGCAAATTATCTTTAAATACAGCAAGTGAGGAAAAAATAGAAAAAAAAAAAGTTGAGGAATCTATATTTAGGAGAGTAGAAAATGGTTATAGGAATACGTGTGGTGGGAAAATACCTGTATCCAAAAACTTGTATCTCTGGAATGGCCCAGTGGGAATTTCTCCTCAGCCAGGGCAAGCTAGCAGTGCTCCTTTGACCTTCTCAAGGTTCAACTGATTTACCCCAGCTTCAGATCTGACCTTCTGTGTCCAGATAGCAAGGTGGCATAGAACTGGAAGAGATCAGAGCAACACTTCCTAATCTCCCTGGAGGCTTCTGAAGCAGATAAGAAGGTAACAATCGTGCTTTGCATTCGTTGACACTTTAGCAGAGCAAACAGGATGTTGAAGGTGCTCCGAATGAGGTTGGAACAAGGAAATTCATGTCACCCTAAAAATGCAGGTGACACTGATTCCTGCTAAGCAACCAAACCAAGCCGTGGCCCAATGCCCTTAGTTGGGTAGCACCGTTAGCACAAAGACAGAAATAAAGATCATATCAGATCACCAGCCTAAAAGGCTTCTACAGGCTGCTAAACAAATTAGGGAACAGATATCATGTTCTGCTGGTCACTGGGACAAAGCCTGTCTGCTTCAGAGTAAAAACATACATTGTGCCATAGCTGGAAAGGCTCTCTGCGAACTTCTTGCCGTGTGTGAAAATCTGTGTGCTGAGCGAAGCGTTAGGTCATCTGAAAAAAATGACAGAAATCCGTAGTTTGAATTGGCGTCCCCTCTTTGTTAGGCAATAGCAAGAGTCAACACAGGTCTTGGAGCTCACCCAGAGGAAGTTTGGTATTTGGTTTGAACATGCACAGTGCATCTCTGAAATTCAAGCTCGACGTGGAAGCCAGACAGATATATTCAGACAGGCAGCCTGGACCTGCAGCCTGTGTTACATGACAGCCTGATGTCATGCTCTTAGCCTGTGAAGCGTTCGCAGCATAGCATTTGGAACAGAAACATCCTTGCAGCACCGCAAACAAGGGCTTTCTGTTGGTTTTTTTTCACTACCAGGGCTTCATCTCCAGCCATTATCAGATGATTAGATAAGGAACCTGGCACTGAGCTCAAGCTAATGCAAGAAAATACAATTGTATGTATCTGTGTGTGCACCAGCTCTGAAGAATTGATATTGCGTATGTGTTTATGGGAGATAGATATGATTCACCTTTCGGCTGCACTACAGCAGTGCCTGCATCGCTGGGCCCAGGGCCATGTCTGAGCTTTCTTGCTGATACAATTCTATAATTTTCCTTTCCTTCCTGTTCTTCCAGTCTTACTTGCAGCGGCAAGACTTAAAATGAAAACCAGGATCGTTGGATTTCTAACCAACAATACCTTGGGAGAAGCAGCTCGGGCTGCTCCGCTGAAAAAGTTGCTACAAGATGACATCATCTGGCAGCAGGCACCAAAACAAGGCTTGGTATTGCAGCAGCTAAAAATGGCAATCTGCAATGCACCAATATTTCGGTTTCGTGGTCCTGTAAAGCAGTTTAATTCAAAGAGACGCAACTAAACACTGTTCGTGTTCTGGCTTCTTGCAGGATGCACTGTGCCTGCATTATGCTCGTAATTTGGTGTAACAGAAGTAGAAAAAAATATTACAATGAGACAGAAGCAGGCTGTGATACTTGCTCCAAAAACGACTTCTCTGCCTAGTGCAATGTTGCAAATCCAAATAAAGCTGGTCTGTAAATCACTTGACACTACTTTCTTGTAAAGCCCCATTGAAGGAGATATTTCTGAAATTGTTCAGCAAAATGTTAATTTCGGATTTGCTATCTAGGAGTCTGGTGTGATGATCGACAGAGTCAGGTGCTCAGGTTTTTGCAGAAAAGGCTGTTTATGTTAAGGAAGCCACCTCGGTGCTAAGTACAGCTCACAGGAGGGCTTGCTGATTCATTTGCAGGCTGTGCAAAAATTTATATGTAGTATTTGCCTGGAAAATTGGCTCCTAAATACCAACCAGATTGGTCTTCGGAACATGTGACCATCTCTAAAAAGGCCATGAATAACGAGTGAAAAAGTAGAGTTCCATATGGACAGAAGGCAGTATATAATCCCACTGCTAGAAGGTAGGCACTGGGGCACGCAGCGCACAAGTGAAGCAGATGATGTATTGACTTAAAAAGGCAGAGCACACAAAAATTACCGAAATACGCGTAGATCAAGAATGTAGCTACCAGAATTGTCAGTCTGGCTGCTGGAGACCTCTTGATCCAGCAAATAATAATTTTTCTGAAGGCAGAGGAGAGGTTAACGTTGCAGGCTGGTGGAGAATAGCTGTCTTGCACTCCATCCATGAAGCCTGCATGGTGGTGCAGAAGTTGTTCAGAAACAGAAGCCGTGCCCACATGCCACAGCCTGCACGACACGGAGCTCTCAATGGAGCATTTTCAGAACTGAAGAATTTGTTCTTAGCAGAAATTGAGCTTTCCCCAACATACGGGCTGATGGAGGAGTGCAGCAGCAGCATAAGCAACAGAGAGAGCTTGCATGGCATTGCTGCAAAGCCAGCAGTCAGGAGAAGCCACAGGAACTGCCTGAGCACCCTCATCGTGCCACGATGCGTACAAGACAGAGGAACCAGCGGTGCAAAACAGAACAAACCCCAAATTCAGGTAAACCTTTCAGTTTACCAACAAGAAAATACAGCTGATGGTCTGGGCAGGGACTCCTGTATCAAAGAAAGGCTCAAAAAAATTGATAGCAATAATTGGGAAGCACATCATAGGCTATAAAGCACGGGTTTATTTGGAGCATTAGCAAAAGTCATGGACGTACAGATATCCTCATCAGAATTATGTGCCGGTAAAGACTGAGTGCTGATGACAAGCTGGTTCACATGAATCAAAGTGCCTTGTCTTCTGGGCAGATTATTAAGTTGTAAGCATTAAAACGATGTCAAAAACAGCGGTGGGTTTAGTGAAAAAGGTGGTTTTACTACACAGTGATATTTATTCTGCTAGGTGGATGCTTATAATAGCCGAAGTAGGAATGTGATATACGGTGCTGCGTGTCTCTAGGATACTGCCTGAGCCCACAGACTGCAGAGCACGTGAGATGCGAAATGAGATGCAGAGCATGCTTTCGTGTGGTTTGTTCCTGTTACAAGAGAGTTATGGCTTAAGCGTGCCTGGCTCTGTCCTTAGCGATCCTTGGGCACGTGAGCAGGCAGAAGCCCATAGGTATTTGGCTGTGTTAGAGAACACGGATTGCATATACCGAGAAATTTAAATTCTCTGCACCTTTTTTTCTTGAAAAAGCCACAACTAACTGTTTTTTTCCAGGAGAGATGTTTCTAACCATGTCAGGTTGGGGTCAAATCAGCAGTGCTTTTTAATTTTTTTATAATTAGATTACTTAAGTTCACTGGTTTTATGTAATTTTCCACTTTATTTCCTTTCTTTCCTGGCAACTATTTGATAACAGGAGCAACCAAAATACTTACGGTTCTGATGAATGATTTCCAAAGACTCAGCAGCCTGGGTGATTGCTGCCCCTGGGAGCTGGATGACTCGAACTCCCTGTGCTGGCAGCCAGTAAATCTGCAGCTACGTCTTTAAGCTTCAAAATGATACACGAAACTGAGACAGATAAACTCCCACAAACCTTGTTCTTTACTCCACAAAGCAGGAAAATGGAAGCAGCAGCCTAAATTAATGGAGCTTTGCTATGTTCCTTAACATTACATAGTATGGATTATACCTGAATTTTATCTGATATGCTTCCCATTCAGCGTGTTCTTCATGAATTTTAACTTTTCTCTTTAATGTTTTCTGCTTAACAGCTCTGTTATCTCGTAGATTGGATGTAGCTAAACAATATCTGGTGTTAAATAATTGGCAAGGTGGTGCAGTTCAAGAACTCCCTAGACCTCACAGAAGCTGAAATTAATTAGTTCGTATTAGTAATCTGAAAACAAAGCAACGTATTCTCAGTGGAATGAAACATTTCAGATGAACAGAAGGGATTTTTTTTTTCATTTTTGAACGGAAAGTGTCTCACTTTTTCATACCATTCAAGCCTGAATTGTATTTTCTTTGGAGTTTTTGATAAAATTGAACAGGAAAATCCCTTATTTTTCTGCAGAAAAACATCACTGGTTACTGTGCTCATGATTTGTGTGGGTTTGGCTACTTAATTGCTAGGAACAGATTTTTTCTTACTCCATATAGTAAGTTACTCACACAGGATGCTATTTTTTCAGTTACATTTAGTAAGATGATGAAGGATAGTGTGACCTGTGATAGAAGGCTGTCTGGGCTGTAACAATTCCTGTGAGTTGTGCAAGGTATTTACCATCTCTGTCTTTGCTTTTACAGACTATTACATTACACGTTTCACTATAGAGTCCAAAATCTTCTGAGTTTACATTGCTGGTGTAATAATACTTCTGTGTATGTAATGCTTCACAGTTAGGTCCTCTCTCAATTTGTTTGTTTTGTTTTCCACTCTGTTGTCCTGTTGAGGTATTTTTAGCAATGTTTATCTTGGTTGTTCGTGTCTATGAACTGACTGCTATTTCTGTTTGTGGTGTCTACGCTGACTTAATTTACAATGTCTTTTCTTTGCTGTAGTCCTGAGTGTGAAAATGCTTCTGCTTTGGGAAAAAACATTATAGCCTGTGCAGTCCATTCTCAGGCTTCTGCTGAAATCAAGGGGAACTCTGTCTAAAAATTGCAGAGACAAACCCTACACAATGTCAGACACGGTTGATCTAAGAAGACCAAGGAGCAAGGACGCAGGTCTTTTCCTATCCCGCTGACCTCCCTACTTACTACATCCTTAGTCTTCTAACTTCATCATTCTCCATGCCCAGCTTCCATCCAGGTTGAAGAGAAGGCATAGAGAGTGCTCCTTTTGAGTGTTTGATTGTCCAGTGATGAAAATACCATTGGAAAAGGTGAAGGACGTGGGTTCTCTGAGATGTTTCCCCTAAAACATTTATTTTGCATTCTCCTTGCTTCTTCCCTTCATTAGTCCAAAACATGAGTGGCTTGTTAAGTAGATGAAAATAGATACAGGCACTTGGAAATTCCTATTGTTCTCCGCAGAGACGACTGCCTAATGTCCAGCAGAGCAGTGCCTGAGACCCATCTGTCAAGATAACAGCTGCCACTTTTTCCATAGTTCCTTTATAAGATCACAGAGATCAAAACTGAGAGATGGAAAAGACCTATTTATAATAACAAACTGTGCTGTTAATAGCTCCTTTCCACTGTGGCTCTGAAGATACTTTAAAGGCTTACTGAATGAAGCCTTTCAAGATTCCTAAGGCTAAGTACATTAATTAATAATATAATTCCTGGTTAGGCTAGCGACTCTCTTTCTGACCTTTAGGAAACCACAGTCACCATTTCACACGGAATAAAAAGAAGGTAAGTCATACTTAGCTGTCTGGTAGCAGAACCTATTCTTTCTGACATACAGCCTTTTGCTCGGATCACAAATCCGTGCTATTCCGTATTCATGCAGGATTCTGCTCTGGAGAGCGATTCCAAGTGCATCATTCAACTTCGTTTTAAATTACTGTGATCTGGGTCTTAACCTGCTATATATTTTTTTGTACTTTCATTAATAGCAGCGCATCCGTGCCAATTTACACCAATGAGGATTGGCAGCATTGGGAAGGATGAACAAACCCAGGAAACAAATGTGGAAAAAGAAGACCTAATATTATTGCAGAACGTAACCTCAGAGTTCACAGGCAGAGAGATATTAATGATTCTGCTAGAATCTACCTTGGAGCATGTAAAACTGTTTACACTGAAAACAATATGCAAAAATGTTTTTTTTGTGAAAGCATGTGCATTCCTGGTAGGTGGGAAGAGCAAGCTATACATCTATAGAAAGATTTGTGCCTTTGATGAGTGTATCTCATACACCTTTTGAGCAGACAGCCTGGAAAAATAATGCTATCTGAATAAGACATTCCTTCATTGGAGTGTTGCAGCACATGATAAAGGCTCCTTGGCAAGATGCTGTTTTTATCTGATCTTAATTGTAGGCTGGACTTTGACAACGTAATGAGGGCTATTCAATGCGTAACTTGCTAATAAACTCTTTTCAGTGCTCACTCGAAGGCCAGAAGTGACTTTTATCTTCTAATTGTTGTACGGCTTGTTTACTGTATGTATTACTATACAGAAAGTGACTTGTAAGTAGATCTGCAGTCACCAAGTCTTAAAGACTGTGGGCAGCACAATCCATGGGAAGGAGTTTGGTATGCAAATCAAAACCAGTTTGGGTTCAAGCTGTGTTTTCTGCCTGCGTCGAATGTGATCAAGTCATTTTGGGTGGAATTCATGTCAACTACCTTTAGCTACCTAAAAGCCCATGGTGTGCCCATGTCAGTAGAGGGTGAGCAGCATCTAGATACCTGTCCTCGCCCACTCTTGAGCAGGGTGCTTGTTCCCCAAGAGAAGTAGTGCTGAGGTCGCCTGACCGCCCTGGTAAATGTCTGTGCCCTGCAGAAGTGAGGCCCCACGGAGCCCTGTCTGCTGTTATCAGACCGGCGTGGCTGAAGTCATGTCTCACTTGCCCACGTGGAATCGCACCCAGGAGGAGACGATTCCTCGGGAGCTCTCCGAACACTTGTGGCTATTACATAATGCCAGCTAGGAATAGCATCCCACATCTCTAAAATAAGGCACATTGCAGAAATGCCTGACAAGCTGGGATCAAAAAGTTGCATACCCTGGATAAAAAGCATTTGACTTTCTGTATTATGTATGTTTTGTGTACATGTGAGCTGGGGATGGATCAACACTGTCTGCCTCTGACTTATTTAGCTTGTATGTAATCCTGGAGTATTGACTGTCCCTTCTTACATGCCTTAGTCAACACCCCTTTTTATAAGCTGTGTTTTCTTCTCTGTTTGCATCTTGTATGTCTCTTTTTCCAAGAATGTTTTTCCTTTTCTCCTTATTTAAGAGCACACTAGTGGCTGAGTCCTTTGCAAGATGTTAGATGATTACTCTGTTTTTCAAGATAAGTTTCAGTAGAAAGCTCCTCTGTGAATGAGATATAACCATGCTATGCATGAAGAAAGTTGGATGTCACAAAAAAAAAATGGTCAGCAGAGCCCTGCAGGAAAGAAAGAGCATTCATTCATGAGGGATGTGACGAGAAATCTTATTTTTCAGCTCCAAATGCCCCAAAGGCCAGCGTTTTGGTGGTAAAACCAAGTGGTAACACATTAAGAATAGACTTTTTTTTTGGTGTGTGTTCAGATTTATTGTTTCAGGGTATGCACAGCTTCTTAACACGGTGACCTACCAGCGATGGGTAGATTTGTCACTAGGCTGTTACTAGTTCTAGCCAAGGGGATCCGAGGTGTTGCACTGATAAATTAAGATTTCAGCACAAATTTTGTTCAGAAGGAAATGGAGGCACGTGCTGGAAGTCTAGACAGTTGAAAATCAAAGGATGGCCAGTCTGGGAACAGTTGGTCATTAAAGCCCACCTAACTGCTGATGAGGTTTTGTTGGTCTGGGCTAGGCTGGCTGGGAATGGGTGGTGGTGGTCTTCTGGCAGATCAATCTGCATCCCCTTTCCCAGCACAGAGGAGGAATTGATTGGTAGGAAAGCTGGTAGAAACACTAGAGATGTGAAGTATTTCTTTAGTAACATGTTCTCTCTAAAATGTTGCTTTAGACATCTATTGTCCCAGTCGTTAGCTTAGCCAGACTGACCTGAATCTGCCATACTTATTCAAACGAAATTTGCCGTGTGCTGCAGAGCATGTATATTTTACAGCTCACCTTTGTAATGGTAACAGAACCAGAGCCTAAAATGAAATAGCTGTGTTAAGGCAACAGGATACCAGAGGAATTGGTTTGGTCTCCTTACAATTAATGTAGAAGATGTTTATTGAACCTTACATCTGCCTTGGGGGTGAGCCTACTTTCTCTTCTCTTTTAGAAGTATGCAAATCTATAAAGCCGTTAGGACATAGTGATGCCTTTCAGGAGAACAAGCTAGACAATTGCATGTAATTTTGCTTGGCTGTGAAGTCAGGCTAAGTGCAAGGCTCAGTCATATTGTCTTGTAGTTGTACGCAACGCTGATATATAGCACGTGGTAATGCATTATTGAGTAGTTGTCTTTTGTGTCTTCATCGCATGGTGTCAGCTGCGTAATAAATAATTGATTACGTTGCTCTTACTCCGCATTAAAGATATATGAGGATATAATACACGAAGAAAAAGCAGCAGCAAGGCAGCCCATGTGGGAAAGATCAACCATTCTGAAGTGCTCTGCGGTAACAGGAACTACCAAGTGACCACCGCCACTATTTCCCGCTTCTGTACTTCGAGGCAGTGATTGCTTGTCATGGCAACAAATGGCACGTACAAACTGTTGCTGCTGCTTTTTAAACAGAAAAAAAAAAAATTGTGGTAAAGATCTGATACGCTGCAGAGATGCACCCCCAAGACTCGCCAATTATTATCCCTCTATATAGAAAAAATCCCTTAGAAAGGCTAATAATTTTTTCTTAAGTGGTTGCAAACTGTCAGAAAAATACAGTGTAAGCAAATCCTTTTTCCTCTTAAGGCTATGTTTATATTAAATAGAGGAAAAGTTAGCAGGGAAAAATTTGTATTTACAGTGGTACTAAACCTCTGTTGTTGAACCTTCCTTTCCCTTGCAAAGCCATGTTTCCCTTCCTAATCCATGTCCCTGTACAGGACACAGTACTGCTATGTAAAAACCGAGTGTAGGAAACAAAAGCTTCCTCCAGCTCACATTCAACACTCTTCCTCTATTTCCATTGCAAGAATTGCTGATGAAAACAATTTTCGTCATTAAAGTTGACGAGACGGCCAATTCTTCCAGAAAGGAGTTGACTTTGGGAGTCAAATCATGGAAATGAAAGAGGAATCGGCTACTTACCGGTGGCTGTTTGGAAGGAGGCAGGTGGTCAAGAGAAGCTACAGGTCACTGGAAGCTGTTATTACGATGAAAAGTTGTAAGCCAGTGCGCTGTGTTTTGAGGTAATAACGACATGACAAATGAAGATGTAAGAGGTGCGAGATATCCGCCTTGCGCAGATCTGAATTCTGCTGGAATGCCCTGCGGAGCGAGAGGCATGTCAGGTCCTCCAGGCATTTCCCTGGGAACGAAAAGCCCACGGCACCGGCCGTGTTGGCCTAGAAAATCATTGCCCAGATCTTTGCCTTTTACACTAGCACAGACATAAAACTGTTCTTGTTCCTGATGGGGAAACAGCAAGATTTTCTGGAGCGTTAGACGTGAGATCCAACCACAAGCTAGGGGGAAGCCACTGAAGGCAGGAGAGTTGTCCTGCTTTCCTATATGTCGGAACTGAATCCTAAAGAAAATTGTTCCATTTCCATGTCAACTGTGAGTAACCAGTAAAATCAGTGGAGTTCTGCTGGTGTAGTACAACCTGCGATATGATTTGTGACTTTATGGGTGTGTTTTTCCCACTGTTTCTGTAGGAGTGTGCTGAACTCTTCTCTAAACTGTGTCTTCCTCTATACAGTATGAAGGCATCAATGCTGAGATAAAGGTTTTTGTGCAGTTTCTAGAAACTTCCCAATAAATAATGTTTTTTTCAGGCTAAAAGTATATATTAGTGATAGTTATAGACTGTAAATGGGAAAATTGAGAATTTCCAGTCTGTGTGAAATTCTTCTGACAGAATATTGGCATATTTTGACATTAGAAACAGTATATTTTAGGGAAAAAGAAGCACTTGAGATCAAAAATTCTTAGCTCACAGCAACGCTGACTTCAGGAAATGTTGCCTCTGAGAGTCCAAGCCACTTAAGTCATGGTAACCAAATCAAATGACAAGTTTATAACAGCACAGATTTATTACAAGGCATAATTGGAAAGGTGATTGCATTAAAGGCCATCAAAATATAGTCCCTGTCCTGAAGAACCCCTGGTCTCCATAAAACGAAACAGGATAGCGCCCCAGAACCATCTTCTGAATATCTGTCCCTCTTTCTCCTGCCAACAAATGTACAGAAAATAACTGTCTTCAAGTATATGAATTATGTTTACTTTCTGTAGGTAACTACAGTTTGAAAAATAAGGGAACAACCTGCAGCTGTTTTTTGAGCATCACCTATTCAGTTCATCCCCCTAATGCTCTTGTCAAGTAAGTGAATCCCATTGTCGAGGATAAAAGAGCAACTAGCAAAATCAAGGGATTTGTCCTGGATTAGAACCTATGTCTTCTGATTCCCAGAATGTGTCAACACTGCAAAAATAAGTTAATTCAGTAAACATTGGAGCCAGTGAAGCCTGGGATGCAATTCGGTCTACTTCAGGTAGGTGGATGGTTGAGTTAGTGTCTCCTCACTTGGGCCCTCTGAGGAGCTAGCTGCCTGGCTTTTAAAATTAATGGTGTTAACTTTTAAACTTTTTTAAGTTAGTTGACTGAGAATATACAACAATTCCAGGAGGTTATTGTAGTCCTAAGATATATATGTGGATGGCGCGAATCATTCTTGGAGATACTGCTCTTTCACCACTGACTGTAGAAGTAGCCCAGGTGACAGACTGAGACTCAGTTTCTACCCAACGATGGCTAACGTTAGTAGCAGAATTCATCTCACCTCATTTACACATACATTAACTGGATTCAGGCACCTAAATTTGACTGGATATTTATGGAGGGCCTTCAGTGTTATCTCTCTCCATCCATCTAATGCATAGATGATGGTCTGAGCATGGTTTGCGGCATGGTTTTGTTGGAACCTTCGGGGTAAATTAGGTGCCAAAATAGCTGGGCTGGCTCTATGGATTTGTGTTATGTGGCTGGTGGAATTCCCAGCTGAATTATTGTCAGGTTAAGGAACCCCCGGTAAAAAGAAACAGACTGTGGGCTGGCTACGACATTCCTACTGTTCCTAACATCTCCTCCATAGCATAGATTGTCTGAAAGCAAATAACGATCGAGCCTTTCTCATGATAGAAGCTCTTAGAGGATCTGTTTCCTACCCAGATTTATTTTCGTGACATGCATAGGATCTTTATGTCATTATGAGCCCTACTCCTCTGCCAGACCTTGTAGAAACTGGCTAAAGGATTCAAAATTTACAAATTAAGTTCAGACAGTGTCATTAGCCCTTTCCCCTGGGAATAAACTTAAATGGTGTGGTCTTAAGCTGAGGGTGACTGACCTCAGGTAATTCATGTTAAAAGAGTAATGCAGGCACGCCTGTCCCTGGTCGTGTTCCTTAACAAAAAGATTTGTCTATTCTTTAAACTTCCTCAGCTTCAATGAGCTTTTCTACAGCCACCTGATTTTTAACACTCAGTTGTTGATGAGGACACCTTGTATATCAGATTGTTTTCAAATCCACGTGATATTCTGATGAATGAGTTTGTACACTTAATTATTTTGATGCAATGATTGCTACCTTTCAGAATCAAATGTGAGGTTATTATAAGAAGTGAGCATGTAGGCATCTAGATGTCCTTGCTCAGTCAAACCTCATATTGATTGCCAAGGGAGTTTTGACTTTGCAAAACAATGTCATTGATCGGTTCCCAATTGTGTGGGGTTTTTTTTCTCCCTGTTGTTAGCCAGATAAATAAAGGTGCTTGCAGGCTGAAGATGGGCATCCATCCTTGTTGAAGAATATTAACCAAATCAATTTTTTCACAAAAAGAAAATCAATTGATGCATTAGCAAGAGAGAAAATAAAACATTATGCTCTTTTAGCTCCCAGGAGGCTGAGGAGTCAACTCTAACTTTCAGAAATAGAGAGATAAAAAAGATGGGCTTCAAAGTTCAGATCTAAATCCGGATCGGATCTTCTCCAAGGCACATGGGGACTCTGACTCATTTCTAAACTCGAAGTCCATTTAAAGGGCAGTCATATAAAAACTGACCCTCTTGCCAGAGCTTCAGCAGATACACAGCATCTGACTCTGCATTTCAATTTGTCCTCCAAAAGCAATGAGGTGGGGTGGTGGCAGAGGAGATTACATTTCTGAATTCATCACTTGATGAACTTTTCATCCATTGCTGAAAATAGGATGTTCTCATAAACACAGGAGAAAACAGAAGCCTGTTTTCTTCCACAAGCCTGTCTCCTATAGACTTTTGATGCTGAAATGAGATCAGTTTTGATATGATATATATTCGACTAGCAAGCTCTCCAAAGTTTAGTTCTGGTTCTGTCACCAGTTTGATCTGTGGTTTTTAGTAAACAATCAGATCTTCAAGCTAAGTATTTTAATGGGCTTAGTTACAAAACAAAGTGAAAACATGCTAAAGTGTTGTGGAACTTTGCCTCTGAACCTAAACTTCCAGAGTGAGGCTACTCTGTAATAAACATCACTTTCTACTTCCTTGGGCTGCTGTGAAGAATAATTAATGTTTGCACACTACTTTGAACATGCAGAATTTAATGGCAGTACAAAGACTTAATATTAAAACTACAAAATATTGGGATTCTCTAATAGTCTCCTTCCATTTCATAGAAACAAAAGGTTTTATGATATGTTTAAAAACAAAATTGCTGTAAGAAAGGACTGCTCTTTAAGATCAAATACTTCAAAAAGGATTATATGATATGCCTGAGAGTTCCCCCTGAGCTGCTTCTTCCTGCCTGCCCTCCTGCATGTGCATGCTGTTTTTCTACCATCGAAACAAATCTGTGTTTGTTTGTATCCAGAAGACAGCTGTCCTGGCATCCCAGGCTGCATGGAGGGGCTTTGGGAGATCACCAAGCAGATATATTGCATAATGTGTATGTACCTACAGCAGAGCATACATCAAATGCTTCACTATTCTACTGTAAAAACAAAAATAATCAGGAATATGACAAACACTGCTGGTGAAGGCTGTGAAACATAATTATGGGCAGGTTGTTCCATAACTGCCCTCCTAAGGTCGTCTCCACACACCCTCTTCTCTGAAGCACCAGCTTAGACAAGTGTTGGACTTGGTCAACGGCTAAATGACCTTAATACGTCGCTTGGTTTTCGTACTGCTGTGAAGCATCTGGACACGGAACCCCCCTTGAACAATCGATATTTTGTACCCATTACTGCAAGTCTAGAACGCCATCATTACTGATTTAACTACTAATGAGTTTGGAGACATCTGTGTGTGAGCTGGTTGTTTGGGCTTCTTTTCAATTCACCGCAAAGAAGTAGGCACTGCTAGGATGCAATTCTTTGTGTCCTAATGTAGATCTCTAGATTTGGTCAGATGAATTGCCCCCTGAAAGTGTATTTGTTTTTTTCTGACTTGGTTATAGAGGGAAACAGAGTAATTAGCTCAAAAATAGCCGGAAACATGAAGATAGATAAGGTGAATCCTACCCTTTCAGTCCTTGTTTTTCATTCTGGCACATCTCTTTACATTTATCATTGATTCATAAGATGCGCTTTTTAAGTAAGCCAAATGTGCTGTTTTTTGTTGTTTGAACAATAACTAATGATTTTTTCACTAGGAAAAAAAAAAACCTCGTGCATTGAACTGGTCTGTTAATATAACTGCTTTAATGAAAGGAAACCAGAAAGACTGTCTTTCTCATATGGAATCATAAATATAGTATTTCTCAGCATTTTCTGTCAAACCTGTCCTTGATAAAATTGTTTTCAACCAGAAACTTTCCCAGATACTTGCTTATTCATGGGTGTTTCTTTTTACAGCACCTTGTACAGTAGGGTCATTGTATATGCCCAGAACACCCTGGCATTGCAGCATTACAAAGAAAGTATTTATTCTAATACATAAATATCAGCCCAGCATTGCAATATTCAGCGTGTAACATTTGGAAAGAGCAATTGTTGACTACTCTTAAGTTTAAAGCTATCATAAATACGAGTTTGAAAAAGAATGAGGAGACCTAATGATGTAGAGCCCTGTAAAGGCTTGTCCATTTGCTGTAAAATCTGTGCATATGTTCATAATACACAGGTTGAAACAGTGTTGTGTCCGTCCAAATGAGCAAGTAAGGTGTTGCTGTGACTGTCTTGGGGCTGTATGGCAATATAAGGAATGAGCTAAGGGAGTATTCATATAAATGTCCTTGCAATTCCCTTCCCTTCCCTTCCCTTCCCTTCCCTTCCCTTCCCTTCCCTTCCCTTCCCTTCCCTTCCCTTCCCTTCCCTTCCCTTCCCTTCCCTTCCCTTCCCTTCCCTTCCCTTCCCTTCCCTTCCCTTCCCTTCCCTTCCCTTCCCTTCCCTTCCCTTCCCTTCCCTTCCCTTCCCTTCCCTTCCCTTCCCTTCCCTTCCCTTCCCTTCCCTTCCCTTCCCTTTTTTTTGAATGCAGAATCTTCTCTGTTCTTTGTGTGCAAGGAGGAAACACATACAGCTGTATCGGGGTGAGGAAGTTTCGCTTGCACAGTGTGAAATGGCCCCATTTGTGTAACACTTTATTCTAGCACTGCTGAGTAAATCCAGTAGAGAAGTTTAACAGCCAAGGTACCAAACACTGCTTTTAGGAATTCTGGTGTAAATTTGTAGGAACGAGGCAAAGGAACTGCTGTATGCACGCATATGTTTAACTGGCAGCAAACTGGCTCAGAGTTCCCAAACCTGAATCTACATCCCCACCCTTCGAAGTCAGAGGAGAGCTCCCGTTGACTGCCATGAGCTTTGGACCACACATGGCAACAGGCCGGGGTCACCCATGTTCTCCTCAAGGACTGTTTGGAGCTGCCATGTCTGTTTCTGATGAGGTTTCAAAGTGAAAATGGAAATGAACAGTTGATGTGTCCAAGACACTAATTTTTCACTTCTTTCCCCTCCACCTCTCAGCACTTCAATTTAGGTGTAGCTCAGATTGAAACTGTCTTGTTTTGGCAGGAATGCTGCAGAATGGGAAGAAGTTTGATTCCTCCAGAGACAGAAACAAGCCTTTCAGGTTCAAGATCGGCAGGCAAGAAGTCATTAAGGGATTTGAAGAAGGTGTTACACAGGTACAAAGAAATTATTCTACCTGAATTTCAAACCATGTGAAGGGTGGGTAAGCACAGTAGTGTTCAGTGCAATATTGACAAGACCAAGTGGAAATCACAATGTAGAATCCTACATGGTTTCCTTAGTGGCTTTAAGTTGTGCCCGGGAGGTTTAGGTTGGATACTAGGATGAATTTAGTCATCAAAAGGGTGGCCGAGTGTTGGAACGGGCTGCCCAGGGAGGTGGTGGGGTCCCCATCCCTGGATATATCACTGTAACGTGGCGCTGAGGGACGTGGCTTAGTGATGGCGCTCAGTAGGTCAGGTTGATGGTTGGACTTGGTGATGTTGAAGGCCCTTTCCAACCTAGATAATTCTGTGGTTCTGCTCTATGAAGGCACGGTGCATTCAAGCACACTATTTCCTGTAGTCCTCCCCTGGCTGGCCAGGGATGCCCCTACTCACAGGGCTTTCCTTGTGGTGTTTGCGAGGGAAGAGGTTAAACCCCCTTGCCAGGTGTCAACGTGCCACGTATCCCTTGCTTCTTCCCCAGGGCTAGCTACCACAGATAAACCCCAGCAGGCTCAGAAACGTTCCAGGTGGCAGCATTTTATGGAGTGGCTTCTCTTCAGGGCTCCATAAATGGCCCAGGCTGCCATTTTGATGACTTCCACGATTTGACCCTTACTGAGCAGGGTACCAAACTGCACCATTACGCTTTTATGACTTGGGGCTCCCAGCTACAGAACTTCACATTCAGCGAGCAGCCCTCAGCCAGGAAACAGAAAACTGCCCTCCGTTAATTACAGCTTGAGTGCCAACACGGTAAAACCTGGAAGGAGCCACACAAGGCAGTCCATTGCCATCTCTGTGGCATTTTGTCTGCAACGCTGTGAGGTCCTGCTGTGTGAGGCGTGCCATCAGGGCTCTCAAGTGCAAGAGTGAGTGAGATCAGGGCGTAAAATTCCTTGTTATTCCCTATTTCTGGGTCCTGGATCTCAAAGTAGGAGGAAATTGCTCAAATATTATTAACAGGAATAATTTTTTATGCTTAACTAAAGAGAAGGAAAGAATGCAAAATGAGAAACGTAGGTTCAGAGGGGTTAGTTTTATCGCAGTCAGAAGCAGTGCAGATAAAGCTCTGGCAGCAAGCTCAGGGCGAATCAGTTTTATCCCTCCCTTATCTCTCTCACCGCCTTGTGGCTCTTCATTAGGGTGGCCTGAAGCCTGGCCAGCGGTCGGGGTAGCCACACGCTGCCCTCCTGCTCCTCCTAGCGGATCACTCACCGAGGTTAAGCCTGTGGCTGTCTCCTGGAGGGTTTGGGGACTGTGACTGACACAAGGCACTTGGGAAAAGGCAGCTCACTTTGTCTAGCATTTAGATTTGGATTTAGGGAGCTCATCTGCTCTTATACCCTCAGTCCTCTGCTGTGAATGCTCCCTGGATGTGAGGGAGTCATATTCACATTTTTCTTCTACCCAGAGTGATCAGAGCTACAGCTTTGGCGTATTTTATAGAAACTGAAAAGAAATTCAGCAGGAGAAATTGCATAATCCATAGTCCAGTCCAGTCTCACGAGAGAAGACTGAGTTAAAATCACTGCATCAAATCAGGGATCATTTCTTGGTCAGTGAATAGTCAGTCACCAGCGTAGGGTGCACATGAGTCTTATTTTGGGAGCACTCTACCCTCGAATAGTTTGTTGGAAGAACAGGGTTTTGACTCTTTATACCCCAAATATTGGTGAGTACTTTTTACCTCTAGAACTAATCTGGGGTGAGAGAAATGGGCATTTCTGTCCGTCCCAGGGACCAGGACTCTCTTGTAGAATAAGCAGCACCTGAGGTGAGGTGTCTGCCTTGGATCTGAGCCTAGGGAAACCTTTTTTAAGTAGGATTGCATCAGTGCTTACTTTGCATCTGCCCAGCAGTGGGAAGTTGGATGCTTACAGCATTAGCGTTGGGGCAGTAGTTTTGAAGTCATCCCTGCTGATGGCTGAAGAAGGAAAAACGTTGCTTCTTCACTGTGTCCCAATGAAGCAATGATTGTCGCTTCCCACCTGTGTTCCTGCTCTGATATCTCATGACTACAAGGCTCTGACTGTACCTGCTACTGGGAGCCTTTTCCATAACGCCTGCTGATGGTGTTACAGGGATCCCGCACCCCTCAGCAGAACCCACACCTCATGCAGCTGCCTCTGGGATAAGCCGTGTGGAGCAAAGCGTGCCTTGAAAAGCCTTCCTGTTACTCTCAGTGTGGCTCTGGTGATTTAAATAACAGCAGTGAGAAGCCGGAGGAGTTAGGAGACCTGAGCTGTAGCAGCTTGAGCTTTCTACAAGAGCTGAAAGATGAATCCCGTGGTCCTAACGGGCGATTTGTTCTTTTCCTCCTAATACTGTGTTTTATCTTTTTTCCTCTCAAAACCCAAAAACCAGATGAGCTTAGGACAAAGAGCAAAGCTGACCTGCACACCTGAGATGGCCTACGGAGCCACGGGGCACCCCGGGGTCATCCCTCCCAACGCCACCCTCCTCTTCGACGTGGAGCTGCTCAGGTTGGAGTGAGTCTTCTCGAGGGAGGCACCTGTCGATAACCATCCGTTCCTTCTCCCCTTCCCCGCAGCGGGAGAAACCTTCACTGGAATCCTCACCTTCCCTGCTCAAGCTGTCATGTCAGTAGCGCCTGCTGTTCGGTTTCTGAAGCCTTCTCTCTGGTTTTTTAACTTTGTGGTGTCCGTAGTTGCCTTTTATCGGAAGCTTTGCTTTGGGAAAAAAATGTCTACCGCTGTAACATTTTCAAGTTGTACATTTTATTTACCTTGCATGTAATAAAACTTCACGGTGATGATTGCAAATATATATAAATATAAAAATATATATATATTCCTTATTGAAAAACCACTGCCTTACTGTACACTTAAACCAAGAAAAAAAAATAAAAACACAAAAGGTGCTCAAAAAATCCAATGTACGCCTTGTACATGAACGGGCATTAGCCAAACAGAGTTACCTGCGCTGCCACTTTTCTCAACTTGTACGTTCTGCTTGCTGCTGTTTTAAAAAGTACTGTCTCATTTAAGAATTAAATATATATATATAAAACAATAAAATATTGATACTTTACGATTTCTGTTTTCTTTTTTTTTTTCTGCTTTCCACCAGCCACTGGAATTATTTTTGGTGCATAAGATGTTCGTAAAACACTCATCCACTGATTTTCTTGTTAATTATTTCTCTCCTTACATGAGTACATGTAATTCCACGTACTGCCTCTGTTACAGGTCACACAGTAGAAGATCTCTGTGGGAGCAGCAGTACCTAGGAGGGTGCACGTATGGGCTGCCGGGACAGGGGGTTTCCTGACTCTACATCTCCCCTGCACTGCTGGTGGCCCCTCAACTCTGGCTAAAATTTAGCTGTTGAACAGAGGGAAGGGGATGTTCCTACAGCGCAGGTTCAGTTCTCTGCCTTTACAATGGTAAAACATAGTGTAACAATTCCTGCTGGAGCTGAACTAGGCTGAAAATGAGCAAAATTATATGTATCCACCTCACAAAACCAATCTGAACGTGGACCGATGTGGCCACTGAACACACCTTATTTTAGGCTGCACTTTTTGGTGCTGGTCACGTAACCTGCCGTTGTACTCCCTGCACCATGCTCACGGCACTCGAGGCAACAATATTTCTTTCGTTTTACAGTTACATGAATGCACAAAGCACTGGTTCCTCCTCTGAAGGCAGGAAGATGTGTAGACTCTCACTTACCTAGTTCTAGCAGATAAGGAGAGCTACCTCTGTACTGTTATTTTACATTGCCTAAACTTGGTTTCTCACATTTTGGCTTGCTTTTCCCCTCTGCGGTGGAAGAACGTACATCACTGGGGCATGATGTTATCTTTATTTGGCCTGACTTTAAGCTATTTGTGTAATTTTTCAACTGCTGGGTTTTTGGAACCGTTGGTGTGCTATTTCCCTGTGCGAGTCTCTGCAAGGAAAACACAACCGGTGCGAGGAGCCAGGCTGCAAAGCCACGTAGTGAGGTGATACCGCCTGGAGGCGAGAGAGGAAAGGGGCACAGAACACCAGGACTATCAATTCGATCACCAGTGACCAGAGATTTCTCTCTTGATCTGTATTTTAGCCACAAAGCTGCGTTTTACCTTGTTAATTCATAAGCAAACAAACCCCGTCTCTTGCAGACTATAGTTCATTGAATGCTGGCAGAGTAAACACTTGTCGTCCTTAAAACTTTTGGGACCCTGTTTTGGTGGAAATGTAGGATGACTGCAGCAGCTCAGTTCCACACATCTCACCAAGAGTTCTCAGCGAGGACCTTTCCCAAATGCCTCGAAAGTGAACGGTGCTGGGCAGAATCAATTCAGCGCACCTGGAAAAACTGCATGCTCCCGGTACATCTCCATCACCTCTCCACCCTGCTGCTGTCTGTGCAACAGCTGGGACATCGCTCTCCTTTTCCCCTTCACAGCGTTTCTTACCAGGGAGAAAGATAAAAAAAAAAAAGTAGGCTCCTTTCCAGTGCCCTCAGCCGTACAACCCCACCATTACCCAGTCTGTAAAATCCTCGTTACAGCTGCTTGATGAAGCTCTCTCCCTAATCACCCCTCTCTCTTCAGAGACCTTTGTTGGAAGCAGAGATTATTACGTTTTTCATGCCAATTTCATTAAAAAAAAATCTGAAAGGAAAACTAATTGTGCTTTGTGATACTTAGGGAAATTAAGTCTTCAAGGAAATGTAATCTTCAGCTCTTTATTTGACTGCAAATGTGTTAATTTATTTAATTGTATCATCGATCAACACAGTACATAAAATTATTACCACTATATAATGGATTGGAAAAAATTTACTGTCACTGCCTGTGTAATCAGATATGCTCTTGTTACTAATTTCTAAACAGTAGAGATGGAAAAAAAATGACCTTCCAGGCTTAATTTCATGCCCTACTTCCTGAAAAATTAAATGGAAAGCGAGCACACACAAAAACCAGCACAGATGTAGACTGCAAGGCTGGTAACATCTGCCTTATTTGCTGCCCTCTCTGCCATTCATATAACTGAACTCATTTCCCCGTCCTTTGATATTACATTTCAAACAAAATCTTGAGCAGACCTCATCAAAACAATCCTCGGGGCATTCGATTTCCATTCCCTCTGTCTTGCAGGTACAAATTATTATTTCATTTTACATGTACAGGGACATTGAAAGCCCTGAACAGGCACTAGAAGTAGTAGTATGAAATGGAATATTTAATGAAAGGCAGCAGCTGAGCTCTCCTAGAAATCAAAAGCTGCTGATCTTGAGGATTCATTGAAGGAATTTTTATTAATCTTATTACCCTAAAGAATTGCTTTATATATATATATATATATATTTCAAACAGCATCAAATCCTCACCCAAACAGACACTACAGTGCACGCAACGCGCTCTGTGCTATTGACAGACCGAATGCAGTATTTGCACATGATTTTACACAAGGCTGACAGAACGTGGCTCCATCCTTAGTGCATCAGTGTTTTATTACCAGCGTTTATTTATTAGAAGCATAAATCCAGCGTGGTAACAAGCACCTCTGGTTCCAGTTAAAGCCAGGGGCTTTCTAAACGCTCACCAACTTGTGTAAGTGGTGCGTTCTTCTGTCACCCCTCTACAGAGCTACGGCTGTACATACAGCAGTCAGGCCTCGGGGAAATTTCACTCATTGAAACATTCCAGAGGCAAGCTGGTTTTGCCTGAAAAAGGCAAAGATTTGTGTTAATCAGATAGGTGAGGCAACCAACGTGGTACAGGACAAGTAACGGACCACATGCAGATGACAGACCAGATCGGTTACTTTGCACTTCACGTATGCACAGCACAGCTGTATCCGACGGGGGAAGAAGCAGCGGGCCGAGCGAGTCAAAGCCGGCCACGAGGGCAGCAGAGATTTAAAGGCAGCTCAGAGAAGTGACAGCGACTGCTGCAGCTGCCTGGCTCAACGCTGCCCACCTGCCTGTCTCCTGTGGATGCACTCTTTCGTCCAGGCTGACTTTGCTGTCCCTGACCTCAGAGATGGCTTATCGCCTCCTGTGAGACTTCTTTCTGCAAAAAGAGGTTCCAGTTTTAAAGGGAACACCACGCTTATAGAAGAGCTGTGGAATAAGGGGAAGGCTTCGCACTGAACACGCTAGCCATAGCTCTCATACGCAGCACCCCGAAGGCCTGTCTGTGAGGAGAAAGGAGGCCCCTGCCCATAGATTTGGGCTGGAACCCCCCTGAAATGGTCCAAGAGCCTTTCTGCAGCCCCCTCCCTGCGGCTCAGGGCAGCACCAGCACCTTGTGTGTGTGCTCCCAGCTGAGAAACGACAGGCACAGCACACGGCAAATACAGGGGACAGCTTCTGTTCGAGAGCCGGGCTTGGCACCCAGCACCAGGCACCCTCACTGCCTCACCCACCTGCTGAACGCACAGGAACATTTATGCACACACCGCAGCTGCGGTGAGGGGTACTCGACAAAGTATTACCTGTATCACACACATTCCTGTAATGACTGATTCCTTTTTAAAAATATTACAAGCACAGAATAAAGCAAGCCTTGATTAAAAAACAAAGCAAAATTATGTACACATTTATTTATACTTTTTTCTTTTTACTAAACGGACAGAACTGCATGTTTTAAGAGTCAGATTTCAATAAAGAAAGAAAACACTCCATTACGACAATATAATAGACAAGAATTTTTAACCTGAGTTATAAACCCTCAGGCAAAATACGTTTACATCTGCCCACATTCTGCACTGGCTAGAAGCTGCATGGTCAGTGAGCTGAACATCAAATCCAAGCGCATAAATCCTCCTGGGAGGCGAGATGACTACCTGCGATCACACAACTTGCAGCTGAGTAAGAACAGAGGCAGAGCTCAACCCTGTCCACTTCTCAGTTAGACTGGTTATGCGTGCCAACAACCTGATTTTTATTCACGAGACACGAGTGCTGGTACTTTCAGAAATAAAGAGCCCCAAAATTTAAATCTGGTTTCCTTTTTCCTCCACCAGATATTACACATCCAGGTATAAAAGTTCAAATGTACAAACAGGAAACAATCCCATCACAGGTATCTAAAATCACCGCCAGTATCTGTGGCCTTGCTTTGGTCCGGTGTTCCCTAATAACATGAAAAGCATGAAGTTTATTCCTGCTGCTCCTACTAAGTTCAGTTTTAACCGGGTACACTTAAAAATCTCTCTCGGCCATACAGCAATGCACCGTCAGAGCAAGATTATCTCACAGCAGCTCACCTGGTCTGTGCTCATTGCTGGGAACAAGGTGTTTTCATGGAAGTCACCAAAGCAGTTGGATTATTTTAAAAGGCCACTCGTTTCCTAGTTCGTAGAAGAAACTTCATTATAAACATGGAGTTAGGCTTTGTTTGTTCCTAGTAACAAACATTCTGAGAAAGATGCAGTGAATTGTGTAAAACATACAGGTGTGAACAAGAATCAAACCATACTTTTTTTTTTTTAATTAAAAACCAAAAAGCACAAGAATCCCTGTGGCAGGGACACTCTTGTTTACTTGCATTATTCCGTTTTTAGAAGAGGCAAGTGAAATTCACCACGTAGACAGCTGACACAAGGCCCCTTGAGCTCTTTGCATTAACTGGCTGCCCCGTTTAAAATCAGCCCTGCAGCCTGGGCAGAATTTCAGCAGGCCTGTACTCGGTCCTGTCCTACAAGGGCCTGCCAGAGAGAGGACGGTGGTTAAACAGCGCTTACAGCTCAGCCCTGCAACATGACGAAGCTGTGTCCATTTAGGGGGTTTAGTCTTAAAGCAGATCTTCTGATATTTTACATTTAATCCTAATATGACGATCTAAGGATTGAAATTACAGCCTATTAAATTTTAAAAATATATACATCAGAGAGAATCCTTACGTAGTTCCAGAACACAAGGGCAGGTCTCGAAAACAGTTTTCAAAAAAAAAAATCAGTTTATTTTGGTGGATCTGTATTAATTCCATATTTTTCCTTGAGAAGCTTAAGCTGTTCCTCTTTCTTCTTTGTGTCCATCTTCTGGAATGCCTGTGGTTACAAAAATAAAAATAAAAGGTGTAAGAAGAAATATTTATCCTTATGACGTGTTAATTGCCAGAAACGGCCACCAGTTACCACCACCACGGTTGACATCGGTCTCAGGTAACTTAAAGAACACCAAGCACTCACCCTGTTTGCGTTGTAGTACAAAACGACGAGGTATCTGTTGCACACGTTGAACCCTGACAGATGATCACAAGCGTTTTTAGCATCGAAGATGTCTTCATAGACTACGTAGGCTGTTCCTCTCGTTTCGGGAGTGTTCCCACTGCAGAGCAAGATCAGGGTGAATGTTAAACTAACTGAACAGGAAATTATTCTACTTTTGTTTAGCAGTGACTGAGATTGGATTAGCTAATGCAACTTCACCACAGAATGATTATTGGTTTTGCTAGGCACTGAAATATATCCCTGCTTCCTACACCAATCTTCACTTAGAGGTCAGAGTCAGAAGCGATAGGAAAATGTAACAGAGACGTGGCGCTGTTGCTGTGAGGGGTCATCACATTTCGGCAAAGTTTTTGGAACAGCAATTAGCTTGTTTTATTGAACGTTACAAGACTGGGCTGTCAGCTAGTGGCCGCCCAGACCTGATGCCACCTAGGATGGGATGCTGTCCTTAGCACACCACAAACCAGCCGCGCTGCTCCAAGACCACTTCAGACGCACAGCCACCATCTATCAGGCCACTGATCCGATTTGCTTTGCCTGAGGGACAGGAGACCCGTCTGGGCCCATGACGCTAACTAGCTCAGAGAGATGACAGAGCTCACGGGTCCCAGAGATCCCGGCTGGAACACAGCTACAGCGACCTTTGTCAGCAGAACCCTTCCTAAGGCACTGACTTGTCAGAGAACTCCACCAAACGTCATCACGCATGTCTGCTCTGGGAAGAGTACGCAAATGAAGAGGTGAACAGGTTAAAAACTGCACAAAAGCGCTAAGTTGTTACAAAGGGAGCTCCACAGTGCTTCCTGCCTCACAACGACGTCAGGATTTCTGCAGAACACAACACAATCAGCAGTGCTGAACAATCAGTAGGTACACTGCTAGCAGCTCCTGTCAGAAACGCTTCAGCATGTCTCCTGACACACCTGAATTCTTAACGTGCTGCTGTCACACCACTCCAACCAACCCTTTTTCAGAAATCGTAGCTCTCCTTTACCAACTAATGACCATTAGTGAACAATTCCACCTATTTAGCCAAACAATTTATGCTATCCCTTGCTCCTTTAACCACTTCCCCAGTCACTTTTGTTGCCTAACTCTCTTATCAGAATGATCACAGCAGCTACACATTCCAACACAGCATTGGGGAGGACACCCCTCTGTTCCTGCTTGTTTACTGAAGGCAATTCTACACATAAAACTCATTTTGTTCCTGTGCTGGTTTTACACAGCTGGGCAGCTGAGCTCCACCACTACTCAAAGGGAAAGGGGAAGAAAATGTGATAGGAAGGGCTCAGGGGTTGAAATAAGGACAGGGAGATCAATCAACAGTTACTGTCATGGGCAAAATAAACTCAGCATAGGGAGAGTCATGCAATTTATTACCTATTACTAACAAGCTAGAGCAGCAAGAATCTAAAACACAAAACAAAACCACCTTCCCCCCCCCCCATCCACCCTCTTCCACCTTCTCCCCCTGAGTGGTGCAGCAGAACGGGCAATGGGGCTGCGGTCAGTCCCTGACGCTTTGTCTCCGCCTCTCCTTCACGTTCCCTCTCTGCCCCTGCTCCCCATGGCTCCCACGGGATGCTGTCCTTCCCGAACTGAGCCTGCGGGGGCTGCCCACAGGCAGCAGCTCTTCAAGAACTGCCCCCACACGGCTCCGTACCACGGGGTCCATCCCCCAGGAGCAAACTGCTCCAGCACGGGTCCCCCACAGGCAGCAGCTCCCCCCAGACCCCCTGCTCCTGCGTGGGCTCCTCTCCACGGGCTGCAGCTCCGGCCCGGGGCCTGCTCCTGCGGGGGCTCTCCATGGGCCGCAGCCTCCTCCAGGCCACATCCACCTGCTCCACCGGGGGCTCCTCCATGGGCTGCAGCGTGGAGATCTGCTCCATGTGGGACCCATGGGCTGCAGGGGGACAGCCTGCTCCACCAGGGGCCTCTCCACAGGCTGCAGGGGAACTTGTGCTGCCTGCCTGGAGCACCTCCTGCCCTCCTACAGCACTGACCTGGGGGCTGTAGGGCTGCTTCTCTCACAATTTCTCACCCTCTCTCACAGCTGCTGTAGCACAGCAGGCTTTTCCCCCTTTCTTAACTCTGCCCTCCCAGAGGTGCAAACAACATCGCTCACTGGGTCAGCTCTGGCCAGTGGCGGGTCCCTTTTGGAGCCAGCTGGAGCTGGCTCTGATCTGACATGGGGCAGCTGCTGGGCTCTGCTCACAGAAGCCACCCCTGCAGCCCCCCTGCTACGAAACCCTTGCCACGTAAGCCCAATGCAGATCCTTACACTGAACAACCATTTTTCTTCACTATGGCTCTGACTGAAATAAGCATTTTGATCTGGGGTAAAGTTTGGCCTGTTCAGCTGTTACCATCTTTACATCCTGCATAATCAAACCAGTGAAACTCATTGTGGATTCATTACCCACCCCACTCTCAGAGCATGAGGAAGCAGACAGCAACATAAACAAGGCCACGTTCTGCTCTGGTCCAACTCACAACCTACTCAAAAACTCAGAGATGCCACAAGTTATTTTGTCAACATCCGGACAAAGGCAGTACAAAGAAAACCTTATCAAATATGAACTGCGTTTCCTTTCTATTTGTTCATTTAAAGAAGTATGACTGACAATGTTTTAAGTATTAAACATGAGCGCTAAGTTTTGTCACCTCCCCATCGCTTTCCAAATACTTAGTGAGGGGAAAAAAAACATTTTGTAAGAATGTCAATACTGCAGCCAATCTTACTGCAGTTCTCAATAGCTAATCGTAAATTCCAGCTTCAACCCGACTCTTTTTGCCTGCAACTTAGCAGAACATGTTATTAACCAGATGAAATCACGGGTAAATCCACAGCAATCAGACAGTACTCAGGGTAACAAGGAACACCACAGCTTGGGTCTTCAATATTCAAAGGAACTAAAGGGAAAAACCTCAGATGTGCTGTAGACAGGTATAACCTTGGTGCATTTAGGAGAAAATTACAGTTGAATCTCTCTGATCCACGAACTACATACCTCAGGAACAAGCTGTATCTGGCAATGGTGTATTACTTTGGTAGACATGTCCAGCACCAACAGCAACATCTCCATTTTTCCATTAGTTCAGTACCTAATACTCATTAAGCACGAAAAGTGGTTGCTTCCAACCCTTGCTTCTCACATTTTTACATTTACTTATAATAAAAGGTTAGTATACCTAAGGTTTATTTAAATAAAAGTCCTTATTTTCCCCCCATAGCTACGTTCACACCAGGTTTAAACTTTTCCAGCCTATCTACCAGCAATATTCTTTTCTACAGAATTCACACAGAAAAGAAACATCGCTACCTTCCCCTTTGGCACAGGGATGCTGCTCAAGTACGTTCAACTTTTTAGGTGTAAAACCCAGTTCTTACCTACGGTAGTAGCACCACTGACTTATAACAGCTTCCCCAAAGCCCATAAAGCCCTTAAATTCGCAAAGAGAGCTAAACATACTTACACTCGGATTTGCCGAATAGGCCCGTATTTCCCAAAAATATCATACATCTCCTCCGCGGTGATTTTATAGGGCAAGTTCCTGATATACAGGATCCGGTTGACTTCTGGCGGCAGCCGGATCTGGTGGGGAAACAAGCCATGCGGTAACACACCCAGATCGCTCACTTCAAACCTTACATGTTACAATTTAAGTACTAAATCTCGTGCCTACAACAACTGGGACACTCTGCCTCCCTTTTTCCCCCTCAGCAGCTGTGCTTTTGCCTAACGAGCGAACAGCCCGGAAGGCCGCCCCCCTCTCCCAGGGCCACCCTTCGCCTCACACCCCTCCCGAGGGCCTCGGGGCAGGGACGAGCACTCACGTTAGCTCGTTTGGCCGCTTGCATCGCCATGGCGCCGGGTGGATTGGGGGCCTGGGGCCTGGGAGCGAAATGGCAGCGAGCAGCGACCCTCCAACCCCGCCGTTTACCTCAGCGGAGGGCCCGGATGCTATCCCGGCACGCACCGCGCAGCGCACCGCAAACTGCGTAACGCAAGGGTCTTACCGCAAACGACGTAAGACGAGCGACGTAACGTGAGCGGCGCACCGCAAAAGACGTAACGCAAGGGGCGTAACGTAAACGATGCGACGCGAGAGACGTAACGCAAGGAGCGTACCGCTACGCTATCAGCGCTAGGAGCCCACAGCCGCCTGAGGGGAGGGCGGCCATTTTAGCGCAGCTCGCCGTCAGCGGCCTCATTGTGGCTTGTGGAGCTCTGGCGAGCAATAAATGTTTTTTTTCGCCTTTTGCTCACGGGTTCAAGGCATAACGCTGGAGCTGCATATGAGTCTTTTTATTAAATGTGTCCTGCATGGCTTTGCTTTATGCCTCGTTCTTTTGAGTCCTTCCACAATAAAACATTAGAGTCCTTTCACAGCAACGTGAGTCTTTTTATTAAATGTGTCCTGTAAGGCCTTGCTTTGTGCCTCGTTTTTTTGAGTCATTCCACAATAAATCATTCCAGATAGGGAAGCAGACATTGCTGAATCTCTGCTTTTACAACATCCATAATGCTCCTACCCATCGAGTAACTACAGCAGTAGTTTCATCTTTTTTTAAAATGACACTTTTTTTTTTTTAAAGTTGAATTTTAAGTTGAAACAGGCATTTCAATAACAATTTTGCCAATATTCTTGTTTTCTTCCATTGCCCTGTGTGCCTCTGCGATCTCATGCAGAGGGTAAACGCTGTTGACAAATGGCTCGAGGCAAGGGGAGGCTCCTCGGGCAAAATACGGCAGCACGTTTTCTGTGAAGGCTTTCACCAGCTTTTCCTTATACTGAAGAAAAATGAAAGTATTTTGAAGATTATTTCTAGTCGTTTCATTCCCAGAAGTATCTCTAAACACAGCATGCAAAATGTATACAATTCTCAGATATTTCATAGACATGTAAACATCTGGAAGGTATAAACTGCTAGTGAAAAGAAAGCCTATTTATAGATGAACTGTATTTTAAGGGAATGAGCTTCTCCAAAACAAGTGGCCAAAGCTCAGTGCAGAACCATTTAAAACTCAAACTGGTAAGGTCCTTGAAAATATTATGTATTGGATTATGGACAAAGTCTATCCTAGAGCTCTATGTTGGTGTTTTTTACTGTAATAACTGAGAAATTTCCACATAACGTGGAATCAAACTTGGTCTTGACTTTGAAAAGTGTGTCTGTAGGTGACTTAATGGAGGTTTTTCTCTGCCCCTCCCCCAGACTTGATTGAGTCATCTAATCACTTGAGTTTTGTTTCTTAGAACAAACCTTTAAATTATGGTACTCATGAAGTACATTAAAAAGTCTTGCGTATCATACCTCTGTGGCAGTAGTTAGAAAAGGGAAGCATCTCAGACAAGTAGAAAAGGGAAAATGTAACTTAATTTTGCAATGTTTTCTAAAGTTTGTAGAGATAGTTCAAGGTAACGCTTTTTTTTAGTAATAATGCATTAGATTCTGTTTTAGTGCTGATATCATAAGAAAGATCTCAAAACTACCATATATTTTAAGATCAAACTATATACACTGTTGATAATTATTACTTGCCTCCTTGTCTCGTGATCTTAATAGACTTGTATGAATGCTCCCTCTTTTGGAAAGCAGCCTTGCAAGCAAATCTCCATGGACATCACCTCCGCTCAGTAGTCCATAAATAATCCACCGTCCATCAGTACTCAAACAGTTGAGGTTCTTCTCCCAGTAAGAGCCACCAACACAATCTAAAATAATATCTACTCCAGAACCTCAAGTAGAAACAGAAAAAAAAATCAGCAATTATAGTTGAGCTGCACTAAAGGTAGGGTAATTTCAGGTGAAACTAAAACCTTATTCTCTGTAGGTACAGAATCAATCTTGCAATTCTTATTTAAATCCTTCTGCTGAAATTAGGAATTGGCACAATGATTTGTAAAGAATCCTAGCATCAGGCACTAAAAATGAATCATTATAGATAACAGATACAAACCCTGTCACAAATTGCCTCAAATGCTTATAAAAGCTATTTTTTCTAACTGTAAGAGAACTGTAAGAGTTTTTTTGCCCATATTCAGACACAAATACAAGTGCTACACTTCCTTGTAGACGCAACAATAATATCGGCACAATTTTTATGCCACAAATAAACATGAAGCCAAAGGGAGCCCATGCAGAAAACAGAGCCCAATTAAACTAAGGAAAGTTACATTGTTGGGCTGAACAGGATAACAGGATCCTTACTGTCTATTCCTTCATTAAGGTGACATCTTTCCTCCTTGCTAAATTGACCACTGATTACAGAATTGCTATTCTAACCTGCGAGGTGATTTTTGCAAGTTCAGCTGAAATAAATCACTTCTAAGATAAAATGTAGTCTACAGTACTGAAAAGTGAGTTTAGGACAGGAAGGGAAGAACATTGCATAGAATTGAAATAGAGCAGGATTTAGTAACTCAGTATGGAAATTGGCCAGGAACTTATTTTTGGGAAAAGGAAGGCACAAGATTTTCTGCATTTTCTTGTCAAAATCTGTTTTAGGCCCTATCCATAATAAAGCAGATTCAATACTGCTGGATTCCCATCCTGTTCAGCACCAAAGGGAACATGAAAAATTTGAAGTGAATCATGCCTCTCTGCAAGATTGGTCTCTTTGAAAAGATGATGGCAAGTCCCGGTTGAAATTGAGTGATGTGCATATGCTTTAGGAGGTACACTCTCTTCCTCAACTCTGCCTTTCACTCAAAGGTTCTTACCTTGGGTGAACGCCAAGACCTTTTCACTAAAATCTTCCTTTTTGTAGTCGAACCCTGCAGCTGCTCCAGCGTTTGCTGTCGCTTTGAGTTTCTCCTGAGTTCCTGCTGTCACGATGGGAATAGCTTTTGCCAGTTTTGCCAGCTGAATGGCTGCCATACCAACGCCGCTAGCTCCGGCATGGATCAACACTCTCTCCCCCTTCTGTATTTTACCTGAACAAGGACATAAGGGAAATGATTGCCCTGTTGGTTTTATAAGTGGAGTAAAACATGATCAAGGTGGAAAATACTGAATAGATGAAAATATTGAAAGCTGAAAGAGATGCCTTTGTCAACTGTGTACTGTTTATATCTTCATATACTTAATAAAATAAACAAATCCAGAATGAACAGAACTCACAGTGTACAAACAGGACTCCATTCTACTGACTTCAGTGGAATGACATTAGCTGGGTCCTGTCCAGTGGTGAGCAACCATGACAAAGCTGCCAGGGTGAGAGCTGCCAGCCTTTTTATACTGGGACCATCCACTGCTGCCAGTAGAATGTTAATAATATTCATTGAGTTAATACCAGGCACTTAGTAGTGGAAAAATGCTACACAAATGGCGGGTATTGTTGAGGACCAGTTCTACCTGTCATCTTACCATCTACACCTTGCCCTAATGCATTTGTTTGTTTCCTACTGATTGCTACTGGAAGTGGGGCACCTAGTAGTCCTGGGGACATCATCCTAATTGAGTACAGACCCACTGGAAGCAACACAGCTCGAATCAAGTCTGAATTTGTGGTAGTGAGGGAAGATACTTCTTTGTAACTCATGTTCTTTATTATAGCTTTTAAGTACCACTGCTGAAAAGGATAGAAGAAGGGTATCTGTCAACTGAAGAAAGACCTGAAAAGTGCTATTAGTAGTGCCTCTGTAGTACATTTTAAAAACGAGGAGTGTAAGCTTATGCCTTTCTTAAATCAGCTCAGAGGGCATGTTACGTACAGTTAACATCTCTGTGAAGCAAGGTACAAGCAGATGTTGTCTACTGTAATTCCACAATGCTATTAGTGAGGAAAATTCACGATATGGTCATGCTTGCAGTGAAGACAAATCTTTACAAGTAGGATTTGTATTCAGTTGTTTGCAGAACATGTAAGTTATTTCAGAGTTTAGGCTTACTGGAAATCACGATTCAAGCTGAGAAACACAGATGAAAAGAAAAAAACTGGCCATCTTTCCATATCCTTCCTTGTAAATACGCAGTCAGCAGAGTATGTTTGTGGTCAAGATTTCAGAATTTGGGTCTGGCCAGATAAGTAAAAGGCCCATGTGAGTGACAGAGAAAAGGGTTTTCAAAGGCAAACAGCATTCAGATAGGGGCAACAAAGAGAGGATTTAATAACAGAAATGAAGGCGAGCTGTTTTGATGGGACAGATTTGCAAATGCACCTCTCACCTACAAAATGCAGCAGCTGAAAGGCTGTTAGCCAGGCTTCAGGAATGGCTGCAGCCTGAATAAAAGTCATATCGTTTGGAACTGGCATCAGGTAGCCTTCGGGTACCGTAACGTATTCTGCCTGGCCACCTCCGGAGAGCAGAGCCATCACTGCATCGCCAATCTTCCACTGGCCCTTGCAGCCAGGTCCAAGCCCAGCCACACTTCCAGCTGCTTCTAAGCCTAAAATATCACTTGCTCCTTTGGGGGGAGGATACTTCCCTCTCCTCTAAAACAAAACAAAAGAGAGGGTAGGGAAGGAGAAGCCACACATCAATGAATGTAATGACCTGCGATATTTTATTTGCATGCCTCCTACTTAATTGCCTTTTTATTTCATCCTGATTTTGGACTATGTAAATGTTTCAGCAATTTAAGGATCTTCTATCCTTTGGCAATGCTTCTTGTTTCATTACTAAGTATATTTTATTCTTAAAAAAATAAATAAAGCATTTACCTACTGAATCAAGAGACATCTCTTCTTTTAGCCCTATGAAGATTTCCTTTGAAGTCTCAGATACAAATGCTCACCAGGCCCGATCTCTTTTAATTCTTCTGATTTGTAAGGACTTCAAATGGGGACTTGAAAAGTTGGTGTAGTTTTCAGATACATAAACCTGCTTAACATACACATACCTGGAGTAAATCAGCCCTATTCAGAGCGCTCGCAGAGACCTTCACAAGAACTTCTCCTTCTCCTGGATGTGGTTTCAGCACTTCTTTCACATACAGATTTTCTGGCCCCCCTGGGCAATCAAAATGGGCTGCCAACATTTTCTCTAAAAATCTCCTCAGACAGTTTCTGGCCTCCTCGGCTTTGCCACCAGCAGCTGTTGAGATAAGGCTGCGATGTCAATCCCTTTTCCACCTGGCAAAGTCAAATCTGGAGCAATCTCCCCTGGGTGGACGCAGAAAGGAAGAAGAGAGAATCACGATGGTAAAGTCTGTTCCTATACTTTGCAGTGTACGAACACCATATAGGTCTGCTGCCCAAAGATGTGTGCAGGGCAAACCAGGCCCTCTTCAAGGAAGTGGAATACGTGACTGACCTCTGTAAAATCACTTGCACGATGACCTTAGTGCTTACTTAATCATTTGTTATAAGGCTGGAGGTGTGGAATGATAAACTTGAAACCCCAGGAGCATAAATCCCCACAGGGTGGTGCTCTATGGCTGTTGTATGCTGAATAAACAACTGCTGCCAACTATCTGCATAAAATACAACTTTAAGGCATTTAATTCTTCAACTGGCTGGCTGTTGTTTTCAGCTAAACAGCTCAATCCGGTCCCACGTTTGTGTGTATTAGCACAAAAATTTAGTGGGAAATCCATCTGGTACCGCCCTGTAACAGGTCTTCCCCCCACTTAATCTGTTCAAATGTAGTCAATTAAAAATCACACACTAAAAACATTTTTGTCCCTCTTCCATCAGTGCACTAAACTGCATTTGTCTGAATGCTTTGCTGCTAGAAGCAGACCCACCAAAAGACCAAAAAAAAAAAAAAGTGTAGTGACGGTATGAATACCTACGTTGCTTTCAAATGCACAGGGAAATGCACAAGCTGAGAACCGAGTTTCCAAGCACGACACCTCCAAGCTGTCAGATCTGCCAGCAGAGGCCCGAAACAAGTTTTAAGGAGATCCGTGGTTCCTGAGCACGGTTTGTGACCCACCTTTTTCCTGTAATGAAAGGAATTGCTCCTCTGCACTGGCAGCAGCCCTGGCTGTCCTTGGGAGCAGAGTCTGGCCCCGCTTCCTCCTCTCCAGGCTCTGCAACCTGCTATTCCTCGGCAAGTCACGGGGTGGAATCGGAAGAGGTTGTGTTTTCCTTGGAGGGAAAGACGTGAGCGGAGTCAGAAATCCTGAAATATTTCACCAATTATTTCTCCCCACGGACCTGGTTTATTCCACAGGTATAGCAGAAATCAGCCTTTCCCTTTGGCATCGAGGTGGAGATCGCCCACACCCCCCAGCACGCAGGGAGGTTTGGTCTGGTGCTTTTACCCTACTGCTGGCGGAGCACGGATCTGCAGGGTGTGTGTCTGTAGCTTCCTGGGCAAAGCACTGAACCTCTGCTTGGATTTCTGGACTCTGGATAGCTGAGGCTGGATTAACCTAGGTTGCATTAAGGGCACGTTGGGCTGTGACAGCCCTCATGCTCCATCTGAGGAGGCTTTTAGTCTGCTCCCCTTCCTTTGAGACCGCAGCATTCTAAGTCTGCTGGCTCGTGTCTGTCAGCCCGCGGCATTTCTACCTGCTGTTTCGGCTGCCCGCTCTCACCTCTTGGCTGAGCTTTGCCATTTCCCATCAGGTTATGCCTTTCTCCATATCCTAGCTGCCAGCTCTCGAGTATTTGGGAGTTGTCAGGGAATAAAACTGACATTTCAAAGCATTTTAAAATGATATAATTTTTCATCTGGCTGCCCATGTGTGGGATTCTTCTGTGGGTTTCTTTTCCTATTGATTTGGATATTTTGGGATTCAGACACTTAAACTTTTATTTGAAACTAAATTAATTTAGAAACAAATATAACAAAAATATTTTGTTCTCACACGACTCCAAGGGCTAGTAGCTAATTTGTTTCTGCAGATGAGAAGATCATGGGGCCTGGTCTTCCTGAACTTGGTCTTCAGCTGGTGAAATAGCTCAGTTGTTGTCTGAACAGTAAGGGGTTCACCCAAATGAGAATTATTTGATGTCCTACAACATACACAGTCTGATTACAGCCTGGTAGGAACGTTGTCCCTCCTCCCCAGTTCTCACAGAGCTTTGCAGTCTACTGCAGATTAAAATAACTTTCTATAACAGTCAGTGACAGAGCAAACTGATGTGAAAAATGTATTTTATTTCCAATATTCAAGGGCATGCAGGGCAAACTGAAAATCTGTTAATGTAACAATTTCCTTAGTCCCTTGGGTCTGTGATGCTACATAGCTGAGAGAAATGCTCTGAGCGAAGTTACTTTGCTCAGGGAGATGAATACTTTTCTTATCTAGAAACAGGTTAAAAGACAACATTCAAAAGATTAAGGAAAGCATCCTAAGCCAAATCTTGAGGACATCACTTTCAATTCTATTTAAAAACTTGGGTGATGCATGCATAAGGTAGTCCTCTTGGGAGCTGTGAACCTTCGAGAGTTCTTGAAAAAAAAATGGGGAAACAGCCTTCGCTCTGCAGTTGGAGTGTGGTAAAAGAGCAGGTGCTTGCTGGAGTTGGATAACGCATCAAACATCTATACTTGTTTTCCTTCTGAGCTTGATGAAGTTCAAGGTTTCTGCTGATTCAGCTACCCTTGTCTCTAAAGTAGTCTGCTATAAGAACACAAGGAAATAAAAAATGAAAAATAAGCAAATAAAATACAATCAGTAAAATATGATTAAAGTCATACACAGATTTGCTGTAATAGAGATACTTTTTTCAAGCTCAGATCCACCTCAGCCTGTAATCAGAAGAACAGATATCAGCATTTACAGCTGCACATTAAAAATACTGGTACATATGTTCATGAGGTATTACCTGTTCTACAGAATAAACACTGACCACTTTAAACTTAAGTCATTTGCAGAAATCTCTCTTCAGATGCAAAGAAAGGTAATGCCATTTTGTTTTCTCTTCAGAGAGAAATCATCCAGAACAGCAAGAACTCCAAAATATGTGCATTGTCAAAACTATTGGAAGTCTGGCCCTGCAAACATGTTGACTAGACTTTAGACTTTACTCACGAAAACTGCTCTTGATCATAGCTTTCAAATTACAAAAACCTTTTGAAAAAGGTTTGATGAAGAATTTATTACTGACAGTCTTATAGCTCATTCCAGACTAAAAAAGCTTAGTCAAAACACAAGTTATTTCCACTTACTTGTAGACACCTAAGTGAGGAACAAATGCTAGGAGAAAAATGGGTCTAGAATTTCATTCCTATTCAGGGAAATGAGATGGGCATATCCAAAGGTTAAGATGGACCTTGTTGGTCTAAAAAATATTCCTTAGAAATACCTCTGTCTCCACACTGAAACTCAGGGCTATTGAGGCTGACGCTATATCAGCAGGGCTATCAGCTCTCGTGCATTTTATCCATCTGGATGATGTGACAGAATGATTGTATACTTGATATAGTCAGCCATATACTACAGCAATAAGATGTGTAACTGTTATTTATCTCCCTGGTTTAATCCTTGCCAGCACCTCCACCCAAAGAGAAAACTACGTTTGAGATGCTATCGGGATTCTGCAGCTTGCCTGCAGAGTTTTGCAATATTCTCAAATGGGGAACAAAGAGATGGTAACACTAAGCCTTTAACACACTGAACCCAAGAGAGAGAAACTTGAGAGGGCACACAAAGGAAACTTTGGCAGAAGAGGGAAGGAAATGGGCACTTTTGTTAGAGAAGAGGTACTTTGTAACTGTGGCACAAAGCATGAGAGAGGAAACAAAACTTCATGATGTCTCAAGATTCACATGTAGGAAAGGTGACTAGGCAGAGAAGGAAAGTTTGATACCCTTAGAGAGCAAAACTGTCTTTGAAGAAGTGGGCTGGGAATCAGAATATCAAAGATAATGCCCAAAGGATGTGTGCAGAAGACGCTGGGTAAGGATTAGTCGTATGAGGTCAATGAGATGTGGCTGTCAGGTCCCACTGTCTTCAAGTGTAACTAACAGAAAACTTGTCCCACAAAGGCCAAGGCAAGAGAGCATTCTGCAACCTGTTCACACCCCTGGAGGCTTTGGAACACGTGGGATGTGATGACTGGAGAGGGTTTAGCCATGCAGGAATAACCCAAGCCTGTATTCAATTCCCAAGATTTTGGTAGTTTGTCAGATTAATTTTTGACGCTGTGTGCGAGAGCAGAGCCAGTAAATGAAACACTGACATGGAGGCGCATAGATGCATTCATTTCTCTTACCAAGTTTCTCCACAGCTTCCACGCACACGCTGGGATACATGCCCACTTTGTAAGTAGCAATCAGGATGAAAGCGTTGGTCTTCACAGCTATCAGGCCTCCATCTGGCTGGATAATACAGAAAAATGGCACAAGGTTCTGAAAATATACACGTGCATACATATTGCCTTACAATTTGAGCTAATTACAGACCTTTTCGTTGCTCAAATACTCTCTCAAAGCCTAAGCCATGATGCAGACAACACACGTCCATGCGTGTTTTGAAGACTGCTGACTATTAAAACAAGTCACTCAAATGTTTTTATTGTATTGCCTATTCTCACTTCCAATGACTGATGTATTACTGCGCAGCATTTTGAAGAAGTTTTACCGTAGTGCTCAGTCATATGCAAAAGCAGTAATAAATGCAAGTAAAATAGGTATTTATATGAAATTGCATAAGTGTTTATGAACCCTAACTCCCAAACTCCACCTCACTGATTTGTAATAATGACTGGAAAAAGACACTGAGAAGTACTGCATGTTTTCTGAACGGGGGTCCAAATTTAAAAGCAGCTCAGCCTTTTCTGCAGGTTACTCAGCTCGTTTCAAGGATGGCTTTACTGGGGAGGGGAAGAGTTAAGAAGACCCCAGTAACACTCACTGGATATATCTACTTCAGACTGTGCGATTTAGCAGTAATAACAAAATACTGCCATCCTGAGCATGCAGCTTCAGTTTCTGTATTTCGGAGGTGAATGACTGAGGCTGGCATCCCACGAGGTGAGCTGATCTAACAGTTCTGTCGAACAGGCACTGCAGCTGGTGCTAGGGATGTGTGGTGGACATGCAGGGATGTATATATTCGCATAAATGCACACATGCAGGAACCATTTAGCGCCAGGGAAACACCAGAACAGTTTAAAGAAGGAACATTTAACTGAAAGTGAAAGGCAGATAGTTTATAGACTAAACACGGGGGCTACACTTCTAATTTTAATGCAAGTATTGAGGTACAGAGTATAAATGCTCCACTGAAATATGGCCACCAGTGTCACCAAACTTGTGCCCTCCAAGCATCCCACCCAAGTTTTACATCTCCATTTGCCCACAGCTGAAAAGAGAGAGCTCATACTGATACAGCTTAATGCCTTGCTTGCTCTAAAGGCATGTGGCTGTGCCAGGAAAAGCATGGATAAAACCTTCTTGTTTGATGAAGAATAAATAATAATTTGATTAGCTTGAAGTGAATGGTGTTAGCTGTTTAATTCCACTGCTGGCAAGGTGATATTAAGAGACAGAAGGAAAGAAGCGTGTGGAGGCTTTCAGCTTGTGTTAAGGTATTCATGTAACCAGGCAGTGAAAGAAAAAGGATGCTTCCAAAGTTTTCAGGACTGCCATAGCTCTTGTCAACGTACATTTTTAAGATAGATGGAATACTCATCTGCTCGGACACATTTATAGTGCTTCTGCTTGAAGTAGAGTCCTTCCCTTCTAACTTGCATTAAGTTATTGTAGAAAGCGTAGATCAGGTTTATGGCATTCTCTGGTGGCACCTATGTTCACACAACACAGTGTTACGGACCGAAAGGGTACATCTTTGCAATGATGAACAGCTCTCCACCCTCCCACTCTCTTCGATAGTTCACTTAAAATTAAGATGTTTTTGAGTGAAAAAAAATCAAAACTGAGCCTAGTTTCTATAGAGTCCACTGTGTTTCCAACATCCCATTTGAAACAATCTGCTTAATCTATGGGTACTATCTGTGCAGTCCCACTACTCACCAGCACTTCCCTAGAGAATTAATACACCCAGTGGTGACTGGAGCCCTCTGTTAAAAGGCGATGCAGGGTAGGACTCAGCCTTATCATGTAATACAATACGAGCAGAAGTGCTGTTATTCTGCTCTGTTTATCAGCTGATAGACAGTGAAAACAGATAAACTACATCTATACCAGGAAACTACAATTGTCAAGGAGCTGGGTACTTCTGGGTACTGTTATAACAGTCCACCTACAGATTTGCCCTGGGCCAGCAAGCACTTTTGCAAACAATTCCCAGGCACAGTCTGGAGAATGAGAATGGGTCAGGACTGCTCCCCAGAAGCAACTTGGTAGAGCCTCTCTGTTTAGAGGTGATAGTATGGACACGGCCGTGCCACAGCAGCACGTCTCAGTGCCAGCAGATGGACCTAAGAACATCTCCTTTACAAGCACAGGGGGGATCACTGAGTGCAAGTGCTTAAAAACAACCCCTTGAAAATGCCAGTTAAATGGCATCTTTCTTCCAAAGATCAAAGATGTGAAATTAGCAATCAACTTCAGAAGGTAGCTCTCATAGCAGCAGCTAGGCTGTACCCATTTAACTCAAGCTCTTAGTCTGAAAGAAGCCGCTGGTCCCGTTAGTACAGTGCAGAACTCCCTGACATGATCACTACTTTGTGCTCTAGATTCCTGGAGTTTCTACCGCTGCTGTCACTTCCCAGGACACTCTTTCATCCCTTACATAAAAGCCAAAGGTTGATGCACAGACTTTTCTTTCATTTATGTTGATAATAGCTGCATTTTCCACGTGCTTTGTTCTGATAAGACTGCCATTCAACAAAGCCTGAAGTTGGTTCATTTTCCATCTGTTCTGTGAAAAGAAAGAGATGTATAAATGTTCATTCTCCTCTCCTCTTATATTGGAAACCAGGTCTTTCTCCATGGAGAATTTAGGAATTTAAGCAGAAGTAATGCTAAGCCTCAGATAAGAAAAATAACAAAATTAAAAAATCCTAAAAAACAGAGAACAGCAGAACACTAAGGAATGAGAAAAAAACTTGCTACAACCAGCAGATCAGAGCAGAAATTGGGGTGTGAAGTATTGGTTTCTGGGCCAGGCTTGGCCTGAAACAAAAACCATTTTCTTTTAAATGCTCAGCACTAGCATGGCTATTGTTAGACCTTTGGGTCAGTGCAGCTCCACAAGGGTGCTGCTTGGAAGTAAACCCTACATTTATCTCATGGTATATCTCTGGCTGTCTGGATAAGCAGCAAAAATCTTAGAATATTGAATCATAAAATGGTTTGGGTTGGAAGGGACCTTAAAGATCATCTAAATCCAACCCCCCTGCCATGGGCAGGGACACCTCCCACCAGCCCAGGCTGCCCAAATCCCATCCAGCCTGGCCTTGGGTACTGCCAGGGATGGGGCACCCACAGCTTCACTGGGCAATCTCTTCCAGTGCCTCACCACCCTCAGAGTAAAGAATTTTTCCCTTATGACTAATCTAAATCTCCTCTTTTTTAGTTTAAAGCCATTCTCCCTTGTCTCATCACTACACACCCTGACAAAGAGTCACTCCCCAGTTTTCCTGTAGGCCCCCTTTAGGTACTGGAAGGCTGATACAAGGTCTCCCCAGACCCTTTTCTTGGGTTGCACAAGATGCTGGTTAAATCTTGAGAAAATAGTAAAATTCTATTACTGCCATTGTGCTCAAATCATAATTAATCAGTAGAAAACTAGTATTTTGACAGCACTAGAGTACAGACATGGCATAAATTGTATTTCAGTTCCAGCTTTTCCCTTTAGTTTCATGAGGTCAGAATCAGAGAATGAGAAGATGCCTTGTGAAGATCCCCAAGGAGGAGACCCCACAGCCCGGGGCAGCCTGTGCCAGGGCTCCACCACCTGCCCAGCACAGAAGTGCTGCCTGGTGGTCAGAGGGAGCCTCCTGTGCTCCAGGTTGTGCCTTAACCTCCTGTCCTGGCACTGGGCACCACGGAAAAGAGCCTGGATCTGTGTTCCTTGCAGCTCCTGTACACATTGACGAGATGCCCCCGAGCCTCCCCCTCTCCAGGCTGAACAGCCCCAGCTCTCTCAGCTGTATGAAATGTATGAAATCTTTGAATTTAATAAACATTAACTCTGTTTAAACTTGGCAGTTTTATTGCTACTTAATCTGGTTTTATTTACTTTTTAATGTGAGGGTGGTGGAAATCACATTAATATCACAACTAAGGAAAGCTGTCAGGCTTATCAGCGTAGCCAACGGCCTGCCACAGGGACATCGGGCCAGCAATTATTAATAATTTTTGAGTACTGAGGACGCATTTGACTTTAAAATCGAGAAAGCATGAGGGGCATGCGGCTCGGGGGGCTGGGGACCCCTCCAAGAGCCTCCCCTTGGGCCCTGGCTGACAGGAGGCTGCGACCCCCGCCCGCCTTCCCTGCTGAGGTGTTGCCATGGCAACCGCGCCCCCCGCTCCCGGACGGTAGCCTACCCGGTTTCTGATTGGCTCAGCCTTCGGGGCGCTCCCTTTCTGATTGGTTGAGGGCGGCTACCCCGTGTCAGCGGGGGCCGGGTTGGCGTTGCCACGGGCTGTGAGGGCGGTGGGCGCGGAGGGATCCGGCCGCTCCCCGGCCCCGCCTCGCCTCGCTCCAGCCGGGAATGGCGCCGGTGGGTGCTTGCCCTGGGGCCGGGCGAGCCGGGCCGCTGCCCGTGCGGGGTGTCCCACCTCTTCCGAAAGGCGGGAGGTAGTGGGGAGGGACTATTTTCTCAGGCGGAAGGACTCGGAAGGGTGTGTGTGTGTGTGATGCGGCTCTGAGGTGCGAAGGGCGCCGCCATTTTCCTTTGGGGAGGGAGCCGTGGTTTTGCCCTGAGGCGCGGCAATGGCTGCCGTCCTCGCCTCTTCTGGCGGCTGACCCGAGCCTCCCTGGGGCCTGTGAGCGGATCCTAGCGTTGGGGGTCACCTCTATGAGGCTGGTGAGGGGTCCTCCACTCTGGGATGCCCCGGCGAGGGGTGTTTGGGGTGCTGCTGTCCTGACCTGGCTTTGCCTCAGGCTTTGGGCTTTGCCTCAGGGCTCAGGAGGCTGCGGGGCAGGGGTGTGCTGGGACTCAGTTCTGCCCTTGTGGCCCTGAGGGGATCCAGGAATTCTCAGTCACTGATGTCCCCAGCCAGTGGAGGGACCAGGTGGTGGAGGTGCTTGTGGGCCCTCCAGATGCCTGCACAGTGTCTGTTTTAATGCTTTTCCTTCTGTCACAAACCAGCAGTCCAGGTTGTCTGCCTGAAACTGGCAAGGTTTCAAATCATGTCAAAATGCCAGATTCACTAAATCTCATGCACAGTCTACCAGGTCCTGCTTGTAGGTTTGCGCCCTGTTTGCCCCAGAGGCTGGTGTTCCCCTCCTGCCCTCCTCCTCCAGGCACCTGAAGGAAAAAGGGGGGACAGAGCCACCAAGAGAGGTGCCCAGCTGTGCTCGCAAGGGGTGACACCCCTGTGTGACGAGGAGATGGGGACGAGGATAGGTGTAAAAGATATCTTAAGAAATAGCAGCTGAGCATTCTGTGGATGTTGGATGTGTAACAAGATGATTTTGCTCCGAGTACTAAGTACTTTTTTTCCCCCCTGTTATTTGCATATAGATTTGGGAAGCGGGACAGTTCTTTCCCTGGGAGATGAGCATTCCCTTCCTTTTTGTACCTCACAGCTCAACAGCATGACTTGGTCTTAAAAAAACAAGAAGTACTAGCATGCTGGTTACATCACTTTAGAATTAACTAAAAATTCCAGTGGTATATCTTTATTAAGGTTGCTGGAGGCCTTATGAACAACAGAAGATTTTGAAGGAAACCCTTTCAAAAAATTTCTCTATGCATTAAATATAGCAGAATCCTCACACCAGTATGTTCTGATATGTAAGTTTCTTTAATTTAAACAGCATTTCTGTTATGAGGAAAAAAAATGCATGAGCATGTGGATTTTTACTTAGCAAATTTACTAATTCTTCTGTCTGTAAGGATTTTATCTGTACACACAAGCAACAAAAGTAATCTTGCTTTACTTTTTATTCCTGTTAGACATGGTAATTACATGTTAGATAGTAAGTTGACGTATAAGTAATATTATTTAATAAGTTAAGTATGGTTGGACTTGATGATCTTGAAGGTCATTTCCAACCTAGAAGATTCTGTGGTTCTATGACTCCGAGCCTGCAGGGCAGCTTCTCTTAAAGGCTTTTGTCAGAACAGGGGCTTTTGAGGGGACTGAGGCATGTGCGTAAGGATACTTACGTTTTCTCACAGAAGTGATTAATCTATCTTCCAAAAGTTTCTGCAAAAACTTGTGTTTAGGCAGAGCCTATGTGTGGATTTGAGCAGATGGGAGAACATTCTGCCCTGCTGAACAGAACTCACGAAGCAAGAGAAACCTTTAAAAAATGGTTTTTAATCCTGCTGACAGCATACTGCGATGCAGGTGTATCCAGCAATCATTTTAGTTAGTCAGAGATATTCCCAGGTCTGATCATAATAGAACAGGTTTTTATTTTGGGCCACTTTTTGCCTAAATAGTTCTGTAAATACATCATTTCCTGGAAGCACGGTCTCTCCAGTGAATCTGAAATAAGTAGAATTTTAAAAAGAAATTCCTGTAAAGGCCATTTTATCTCCGCATTTCTACTGTCACCCTGTTATAAATCAATCCAAATGTCCTGGTACACATATAATAGAGGAGATGGAATTTCCTGGCTTGGTATCAGAACTTTAGTGTAAGCTTCATCTGCTAGAACTTTAAAAGCCACTAAAATACAGCTATCCCTGTGGTGGAATGTCGTGGTTATTGAAAATCACTTTTACATAATTGAAAAAAGCACAAAGGAAAGAAGTAAAAGGAGGTGGAATTTGATGACTGAACCGTTTTCAAAGCTGGCAAGCATTCTGGAGTAATTTGTGAATCACTTTGTTCCTTGAAACAAAATTTACTGTCCATTTACGGTGGAGATGAGAAGAGACAGTTACTCTCAGAGGGAGTATCTGACCATAAACTTGATACTTCGTCTCCCTCCGTTTAACTTACTGTGATACAAAAACACTGTTGGTATGGGCTGGCAGCAGGTAGAATTCCTTCTGAGATTTGTAACATTGTTTGTCTGGAATTCTAAGGAAATCAGCTTCTTCATGTTTATGGGGTGGTTTTAGACGTTTCTGAGTGTTTTCATGCTTCTCCCAGACTCATCCAACAACGTGTGCTGTGAGTAGCCCGGAGACTCCCTGGCAGCGAAGACCGAAGTGCCCCAGACCCGTAACAGAACATGAGCAGCAGAAGCTGTGGCAGGTGAGTGACTCGGCGTTCCTTCAGCTGTAAATTCGGCTGTGAAGAACCAAAGTTCAGGACACATGAAACGAGGACCTGCAATTGAGAACGCAGGACGTTTGGGTGTAATTGAGTTCCTGTCTTGGAAACAGCACCTGATACCCACTGAAGTTCTAGCCTGCCACCTCGCCTGTCCTTCTGCTTGCCACGGCTGGCACTGGCATCTGCCTGAACCCATTAGAGTCCCACTTAGCAGGAACATTCCTGTGCTGTTGTCTCTCCCTCCTTGGCATGCTCAGAAACGTGTCTCACATGAAGATGCATGTGCTCTGTCCTTTCAGACACTTTGTTGGAAGTTAAGGCTATCTAGCATCCAAGTCCTGTGTGAGTCTTCCAGAGAAATACCCAAATTTAGTGCCGGTCAGCAGCACTAAATTCAGAAATGCTATTGCATTAAGCCTGTCTTAGGTACATGTGACTAGGCTGCTGACTCAGTAAACAGCAGTCTGATATTACAAGAGCTGCCTAAATTGACTGCAGAATCGAACCTATAGATATATTTATTTGAAGAAGAGTGCCCAAACCATTCAAATCGTTGTTCTAAATCGGGATATCCCAATCTCCATTGCTTCTGTTTCACGTGTGTGAAATGTTCTTCCCCTGTCCTGAAGCTTCCTGCGAATGGCTGCAGGGATGCTTTGCTGCAGTTCCTGCAGAGGAATAATGCTGTTCGTGGGGCAGCGTGGTCTGAAGAGCTTAGGTGAACTTCTTCTGGTTACATTCAAGTTTGTAGCTTGATTGTGGAACCTAGGTAAGAACCTGATCTCTATAAAGCTGGCTGACTTTTTATGCAGACCTTTCCCTTGTTTTACCTTTATCCAGAGGTTCCCCTCAGCACCAGCAAGGAGCAACCCAGCAAACACTTTTGACTGCAGCAGACTCTTTGGGAAGAAGAATGCCACCAAATATTGGCTGACACAGAAGGACTTCAGTCATGTGAAGGTATGAGTGGAGGAATAAGAACAGAAAGTCTGAAGCGAGGAATGGAAAAGGGTTGTTTGCAAGGTTCTGTAAGTCTGAGATATCTCTGTCATTGGGAAGCAGAACAAAGAACTCTGAAAATATTAATCCGGGGGTTTTATTGAGCCCTTGCATCCCTGTGAGGTAGCTTTATTGAGTTCCATGTGATTCAGTGTGCTGGAAGTCTCCACATAGAACCTGACCAAGCCTGTGACTAGCTCTGTGCAGGTGCTTCGGAGCTGTGTCACCCTGAAGGCAAAGTTCCCACCTGCTCACAGTGTGTGCTCTGAGCGCGTTCTGCTGGTGTTCTTCTCACGGGGAGATGTCTGGGCCTGCCTGCTGCTGTGAAGCTCTTGGTTTTAGAAAGCTCCTGTGATTAAGTGATGCAGATATGTCAGGTGTATCATAACATGCAACTTTTTGCAGATATTAGGATGAAAGGGCCTTAATACACACCTGAAATTCAGATTTCTCCTTTTTTTGATGCTCCTTGCCAGTTCCTGCCTTGTCCTCCCTGCCTTGCTTCAAGGACTGCGTCCACAAACGATAGATGAATTGGGTCTGTATTGCCTGTGCTCCTTTACTAGGTGCTGGAGTTGCAATTAATAAGCTGGACGGTGCAATAAATTACCTGTTTAAAAATCAGGTTACAACAGCAGAGCATTTCAAGGGCTGTTGTTTTCAAAATGTGTTTTAGTATCCTAACGTTCATCTTCAGAAAGAGTAAGATGGGGATAATGCTAGAGGGAGAGCTTGGCTGATGTCCCAAAAGTCACTGAGATTTAAGATGCAGACAAATTCACGAGCAAGGCAGAAACAAGACAGTTTCCTGCTTTGGAAGCGTTTTTCTTGTTATCTTTCCTCTTCCACCTGTTTTCCTCTGTGGGGAGAGGTGCCCCTTGCTGCCTTCACGGGGCACGCCTGAGCCAGGGGCAAGGAGCCAGTGGCAGTGCAGTCATGCCAAGGAACGTGTGGTCTGCTCCCACGGAACACCTGCACTCCCGCTCTTCCAAAACATTGCTGCTGCCACATTGAACCCAACTCCTCAGAGCAAGGCTCACTGGCCGTGTTTCTGCTGCCTGCCTTGGTGTAATAGACCTTTCGTCGCAGCACAAGTAATTATTTTGAATTCAAAGGTAGTTCTGACTCCTGCTTTTACTTCATGTGTTTTGTTGGTGTTTTGTCAGGCAGCCCCTGATGAAAGTCGAGGCATCATCACTTCTGCTCAGGCCATCTTGGACAGAGAAAATTACTTTGTGAGGGTAAGAAGTGATCTCTCTTTTCTCATTAGCTGTGTACTTTCCTGCATGTCAAATATTTTCTCTTCATCAGTGAACTGCGATAAAATGTCGATTGTCTGTATTCTCGGAAAGTTAAATATAGAAGCACAGGCTTCTGACCTCCTCAGGATGGGACTGAAGTGGTAACACCCGAAATATGAGTTTGAGAATCCTCTCTCTTCAGCTTTTGTTTCAGGGGTGGGCCTGTGAGTAAAGGCCAGGAGGGCTGACCTGATCTAGCAGATTGCCCCTGCTGGAGGAGAAGCTCCTTCTCCCGCTGCGTCTCTTGCACTGTGTGGTGCTTATCAGCCCTCCACTCTGAACAGGTTTCAGCTCACTAACCTTGGGGGGGGAAAGTGAGTAGTTTTCAGTGTTGCACTACGGCTTAAAAAAAAGGAAAAAAAGGCAAAGAAGAGCTTGGTGGGAAGAGGAGGGAGGGAGGAGCAGAAAGGGGGATGGAGAGCAGGGCAGCAGTGCCCAGTGAGATCGGGTTAGCCGCGCTGTGCAGCTGCACCCACAGACTCATTAACGTGTTAGGCCAACACACTGCATGGGTTTTATTTTCCATCTTTCACTTAGGAGGTGGACAGGTATTTGAGGCACAATGATTTCTTAAATCTGAGAAAGAAGGAGATCCTCTACAAGAAATGGCTTGAGGATGTTTCAGAGCCGCTGCTGCAGAAAATTGAGGACAAGATGGACAGCCAGTCGAGTGATGAGATAGAGAAACGGAAGGAAGAACAGCTCTCCCTCTATTTAAACTACTGTAAAAAGAAGGTATCAAGAAGTAAATTTCTGTCATGGAGGCAGTTGCTTGTAGAGGGCTGTGAAACATGTTTGTGCCTTTGAGTGCTACCGGTCAAGCTTTATAAAAGAAAAAAAGCTGGGAGCAGACACCAGCAATTCCCTTCCGTGTGCATGCAGGTGAACAGACCCAGCACACGGGTGCTGTCGCACTCTGTGTGCAGTACTCACAAAAATCGCAATGACTATGAAATGCTTGTTGGTTTTGCTCTGAATTTCACATCCCTGTTTAGATTCCATGGCTCAACTGTCTGCATCGCGGGATTGCACGCCTAGAGCAGTAAGAGCAGTTAGATCATCTCCCAGGGATAGAACGGGTTTATATATAGGGCATGCTTTTGTTGTCAATGGAAACCGCTGCACAGCGGATTTATGTGGCTGTAAACAAGCTCTTACCGTCCAGAAATGAAAACCCTGGGGGAGCCGTGGTATTTTAATGACAGCAGATGGTATATTTTTCAGAAGTCTGATGTGAAAGCCCCATGCATTTAAACTGCACTTAATGACCAAGGGCTGAATCAGTCCTGCTCCCGAGGTCCTGGCGTTTAGGACACGTTGGGTGTGCACTGTCCGTATCATGGTCTGCGTCAGCCAAAGCTCCTGTGCCTGGTCAGGGTGCCCTCCAAAAGCCATGGCTGGTGTACTGGGACGTGCTCTTCTCCCCACACGAGCACAGCACTGGTGATAAACCTCCAGTCTCTTCTCTCTCTCTCTTCCCTCTTTCTCCTTTTACTCCCTCCCCCAAGTCTCCCACCATTTTGCCTCTCTTTCTTCTCTCAGACTCCCCAGCGCAGTGTCTCTCTCTCCTTGTTCCTTCTGACGATTCCTCCAAGTTCTCCACTGCCCCTTGCTTTCCAAAGCTGCCTTCCCACCCTTTCCTCCATTCTCCTCCTGCCCTCTGACACTCTTTTCCCTCTGCTGTCCTTCCAGGTTCTTCCATCTCAGTCTTTCTCTCTGCTCACTTTTCTGCCTCCTTTTTCACGCCCCTTGGCTTTCTTCCCCTCCTTGCCTCTCCTTTGTTCCAATGACTTGCTCAGATTCTTTTTTGGCTTTAAATCTGCCTCTTTTTGACTCCCGGTCTCACCTCCTCCTTACCCCAGGGCCATGTCTGGTTGGTCGTAGCTTTTCTTTGGGGTCGCAGTTAGCTGATGGCAGTCTGTTCAGCTGTGCTGGGCTGCCAGCAGGTGCCATCCCTAACGCCTCCCCACTTCAGAAGCAGTAGCTGGCTGCCTGAAACTGCTTGAAGTTTTACAGGAGCAGAAACAAAAAGAAGAAGGTGAGTGGCAGCTGTGTGCTCCCAGGGGAACTGCCAGGCTCCAGGGAGCTCAAACCCTGTGGCGCTGCCCAGGTGCTTGCTGAGGATCTGGGAGCAGCACAGGCGCTTGGGGCCTCATTCACGCAGGCCTCATTGACAAAGCCATCTCCTCAACTCACTGTAGGTCCCATTTTTGGGGTCTGAACTTGTGCTGCAGCACTCCCGAACTGTTCAGAGTGTGGTGTTTCCAACTCTGAAATTGAAATCGCATCCGCCAGCCTCCAGAAAGAACTATGCAAGGCCAATACCTCGAGGGCCATGGGCTGGATGCTCCCTCCTTGCTCTGGCCCCTGGCAAACTGTGTCCACAGGAAAGCTGGAAATGTTCATCTGAAGGAAAAATGAGGCTGGTGGGGGCTCGGTCACTTTTTTTCTTTTCTTGTTAAGATCTGTTTCCTTCTCTTATCAAAACCTTTCTCCTGGAACAGAATTTACATTACTTAGTCTGCCCTAGTAGCAATTATCACTTTAGACTGTAATTATTTATGCTTCATGCAAGCACTTGTAATATATTTATGCCTATAAGAAATTAACATGGATGTAGGTATTCTCCTGCTATGCTTCAGTCACCTTCCTTCTGAGGTGCGGTGTGTGAAAATTAGGAAACCCATTTTATTTTTTTTTTACTGCCTCCAGCATGCTGCGTTCGTGCTATGCTCTGTGTTATCCCCAAAAGCTTCTGAGACCTGACCCTCTACCCGCTTCTCCTGCAGGGCTATGTGGCTTTGGAAACTTATGACCCGTCGGAGTACGACCCGTTCCTCCTGCAGAGGAGTACAGAGTGCTGGAAGGTGCCGTGCTTGGTTACGCCCTGGGTTTAGGTGCACCCTGTGACTGCAGGAAGTTAATGGTTAGAGAGGAGGCAGCCTGTTTCTGACTTGCTGCTCTGAGGCTGGTTGAACAAATGTGTTTTTCAAGAGGCAGCACAACGGTTACAGTGGATAAGGTCTCTCCTATTTGGCTACCTAGTAAAGTACTTGCTAAAACTTAATTTTTATGGTACCAGCTCCCACTGTATTTAAATTCAAGAGTTCTTGAAAATGATTTTCACTGGGAACATGGTGTGAATCCACGCTACTTATCCATCAAAAATGAGGTTGACGCTCCTCCCTGCTAGCCTTGAAGCTCACATTTGTCTGACTTTGAGACAAAATCCTTGAAATCCTTGCCTCCCTCACAGGTTTCGATACCAGCCTTGCAGGACCCTCTGTTAAAAGCTGTTCAACGAAAGTTCGTTGAGACAGGCATTGTCAAGCAGTGCGAGACAGGTACTTTAAATGATCAGCGTCCCTCGGAAGCACTTTGTGGTGCCTTCCTTGTGGCAGCAGGTGCTCACACGAAGCATTTCTCTCCTTCAGGAAGGCTGTGCTCCGCCAGAGAGGTGAACGAGCTCAGCAAGGCAGAACTGCCGCTGCTTCCTCTGAGCCGACAGCGCATGGATGCTGTGGCGTGGCTGAAGATCCCGTCAGCCTACATTGCAAGCGAGGCCCACCGGACCAAGAGGTGAGAGTTAATGGGTGTATCTTGAGAGGCAGCACGACAGTTACAGCGGATAAGGTCTCTCCTGTTTGGCTAAAACTGAAATTTTATGGTGAATTCTGCTGTTTATTCTGTATTTTTCATGAGAAAGGAGTGTTGGTGGAGGGAAAGCCCTCAGGCATGGAGTGGAGAGCAGGGCATATTAATGTAGAGCACTGATTAATGTACAGCTAAGCCTTGAAGTAAAGTGGCTTTTGGGGAGGATTCCTTGTGTTTTCTGTATGCAGCCTGGAGCCAGCCCTACAGTTCAAGCCATGGAACACCTTCTGGATGCTTCACTGAAAGATCTGAAAGGATTTAATAGTCTCGAGGGGTTTTTATTTGTTTTTAACTATTACTTTCTAGATTTTGGGAGCAAAGTGGGGTCATACTTCTATCACAGAGTGGCTGAGGTTAGAAGGGACCTCTGGGCTCAAAATGCAGTAGAGCTCACTTATGCTTCGGGGATGTGATACAAGACAAAATGAATTGCCAAACAGTCCCTGGGTATGTGCTTGTGCTGGAGCACTTGTCACCTGGCTTCCCTGGGGTATTCTAGCTACAGCTGAAGGCTGTTTAGAAAACGGGGTTGCAGCAAGTCTCAGCTTTTGCAGCTCTCTGAGCTGAAGAAGCAAAGTGAAATGCTGCCCTGCTACCTAAGCTGCAAACAGCAGAAAGGCCTAGCTGGCCTGCACTGAGAAGTGTTTAGGATCAGGGAAGAGTGATTTTTTTTTTTCTAATTTTAGTTGCTGACTTTTTTTTTTTTTCCCCATGTCCCGGTGCTCTGATTCACCCCTCTATGAAAGCCCTCTGGCTATGCCATTACACTGCAACACTTAACGCTTGCTCCCAGGTGACAAGAAGAGCCAAGCTCATTGGGGACTGGATGCCCTCCCAGAGCCAGGCCTGCACTCTCCTCTCCGCCCCTGCCCTGAAGTTTTATGCCCAAGGCCTTCTCCGGTGTAATGCTTGGAGCAATTATGGGCTAACGGCAAGTTCCAGAAGGAAAACCGATCACAAAGACAAACATTTCCTGGAGTGACTCAGTGTGGGAGAGAGCTAGTGCAAGAAGCTGTGCCGAGCTCTGCAGCCTTGGCCCTGAGCAGGCTGACAATGGTTTGTGTTTCTGTTTACAGGCAGCGAGTTGTGGAGCACCACAAAGACAGCAAGAGCTGATGGCACCGGTCCTCCAGCTGACTGCTGCGGCAAGCAGGGCCGTCAGAAGGTACCATGTGCAAAATGTGTGTTAGATCTGCCAAAGCAAGTGGTAACAGGCCAGGTCTCCCAAAAACCTGCAATAAACTCATTGTCTTAAACACCTGCTTCTGAACTACTGCTACCAGCAGCCAAAGAAAGGTAGGAGACGCTGCTCCCATCATTTCCAGTTCCAGCCCTTGCTGTTATCCCCAGGTCTGGCTATAGCTACAGCTCCTGAGTCTGACGTATTTCATCTTACCAGAAATGGGAATGTCAGCATGGGCACAGAGAATGGCAAAGCTTGCACTTAGCTTCAGCTGTTGCAGTTTTGCACGGAGGTGAAAGAGGTCTCCTGGGGTGGTAAGAACAAGCTCCCTGTGAACGAGAAGGAGGTACTCCTGCCGATGCGCACGGTTCGCACAAGTGTACAACAGAGCTGCTTAGAAGGCACCGATAAGGAAATAATGGTTTGTTTGTGCAAATCTTAACTCCCACAGTGAATGCCTTGCAAAATGTTGTTTGTGAAACAGTGTTAAGGTACTACTGTAGCACACAAGCATGAAGTCAGGCTCTAACGTACACACACGTTGTTTGGAGAAGGCAGGAAATAAGGAGAGGAGACAGTAAGTGTCCTTGCACAAAATGTTAGCCAGCACTTAGCAACAGCGTGCTGCCAGTGCCCCACAGACACTACGCTGCTCCGGGCCCTACAGCGTAGCGTGGTGTCTGCTGTGGTCCTTGTCTCCCTGCTGCTGTGGCTGCTCAGGAGCTCTGGTGTCAAAGCCTGAGCACAGAAGCAGCTCCAGTCTCCCACTGTACACACACAGTCCGTCAAGGGTTGCCAAGATTTAGTTTTATTTAGGATTAGAAATACTGAACCACAGAAAACTGTTAAAAGTAACAGAGGTTTACTCAGCCCTGTAACAGGAGGGTACACAGATGGCAGTCAAGTGTGTATCTGTCGACATCGGGAGGTATTGCAGCACCCATGGAAAACAAGGGCATGCGCTATCCAGAACTGCATGCTGTGCTTTTTCAACAAAGCAGTTAAAGGAGGCAGTAAAATCGTTACAAAGTATCAAATCCTTTACAAACCTTTTTTCCAATCAGCCCTGGTTTTGGTGCCAAGAGAAAGTTTTTGCTTTCAAGCTGTCTCATTAAACAGACTCACATTGGGCTAACAGTTCCCCTAACCAAACCTTTTAAACTTTTAATAAACTTTTCTTGAATTTAATCCTAGGAGTTTTTCTCATTATTTCACATTCCCTTGTACAATAAAATATACTTTTTAAAAATCACTATGCATCAATAAACATCTGTAGACAAATTACATTAATAAACTTATATTTTACTCTCTATATACATGTTGGCAATGTCAAAGCTTCAAGATTCACATGGAGGTCTGCAAAACCAAGGAAATGTACACAAATAACTTACATTTAGGAAAACCAAAAGCCGGAGGAGTATTTTTCCACATCATTGTGGGTCACAGTATTTAAAATATTTTTTCTAGTTACTCTTTACAACCACATTGTCTCAGCAGAGAATGATTAACCAAACAGAAGCAGAAAGAAAAATCAAGTTGCAGTTACTGATTTCAGTGCAGAACTAAGTCAAGTAAAGAACTACACTTGATTCTTAAAGAATATACAATATATTGGAGACCTCTCCAGTGCTAAGGCTTCTTCAGCATTTAGTCCTTAAAACTATCGTCCTGAGGCAGGAAGATTCCAGTGGATATCACTTTTCAGGTTTTAAACGGAATGATTCTAGTGCTAAACTAAACCATTCCTCAGTCTATACGTTAGACCAAGTGGTAAAATATACACACATTTCGATGCCACATTTCTACTTAATACTTTTTATGGCCCTGAAAAAGGAAACATTGGCATCCAAAACCAACATATTCCAACATAATAAAAAGGCACTGAGCTATAGTACTGTACATACAGTAACATCTGTGTTTGCATAGATCGACGACAACTTTGAATGCAGCAAGGGAAACAGTAACTGAGAGGGAACATGGAAGCAGCAGGAATTCTTGCTTAATAACCAGCTTACGGCAAAGAATCTTTTGGAAAAAAAAAAAAGTTCAATTTGTCAGCTTCATTTGTCCTTCATAAATTAAAAAAGTGTTCTTAGAGGAGTGTTTTCTGCTCAAAAAGCTGCAGGTCAAAACGGACCCAGACTTCGCCGGTTGGGACTTCATGCAGCAGTAAGTGTTTAGTCGTGGGGCCTTTGCTCTCTTGTTCCGTTCGGATTTTTGCTACTGGAACTTCAGTGCGACCCAAAAAATCTGTTGGGCAAACAAGTAAAAGATGTTATGAAGCAAAGACACAAAGCTTAGAATATTTGAAAGCGTGAGGTTAACCAGCAGGGATGGAGACCAGCACAACGCGTCAGTGCGATCTGACGGACAGTTTCTCCAGTTTCTCCATGTCACATGCAAATTCAGTACAACTCAGGCTGTGACTTCACACTGTAGCTTTGGTTAGTCACCTTGTACTACTATCGTTAATGACTTGAACTTTCCTTTCTGCAACAGTTAAAATTTATGACAAGTGACAATCTCGACAGAAAGAGCAAGTTTATAGCCAAAGGTATTCAGTTCTAGAGCACTGCTCCCAAGCTTCCTGTCTGAGTGGCCCCCAGCTCTGTGTATATCAGCCAGCAGTGACAAAAAAGGGTTTTTTAGAAGACAAAAGTGCTATGGTATTAGAATGGAAAATATGCCTTTATGTCACAGTTTGATCCAAGGGCTTTAAAAATACAGATCCCTTTCAGTAACGCAACTTCCAATGTTTTCCATGTCAGCATTAAGTGATGGAACCGATTTACAAGTCAGCTGCAGTGCTACACGGACCATAAAAAATGAAATATTTGGGTTCAGCCAACTGGTAATTAGGCTTGTATGTCATTCTTTTTACAAGAACAGCAACCTTGAACAAATAATGCCACTAGTGGGCATCCAGTCCGATTCAGAAATGATATGCCCTCTTTCCTGGCCGTTTCATACATAATCATGAGAGAACGTGTGTTGCAAGGTGTGTTTAACAGGAACTCAGCTCTCCAGCTGGGAGAAGAAACCTACCAGCAGCCACACGTCAGCTGAGCCACAGACAGTGTGTTTGCAGAGGGCAAAGTCACGTTACCTCGCAGGAGAAAAGACGAAGCTATACGTCAGCTCGGCTCAAGGCAGTACCTTGCAAATCAGCAGTAATTAACCCTGTGTCAGAGCCCTGAAGAAGCACTTAACCTTTTAAAGAAGACGAGAAGCTACAGACTGCCAAAAATGTGTTTAGTTTCCAAGAAAAAAAAAGAAAGCTTATCAAGCTATTGCAGTGCAAATAAAACTTAACACGTTATTTTCAGGCACCGCCTACAATGACAGAGAAAAACTTCTGCTTTCAGTTTCTGTGTCTCCCCAGCTTGACAAAAAAGTGCTTCTGTTTCTGATACAAAAGCCAGAGCGGGATCAAATCTTGACTGTTGGGGCTATACAACCTCTTCAGTAATTAAGTATTTTTTTACACAACGTTTCTCAGAAAGCAAGTGTACCTATAGGCTTCTGGAACCACGGGTGAGGAACTGTGCATCCCAAGTCACAAAAACACACTCTTTTCCTAAAATAAATGTTCACACACTTACCATCGGGTGAGAATTGATCCCTGTCAAACATGGTGATACACAGGACATCCTGATACAGGTCCTTAATGAAGAACTGGCAGTTGAAGTTCCACTTGGGGTTCAAGGTGTCCTGCATGGTCCTCGTTGTGTAGCTCTGAGAGCCCATGCTGATTTCACAGTACGGGTTGCTCTTCCCTAAACACAGAGGCAGCAATGAAATACCTCAGCAGTGCAGAAACCTCCCTCCCAGTCTGGAGGCAGCTTGCACACACATCTGTGCTGCTGTCCAGAAGATGTAGGGTTACCCAATCCCTAAATCCTAGAGCAGCACGGAGCTGTTTCTTCATTCGGTTCTCTGAAGCTAAATAATGGCTAATTTGTTCTGAAGCTGTGCCCGAAACCTGCGCAACGTTTCTCAAATCACCATGCTGCTCTCAGCGAACCTTGCCAGGCATTGCAGGACTCTGAGGTTACTGCCGGCACTCACCATTGGGCTTACAGGCCTTTAACTCCGTTGCTTCAATCACGTGCACCATCAAGCGTCCTATTCCTGAGGTCTTCTGTGAGCGAGCTGGGAATGACAAGTCAGAAATAAATGGATTGGTTGTAACCAGAAAAATGCAATGGATCTGGGGATCCATGAGACCCCACACAGGCACTGGGGCATCCTCCAGAACAGGCTTTGTGCCGGCGTTTGGCGGGGGTAAGAGGGGGATAGGAACTCGGTACCTTGATAAGCCTTTTCACGTTTCTTCTTCTCAGTCTCAATGTACTGCTCTGATGCTGCTTTGATTTTCTGGACCCAGGCAGTACTGCAAAGAGCAATTGAGCGTTGTACCACAGGCAGGGAACTCCTCATCATTGGTGACTTTACCCCAACCTCTTTTGCCATTTTTCCCCCACTGGATTTCAGAGGCATCGCAAGTCAAGTTAATTCAAGGACTAAAGCTACATAGGTTTTGGATTCAGTCTTATGCCACATTTCTATATCAGCCTAAATAAATGAAATTGGAACTGCTGTTTTATTAAAGTCTGCTGGGTCACATCAAAGACTGACAAGGACTGGGGAAAAATTTTATGGGATGTGGGACTTTGCAGTCCTAAGCTATTCTATCCAGCTAGGAGCAGTAGGTGTGAACCTGGATTCCACTGCGAGAGCTGCCACACAAGCAGAACAAAGTGAAAGAAAGCTTGTAATTCAAATGAGAGTCTGAGGAATTTCATGTCCTGACTGGGAGGCTGAACCCTGTTCCGTGAGCTCGGAGCCTCCTGTCTGTTCACTGTAAACAGCCTCAGCCACGTTCAGAAAGGTTCATCTCACACCTGCATTTGCACTACTCACCGCTCGTTAATGTTGTCAGTTTTAAGTGTGTAAACTCTGTCGATGTGCGATATGTGGAAAACTGGCTCATCGCTTGAAGGATCTGTGGGCAATTTCACGAGGACTTCATTAAGGAAGACAGGCTGAAAGGAAAGCAAACATCAGTGTAGCAGTGTCACCCTGGCAGTAAGCAGAAACTTGACAAGAATATTTAAATACACGGTTTTCCTGGAGGAAGTATTGAAGTTGACACAGGAAGAACAGCCGGATGATGATTACCATAAAAGGATGCAACAAAGGACTGAGAAAAAACTACTCTGTCAGTAAGCCCCATGCTGTCCTCCTAGCTTTGGAGCTCTGTGAAAGGGGCAAGACTGTAAGCAGAGATGTAGTGTGGGGCTGGAAATCCTGCCTGTGTAGAGTAATTTTCCAGGATCCCTGTCTGAAAGCAGCCCCAATACTGAACTTTATCTCCCCAGCTCCAAAATGTTGAGTACACTGACCAGTGAGCAGGTGCTATGTGGACACAGAGACTGAAGTTCTAAAAACTTGGCTCATGCCACTGTTTGGAGTCCTAAACAAATGGGAATACTTTATAAAGGCATGAGCACACTGTGCCTTCTGCTTTTTTTTGGCCAACCTCTTTTCAGTGGTTTGTGGGGACAGGACAAGGGGCAATGGCCACAAAATGTATCACAGGAAGTTCCACACCAACATGCGAAAGAACTTCTTCATGGTGAGGGTGACAGAGCACTGGAACAGGCTGCCCAGGGGGTTGTGGAGTCTCCTTCTCTGGAGATATTCAAGGCCCGTCTGGATGCCTACCTGGGCAGCCTGCTCTAAGGAACCTGCTTTGGCGGGGGGTTGGACCCGATGATCTTTCAAGGTCCCTTCCAACCCCTATAACTCTGTGATTCTGTGAAGTATTTTCTTGTGCGTACAAGGACTTTCACAAACTTAAGGCTTCTATTTCTGAACATGGCACTTAGCTCCTCAGCAGCAGTGTAGACACAATACTATTTCTGCTCCTTCAGCACAAAGTGGAAGGAAGCGTTCATTCAGCCAAGACAAAGAAGCCCATCCTTTTCAGGGGACTAAACCAAATGACATTTGCATGTTCTGTCTGCCAGTACACGCCTGTATGACAGCAAAAGGTCAGACAGACAGGGCCAGACGGTGAATCCCGGCAGACAAAACAGCATTCCTCAGGAGCAGCGAGGTCCCACCGTATCAATGTGACCACAGGGCATCTTATCTCACTCACCATTTTGTACATTTTGAACTGGGAGTTGGATTTGGGGCTGAACAGTTTATCAGAGCCAGAAGAGACAAATTGTTTCACCATGTAGGTAAGCAGCAGGAAGTCGTTGAAAAGGAAGCCGTACAGCTCCTTGCTGCTCTTCGCCTTGTAGAGCTTGCCACTGTGCAGGAGTTTCCGTGGTCCCAAGCAGTTCGTGAGGGAATTGAAAACTGGTTGCTACGAGAGAAAAAAATCCGTTAGCAGCAGCAAGTTAACACAGGCATCAGTCCCTGCTCCTCCTCGAAGACTGCTCAAACTGCTCAAAATCCTCTTCTCTTTTGAAAAATGAAGGTAGAGTTAAGAAGAGCCCACAGAGTCACGAGTTGTTCTGTTCATTTAGCTGTCTAAATGGTGTTAGTTTTATGCTGGTAAACGGAGGGTTCTCTACTGCCAAAATCGGGCACAAACAATGGGGGCTCATTGTATTACGGCTGCAAGCAGAATTTAATAAAAGCTTCTCTGCCAAGAGATCAACAGTGGATCATGTTCCAATAACGGATACGTGCAAGCGCTCCCATTTCACCCCCATGTCCCTTCCAAAATGAACAGCAAAAGCCCGTCCCGCACAGCGCAGCGGTGCAGCTACCTCAGCAAGACCTTCGCACTGGACATGGGACTGGATCCATTCCAGCCTGTCCGAGTTCTCCTTCTCACGCACCCCTTCGTTAACCTGAGAACACAGCTCCTCCGCACGCTCCAAGGCAAGCTTGAGGTTACTGTGGTCTGGGTGATTTTCTGGAGTATTCTCTAGAATCTGGTGCAGAAAAAACGGGAGAAACCAAGACAAAAAGAGATATAAGCAAAGGAACTATTTCTCCTCACTCTCAGAGAAATCCCTGTAAAGGAATAATGCTTTTTTACTCTTGCTTTAGAGACCAAAATCAAAAGCATTCTCCTCCAAGGCTTCACTTCGGGTACTCACACTCTTTATAAGCAGAGGATAACGTGTTATTCTTTGCATCGGCTTCAGGAGGAAACTGGAGAGGGGCATTCCTTTGCAGCGAGGGTCCAGGGCGAGTTTCTAGGGTGCGATCCAGAGATTTAACAGAGACATTGCATTACTCATCAAGGAACAGTTCCTCCACTGCACTCAAAATAGTCTGATCAGATTTATTTTTTTCAGGCATTCCAAGAAATCTTAGATTTTTAGGTTAACAAACAGCACAGTTCACCTGCGTCTAGAACAAACAGGAAAGCCGGCGCTGTCATTGTGCTCAGGTGCTTTGCCAGAATAAGCTGTGGCATCATTGTTCACGTGGAGTCCTGACATTCAAAACCATTCTAGCTTTTATTTTGACATAACATGCCCCACTCAGGTTGAAAAAACAAACCACAAAGCAATGAAAGAACCAAAAGCCTGATGTCAAAGGTTCTAGCATTTCTCCTTTAAAACCTCCTTTTTCTCTCTTCAAAGCCCCGGCATCAGCTGCAACACGGCAGCAATTATTTATGTCTCTATTTTTTACACTGCAGCCCCACCATTCAGACACCCTGCACACACCCCACTGGTTTGCAAGTTGCATGATGTGTTTGGGACAGCAGCTTTCTTGTTGTAACTCTGCAGACTCCTTTGACCACATATATTTTGGGAAGGTACTGGCACTGGCACTTTGTAAGGTTAACCAGTACACTGAAGGAACGAGTGGCAGAAAGGCAAATGGAGTAATGCACTCACTAAAGACATACAAAAAGCACACACTGTGTTATTCATGGAAGGTTCTTGCCTATTTTTGCACGATTTTGCTTCTCTGGGTTATTTCAATCTGGTTGCTGCTGGTTAGACAGGTTTCTGTCGTTGAGGAAAGGAGAAGGTACGAAAGCTGCTGAACAAGATACCTTTAAGTAGTCTTTGAAATCAGCATCTTCATCAGTTTTCTGCTGCAGCAACGAAGCCCCGTTAAGCTGGCAGCTGCAGAACCGAATGTAGGCCTGCATGTGGGAGAGTTCTGCTGCCAGGATGTCCCCAATCATCTGCACGGGCATTTTTTCCCCTCCTGTTTTCTTACGCACTCGCAAGGCTCTGAAGAGAAAAGAAATCACCATCCAACATTGCTGCAAGGCCTAAATCAAAATTCTTACAACATGCATCTGCGAAAGGACGCGAGCCTCAGAAGTTCAGGCTGCAGGAAGTTCAGCGTGGCCTGAAAGATGCCCGACAGGGTCTGTGTGACCGAGACACTCCTTTGAGGTTTCCGGGACAACTGCTATCAGTTGCTGTGTTCAAGCACCATCCCACTACAATACATTGTTAGCCACTTGGTCTCTCCAAAGATTATTTTTAGAGAACAGAAGGTGGCTTTGCAGAAAGCTGGGGAGAACACCTCCCATGCTCACTGTTTTCTGCAGGGCTCTGTTTCTAAGATACTACAGTAAATGTGCATTGGTTCTTGCTGTTTATTCCTGCCTCTCTCTTGTAACAGTTTGTTCTTTCTGAGATGCTCTGAATGCCTTTAGCTGTTCTGAATGCACACATACACAGCAAATAATCAGCAAGGACAGAAATATTTAGTGTAAAACCAGAAACGTCCTGAGGGAAGGAATAAGAGGATAAAGGGGAAGAAGAAAACATAAAAGGTTAAGTGAATTCTTACTTTACAAGACAAAAATGTAAGTACTCACTTCAGTAACTTTGTATTTGACATGATGAGTTCCTTCCAGTTAACAAAGATCAGCCCCATTTCCCCTTCCGTGAGACAGCCTGAATCAGCCATTGGTTTCTGGAAAACCTGTGGTCAAAAAAATCATACAGGTGAGCAATTCTCCAGAGACAAAACCACCCAGTCTCCTCTCATTTAGATTAGCAGCGATTTTGCTTTTTTATGAATGCTCAGCGTCCAACATCTCCACAGAAGTTAAAAGCAATTCCTCTCCGGCTCTTGTGACAGCCATGCCTGTTTTTCCTACTCGTGTGATCTCATTTTGACAGTGGCATCACCACTGGTGAAGCTGGGACAAGCGCTGACCCGCAGGCTGACCATGCAGCCAAAGAGCATTCCTGCGATTCCAGAGTCAAACGCTGCACAAACTGCACTCACACATCGCACCTGTCCCATGCCCAAAGCGGTCGCAGTTAACTAGTACGTAGAGCTACCCCTTCCTTCAGGGACCCTCTGCGTAATACCTCTGGATACCAGAACACCTGTGTAATTCACTCTATTTTAAGGTTTAACACTTCACCGGTTACTTTATGTAGAAAGACCAAGTTAGACTCCCAAGACCTTCCAATGATGGCCAGTTAGTGTCCCACCTAGCAAGGCAGTCCTGCTTCTAGAAATAAAGTCAGAGACAAAGGCAGACGATCAACTTTTACAGTACTTACAGAGTTTGTCATGAGCCTGTGCAGCTTTGCCAGACAACCCATCAACCTTTGCCCATCATCTTTACACTGAGCATTGCCCCAGACTCTTAAGAACAGGGTTTGGAAAATCCTACAATCCTTGTAAAGCAATGTCTTTCACAACGTGACTTTTATCCTGTCGGATGACCGCGTAACGTTCTCTAGAAAAGGAGGTGTTCACACAGCATCACTTTCTTCTTTTAGCATTTCCCACTGCCTAAGGATCTCTTTTACTGCTGCTATTCTGTAGGACCAAGGTGGTGTTTTTCCAACCACGTTTTCACGTGCAGGATATCTCACCTCTAAGACAAGCTGAAGGTCGTCCATATACCTTTCTTCCGTCTGGATGAGTTCGTGAATGTAGCCCTGTCTTTTCCTCTCTATGGGTTGCATAGTATCAAGGCTTTGAAGATCAGCACACCCTACAAGAAGCAAGCCAGGAGTTTAGACCCCACTCAAGCCATCAGATCTGATGATTTAACAAAGTTGCATGTTGCATCAACATACACCAGCCCACGACTCAGACTGTACACACAGATCTTCTTTTTTGGGTTTCAATAGCTAGGAAACCACGGTGTAGTGATTGGCCCCCTCCCCTCTTTGTGCCAGTTTTCAGTCTGTCACCTTTTTATTTCTTCAAGCATCCCTTTACGTTGTACTGTGATGCAAATATGAATTCCTGACTTCCTGTAACTCCATTTTTTTTCCCATCTCTTCTCTTTTTCTGCAATTCTGTTTTCAAAACTGTGATTTCTCTTACCTTACACAATGTCTGTTGTGAGACGAAGTCATCCAGAACGTGTCTGGTATTAGTTCATGACATTACACCTTTAATCTCCACCCCATTTCTAAAACACGCTGCCTTGGTTATTAATTTACTCTACAAACCACCAGCATAAGTTTGCAAACATATAATGCAAAATTTATAGTTGCACAAACCTCAGAGTTGCACAACTTTTTTCTAGTTTAGAAACCAAATGAGCCAGGGATACGTTGAATTATTTTTATGCATTAAGTATAAATAATAAAAATCATGCAGAGGAACACAGAGAAATCCAATGACACAAAACCCAAGTTTTCTGGGCTAACATGCAGACCCTACAGCTTCATTCTTTCTCTCTTCATTGCACATGTTAGTAAACACGACAGCAGTGCTTGAAATTTAGTAACTGAAATGAAAACTGGTGAAAACAAAGTCAAAGTGGTGAATATATTTAGACGGGTAAAGGAGAGTATGTGAAGTTGAACTGATCCATCTGTTGGCCATCGCGTGCTAGCAGATTACTGCAATGTAACGGGGGGAAAAAAAGAACCAATCACAGAGTATTTAAGGATATATATCTCTCATTTGATGTGGCTGCATCAGATTTGGATGAAATCTAAACTGGATTATGTAGAATAACAGAAAGAACGTTGCAGCAACTCTTTTAGACCAGGCATTTCTACAGGAACGACAACTCTGACAGTTTACAGGTATGGAGAAAGGCAGCGCGACCTACAGCCCCAAGGGTGTCTCCCCTGTCACCCTAACGCACCCAGGGCATTAGAATGTGGCTTCATTCTGCTTGCCGCCAATTTATAGACTTGCCTGTGGGAAGACCGCTCTAAACAATGACATGAAAATAAATAAATAATACATTTGTAAAAAAGAAAAGGAAAAAAGGCCAAAAAACGGGGAATATTTGGCTAAACTTGATGTGACGGTGGCCTAATGTGAACTTCCAGATTTGTGTCCTTCCTGTTGGGTTGGCACCAAGCTGCTTGGAAGCAGCAGCATCCTTCAGCAAAAGAGAGGGCCACACTGGAGAAACGCTTGTCAGATGAAGTTTTAGGAAACCATTCAGAGTATTTTAATGGGGAAACCCTTGGGGCAACACAAAGGAGTACAACAGTAAAGACAACAGATAGATTTAAAATGAGGGCTTTTCAGTTCTGCCATGTACCCTCCAGAAGGATCACGAATCTTAAGCTTTCGAACAAGGACTGAAAAAATACTACTTTTTATGAAGGGATCTGGGATTTCAGCTCTTCCAACTGTGGAAAACACTGCTTTCAGACTTAATTATTTCCAAAGTTAAAATCAAGCCAAAATTAGAAGAGATAAGGGAGTAAAGTTATAGATCAAACTGATTCCTATGATCTCATCATCCATGAGTTTTTCCTTTGGTCAACCCGTGCTACTTCTGGATTCTAGTGTCATTCTTTAGCATGTGCAGAACCAAATTTAAGCCCAGCTAAGTGGTTCTGAGTGTTCCTACGACTGAAGTCCTAATTTTAAGCCTGTCACGTCCTTGCACAGTAGCCAGACTTTATTTGCCCAGACTTAGACATTAGATGTCAGCAAGACCACGTGGTTCTTTCTTCTACTGCGAGGTACAGTCCTACAACCAGGGCAGCAAAGGACTGAAGCTCCTGTTGCTGTTTGCTTGTACCACAACTGTCTGAACCACCCACACTCTTGGATTTGTGTCTGTCTCCTGCTAAGTCAAGTTGAAGCAAACTCTGGGAGGCAAAAACGCCTTTTATATGCACCTAAAATAATCTGATTTATAAAGCTCGTTGTCAGGTACAAAATCACAGTTCACTTAATTGGCCCCTGTACTAACCTTGCATTTGGACTGTCAGCTTTTGGGATCACTGGGTGAATGCTCTTCTACACTTACACCAGTCAAAAAGCTCTGGGTTTTGATGGCTCTGATGATAGTGGCATAAAAACACAGCCTGGAATTCATACATCTGATTTTAGAAGGCAAATTTAGGCCTTTGGATCTGAAGGGAAGACAGGTGAATGAGGGAATACAGCGATGTGCCTGACACACTCGCCAACCTTTCTCCAAAGTGGCCGCAGCAACCCCTTGGCTCACTGGTGCAGCAAGGGTGGGCCTGCAGCTCTACCCGCTCTCCTCCCACATTCCTGTTCCCTCCTTTCCCTGCATCACTGCTGGCACTTAGCTGCCTCCCAGCTCACACCCTGGCAGAAAAGGAATCCTGAGGGAGAAAAGGAAAACAGTAGTTTTCTGCTAGTTTAGTAGCCAGGAATGCGCGTGGAAGCAAGAGGACCGCCCTTTTTTTGGCAGCAGAAAGCTGTTGCCTTGGCTTCTGCCTTGCGAAGCTTCGTCCCAAGCTCCCCATACAGCTCGTAAAAGCAGCGGCACTTTTGGAGAGCCTGCGGAGGGGAACACAGCTGCCCACGCTGCGGGCTGACCTCGCTCTGCTGACTGGATAAGAAGTTTACGTTACCTTTGGAGGGCGATCCAGCCTGCCTCGTCCACCGAGAGCAGCGCCAGGCTGTTCAAAGAAGCCTCCCTCCCTCCTGAGAATGACGTCTAGCGAAGCCAGTGGTGCCAGGCTGGTACCTTTGAAATTTGGGACATACCAACAGAGCGATGCCTACCACGGCTGTGGCACCTTTCGTGTTAAATCCTGCTCTCCAAGATGTGGAAGCAGCTGTCTCGCAGGGGCAGGGGAGAACAAGCTGGAGAGTTTATAAACAGGAAATCCCAGTCTCTAAACTTATGTTTAATATTACACTTCCCTCTCCAAATATACCTGAACAAGAAATACTTTCTTGCTACTAACTTAGTTAACCCTGCTTGGAAAGCTAGAGTTTCACAGTCAAAAGATGTTCTATCCTGCATGAGATTCAAACACTTGAAAACCAGGGGCAGAGGGGACCTTTCAAATTACCGACATATTCTGGACTTGAGGTAAGTTCTAGGGGAAGAATGACACTTTCTGAAAAAATCCTTCTGTGAAAGACAGATGAACAAGATCTATCACCATTTCAAAAAAATATATCATTTTTTTCCTTTGTTCAAAAAGGGGAAGTGAATTTAAATTCTTTAAGTAAAGCCACTTACAAAGAATTGAGGTAAAAACCAGACAGTCACAAAGCTCTCAAAGGCACCCAGATTTGCCTAGGCACCACATGCTTTGCCCGCTTCCCCAACAAAGCTGCCCACTCAATGAATAATGAAAAAACACATTTAAAAAATGACAGCTTCGGAAAGACATCTTGAGCCTCAAACATGAGCTCAAGCACCTTCCCTGAAGGATCTGTCTATACCTAAGCAAGCCCAGAGACATCACAGCCAGGTCATTTAGTGAGGACAATTTAGAGGCAGATGTGGCCTACTTTAATAAACTCTGTTTGTAGGGAGATAGCTTGGATTAAGATTTGTGGATTTTTTGGTTTTGAGGGTTTGTTTTTTAGCTCAAACCAGTTGATAAGGTTGGATAAAGCAGATAAGGCTTTTGTTTTTTGTGTTAACCTGCCTCTGTTTTCCAAGGCTACTGTAGAAAGAGCACATCTCAGCATGGAGCAGCATTATAGGAGCCCCTTCACTACAGCCAGAGAACAGACTGATGGTGTCGGGGAACATCTCTCACTCCCAGCTCTGCTGGCACACCGAGAGGCTATTCGGTTTGCAGCGTACTCCTGTCACTGCCTGTAGCTGTCAGTAGCCTCTGTGCCTCCTGGAACCTGTGAAAGGAACTAATCCAGCAAATTTGAAAAGGTTGGTTTCCATCAGGCCCCAGGAAACATAATCAGAGTTGTATCCAACCTCCCCTAATCACTATGTGCAGTTTACTCTCTCCACTACAAAAGAAGAAATTAATGATTCAATGTGCAAGAGGTAAAAAGCACAACTAAGTTGCTGTGTCACAGACCCAGGTAACATAATGCTTGTCCCAACTATTCAGACAGGAAAAAAAACCTCCCCAGGTGAACAAAAAAACCACAACAGACAAACTAGATCCTTTTATGCGTCCCTTTAATAAAGTACATTTGCATAGTTATCTTACAACTTTGTTTGAAAACAAAGATGAACAATTGCCTCATGCTAAGCACAGCCTGCGTTTGCATGTCTGAACAACCATCCCCACACGTTAATACTCTAGCTTGAAGAGAACAACAAAAGGTAATTTTAAGGCAGCACACACCATTAAGTAGCAGTTTATTAGTTCATTACATCGAAGTAGCATTACCCTGCAGCAGCTCCCAACACGACTACAGGCCAAGGTTCGCCAGCGTTCCTACGAGCAGACTTATGTACAGGTGTTTTACCCCGACCCCAAAGCATCACACGGGGATACGATCTGACAAAGCACTGAGGTGGGACACATGGTCATCGACTGGTAGGACATGTTTTGACTGTTAGCGTGTAACTTTGTGGTGGAGCTTTATGCCTCCTGTGCTCCTAACTACAACACTAGTAAGGACGACGTTAGCGCAGCGCTCTGCTTTCACACTGACTACTCACACACCCAGACCTGCACCGGGTCTCGGTGGTCGCACAAGACTTTCCTGCACAGATCTAATCGCTGAGCAGAAACTCAGCTTTGGAAATCAAGCTTTGAAAACTAAGCTTTTGTAGGTTTTGATGCAAACCAGACAATTACAAAATTAGGAAGCGCTTCAGTCCTTGTTCTTGTGCACTTAGAGCATTGTTTGCATTCTCACCCCCAGTTACACAACGGCCCCCATTCTCTGCTGGCCCGTAGGAAACGGCATTAAGCCAGTGCTATGCTGCAGGCAATGTCATATTTTGTTTCGGTTTTAACATCTTGTGGCTCTGAGCAACACTTAGACTCTCAGGCCTTCAGGGAGGACTGTCAATTCAAGAAATATCCCTAGCCTTCACCCTGTCCTTAGCTGAACTGTCTTCACCCAAATCCAGGATGAGCACTTCAACGCCAGTTTTACTTGGCTGGCTGGGACAATACTTGAACCTCACTCCAGGGTCATTTATCAATGACAGAGCGGGTTACACACAATCAGCAAAGACTGGACACTTTAAAATCAAAAAATCTGATTTAAATACAGCTTCCATTAGCTGCACCTCTTTGCTGATAGAGATTATTTTAAAATCCCGCAGTACATACATCCTCAGCATAGCCTTTCCTACTGACAGCCTGATACAGCTGTGCGATTCTTTCTGCACCAGCACGTGACAGGAGAGCAGAGCTCTCAGGTGATTGTGCTTGACCTGTATTAGGCAGACTTCTGAAAAGAGAAATACCAATGGCAGGGACATTATCTCTTTCAATCAGCATTATTATTAAATCTATTATTATTATTACCATTGTCATTACAGAATTTAGACCATACTCAAGTAACACTGAAATATCAGAAGGTAACTGTGAAAGCCCAAAATGCTTCATCATAATACTCATCAGTTCAAACTGAGGGGCAGCTGTTGCAATAATTAGTAACACTCATATCTACATACCCAACGACAGGGCTACTTGTGTGAAACTGTACTTGATGCTACCCTAATCTCCAACTGTACCATTAAAATTGGGTAGAATGACAGTTGTTTTTGGAAAGTGCCACGATATTATTTTGTAAATCATCCCAGATAGGATGTGAAATTGTTTTTCTTTTTCCAAAATCAATGAGTAGCAATTCGGCATTCCAGGAAAACTGACATTGAACATTTGGGATGTCAGCTTAGCTTAAATCCCACAGGTTCACAGTGCCTCTTAGAAATGGGATAATTCATAAGATCACCTAATTCTCAGACTAACACGAGTGTCTGACTGCTTGACGCCACTGGTGTAGCACAACAAAGTTTGGTCTGCGTTAAACAGACCTTCAAAACCAGAAATTAAGAGAAGGCAATTCAGAGTGATTAGCATATTTTAGCAGAAATATTTAAAAATGTAGTTTCAAAAGGAAAACGAGTCAGCTAGAATACTGGAGAAATTATCTAGCACATTATTTGCCTACAATAACATTTCATTCTATGACAAAATACTGGTTTAGACAAAATACATCCAGAATAAAAATCCATTTGTAGTTTTATGTAGGCACATTGCTGTAGTCTGTATTGCACAAAAGATATACCTCTGACTTAAAGGGCACATATACATCATTTGATAAAGTATATTAAATATGTAACATTCCGCTTTTTCTATAGAAATTTCGGAGAAAGGCTTTTAAATCTCTGCAATTTGACTAACCTTTTCCTGATAGTACCTTCACAACATTCATATATATATAAATATAGTAAACATACAGTGGTTTGTAAACATTTCTGATTGCATAAGTGACCTTTACTGTTTTGTTACCAAGTTCAGGAAACCTACTAAATTAAATACTGTGTTGACTAGATCTCTCCTGTTGTTACAGGATCAAAGAACTATTTCATCAGATGGGTAGTCTGCTATTGATTGATTAATCCTTTCATTGAAAGGGATATCAGGCTTATAGTCCTGAAGTCCCATTTCCTCTCTCTCCCCATCCTAATAAAACGTGGGCACCTTTACTGCATTGTATCGCTAGCGTGCCGTAACTGTACCTTCAAGGAGCACTTTGTAGATGAGGAATATAGGTCCATTTTTAAACCAAAATTCTCTGCCTTCAGCTCCAGGTGTCTGTTAGTGTTTCTCTTCTGACAACAACTCTTTACCAAGGCTGCCTATGTATTAGGCTGCTATTTATTTACCAAATAGAGAGCAGCAGCTTTCAGCTGGTACTTTAAGTCACTGAAGACTGTAGCAAGATAAAAACACCACTCAGTATCGTAACTATTTAATGAAAAAAAGGAGCAGGGCAAGGGTCTAGTAGCACAGAGGCTGTACAAGTACTTACTGCACTAACTAGTACACATTCACTATCTGCTAAAACTGAATCAAGGAAGGAGGTTGTTTAGGGGTACAACTTATCAAGCCAAAACAACCTGAATTCCTGCTATAGGACTACTGTGAAGGAAGAAAAAAAAAAAGCATCTTCCATTCTATGCTTAATATTTCTTCCCCAGTAAAAAGGGTATTAAAGGCTGGACTGCACCAGATCTAAATCTTAGATCGTGTAGCATGTTTGTAATCACAGTGACCACCAGCAGTACAGACAGGTAGGGTTTAGTTTCTGGATGAGCCTTATGGGCTGTCATTTTAAAAGCTCAATATGTAGAAGATTAAATCAAATCCATTAGAACAGTAATCAGCGAACATTTTAATTCTGCAAAGTATGTACATTACAACATTAAAAGAACACAACTGCCCATTCAAAACAGCTCAGATAAACTGTGCAAATAGTGGGTCTTTGTGTGTCTGCAATCCCACCATGCAAATGATAACTTGATATGCATGCTAATGATCTAGGATTATCAATGCCAAAGAAAAATGCTAAAGGAAACAAGAATGAACAGCAGTGAAAGCCACACAAAGACCCACTATCCTTTCTCCTTTTACAAATCAACTGTAAATGTTATAAGAAAACCCACAAAAACCTAATTTCTTGACTGGATCTAACATTCAAACGAAGCAAAAGGATTGTTTCAGAGATTTTTGAGCAGGGCTGGCCACCCTGCCTCCACGCTACAGTCAAACTTGGATAGTGGGTCTCTGAGGTGCTTTCACACTGGAAGACAACATTGGGTCCTAAAAAAAACAAAAAAAAATGAAGGATAAAATGAACATAAATTTGAAGAGTGAAACATATGAGTTCTATGGACAGACAGAACAACACCACAAAGGTCAGAAAGGAATGGCTAACACTCAGCTTTCTGAAAACAGGCATAACGTGCTTCTACTCTTGCAATTTGATATTTATAAACACACCCAGCGTTAAGTACTTTCGACCAGCCATCACTGACTCAAAACCACTGCAGTTGACTCACTTTTCTTCTCAAGGAAGACTTCTGTTATGTAGATTTAACACACAAGGTCAAGCCCTAGGTTATTTTTAAAAGGCAATGGCAAAATTCCCTGAGATTTCAACAAAGCCAGGATTTCTCCTGAAAAACTTGTAATAAGGCATTAGAAAAGCAAATAGAAAGTCAACTTGTAAAGAAAAGCCTCAGTGCTATTCATATCGGCACACAAAAATTAACCTGTTCAGCTCTGTTCAAAGCCTGAAATGACCTAAAACCTTGTCTCTGGTAAGTATTTGCCCAGGAAGTCCCCCACCACTTCACATTCCCGTCAGAAACCAAGGGCTCTACATGGTCTACAAGAGGCACTGCTGCGTCAGGGCAAAGGCAGAGGTAGTGCACATCCTGTGGGAGGAGTGGTGCAGGCCTCAGGCGTTCAACCTGGAAGCTTTAACAAACCTGATCGACTTACCAATTCTTTTTAGAAACACTAAACAACAGCATAACTATACCTTAAGGGACTGATTTCCTATTTGCTCCCTGGTAAAAGGGATAAATGTTCTGGAGCTGTTGAACTAAATCTTAGAATACGTTCTTAGCCTTCATGTGTTAAGAAGTGAACGTAGACCTGCAACATGCAATACTTCAAAGCCAGTGGTATCACAACCCCTTACTTCATAGCCGAAAAGAGAAGTTACTGCGCAGGAACGCTGAGTGCTTCCAGAGCATTGTCCATCTACAGGCACAGAAACGCACCTGCCCCAAGTATGTCGGTGCACAAGTTGGTTTTTCGGTGCAAACACCCTTGAAAATGAGTCAGCTTCACTAATTAGACAATGGTGAACAGAAATTATGATCTTTCATGCATAGAAATAAGCTTCTGGAAAGACAGAAGTTGGTGAAAGGACAGGACTTGCCTCATTTCTCTAACGTGTCTCATGTACAAGTAAGGCTCAGGGAGGGAAAAATTAGGTAGATCCACTGGTATTACTAAAACCACGAAGTGCGTTGCTAAGGAAATTCACGCTGTTGTCATACGCATGTCAAGAGCAGTCTAGGGAGAAAGAATCTGTTGTTCCCAGTGCTTCCAGTCTAACCCTCTTTGCCCAAGGCCACTGCACTGACAGAAGGTACAGCAGTGAGATTTCGGGGGGGAAGGAGGTGCTCGTCAAGCAGCGGGGACTACCTGGAGCTCAGGTCTAAGCACCAGAAGGAATAATTTAGATGCCTGAGGAGCTTCAGCAGCACTGGCCTATGGAAAGGAAAAAGAGTGGACAGAAACAGGAACTATGCATGCATTAAAGCAGAAAGAACTGGTACATTTCAGTTCGATGAAATAGAAATCTCAGAGACACCTCAGGTAAGAGGAGCTCCACTTATGCTCTGCACACGGAGCACAGGCAGGTCTACCCGGCTGAGTTTTCCATCTCTCAGCAAGAATGTCTCTGAGAGAACAAGCAGATCTCTGATACAAAAGACATCCAGCAACTAACTATGCAAATGTAGCTGGACCACTTGTCTTGCCTCCATCTGAGGTGGATGAGGGGAGAAAGTCGCAGCTAAAGAAAATACAAGGAAAAGGCTCAGACTGGTCCCATGGACAAGACGACAAACTGAAAAAGCCAATATGTAAGAAGGGAACAAGTTCCTAAACCCAACTGTTTAAAGCAGATGAAGATTGTCTCAAGTGACAGAATTATCTCCAGATCAGACCAGGCCATCAGAAAGAGCTGTCAGGTGGTCAGCGCTCCCCACCTGCACCCCCTGGGAAGAGCAGGAGGAAAGCCTGGTAGACGCACCACACAGATACTGGCAACACACAAAAGATCTGACCCTCAATGGATGAGCGAGCACTCGAAGAAAAGAAAATAACAGATATTCCTGTAAGTAAATCTATAGCTATTCATGTTTTAAAACTTTCTGCACGTATTTATTTGCATCAGGATGATTTGGGGGCAAACATTAGAATAAGAGCTATTAAAATGTCATTAAAACCTGAGTAGCTCTAACCATCACCAACGTCACTGAGAGCAAGACTCTCAGTGCTTTCTGTTCTGCAATTACCAAGACCTGGTTTGTATTAAGAGACCTGCTTACAGAACTGTGATATCCTTTTTTTTTCTTTTTTCTTGCAGACACCCCATGCCAGAGTGTACAGCTACAATGACAAGAAGAGTCATCCTGTCGGCATAGCTTATTCTGCTCAGAAAGCTATTTAAGCAACCGAAGAGAAGAATCATCTTGCTGAGCCAAGTTACTGCGTTGCTAGGGAAGTTTGCCATTACAGTTTTAAGTAAAAAAATCCAGGAAAGGCTCTGGGTACAAAGGTGGCCCATATAACGGAGTTTAGATTTGAGGGAAAAGTAGAATTTTCGTAAGCTACAAACCTATCTGAGTAAATCCTATCTGCCTGCTCCCGTTCACATATGATTACATTTGACTGTCTAGAAGAGACAGTAAGAAAAATTGGTATTTGTCAACAAAAGCATTACAATACTTAGGTTAAGAATTCTTTAACATATGAGAATACATTTTAAAAATTATACTGCTTTTTATCATATGTCTAAACTGGTCCCTAGAAGACCAAAGAAACACTTCAGTGGGATAGTTCCTTACCAATTTGTCAAGAACACCAGTAATAATTTCTGCACTACGTTTAAGTATAAGCATAAAAAAATTTTTAAAATATCCAAGGAAGTTTGAAAGTTCGGTCAGTACATATTTAATTCTTTCTGTGGTTATTGAATGGTAGTGCTAGCTTACTGCTACCACAGCTTACTAGCTCAGACTTCACCCCATGTGGAAGCAGCCCAGCTGACGTGAGCCATCACAGAAATCTGTGTAATGGTGTTTGCCTGATGCTGCACTTAAGCCATGCTGGTTTTGAGAGGGGTCTAGACAGAATACTGCTGTTTTTTTCCTGATGTTTCCAGATGCACTCATTTTAACATTACACAAGAGTGACAAATTCTGGCACAAAACTGATTCACGAGTTGGCTTATTTGAAATACTCAGAGAATTTTTTGTTTAGATTTTCAACACATTCTTCATTCATCAATAGGCAAGTTTTCTTAATTAAGCATCAGCAGATCTGCTTCATAGACAAGACGACAACAACTTCTCAGAGAAACAGAACTGTAACAGCCAAGTACAGATGAGATCTGCTTTTTGCTGACTGCGACTGGCTGGCCTTGTCCATATACTTTCAAAGGACAACTCTCTTCACACAGCCACAATTTGATGTGGCTGGAAATATTTTTAATCCTCAACATTGAAGTCTGAGAAAGAGTCTAATGACTTAACAAAAAACGAGAAAGATTATCACATCAAACGTTCCCATTAACCTTAATTTCATTGCCTGTCTGGATTTAGTCTATACTATTTCTTCCAAATTGAGATTTTGTCTACATGAAAAGAGAAAAAAACAGAGGAATATTTCAGTCATTTAGATACGCCTAATCAAAAGTACATTAGGTTCAATCTAAATGCAGAAGTTTTTGACATCTCAGCCACAGCAGTCAAAAGCATTTAAAATAAAACAAACAAAAACCCAACACATCAATGTGTTACCAAAAATGTTAGCACAGATGTAATTTAACTAAAAACCTCAAGAATGGTGCAACATTGTAGTTTGACCAGGTACTATAGCAAGCTACAGAGGGAAAATATTTCATCTTTCCAATCAAAGTTGTACCTCCAGTTTGGGAATTCTTCTCTAACAATACAGCTAAGCTAATCAAATTTAAGTCCTACAGACTAGCTTTTAACCAGACTCAAGCAGACTTCCAGATGCACCTCTTTATATTGTGAAAAATACAAATGATGCTTAGGGAAAAACAGAAAGTGAAGGGAGGAGGCTTGGCACGTGAAAGGATCAACTTTTAGACCAAACCCAAGCGGTCTCCCAAAGCCACTAATATCACAGGCTGATCAAAAGTTGATTTAATCACAGTGCCCCAGGATGAAAAGCCAGGTGAGTAAGAACAGAGGTAATTTTCTCCGTGGAGAGGGGACAAAACAACAACAAAAAAAAACAACAGAAAGGTGGGCAGGGGACCAGAAACATTTACTACGTTTGTGTGCAAAATTTGCTATGTTTGTGGTGGTTTTTTTTAATCCATTCTGTGGTTATTTTTACTGATTTGATAAATAGTTTAAATGTAAGTTAAAGTTGACTACAGGAGACACTTTTTTCATATTTTATAAAACTTGATGAAGTTCTACAATCGAGCATAATATACATGCACTGACCCCCAGTCAGTGTAAGTTATCAAACATCAGCATCTTTAATGGAAGGTAATCACCTATCAAATCTAATATTTTAGCTCACCCTTGCACCCTTACTGTTACACGCTGGCTGGTTGGTAATGTGATGGTTGTTTGTAGGTTAAATAGAAAAGTATTTAAAGCACTTAGAACTATAGTAAGGTATTTAAAGAAAGACTTTTTAAAATACCAATAAGTTCAGTCAATGCATGGAACTCTAAATTCCAAACACAAAGCAAAAGAAGAGCAACGCACTTTTGAAATAAAGTAACAAAATGCTTTTTTAAGAAAAATGTTGCTTACACTGCTGACTTGGATCAGAATCTGTGGTCATCTTCACGTAGTTTGAGGGGAAGAGACCTGTCACACCACTGATTTCTCCTTGCCACCAGTCAGCATCGTCTTTGCTCAGTACGTTAATTAGCTGCCCTTTGGAGAAACTGAGCTCGTCTTCATTGTTTGCCATGTAATCATACATTGCTATCACTTGACACACTATTAAGAAAAACCAAAGTTAGCAGAATGCTGTTACACAAGTATTATTTTTTCAGTATTCTACACAGTCACAGGAAACAAACAACAATGTCACATAAACTGTTACATAAGAAACACACCAGACATGATCTTATCTTGATGCGGAACTGTTCTCCCTTTTCTTTTACTCAGATTTTGAACTGGGCCAGGCAGAAATATTTACGTTGATTTTAGATATCTATCTATGCACTTGTATAGCAAATTATTTCCATTAGAAATAGGATCTAATGACCTTCTAAACATTTAAAATATAATCAAGTATACTACTCTCTCTTCCACTGGCTCAGCAGGGAAGGTGAGTTTGATTATCTTACAGCTGATACTTGTGAGAAAAATGCAGCAAAGGAAGAGGAAACACACATTAGCTAATCACGAACTACAAACGTAGTCAAAGGGAAGTTTTGTCCAGTAATACCCAGGAAGCTGTTGTATAAGCGAGTCATAGCTGCGGAGAGCAGCACAATTTAGGCATGCAGAACCACAAAAACTACTTTTCTGTGAAATAATCTCATTTGTAGCCAGCCATCCAAATGAAAAAAACTAGTGGAAATTGCAGCTCAGTCTCCCTTCTTAGAAAGAAGGGTATGTATTATTCTAAGGTGTTTGCCAATGATTGCTAATATTCTGTAAGATTGTTGCTGGCATTTGGCCAAAAGGAGTTTCCAAACAAGAAGAGTTAACTCTTCAGGGCATTCAGAAAAATTAAGAAGCTTTTCTGTAGAAGAGGGACTGCTGATCCTCATAGATTTCTGGATATAAATGTCATTGTATGACTGAGATTTTCTGTTGTAAGGTAGGTGGCTAAGTACCAGCCACGGCAGGGGCCCCACGAAGAACTGTTTTGATTAAGAAGCCATGAGATTTTGCCTCTCATGGTCAGAGATAATATCTGAATGCACATGTCTGTCAAAAGACCCAGGTTCTGACTAGGACTTTACCTTCCACAGTGATGCACAGTAAGGTAAGGCCATTAAATATACTACTGAGCTAGCGATGTAATTCAGATTAGTATCTGAACAACCAAAGCAGTTATATGAAATACTTTAAGTGAAATATAAATAAAATCTTTTTCTTTTTTTTTTTTTTTTTGTCACCTGTGGGAGCAGCAGATGTCGTTCGCTCACTGCTTGGACCCAGTAATTTCACATGACTGGCAGGGAACCATCCTTTCTGTCTCTTTTTCCCTCTTGCCTGTAAACATTTAAATGGTTATTACACAAGAAACCAAATAGTCTATAGACTGGAAAAACGCAACAAATATGTCACACAGCTTTACCTACTAAAGAGAGAAAAAGTTGGTCTTCCAACACCAATTAAACACCAAACATCTCAGAAGGTAAATTCTAGCTAGAGGATGAACCAGCCCAATTCAATAAAACTGCATCCTGATATGCTCTGGCAAATGTGTACATTCAAGGTTAATGAATTAATTTTTAATCGCAGTTAATGATTTCAGTGCACAATTTCAAGGAAGGGCTGAATATTTCCTCTATGAAAATTGCACTTACGTATCAAATATAGTTTCTAATGAGATACTACAACTTTCTAACCAGCTTTCAAAACACTACTTGTTTGTTTTTTCAAATAAAACCAAAGATCACCTCATTACTGTTCACTGAATCAGAATTATGTTTCCTTCAATTAATTACCTGGAGCTCTCCTTGCCACCATCCACTAGCATTTTTCTTCAGAATAAGTATTAGCTGTCCTGGAGCGAGACTAAGCTGTTCAGATCCTGAGGCAGCATAGGCAGTAGTAACCTGAGCGATTTCTGAAAAGACAATATATTAATTGCATTTGTTATCTTTTCCGTTACAATAAGAGCCATTTCCACAGAAATACACTGGCACATAACTTGCAGGTAAGCACACTAGCTGCCATTATAACACTGCTATGAACCTAACCACTCATCATCACTTTAAAAACGATCCAAAACGCTGAAGTTATAACACACTTACCAGGTTTCTTATTTATTGTTCCAGTTTTGCCAGCACTACTAGAACCCTACAAAAAAGACAAAGCAATCTTCTTTTAATAAGCAATAAAACCAGTAGACTTTGCACCATCTTTAAGCATGTGAAAAGAAAATAGAGGTTTTAACTCTGAGGCCATATTTAACAAAATACCATGCTCCTGTACTGAGATAGTCAATGTGACACTGTGGCTAGAGCTCTGATTCAGGACTCAAGCTTTATGCTCTTCTTTTCTGCAAAGGACTTTAATCTCTGCTTAAAATCAGTATCTAATAGGTGGGTATCAATAACAGAAATATACTAAAATTGAGAGAAAGCATCATGCATTAAGTAAGACTCAAAATAAGAACTCACTTCTTGATCCTTTGGTCTGACATAATTGGAGGGGAAGATTCCAGTTCTGTCATCGATGCTCCCTGTCCACCATTCCCCTTCTTTCTGGGTCACGAGAATTTCCTCTCCTTCCGTAAAAGTCAAGTCACCAGGTTCAGAGCTTGAATACGAATACAGCGCAACATACTCTGTGCAAACAGTACATATAAAGGAGGAGAGAATAGATAAGAGGATAAAAGTACATCAGACACAAGCAAAAGTACCGTTGATACCAACGTTCATCAGTGTGTTCACAGCGTGGATCATGTCTTAGCAAGCCTGAGCATCAGCCTACCTGCCTGGTTGTAATCACAGCTGGCCTCGTGCTTACAACTTGGAATTAAGGGTACACAACATCTTACAGACAAATTAATTTGGCAGAGTGAGAGTCAGTACCCTTTGAACAGACTGCAGATAAGCCTGTAGGCCACAGCTAAAGAACTTACATCTCTTTTAAGAAGTACTCCACCCTACCTCCATGTTGCATAGCAGGAATGTATATTCCACACCTACATCTGATTAAATCCATTCTTATCTAATACAGCAGAAATGAAAAACACAATTGGAATAAAAACATAACTGGGGAAACAGAAATATACTGTATTAAAAGGCTTAGAAAGTGTTTCTGACAAATTCTTCTGCAGTAATACTTATTTTCTCTACTCCCTACTGATTAAAAGAGAATGATCCACATTCAGAAGACTAGAATCCCTTCTCCTATTTCTACAGCACAGAATAGTACAGTAGAGAACAGCAAGAAGAGAAGTCAGCTTATGGGTACGAGACATTTTAATTTTCAGAAGTAAATTACTGGAGCATAAGCCCTAAACAAACAAGCAATCAAACACAACCCAACAAACAAAAAAATTTGCCTATGCTCAACCTTAATCAGTTACAAATTTTACTCAAGTTCTTGTTTTAGGATTCTCATAATAATAGCTCGACATTCACACTGTATCTTTTGGACAAACATTAAAAGACTTGCTCAGAAATTTTTCTGAGTCACATGCCGTTAAGCAGAAACAGGGTATATCATTAAGTAATACATTTCATGCAGTCTTACCCTCTCCTACTGTGTAAGACTGTGTATTAGTTTTTTTCTTTACAGCTGCATAAATAGCTTCTGGTCTGTGGAAAGAAAAAAAAGTTTGAGTAACTAAAAAGTCTGACCAAGAAAAATCTCTTTCTTAGGATGAGACTAAGCTCACTTCAGCTGTCTTAAAATTGGTATTTCCTCTAAATTATTTACAAAGGCTTCCTTGACTCTCAAACAGTGACAGATATTATGGGAATTTAAGATGTGAGTAGCATCCAAGAGCACAGCACACTTTTAAAAAAAAAAGTAGTATTATAGAACAAGATATATTCACAAATTACGCTATCTGAAAGAAGTACAAAATAAATTTGTCTAACTTCTCATACTGGAGAATTTCTAAGACCTTTCATCGTAACACATAACAAGAACAATTCACACACGGTGGTGAAGCCACTCCAGCAGTAACCAGGCTCTGAATAACTACCCGAGCAGTTACATACGGCATTAGATTAGACATAAGGATCTTTCCAAGAAAGAAAAATAGCACTGTTTCTGTAAGGTGTGCCTTACGAGCTTTTAATGCTGAATGTTAAGGAATTCCTTGTAGGTCACTTAGAAGTTGGCACCCTTCAGAGGCACAAAGCAACTCCACTGCAAGAGATCTGACTTGGTAATGAACCAAAAGAAAGCTGGCACTTGATGAATGACCAAACACCATCGACTTTTCACAGCACTCAGCTTGGACAACTGTCTATTTACTCAGTAGTGAGCCCAACATTACTTGGCTTGCAAGAATGAAATAATAAAAGCCTAAAATGGCATGGTGTAAATTATAAACATTAATTGGAATCTGCACTTTAAAGCACTGCAAGGATTTTGCACTCTAAAACACCTCTTTTTTTAAACTTTAGAACAAAACAATAATAAGGCGCACTTACTCCTCTTTCTTGATTTCGCTTCCAGGTAAGAGCTTGACATAAGATTTTGGAAACCAACCCCGTCCTCCATGTACCTCCCCAAACCACCAGTTTTCCTGCTGCTCCAGGACAGTGATGATATCATTTTTTGAAAAATTCAAGTGGTTATCTTTTTTTGCAGTCCAAGAGCAAAGTGCTTGTGCTTTTAAGTTCTCGACAGGTTGCCCCTGTTAAGACAGAAGTGGAGATGTTGGCTGACCATACTACCCCTAACTGGTGCAAGTGCTAAAAATAAACATATGCTGATGTATCATTTGTTGAAGTCTAAGCAAGTTCATTCCTAAGTGTTGGCCTAACTTCTTTTTTCTTTTTTTTGCCTGGACAATGCTTTACATTCTTGTATATAAGTGATTGACTCAGGAACACTCTCTCAATTCTGTTTCTTACTTGTTACAAATATCTTGTGTGTCTAATTACAGGTAAAAACAATCACAAAATTATGAAACACATTGCATGAGCATTCTTGGTCACCAGTCCTCTGAAATGTATGGAATTATGTCTATCGACAGCAGTGGAGAATTCAGACTAGTTTTTTATCCCTGGCCTGTTCAGTGCACACAGTATTAGAAAAATTAGAAAAGTGTGTTTGTGTTTTGTTTCGTTTTTTTTTTCTTAAAAAGTGTCATTAATGTGAACAGCAAGTTCTCCACTTTCACGCAATTTACCTGTCCGTGAATGGGTGAAACAGATCCAGGGGACACAGTGCGAGTGAAAGCTGATTTCTGTTGCCAGGCTGTATTAACGTTCAAGCTAGAAAAATGTACATTTTGGTAATCAGATTCTTCTGCAGATTTACTTGGTGAAAGTGGTCTGCAAATTGAATACAGGCATATTTAACATGACAATTTTTATTATAAAAATTACCTCAGTAGAATCACTGTGGTTTTTTTTTTTAATAAATATAAAACATATCATTCTATGCAATGCGCAGCAGACTATCTAATATTTAAAATATGCAAGCTAACACTTTCAAGTAGACTTGTCAGTAAGTTTTCTGCATTTATATTTTCTGTATCATTTAATGATACTATACAGCACATTATGCGTTAACTTTGAAAAAGCAGTTTTAACACAAATGTAACAAACACTCACTCTGAAGCAGCTGAGGTAGTAGATAAAGATACTGTCGGAGGAAGTAAGGCCTTCTTAGGAGATAAAGGTTTTTCTCCTTCTGGTATTTTTTCTACGTAATTGCACGGAAACCAACCAATACGTCCTTGAAAACTCCCGTAAAGCCAACCAGGTTCTCCAACATTTTTTTCATCAACCTATGGACAGGCAGATAAGTACAACAAAAACACAATTAGCTGTCTGAAACAAGAGGATGATATCTCGTGTGTCAGCACCTGTTGGCACTCTGAATAGTGTGTGCAGCACTCTCACAGGATCAGCATTTTTATCTCTTCCTTTCTCAGAATTGAGCTGATTTTGCCCTGTTCAAAAAAGAGGGTGATGCAATTGCACTGCGCCTCCAGCAGCTCCTTCCAAGGTAACACACCAAATCTGCCAGCCAGCTTCAGAGACATGTGGAGACAGGCCTCAAAGATGTCATATTCCTTCAAGCAGGCCCCAGACAACCTGACACTGGGGACCACACACGACACCTGGAGCAATTCTGACTTGCCAAAATCTATGATGCACTGTGTTGCATTTCATTGAACACAAAGCCAAGAAGCAGTGGCTGGCTGGCCCAGCAGCACAAAAAACAGGTACAGCTCTGCTTAGAGAACTGTGGTGGTCTTAAGTGGGGAAGGGCAACCACATTTCTCAGTGATTTTCTGTAAAAGACTGGAGGAAGGATGTGCTGGACCTGCAATTAACTGCAGACAAAACACACCCAAAAATTCTATTATTTATTGCAATGATTAAGAGTACAGCATTTGTATTACACATTCCTATCAGTACTGAAGCCTCCATTACTCTGCATATAGTCAAAGCTATAGAAAGAAAAAGCAAGCTAAAATTAGCAGCTAATCAAATACTAACAGCTAGTTAGCTCAGCTGAGCTTGAAGGTAGGAGAGGAGGAGGCTGCTGGCGTATTTCTAAAACAGGATATCAGCAGTTAAATGAGACTGTTAATTTTATCTGAAAAGGAAGCCAAAACAACAACTTTTATTTCCTTGTCTATACTTCATTGGTGTGAAAATGCAAATAAATTATTTAACTCTATCAAACTGAAGGTTAATACCTACAGGTTTCAATATTCTATAATACACTGCTTTCTGAATTCTCCCCTATCACCTATCTGTATCACTATAATCTGAATGAGGGAGAGCCATATGTACTCATACATTAGATACATGTATATTAACCGCATCACCACAGTTGTAAATCAGTTTTCACAAGTCCACCTGACCACACAGGCTTTCAAAATTGTTTATGCTAACAAATAATATAATTAAATGAAATGACACAGATTTCAACCAAGAAGCCAGAAAACATTTCTAGCCTTATGATCCCTCTGAAACATTACAGATAGCATACTCAACGAATCCAGAAGAATACTACACAGGATGGACGCAGAATACTCTGCTATGGACATCTGCCTGAGAGAGCATTTATAAAGGAAATGACAAGAAGACACAGATTATGTTAACCATACATTAGAAAATGGTACGTAGATTCAGAAGAACCTTTCACATCAACTTGTTAAATAACTGGCCTGTTTCATACGCCATTAATAATCTTGTCTTCTTATGTAGCCATTCATGCCTCTCTTTACTATACTCACATTTCAAGCAGACACTTAGAGGCCAGCATTTAAACGTACAAAAACCTGCCGCAACTACATCATTCCTTTATTCCACAATTTTAGAAAGCTTATGTTTAGAGTTCACTACTGTTACTCCAAACAAACTCTCGACACTTCTAAAATACAAATAAAGATTTTATCTGAACTAATCCTAATTTCACCTGTTAAAAAAAAGTGATCAACTTTAAATTGTAATTAAGTCTAGAATGTATCAACATAATGCTTCTGACACCTAGGACTTTGTGTATCTCAGGATCAGAGGAAGGGGTTGTTTTCTCACAAGTTAAACATGAATGGCAAATCTTACCTGGATTATATCCCCGGTATTAAAGCTCATCTCATCGTGATTCCTTGCTTCAAATGGATATAAAGCTCTGTAATTTACGAAGGCAACCGAATTCCTAGACTCTGAGGTACTAATTGCGTTGCCTGAAGGGATAAGAAAACTGGTTACTGTTTTGATACAGCTGAAAGCACTTGGAGCTCTACCATTCTAAGCAACACGTATGAATATAAGCAGAGCACAGTTCTTGCCTTGAAGACACTAAGCAAGTACCAGAGGAGATCACTAAGTAACAGGCTGATGGGATGCATACAGGGCAAGGGTTTAACATGCTAATCACTAAGTGTAATGTAGGCAATAAAATGCATTTTCTTCTCAAGTGAAAAAATGAGATCTTTATCTTGTCATCCCTTCTTGTCAAACAGCTCTGGCTAGGCCAGTACTTTAATATAGTCTCGTCTAACAAAAATACAATTTTCCAAGTCAAAAAGATAACACTGCTCCAAGAAGTGTTCAGCAGCACTGTGAAAATTTTACTTAAAACTCTTACAAAGCAAAATACCATAATTTGTGTTTTCTTTGCTTCTGCATTCTCCAAGCCTGTGACTGATGCTGCTAACAGTGAATGTTTTACAAGGTCTAGATAAGTTGTGCAAATATCTTTCAGCGCTGTCCTAACTTGGTTCCTGTTTAATTCGGTGATAAAAACGGCTAATGAAAACTTACAAGAACTAATGAATGATGGATTAAGCAAAACTGCTTTTAGTGAAAATATTGTTAAACCACTATTTTTCAAAGTCCTACAATGAAAGTCATGTTGACTTTAGTTTTTTGTTAAAAAGAGGTATTGAATAAGGCAGAAATAAAGTGGATTTCAATATTAATAAGTCACTGAGGATTACCTGTCCATCCACTTATCACCTGATAACACTCCTCCACGTTAGCATTCTTCTTTAATCATAGAAAGTTCTGGCCTTATGAAAAAGCTAAAATATTATTGTTTCCAACATCCAGAATTTGTTAGCCATGATCACTGGAAGATTTGTCATCAGGGCCGCAGGTGGTGAAAATTGATAAAAGACAACCTAAATTAATAGGATGATTTATACCTAACTAAAGACATAGAACATTGTGTGTTTGTTTTTTTAATTATTACAATATTTTAGACAATAAGTCTGCCAGTGTCACATTAACACTAATACATCTCAAGAATGAAATGATACTCAGGAAAATAGGAATCATTAAAGCAATAATCTAACAGACTAAGATTACCTTCATTTTTCCAGGGTGTCTTAAGACTTTTACCCTCTGTTGGTTTCAACAGATCTGCAAACTTTTCGTGTATGTTTAATTTAGAAGTGCGTTTCTCTGTCTCTTGAGAGTTGGTCACTTCTTTTATCTTCTTTATTTCTTCATTCTTCTTACGCCTCTCCTCAGCTTCTTTTGCAATTTGCTCTTGCTTTCTTTTATCTTCTTCCAGTTGCCTCTGCCTTTGTTCCGTTTCTCTCAAGATTGCAGCTTGCCTATTTTTGTTCTCCTCTTCATGAAGCTGTTGTTTGTTTTCCCTGTCTCTCATCAGTGCAACTGCTTCTTCAGCTTTCAGCTTTTCTTGAACTTTTTCTTGCATTCTTTCTTCCTCTAATCGCTTCTTTTTCTCCTCCTCTTCCCTTCGGATATTTTCCTGCCATCGGTTCTCCTTCTCCCGTTTTGCTTTCCTTTAAAAGGGGAATGAGAGAGTGAGAAAGAATTTTTATTTTTCATAAAAATGAAAGTCACTGTGTTCAAGAATAATCAACTGCACTTTTAAGTAAAACCGTGTCTATGATATTGATGAGTTTTCTCTCTGGGCAATAAGCAGGAGAGTATAGTAAAAACATATTTGAATTTTCTTGTCTTCCTAAAAAGGAACGAAATTTAAAATTTCCTCACTCATCCATCTTTCAAGATTAACATATGAGTTAGGAAGTCAATGCACTTCCTATTGTCTTAAGTATCAATCTCACAGTTGTCTGAATATACATGAAAAAAAAACTAGGAATTAGTCAGAAGGGCTTGTAAGGAGATAGGTACAAGGCCAGAAAAACACGGTAGAAAATATGAGGAATTTTAGATGTGTATTATTTATTAAAGGAGCTAAAATCTTAATAGCAAGAGTAATTACTTTGTTTATTTACCTACAAAACCTGAGTTTACAAATTCTATGAAAATGAAGATAAAAACAGATTGGAAAGAGGGAATTCAGAACACCTTGTATCAGTGGCACTCCATATAAAATGTTTTCTCTAAGGTGACTAACCAGGACTTATTTTTACCAGTTACACTTCCTGTTTATTACAATCAGTGTCTTAAAGTCACCATGGCATTCTTTTGCTTTAAAAACTGCAGTGCCGACAGATTTCAGATATGGTACCTTGCAGCCTCATCTTCCAGTCGCTTTTTCTGTGCAAGTTCAGCTCTTCTTTTTTCTACCTCTCTTATTTTGTCCTGTTTGATCTTGTGGAGCTGCTCCAAGGCTAATTGCTGTGTGCTGTAACTTTCTCTCAGGTCCTAATAAATAAACACAATAAAGTACATCAAAAGAAATAAAACCAATCTTTTGAGAAAAGCATCAAGGCATTTTAATGTTTTGTGAATCAAAGTATTACTTTGTCCACACAAATGAACAAAGTAATATTAAGTTGTAATAGTCCTTGAAGGTCACTGTAAAGAAAGTCAAAATATAAAAATAGCTGCCAGGTTTGCAAAGCCTTTTATGTAACTTAGGCTTTCAATGCGCCCTTCAGTCACACACCTGCTGGAAATGGCAAATGTGACAGAGGAAACAGGAAAATATAAAACTTAATGTTCAAGCACAACATTATTTAAGAACAAAGAAGACAATGAAGCATATTATAAATAATCACAAAACGCATTTCTCGAGGCGGCAGACTTCAACTGAAAGCCAACACAATGCCATAAAGCTGAGAATATATCCCTTAAAAAGGGTGTTCACCTTCACCATGCTTTCTTTTTTTCCGCTTCATTCACCATTCTAAATTACAACTACAAAATGGTACCACCAAATGGAAGACTGAAATAACTCTGACAGAGTAGGCTTACCACTGCAGGAAGCTATAGCCTAAGGCCACTAACTCAGACCAGAGTTTTGCTGTATTTGTGAACTTTTCTATTGAACATATCGTTCAATTCCTACTCCATCTCCCTCTGATTAAGAACATTTCATAAAACATCAGCCTGAATCTTTGGGATAATTAAATTTACAAAATAAATAAAAAAAGGCAGAAAAAAACAATAACACAAATACTTCAGAATGTCTTCATCACATTACAAAAGATTTTGAACATACTACGTTATTTTCATTAGGAATCCTACTGATAGGATTGAGCAACAGGTATACCCTGACTTTTTATATTTGGTATCATAAATGCAAATAAAGCAATTAAGAATGATCTATTCCCACTATGATATGCACCACTACCAAAAATCACGTTGCCTAAAAATTACTGTGCATTTTATACAAAAAGGGCAAGGTAACAAGATTTCTCTGTCAGTGAAAGTCTCTAACAACTAATTAAACTGATCAATTTACTACTATTTTTCCCCAAACACGTTCAGCTGAAAATACTTCTAATTCTACATAGAAATCTTTGATATGAGGAGAGAACAACTCTTCCGCAAAACTGAAAGGTCAGTGAAGTAGTTCTGAGAATAGTTTATGGGGGGGAAAAAAAAAAGCCAGGTTTCTGACAGCAGAGGCCAAAAGCAGCACTGAAGAAAAACAGTAAGCAAGCTTTAGTACGGGGTTAATATGGAGGTTTAAAAGCATTGCATTTGCTGTGCCATGTGTCATATTCTGGGCACTGATGCTATTTCTAGTCTCAGACTCTGAAGAGAATTCGTATACTTGACTCACAGCTAAAGATGTATGAATATAGGAACGGTGAGACAAGTAGAGAGCAACAGATGGAAAAGAGAGAAAAGACACTGTTTCCATCTAAGGCAGTATTCTTTTTGTTGATATTATCTTAATTAAAAGAAAAATATCTAGGTGAACATAGCCATTTTACTTCTTAATAAACTATCAGTATTTTGCAGTTTGGCTTTCTAAGCACATAACAAAATTGTAAATCTTTACAAGGATTTAAAAGTTAGCAGAAATAAAAAGAGCCTACTGATTTTCTTTTATGAAAATATATATAATAGAAGTCATATATCCAAACAGAAAGGGTAAGCAGAGGAAAATTGCGAAATAATTAAAAAGCAAAAGAGCCAAAGATTAGAAAATAACCTTAAGTAAGAGGAAGAGGTTGTTGAGACAGCTTAGCAGAGACAAAAGGCACTGAAGAACAGAATCATCCATATTCTCACACTGTAAGATAAGGCAGATAAAAAGCTAATTAATCTTTGCACTGTATTTTGAAAAACATATTTTAGGGAAGACTAAACTGTGGATGCAGCCACTGAACACAGCAAGCCATGCGAGTGAACAAGTAACTAAAAATGTATGTAACCAGTGTTACATGTAGCCATTTTTTTCACAATAAAAGAAACTCTTAAAATGTTTACAAATTTTAATTTTTGTGTCATTTTTAACAGAGAGCATAGAGCCCTCACATTGGGGCTGTAAATGAATTATTTAGGAATAAAGTTCACATCAGAGCCACTAGGAGTAAGCTGGTAAGTGGATACTTGCTAACCTACCTGAGAGTTGCATGCATTTTAACGTAAGTCAAGAATTGCCTCTACAACAAAAATGCTTTTAGGTCCAACAGTCAACATTTATTAACTTACTCTCCAGTGAAGTGCCCTGTGCTTATTTACATAACAATACCTAAGTCTGTTACCAGATCTTGTGCAATATACTAAGAAACCCCATTTTTCTTTCGATTAAAGTGTTGTCCACAATTCAAGAATTGTAGCCAGTACAACCCCATAACAACAGAATCTGCAAGAGCCTGAGAAATGAATTAGAGTTTGTATCTCAAACCAAATTAATTCTAGAATGCAAAAGTTTACAGTGAGCAACTGGTGATTCATGCAAAGCAATGATGAGTGAGACGTTGATACTTTAGTACATTAGCAATAGTTTTAAATGCATTTTTATCGTACTCCAAGAGTCTGGGAAATTCTTACACGACACCAGAAGTTCGGAAGAGTTTTTTGGAAGTCTGGTGGAATTGCCACCATCTTTATGATTGGAGGGAGAAATAAAGACACTGCTTACCAGTGTAAAACTATGTATTGAGAGAATACACTCACCTTAAGCTGACTGTTAAATGCATCCATTTCAGCAAGTTTAGAAGCAGTTTCTTTCTCAAGGGCATCAAGTTGTTCCTTAAGTCTTTGGCATAATTCTTCCTTTTCTAGGGACTTCTTGTGCACTGAACCAATTCCTGCACCTGCATAGAATCACAGAATCACTAAGGTTGGAAAAGCCCTCCAAGATCATCTGGTCCAACCATCCCCCTACCCCCAATGTCACCCACTAAACCATGTCCCTAAGCACCACGTCCAACCTTTCCTTGAACACCCCCAGGGGCGGTGACTCCACCACCTCCCTGGGCAACCCGTCCCAGTGCCTGACTGCTCTTTCTGAGAAGAAATGTCTCCTCATTTCTAACCTAAACCTCCCCTGGCACAACTTCAGGCCATTTCCTCTAGTCTTATTGTTGGTTATCTGTGGTAAGAGGCAGCTCCCCACAGCTTCCTTTCAGCCAGTTGCAGAGAGCAATAAGGTTTGCCCTGAGTCTCCTCTTCTCCAGACCAAACACCCCCAGTTCCCTCAGCTGCTTCTCACAGGACCTGTGTTCCAGGCCCTTCACCAGCTCCACAGCCTTTCTCTGGACACGCTCCAGGGCCTCAATGTCCCTCTTGTACTGAGGGGCCCAAAGCTGAACACAGTACCTGAGGTGTGGCCTCACCAGAGCTGAGTACAGGGGAACGATCACCTCCCTGGTCCTGCTGGCTACACTATTCCTGATACAAGCCAGGTTAAAAAAGACAAGCAATTTTACAAGGACTTTGTTTTCACTGTTTTTCTTTTTCCTAATATACATGCACTCCCAACGTCTTTCCTCAAAAATATCCCTTGATTTATCTTCCTATTTGCATACAGCACAAAGAAATAGACCAACACCTACCTACCTGAGACTTACAGACATCACATGTAATACATATAGAATACTTTGCAAATTGTTTTGCATATCACATTAGACCAATTCATAGCAAGCTTCTGAAAGCAGGAAAATCTAGTGTGATTTGAGAGGAACTTCTAATGTGATGTAAGGGCCAGTGTAAATTTTACATAAATTAACTCCCTTGAGTCTACACTACAAAAAAAGACATGGTGTAATACGGATCATAATATCCGTGGTCTGTATAGTCTGCATAAGTAAACTTCCAAGCAAAATCTGTTTTGTCATAAATGCGTTTGTTTGCCCCTTTTTAGAACACAAAGGAAATAATGGAATGCAGATGCAGCAATTCCAAGGTGGCACTCACTGAAAAGATAAAAAAAAAAAAGTGAAGGTGTGATTAACACCCCTGTATCCTACAGCTTTTTTGTTGTTTTTTTTTTTTTTTTCCTTTTTTGTTTTTACAGTACAAGTGATGAAAAGCAAGCAATGCAAACAGAAGAGAATTCATTTGTGGGTACTTACTCTGAGTGTTGTCAAGTTGAACGTTTTTAATTCTTTCAGTTAACAATTGCTTTTCAGGAACTAAATAGATTAGTTTATTCTGGTACTCCTGTAGATATTAAAGAAAACATAACAACTTTTTAATACTGTTTATACTTAAGTAAAAGTGGGTGAATTTCCAAACATAATCTCAACTCACATTAATGAAAAGCAGGATGCAAGTTATCATTATAGAGTAGAGGAAAAATGACTTCTGCACTCCCAACATAAACACTACTATAACTAAATACTTTTTAACCAAAAAAGCATTAACACAGCTGGAAAAAAAAAGTTACTATTTATACAGTTATCATGAGAACATCTGACTACCTCAAATCTAATATAAAACAGTAACTTTCTGTGACACACAGGAAGATGAAAAGAAGTTTCCCTGACAGGCAGGAGCATTACAAAAAAATAAGGTAGAGGATGATTTATCATAGACAACTATTCTGAAATAATTTGTCTTGCTATTCAAATACAGAAACTAGAAAAAAAAAAAAAGACCTGCAAGGTAACTCAGCCCAAAGACCAACTTGGTCTGCATACAGAAAAGCATTCCTCATAAAAATCTGAGTTTGTAGCTATAAAAGAACTCAAAAGAAGTCACTATTATATATCCACAAAAATAAAGCTGAAGTCTTGGCTAGTGTCCTCATTCAACTTTCAGCTTGTTGTAGTACATTTAATCATTTTTTTAACACCACAAAAAAAACTAAAAACCTCTGCAATGTTGATGGCATCGCCAATTTCCTCTCTGCACTATAATCAAACTGATTCACTATTCTTCGCTATCAAAACTGATTATCAACATTACTGAAACACAGAATAGGAAATAAAGGAGAACTACAAACGTAACAGAAAGTTATGTACCTGCAGCTGTTGTTGTAATTGCTTGACTTCCATAATTCCTTGATCACATTTCTTATCTAAAGCCTCCAGCTCAGTTTTCCGAATCTGCTTCTTATTTCGAATATCTTGCAATCTGCCTGAGATTTGCTGATGTTTGTCCGTCTAGAAAGAAATGAGAGACAAATTATATCACCTATATAAAAAAAAAAAAAAAAAAAAAACACATTTCTCCACAATGCCTTTGGGCACATTAGTTCACAATCAATTCTTTAAAAGAACCCGGTAATATCTGCTTTAGACTGCTCATCCAAAGCAGAGTGGGACTCCTAGCAGGCCATCAATGTGTATTCTAAGATTTGCATACTTTAAAATACTGCATTTCCCTTCAAGATGGGCAGTAAAAATTGTCTTACCAGGGCTTCTAATTCAAGATTAAGGCTCTTCTTTTTAGAGGTCAACCTGACAATTTCTTCTTGTTCCCTGTTACGTTGATTAAGAAGTTCTTGGCGACGAATTCTCTCCCATTCCAATCGTCGCTGGCGCTCAAGTTCTTGCTTTGCTGCCTAAGGAGAAGTTACATTACTTTAAATTACAATGTAGATACAGAACACAGAGACCATTTTTTATTATAATGTGCTCTACTTGTAAATAGTGTAACAGGAGCACAATGTATCGTCTTTTTCAAAGTGACCATTGTATACTTCAGTATTGAAGAATGGAGGAAATGACCCTTTAAGACTCTTCATGTCATACTCCTAACTCCAAAGGAAAAAAGCTGTTTGAAAAGAGTTGCGTAATTCAGAGAGAAAATTCATTTAGCTTAGAGTACAGATCCTAAATGAGCTCACTGAGAAATACTACACGTAACCTCCTTTGATTATTTCACAGGACTACATAAAATATTAAAGTCTTATGCATGCAGTGTGACACCACCTAGAAGCAAATTTGTCTTAAATTCAAACAGCAAAATATTATCAATTATGAATTCCGTAAAATCTTGTTCAGAATAGAGATTTTTGTATAAATCTAAGAAATCTATCCCAGAAATCTCAGCTGTCCTTTGAAGTATCTGAAAGTCTCTGACTTACGCCAACACTGCATTTACTTGTAACGGACACAATGTTCTCAGTCAGAAATGACATTCACTCTACAAGAGAGCTTTCCACTAGCCCCATGCAAGGAGAATGAGTCAAAGTCAGTGCTCAAATCCTGAATGTTCCATCAAGTGAATACCATATGCATGTATATATTCTTTACAGCATTAAAAAATAATTTCAAGAAAACAACCTCCCGCCTTTCTATTTCTTTCCTCCTTTCTTCTTCCCTTTGTCTTTCCAATTCTCGTTGTCTCTCCAGCTGCCTTTCCATTTCAAGTTGTTTTTTCCGTTCCTGTTCCTGACGCTCCCTCTCTCTTCGTTCTTGTTCTTCTCGTTCTTTCTGAGCCTTACGTTCTGCCTCTCTTTGTTGCTGCTCCAACAGGACCTGACGGCGTTTTTCCAGCTCCATATTTCCCCTCTCATAGTTTGCTTTCCTTTTGTCCTCAAAGGTAACTAAAATAAGCAAAAATAGTTATTTCTGCCCTGTGCAAAACATTGCTCTCAAACAAGTACCTCAGTTGCGCCACTAAAGACAGATATTTCCTTTTTGGCAAGTTCAGTTAGTTAGGTCATGGATAACGTAAGCATCTTGCATTTTTCTAGTATTATTTTTCTTTTCAAAAATACCTTTAAATTTTCCTAAGTCTATTCCAACCGAAAAAATATTGCAATTTAAAACTGACAAAGAAAATGGCTTTAATTTTAGAGGAAATACAACGGAACGGTTTTTAAAAGCTAACAGAAAACAATCTTCTGTTAAAAAGGTTTTCCACTGTGCAAGAAAAATTAAACACACAGAGAAAGAGTTTAGTCTTAAAGGGTATTCCCTGTAAGATCTCTTGGAGTTAAAAACAGCAGAAAACAAAATAGGATCAAGCTCAATTACTGCAGTACAGGACAAAAAGAGATACAAAGGAATGGTTTTGGCTCCCAGAAACCATCTTTCCAACTAGAGAGACAAGGTGTCTCTCACACTCCCCACATAACAAGACCTTTGCTGGAAGGATCATGGAGCCAACAGCAGAATTTACTTTGTGTTCAAACTGCACCTTGTTTTCAGAAAATTAAGCAACATTGGGATCTCTTGTTTCCAAAATACCCAGAACAAAGTAATGCCAGTAATATTCAACTGCAAAAAAAATTGCAGTAGCATTGCAGTATTTGGCCATGAAATATTTCTTTTCCAAAATACATTATTAATCAGCACACTTTCCCATTCCTACATCTAATAATAGTCCCTTTCTCTGCCTTCTCAATTTTATTATATGTAATAGGCTGACTACATCCCCTTAACAACCTTCCTACCATCAAGTTAAAATGGATCTAGCTTCTGAAATGAATCTCCGTAGGGACTTGTTATGTCTTCCACTTCCTAAATGTTTCAGTGTCCTTCAAAGGCAGCCCTATATATTAAGAATGAGACCATGAAGCCCATTTTACCTGGCTGTTTTTTCTGTGGCTCCTCCTCTTGCACTGGCTGGTAAGATGGCAGAGTTCCATTTATATTTTCAGTATATTTTCCACTCCTGGAGGGGGAAAAAAAAAAAAGATACAAAAAACAACATTAGACAAATAACACACATAATTTCTTTGCATAAAGAATTTCCATTGAAAATATGTTTCACTGCTCTCAGTGATTTACCTGAAAGAAGGTGGTACCAGTTCAAGAGGCAGAGTTAGTGGCAGAGGTTGTCCAGCTTTGGCCATATCAGTTAGGTGCATGGCTAACACAAACTCATCAGCTTTCAGTTGTCCATCTCCATCAATATCAGCTAGTGACCTGCATAGTTTTAATAGCAATAATAATTAGAACTAAATATCACAATCGCTCACAAGTGACAGCTGAAAATTTTCAGAGCTGAAACAGTGAAATAATTTTGAAAACACAGAATTCCTTTGAAATGATCTGTCAAAAATCATTAAAATTAATAATATGAATAGTGAATGAAATAAAATATTCTTTCGTTTATAATGTGCTGCTATACAGATCACAGATGTCATTTTAAAATGCAAAAAAGGATAGGAAAGTTTAACAGACTTCTTAAACTTCAAGAGAAGAGCTGGGAAGAGAATCCTTACCTATTCAACATGATAGAAACCACTTCTTCCTTCAGCACAAAATAAAATGTTATATAAAATTAACCAAATGCTACAATGGGGGCCTTGGCATAGAATTCTTTTTTCCCTTGTGTTTCCTTGGCATTGAAGGGAAGATATGAACTGCCCCAGAGCTCCTTGAAATGGGTAAGAAAAAGATCACCTACCCCCTTCTAAGGAGAAGGCAAATCACACAATCATACCATCAGCCTACTTGTACTCAAAATGCTTCCCACACATTCAGGAAAAAAACAACAACAATGAAATGTTTCCAGAGATGCAGACAAGAAAACAGGAATCTTTCTCAGAGAACTGTCTATATAGATGTAATCGCAGGAATGTGTCCTTAGACTGGACTTACGTGAAATAAATAAAGGTGACTTAATAAAATAAGTGCTTGTGCCATTTTTTACACACACTGCCTTGAACAAAAATATTGAGCAGTTTAAAAAAAAAATCAAAAAGGAAACAAACAACGAAATCCACCACACACCCACAGTGAAAAATGAAAGGAGATGATTAAATGAGATTTTTTTTTTTTTTACGTTGACCGACCAGCACTGTTCACACTTAACAGTACTATTATTACAGTAATTACCATGAAGATCACACTCTTGTAGAAATATTTTATAATTCCTTACTTTGGGCAAAACTGTAACTTGGACTTGGATGTTAATCCTCTACATGTGTAGAGACATCCCTGCACTGGCTCCTGATAGCTTTAGGCTGGGCATCCAGGGAGAAAACAGTACCTGCTTTATTTCCCCATACTCCTATGTGGATGAATATAACCTGAAACTCCATTTTTACCCTCACAGTGCGCAACCAAATCAGCTGAACTAATAAGAGGAATGTTTCAGCTGGCTGCTGGTAAAGACAAACAAACGACTCCTCCTGAGATAAAGAAGAAGAAGAAAGCAGCCTGCCTCAGAAGGAGCTGTAAAGCACAAAGTTATTGCGAATTCCTCTGCGACAACGAGGCTTAATGCACAGCATAGAAGTTATGTCTGAAGGCAAAATCCAAACTACCGTATCTAGCAGGTTAAAGGCAGATTATTCAAACCTTCAGACAACTGTAACTATTTCCATCACCACAGTAAAGACAAATCTTAAAAAAAGCATAATACGCAGTTATCTCTATGGGAACTGTAGCGAGTCTCTAAAAATCTCCTTTTTTAATCTCTCTCCATATTTTAAAACTAACAAGGTCAGACAGTCTTTTGTTTCACAATTCTACATTTGAAATGAATAAAGCTCAGCTTAAGTAGCACATCACTGAAATGAAAATTGAAATTATTATCTATACTATCATAGGGAGTCTAACAAACAAATACAAAGAGTGAACAGCTTATTATATTAAGTTGAGGTATCTTTTGAAAAATGTATTAATCACCAAGCCAGTTTATTAAGTAGCTTACTTTTCATTTACTATATTAGATCTCTGGCGTCCCTTCATCTTTTACTATTAAATAAAGTACAATTCCTCTCTTTAACAACACAAATGCATTGAATGCATCATCAGTAACTAAACTTACCAAATAGTAGCCAGCTGAGTCTGTGAAAGGTTTGATTGCAGAAGGGCATTTCTTGCTTGAAATCCTTAGAGAAAGTGTAAAAGATATTAACAAAAATAAATACTTCCAACAAAGATTCACATGTAGCAAAAATGGGTCATGAACTGGGGCATGTTTATTTTTAATATTAATCTAATCCCTTTTCATTAATGGCTGACAGTTGGCACTACTCCCAGGCTTAACAAGAGGTATTACAATCTGAACACAACAAAGATTTAAGTATTTTTGGGTACTTTTTTTTTTCCACTCAAAATTCAAAACAGCAAAAACTGACATGAAAAATGGATACTTAGGGTAATCCGCACAGCTGTTACAAGAGCACAGCTGATTGTCTACTGAAAGCTGGAGCTAACAAGCTGGAAAACTGCCAGTTTTCCTTAGTTAACAAAGGCCCATACACCCTTCTAGGCGGGTCAATGAAACCTTCAGCTCAAAAATCAACTGAGCAAGATAAAGAGCATTAAGTCCATTTCAAAAAAGAGAAAATTGCCCTCCTTTTTGGTGGACTAGAAAACTGGGGCAGAGGCTTGGTAAATACTCATTCTGAATGAGAAATGTGGTCAGCTATAGGCATACATACTGACTTCACACCTGCTAACTGCTTGTCCAGCACTCATACTCACTGGCGAACAGCTAGTAATCCAGTTTTACAAGAACTTTCAGAAAACCCTACTCTTGTACTGTGTATGAAGTCTTTCAAAACCACCATAATGTTGTGGCACAGCACACATCACTGAAACTCAACAAGGAATTACTCCCTTAAACAACTTTTGAGACTTTACAGTCACATCTGTAGTACTGCAGTGTCTTCCTTGAACTTCTTTCTTTGAAAAGAAGACAAATATCTAAGCAGTTATATACTGCACAGAAGCACAACACAAAAATGATTGTGTAGATGTCTTTCATTTCACAAAGTCATAAGAAACGCTATCTGCCCAAAGACTGATGCTTGGAAAATGACTGCTGATTTTAAGGAGTTAACTTCCCCAGCCTTATGGTTCTCAGGCTCCTCTTGTTCTCACTGCTGGCACTCTTCTCTTCTTCTCACTGACTGCTACTGCTTCCCCGGTACCCAGGAAGACTGTTGCCTCCTCAGTCCTCTCCAGGTCTAACATAGACCCCAGGCCAATAAATTGATGCCCATTTCTATTTCTTGGCTAATGACAAGCAGAAGCCAATCCTCATTCTCTCCTGTACAGGTCTGAATATCAACGATTTCAGCTTTTTTGTTTGGAAGTCAAATGGTTTCCACGATTTCAGCAAGCCAGGATTTCACCCCTAAGCCTGCAATGTTCCAGAGGCAGAAAACAAAAAACACTGCTCCATTGCCTTTTCCCCATCTGTATCAAATGCCACACTCACCTGATAAATATCCACTCATACTTTTATCCAGGCTGTTAAATTTCTGTCTGTATTTTAATCTGGAGGCCTGAGGAACTGCCCAGTCGGAGGATGCAATCTTTGGTGAATTCCCAACTAGTGAAGCACTAGAGGAAGAATTTGAACTGTAATAATGTTTCAAAAAAGAAAGAGAGAAGACCTCTAAGTTACTTGGCTTAAAAAGCAGGCATGGGTACAAAAGATATATAGCATCTTCTGGTAACAAGAAACAACTTCTACAAAGTTGTCTCTGCTAACTTGCTATAAAATATTTTCATGGCTAACATGAAATCCTACTGTGAAAGTAGGAACCCATACCTAAAGGGAAACTCTTGAGATCAAGATTCCATTCCCTTGGTATCACGTATTATTATTATTATTATTTATATTTTTATTATTCTATTATGCCATGTTTCACCAGAGGATCATTGCGATAATAACACTACAGAAAATCACAGGGAAACATCTCAACCTTCATAAGAATGTTTAAAAGAACTCTGAAGCATTTGGTAGATGTCTACGTAACTTTGAAGATGTATGCAAATGGATAACCAGGAACACACACACAAAAAAAAATATCTATCTGATAAAGCTGCTAAAGCCTCTACATTCCACCTCTCCCTCTGTTTTGCCATTAGTGATAATGACAGGCTGAATGGAGATTTTCTGGTTCATGCAGTTTCTGCAGAGTAGCACCGATCAAGTGTTTAGTTATGTCTATAACGCTTCTACCTTTAAATCCCAGCATTTTTGCACTGTGCCATCTTTGAAGACCAGACAAAACCAGTCTGGTTTACTTAAGGTAATCCTCCTACTCATCCTATGTGCTGTGTATTAGCAGCAAAAAGGTGCAAGCACTTCTGAGTCACTTTCTGGAATTGAGCTGGGGCTGAAATGCCCTCTGTGTTGTCTTTTGGAAGACTGTTCCTTCAAAGTCTAATTGTAGAGATAATTGTAGAGACCCTCACTTAGTCTCTGACAAAGCTCTAAAATCAGTGAAATAGAGCAGCTGATGACAAAGATTTATAACCTTCTATTATTCATAAAACAAATCCATAGATAAATATTTATAACAAATACAGTTCTTACATGTCTGCTAATTATTTGGTGCCATCTATAATGAATGAGCACATCGATCCATAAACATTCCTTTTACAACTGCTTGCAAGTTTTACATCTACTTACTAATGCTGTACATTCCCTTCTTTTAGTCACCACTTTCTCTCATTAGAGCTCCTCACCTACTTTGGATAGTTTTGTTACATTTACTGAAAAATATTATTTAGTTATTTAATAAATAATATTATTTATTTATTTGCATATATCAAAACAATTTACTTTCAGACCTGGTAGACCATTACTAATGAATGAGACTTTGAAAATACACAAGTGTTCCATAATTTTTAGAAGGCATACTCAAGTTTAACATATAACCATTTTAAACTCAACTTTCATACCTGCTAGATCCTAAATCGATTAGTGACTGTGCCTTCTGCATATTAGTACCACCAAACCCTCCTGCCATGGGACCTAAAGAACCAGTATGAGGCAACGCTGAAACAAACAAACAAACAAAACCAAAAGCTGTAAAGTAAACCAGTATATATATATATTTTTTTTTTTTTTTGAGGCTTTAAGAGAAATAAGTTAATCAGTGCCTTGTTTTAAAACTTAATTAGTTAGAACAGATATGATGAATGTGAACTTTGGAAAAAATACTTTATTATTATTATTTCAGTCAAACTGAGTACTGGACTATACTATACTTACTTGAAGAGAAAGGTATGGACAAAGGCTGCAGAAGGCTGGATGTTCCATTTGGCAATGATGAGGTACTGACAGAAGGCACCAGGGGAGCAGAAATTACCAAAGGAGGAATGGAACTCATTGAGGTCAGAGACATGGGAGCTAATGGTGTGACTGCAGACATAGACGTTGGCATGGACAGATTTGGCATACTACCCATTCCTAGAGTAAAATCAAACAATTAATGATTTAATACTGCAGAGACTCCAGCAAGAAACTGACTCCACTGTGCTAGGCAGAAACTACACAAAGCATCCTGCATCCAGAGATACAATAAGCTAAAATAGATGCTCACATAGAATATTTTCTTCAAAGCTAGGCAACACAGCTCACAGAGGAAAATAAGGGAAACTATACTGAAGAACATTAATTTAAAAAACAAAACAAAATAAAACACATTCTCAAGGTAGCTAGTATTTCACAAAAGGTTTAAGATCTAATGTTCTGTAATTACAGATATTTACAGAATTACTGTTCTTCAACAAGCCCATCTGCACCCGGCCCCTGAGATAGAAATATTACGGAACTAAAAAGTTGTGGGAATCCTCTATAAAGATCAGCTCATGCTGTTCCTGAATTAAGTCTCTCTCAAATCTCAGCCCTGGGAAAATCTGTATGGGTGAAAAGTACATTCTGAGGGACACATGCCCAATAAAGGATTTCTTAAATCAGTTGTCTGAAGCTAATTAAGACACTTGGATTACTGGCTAACTCTTGTGGAAGAGGACTGGATGCAGATGAAATGATGAAAGGTTAATATTAAGTAATCATATGCCAACCACAGCTATGTATAAATGCATGCATTTGTATGCAAACACACAAGATTTAGAGCTGGTCAGACATTTTACATCGCATATGTAATTAACATATACAAATATTTAATACAAATATTTAATTTCAGTGTATACATACAAAAGCATTTTGTAACCTGGCTGAAGTCATAGTGTGTATTTATTTCTACAAAACAACAATATGTCAACTAACAGACACGCACTGAATCCCAAAACACAGTAAGAAGAGAAAAAAAGTTAAAAGTAATTACATTTAATTGATCATATAGTCAGTGAACAATCTGATTCATTTTGAAAAAAAATATTTAAAATAACTGTTTTACCAAAACTTTGACTTTTGCTAAATTTAACTTAAAAAGAAAAAAAAAAAAGTAACAAGTATAATTTGGTGAATGAGTAGGAGGGAGACAAAAAAAGGCCTTCAGTATAAGAGGACGCTCTGCAAGTCAGATGGCAGATGCAAATGGCCTTCTCATGTCAAAATTCACTAAAAGCTTTTATTAAGTATAATTGAAGAATGAAATTATCAAAAATATATACAATTTGCTCTGTCTCAAGAAAGAGGCTTTGTGAATTTCTTACATCAGCATATTCATGGTGGTTTGTTGTTTTTTTTTTTGGTTTGGTTTTAACCGATTGCTTCAACAACTGGTCAGACTAATGATACTTATACTCGACTGCAGATCAACTCTGTGTTTTCTCTCTGAACACTAAGTAATTACATATTAATAAGTACCAAAGCGAGCTGACATTAGCGGTGAAAGTACAGGAGATTGTTTCATGACAGGAGGGAGAACCATAGGCAAGTGCTGTCCTTGTAATTTCAGCTTGATGAGTTTCATAGCTATAGAGAACTCCTGTTGATCCATTTTTCCATCCTTGTTCAGATCTGACAGTGCCCTTTGGAAAAAAAAAAAAGCCCACAAGGGAGAAATGTAAATTAAAGGTTTTCACTTAATGAGAAGCTTTCCTATCTATTTTATTTACTGTTTTTATCTAAGAAAACAACAAACACTGCAACCATTTCTGTATTTTCTACTTTTGTTAACACTGAAACCCTCAAAAATTTGCATAATTTCAAAGCATAATGTTTGTCTAACCATATTAAATGACTTCTACCAAGTTTGGTTTTAAAGTTACTGTGTATTAAACACTTAGCACCTGAGAAAGGAGAAAGACATTTGGAAAAGCAGTAGACTTGTGCCTGGAGTCCTCTGTTCACTTGTTGCTACAGATACACCTCAGCTATGCTTCTTTCTATGCTACTAGCAAGATCAATGTAAAAATTTCCTTGCCACTCTTTTCATGCACATTAAGTGTCTGACGAAGAAACTAACTTAGCATTATTTCAAAATACATGTTTTCTTTAATATTTTCCATAGGTGAATTCCTCTTAATTATTATGGTCCTCCACTCTGTGACTTTTAGCATGTGCATGTACAGATAACAACGAAGTACTTCGAAGCAAACGCAGCATTCTGGTGAAGACTGAGGAGTTACATAGAAAATTTCTGTTTTAAGCCTTGTAACTACATGCTGCAAAGAGCAGCACTTTTTCCAGTTCCCGTGTTGTAGTACTGGGTTGATATCTTACAGTGTATTATAAACTGACCTATTCTGTAGCTTCAGATTTTATCTGTTTTCTAGTTTCAGTACAGTTTCCACTCCTAGCTGAGTAGCACGTAATTTTTCCCACACTTAATCTTATTGCCGTTTTTTAGTGTTTACTGGTATTTTAAACACCATTCTTTTCAGTATCTCCAGAAATTCATTTATCTCTTTATTCCATATTATTATTTATAACATTAAAACATGGTTTGACTTTTGCTGCAGTCCAACAGGTGCTTTCCCCTTTTAGTGCCTTGCAATTTTGCAGCACCTTTTGCTTCAAGCGCTTCTACCGTTTAAAAAGGCAGTGTTCAAGATGGTCTGATTTGAATTAAAATCGTAAGAAAGATTTAGAAAGATACTGCTTTTTAATTAAGTGCTGGTACACGAGTTCAATCCTTCCTCTAAATTTAACAAAATTAAAACAATATTTAAAACAACACTCCTTCTTTGACTGCTGAAAACATCTTTTAGACAACACAACATGCCAGAGATGGTATTTGGAAGCTACGTACTTCTTATAAAAAATAAAGAATACCTTACCATATGTCAGCAAGGACTGAAGCTGGCAGACCCGACTGCAAAAAAAAGGTACGTGCTTGATCACCTATGACAAACAAGAAAGAAAGAGACTATTACACTAGAGACGTGGAGTGGACATTTATGAATACCAGAATTTTCATACGACCTCAGCACCCCCATGAGGGACCAGATCTTCAGAACAAACCACCACAACAGATGCTAAACGTTCCAGGTTCCTACTACCCAACTCCTTTGTTGGTGACAGCAATTATCAGATGTCCTTCTGTTCTGTAATCTTGAATCTTTGCTCTGAGAAGTGGATTCAAATAGCTACAAAAAGCTTTAACAGGTCAAAAAACAACAGCTGCCAACAGTTTAACAAATACAAGATGTAAAGAAATATTATACAGTATAAATGACCAAAAAATTTAATCCTGACCCAATTACTTTTACAGGGAAGGATGAGCACGCTATTTCTTTCCTTCTCCTTTATCCAACCTAACTTGAGCCAGTACTGCCACTCTAGAAAAAAAATTGGAAAATATCATGTTCTAGGTAAAATTCTGTTCCATCACAGAAGCATCCAATAATTCAATATTTCAGGAAAGGAATAGGAACTTGTCCTGGTTCCAGTTAGGACAGAGTTAATTTTCCCTCATAGTAGCTGGTAGGGTGCTATGTTTTGGATTAGGATGAGAAGAGCGCTGATAACATGCTGATGTTTTAATTGTTGCAGAGCAGTGTTTACACCAGGCCAAGGACTTTTCGGCTTCTCGCTCTGTCCTGCCAGCGAGCAGGCTGGGGGTGCAGCAGGAGCTGGGAGGGGACAGACCCAGGACAGCTGACCCAAACTGGCCAAAGGGGTATTCCATACCATCTGACGTCATGCTAAACAATATATAGGGGTGGCTGGCCGGGGTGGGGGGGCCGGCTGCTCGGGAATAGGCTGGGCATCGGTCAGCGGGTGGTGAGCAATTGCATTGTGCATCACTTGTTTTCTTACACATTATTATTGTTAATACTATTATCATTATCACTATTATTATTATTATTGTTATTATTATATTCCTGTCTTAATAAACTGTCTTTATCTCAACTCACAGGCTTCACTTTCCCGTTTCTCTCCCCCATCCCAGAGAGGGAGGGGGGAGGGTGAGCGAACGGCTGTGTGGTGTTTAGCTGCCAGCCGGGTTAAACCACAACAGAACTGTTGTGCACATCCATACTGAATTCCACATCAATTGGTACGGATATGATAAGACACAGATAGTGATATTAATGCTTATCTATGAGTGAATTCTGTATGCTTAAAGCCAAGACCTCAGGTATTCTTTCAGAACTTTCTTCCCTTCTATTCATATATAGTCTTTCATTTCAAACACCAAACAAATAATAAAGCCTGCAGACATGCAGGTGACAGCCCTGATGTGGCCTAAAGGTAGTACGTTTTATGAAAGTCCCCGGCACTGCACACTTTTCCAGCTGGTGGTAAAATAAACACCAATCTCCCAGTGCTGTTTGGTCAAAGCAGGAGATTATCTTAGCCAGAAGATGGGCATGTTACCAACAGACAACTTCTCTCTCTTTCCTCTGTCTTTTTCAGACCAAAAAGAGGAAAAACAGGGGCACTAGCGTTACCAGACAGGTTAGTCAGCAGATAGTTAGGCAGGCAGAAGTGATCAGGGCTCATCTTCAGCAGCCCCGCACACACAAAGAACAATGCATTCTTAAATTAAGTCATCTGTGCCACTGAACTCAAGGCTTTTCTTGATGTTACAAAGTGCAAATTCTGAAGTGCACAGCAACATGACAATTGTTCCAGAGAAGAAAAATTGAATTCAACTGGAACTGACAGCAAGCAACTGCAAAATGCCCTAAGACTGTCCAGAATTTGCTGAAGGCCCAAGGGTTAAAATATTTCAAGCAGCCATTAACAAGGAAGAGTTGTCAGTAACTCTCCCTGCCTCCCCCCCATAACAAAGATATCTAACAGCACAGTGTTCTCTAGCACTATTCAGACAGAAGAGAGCCACTTGTGTTTCTGGTATCACTTGTCACAATAGCTACCAGAAGTGTTTCTTGGCAGCTTCCCATCTCAGCACAGATTTAGCCTGATACTCTGGTTTTTGAAACTAGACAGAATGACAGCATGTAAATGCTGGCTGCAGAAGTGATGGGGTTAATAAGCCAGTGTTTCTGTGCCAGACTTTAGTCCAAAGCTCCAAAGGTTTAGTAATAACCTGTGGCTGTTTGCCTGAAGAGTATGGTTATTAGTCACACAACAAAGGGCTGAAATAGGATGTCGTTTTCAAACAGTTTCACAAAGATACTATGTGTACATAGCAGTTAATGTGTAATGCAGAATCCCAGACCAACCTGTAATGTAGCCTCCTGTGGGTTTAAGGCTATCAAACTGCTTGTCATGCTTGGTCCGCTCTTCCAAGGTGATGGCCCATATGTTTGGACCTCCTGAAAAAAAAAAAAACACAACAAAAAACAGACTGAAGATTTTTACAAATAAAGCACATCATTTGTAAAATCAAAGCTTGGTTTCTTGAGAGACAAAATTAGATCTAGACACACCCAGCCTCTACCAGTTTGGCAAGGACGTTATGAAATACAAAAACCTGCTTCCCAGATGCGCAAGTGTTAGCTGAGACAACTCCTCAGCCAGATTGCTTTATGCTCTGCTTTCAAACAAGCTGTCCTGGCTTTCAAAGCTGGTGCAAAGTAGTTTCCTGTTGCTGCTGATTGTTTGCAGTCAGGGCAGGAAGCACGTTGCGCACAGTACTTTGTGTGAACCAAATACTCCCCTGGTTCACCAGTAAACAAATAGGATTCAATGTCGCTTACAGGGGTTCTCATACTGAAGGCTCACATTCCTACAGCTGCCAAAAAGACTCATGCTTCATCTTGCCGATGTTCTAAAATCAAGAGTGGGACTGCTAATAAAAACATGCTGGTTTTGTATGACAAAGGAGTAACATCTGAGATTTTTTTTAAACAGTATATGATTTCAACTTAGCTTTTTTCAGTGCTTAAAAGGGAAAAGTATAAAATATTACAGCCTCAAGGTAACCAGGAGAAATTGCAGGGAACAATCTTGTTTACAAAGCTGTGCTGATATACCAGACAGAACCGGGAGTGACTTCCAGAAATGCTCAAAGGTGCTGTATAAAGGTCAGCGTGTTCACCCTTGCAGGAAAAGCAGTTTGCCAGTAACAATTGGTTTGGGTTTCAAGTAGGAAGAAGTTTTAATTGGGAAGCTTTTGACAAAATCTCATTTTTAAATCAATGAGTGCAAGAATTAGCCAAAATTCTGAATGCAAGCCCCCAAAATAGCATTAAATGGTTATCTAAAAAATCTCTAACAAATTCTATTGAACATTACCACTTTCAAAGAGCTGTTACGGTGTTCTTCAAAGATTCATATTGCTCGGTGAAAAAATGGTCATGGAAATAAATAATTCTTTAAGGAAGATATTAACAAGCTGCTTTGAAATGCACAGCACTTCAGAAGAAAGTTACTACAAAATGCTTCCTGTTTTCCGACACAAACCTCTCTTCCAGGCTTTGAACCGACAAAATTTCAAGAGCTTTTTTCACTGCTTTCCCCAAAGCAGTAACAAAGCTAGCAGATGGCAAGCGAACATACATGCCAATACACACATATTGGCAACGTTAAATCGCTTCTCTGTTTATTCATATATGCAAACACATTGTCCAAAAATACTACCGTCTCTGCTTTACAAGGTCCTGTAAAGACTACCCGTATTTTCAGATTTTTTACGCTGCTGCTTCACAGGGAAAGACAAATAGTTAAAAAACACACAAACGAAAACCAAAAACTCACTGGAGATAAGAATTGCAAAAAGGCCGGGAGGACGTTTGGATATAACCTTTAAGCACCTGAGTTTGGAGTTTTGTTTCCATGCCAGCAGCAGTTACCCAAGGTCTACAGTGAAACAGCTGTTTAATGTACGAGACATCTCGCTTCGGAGGAAGGAGAATGAAGATGGGATGTGAAAAAGAGCACTGCCAGCTCAACACTTGCAGACCTCCCTCTGGCTCTCCACACTTACATGCTGGCCCATCTGTCCGGTGTCTTACCACTGCTGAAATTAAAGATGCCTTGCTCCCAGAGAAAACGTACCCCAAAGGACTTTTCAGAGTCTTTCCAAGAAAGGGAAAGGCTTAGAAAGAGTTTTTTTGCAGGCTACATGCAGAACTGCACTTCAAGAACCCCACCTTCAGAAGACAGGAGCCTTCTTCTCTCTTCTGATTAAAGGCGTCTAGATAAATCTAGATTAGATTCTGACAATAAATCTAAATAAATGTATTAGATGTCTATTGATGGGCACTGTGAGTATTGCCATAACACACAAATGAGGACAACTTCCAGCCTACCGCAAAAAAACCTTCAGCAAAAATGACACTTAAATCTTTTCAAATGTTAGTTCTCAGATACAAATGGAAAGTGCATACTGTGGTTAATCCTTACGGAATTTATCTGGACGAGATGAACCACTGCTCAACTGCAACTTCAGAAAACCTGACCTTTTTTTTTTTTTTAAATATATGGAAAATAAAATCATAGCAACAATGTGATTTTGGTATATACAACACTGTATTTTAGTTATCCTTTGAAGCAGGTAGCTACAGCACTCCTCACCTTTAGATTATCAATCAGAAGGATTAAGACTGCCATAATATATTCACGTGGTCAGTGGCTGCAAAGTGCTAGAAACACTGTAAGAATTCATTGACTGCTGTTACTGGCACCACTGCAGTTTATCTAATATAATTTATATTATATATTACATATTTCTGTTTAAATGTACTGAAATTCACAGTTTCATATAAATGTATCCCAAAGTATGCAAGAAGATGACAATCAACCTTGAAACACTTCCGATATACTTCAGCAAAACATCTCTGCATAAAATCTGGTGACTTTTCTTTTTCCTTTTTTTTTTTTTCCCCTTAGTTTCCAAATTAAACACCCAGCAGCATTTCTTCAGCACCCATCTCCGTGACAGGTTTCTTCCAAGCATAAATTTCATTCATAAAAGCTTTGGCTGCGACCGACACTATTACAGCACCAAGTGTTTATGGCATAATCCTAGTGAGACACTGCAAGCAGCTACTGGCATGTCCAAGCGCTAACCACGGAGTCGTGTTATGAAAAGTGCACTGTGTGAATGTTTCGGGAAACTGATTGCATATCCAGAAAAGACCAACCCGCTAATAATTTATTTTCAAAGGTAAGAATTTCAGATTTTCCCTGTTCTTGTGGACAGACTGAAAATGTTTTTGTAAGTAAGTCCACAAAGATATGCTCCCATCTCCTGAGGGGTTTGTAGACATAGAAGAAAATAATGTAACAGACCTTAAAACTCAAAGCAGAACTCCTCCCATGTAGCTGGAATATTTTCCTTTTAAGTAAGTGCATAAAATATGCATACTTTATAAATAGAAATTCAAAGAAAACACGTTCAGTTCAGACCGTTTTAGTAACATCACACGAGATCTGTCAACACCGAATACCTTGAAAGATAAGGTGTTCAAAGGGAAATTATTAGAACACCTTTTAATTTAGAAGGTTGAATTAAAACATGTACTAAATTTCAAACAGAAATGAGATTTGAGTGCAAGACAGAACCCAAGCAAAGTCCTTCCAGAGCTGTGATTCTTTACATGCTAAGAAAAAAAAAATTAAGAGCATAGCACTGAGGGAAGGTGAAAGTGTTGTGAGGGCTTATTTTCAGCTTAACCAGGTGCTCATCACTCTTTTGATGTAACTATTTGGAGACAAGAATAAGAAAAAAAAAATTGTCTGTACTGAAAGTGTCATTAAAATTAAGATTCCACAAAGTACCAAGCAAAAATACCACATCAATCTATCTGAAATCAACACGTCAAACAACAGGGATCACAAGGTCTCGGCAATTCCACAAAATGCCTTATGACACCATTCTTCAAAGTAATTACTATGTTTACTTACAGTACGACTGAGCCCATCACAACACTTGCCACAGATGATAAAATTAGTTTGAAACTCAGTTCTCCTGTGCAATCACCATCAAAGCATGCTACAAACCTCGTTAATGTTACGGTTATCTCCCAAAGTAACCACCTGTGGCAAAACTGACCAGTCAGTACTGCTCTCAAGAAAAATAACACTGCCTGATACACAAACTACCAAGTTTTCTTGGTTACTGAATGTCTTGGGAATCACAGCTGAGACAGGTAAGTGGAAAAGAAGAGTACAACTCCAGCAAGTCTTAAGTGTCATGGGCATGTCGAAGTGTGCGACAATGGGAAGAGCACTCCTTTTCTTGGAAGGACGAGGCTGCGAGAAGAATTAAACAGAAATCTGCTGTCCAAGACACATCACCTAAACATATTTGGCCCAGCTCAATGGTCTTTGCACGAACACTTCAGCCCCAGGGCTGAGAAACTTCTTGCCAGTAAGCCAGATCTGACCAAAGGGAACAACCAATTTTGCCCTGAGCCTCTGCTGTTCTTCCTTCCTCACAGCCCGAGCCGTTACTCATGGCAAGTCATGCATGAATCACAAAACCGAACTGCAGGCATCCCCTTTGTCAGACTTCGCTGGGTGAGACACCTCTCCCATCACAGGATGGGGGAAGAGGCACACGGCTCCTTGATGGAGCCGTGGTGAACCTTTGGCACTCCAGAAATTTTGAGCTGGCATCAAGTAGTAGGGAACCACAATATTTTAAACAAATTCAGCACCAGAGATCAAAATACCACTGCCACTGTAGGCTCTCATGACAGGCTTTGCTGGGGACAATTAATAGTATGTTACTACTTTTCTAACTTAAATTTCTTGGAAATTTTCATGAGAGAAATATTTTTTCCCAGCTGTAGATGGTATAGTTTCGGATGGAAAAAATGCAGTCTCTTTGGCAATAAGGTGTCTCCTAAAACCACTTCTTTTTTCTTCCAAAGAGGTTCCCTTGCAATCTCATGACCTTGAAACATATCCACCTGAATGAAGCTAACACTATTTTTGACTACACTCCTCTTTTAGGAATCAAGACTCAGGAAAGGCTGAACTTAGAGACTTACCTCACAAAGATTCTCCCTAAACAAAGTAATTATTGCCTTCACTTTCTTTTTCTATCTATGAAAAAAAAAAAAGAACACCAAACCACCACAATTCTAGAGGCTATCATTTTTAGAAGACAGATCTCCAATCTCTTCTCACAGTGGCTAGTACTTCAGAGAAGACTAGATAAACATCAAGACTGACAAGTGGTCTCAAGATTAAACACAGGAAATCCGGACTCAAGGTCCAGAAACGTCTCAGCCGATTCCTTACACCAGACCAGAAAGCCTGGGAGAAACCAACAGAGAAATCTCCTTTCCTCCTACTCCACAGCTTGATGATACATTCAAGAATTCAAAGTCATGTGTGGATTCTGTCTACATTTAAGGGATCCACAGAACTACAGAGACACACACAAACCAACCCAGTACTACACCTTGCTAATTTAACATGCCTTCAGGACTTCTCTAAAGAAGACAAAACATATCTGACCTCATCTTCATGTAACGGGTATCGCTACGTAATTCAATGTGGTGGCACTCACAGGTTTGTAGTGCTGGAAATAAGCATCTCTGCTGGGGATTAAACATTTTCTGTACCTTTAAGTTCATTCTAAACACGAGACATCTTTGTAAGAGAGCATATTAGGGTCTGTTTATGACAGGATCATAGTCCTTGGTAGAAACGGCTCTAGAAATGCCATCACAACTCTGCATCAGACTGATAATCTTCTAAAGAAAATAAAGGACTTGCTTTGATGGGCTGCCAACATGAAACAGAAACAAACGTGTTTCTTTCCTTAAAACGGTAAGCTGCAAATGAAAAAGAGGGGAGAAAAGAAAGTGCAGTCCTAGGAGAGCAGCAAAAAGCCTTGAAAATGCTGCTGTGAAATTTCTGCCACGTGTTAATATTACCTGTAGGCAAAAGGGAGCTGTACAGACCGGTGGTATTAGCGAAAAGGATACAGGCAACTTCTCACTTGTGGAACATCATGAGACATTTCTCACATTCTTCAGAGAATTGTGTTTGGTTTTCACTGATTGGTGTTGCTTGTTTGTTGTTCTTAGGAAAAAACTATGCTCCTACGAGCTACAAAGTTAATTCACTCCACGGAGGTAATAAAACCAAATTGAAAGAGAACTCCCTGTACACATAAGTCACGAGGACGAGTGATTATACACCACCTTTTTAACCATCCCAAAAAAACAGTATTAAATTTCATAAGGACCCTAAATAAATATTTATCCCTGTGTTTAGGGAGGGGGGAAATGTCATGCAGCAGCTTGCTTGTAGCTGCACAACAAGGGGCTTTCCATAATTCAACCACCAAGTGCATTACTGTCTCCCATCAGTAGACTCAAGAGAATTGTTTGGTGTAAGAAATACTGGGATAAATCTAATATCCACAAATACAGGCAGGAATTAAGTTTACCACAGGATTATTTATTATAGATCAGATTTAACGAGCCCAAATGAGGTAACTGAAATGTGGAATTGTACTTTTGATTTTTCCTCGGGATTGGGTAAACACACTAGGAGACTAAAGTACACAGAGTATTTCTCTATTATTATGCATTTCCATATTTCTTACCAGTGTTTCTACTATTTTCAATAACTGTTTCCCTCCATTTATGTTGATTCTTTACATTTATTTTTGTTCTTTGCCAATCCCAAACCCCCACCTGCCCAAGCTTGACGAATGCCCCGCTGAGTCCCAGCTCCCCTACTGTCAGACCACAGCAGGAGCCACACAACCTGCAATGTGTGCATTAATCCCACTACTCCTGGTCCTACCAGAAATCCATCACAGAGGCTCGCAGCACATTAGGCAACACTGCAACAACTGCCAGGGGAAAAGGCTATGTCTATGCTTAAGGAAAACTTCAGCAGTTTCTTTAAACATATACGCTGTTGAAAGGAAACAACCAGAGCTAAAGCTCATTCAACAGTGGGGAAAGGCTCCTGTGTTTCTCCTTCAGTTTTGTATTTTCAGTAAAATAGAAGAATCGTGCCCTCTAAAGCCAAGAGTATTTTTAAAGATTTTTGAATGTCTCTGATGTGCTTTCCAAAAATAGCTGTTCCACACAGGGAGGCTGTTAAACAGTGTCTGACAAGTGCAGGGCTACACAGATTTGGCCATGAAATGCCTGCTTAATTCAAGAGCTTCCTGACAGAAATATGAACAAAGAAGCATAAAACATTGTAGTTTAGGGTACGGTTCATATTCTTTCCATTATGTATAGGCCTATAGATATTTTCATAGAATCACAGAACCATTAGGGTTGGAAAAGCCCTCCAAGATCACCTGATCCAACCATCCCCCTACCACCAATGTCACCCACTAAACCATGTCCCTAAGCACCAGGTCCAACCTTTCCTTGAACACCCCCAGGGACGGTGACGCCACCACTTCCCTCCTCATGTTCAGTAGTTCACTAAAATCAAATACTGGGATCGTCTGAACTAACCACGTGCCCCATGAAACAGGAGCAGAACTCCATACGATGCAGTATTTTCTCTGATGATACGGTAATTGTAACTGAAGCCCCACTTCAATATACAAAATCTATCTGTAAAGTAAGACTATTAGACTTTCTTTGCCATGCACTGATCTCAATGTGGTAACATAATCCTTTTAGAGTGAATATAATCCCTAAAATAATGCAAAGATGCATAATAGCCTGGTGTAAGATACAGAATAGTCTGCCCGTGCTGAAGGTAAAGAGCCTCGTTTTCTCAATTTCACAGTGCAACCTGATGATTCCAAAGCACTTAAACTATCAGGTTATAATAATGGCATGCATTGCTACACTTCATAAAAATCACAGTATCATCTAGCTCATTATGGCTATCCATTTTTAGTAGCTCCTTTTTAATTGTTATTGCCAAGTTCCACTGAAACTTAATGCAATGTACCAAGCAAAACATTAAAAAAAGAAAAACCCACAGATGTAGCAAATTACAGAAAATTTGTTTTAAGATGTGTAAATGAAAAACTTTTTTAGAGTTCTGTTAGAGCTCTACTAATGCAAAAATTAGGAAATGTGTACTCTGACATGACAGTACTCTCTACTGCACATTAGCATGCTTTTACACTAGTTTCTTGTAGTAGCTATGATAATCCATTCAATAGTATTTTATGTTTTTTTTTAAATATTAAAAAATTACCAGCAAGCCAGTTAAAATTTGTTAATTTTATGAAGCAACAAGATTTCTATTTATCATCAAAATGTGCAATTACTGTAACCTACAAAGTTTGTAAACCTGTACTTTATTCCCAAAATCTCAGTTAACTTTTTATTTTCTTACAGGAAAAGTTGGCACACAGACTTGTCTTACCCTAAGCCTCCCCCATTCAATAGTACCCATAAATATATTTTCTGTCCAATTCTGGAGAACTAATACCAAACCAAGAAATTACTTGAAATTGCTGAGCTACCAGCAGATGTACATGAAATGAGCCCATTTTTCCATCTACTGATATTGCTGTGTATTTGCCCAACATTAATACTTCCTGATGGATTTTAGAGATGGAAAAGAGGAAAAAAATAGCAATAAAATCACACTACCAAGAAACTTTTCAATGGCAGGTCTGGAAAGTTTGAAGTAAGCAGTACTGTCATGACAATAAATAAATAAAATGGGGGGTACTTTGCCACGTTCTTCCACACCAAGCTGCAAAACCTGCCTCCATCTGTTGTTAGCATAAGCATGCTTCCAGCTGGCAGACTGCAGCCTTCCTTGTCAACAGGAGACAGAAGTTGGAAGACATGCTTATCCTTCAGTTTAGGGCACGTCAGCAGCTCTTCTGGGTGAATTCCTGTCAACCTGTATCAAAGCCTTCAATAAGGAAAATTAAAAGGTTTTAATCATCATTGTTCAGGAAAAAAACTTCTAGTGTTTAGACTGAAGTCTTCTATTTCTGAAGATTGATTTCTTTTATGCTGCTGATCACCAGCATTCACAAAACCCCTACTAATTAATTAAAAAGTTACAAAAGGATAATTTGTTTAATTATTGTCTAGCAAATCTCTGTGGAATGCAGCAAAACTAATAAGATTCAGGTCAGTTGCCATCTGCAGCAAGTAATAAATCGTTTAGCACTGGGAGAAATGCTGGCAGTAAAAATACCAAGGAAGACGATACAAAATGAACCTTGAAATTAGGCTGAGTAAAGGAAATGATCCTCCTACAAAAACATAAGCTGACATAAAATCAGAGCAGATTTCTGTTCAAAGAATGTTGTATCCTTTTTAGTAACTTTTGTAGTTATCTTCATTCTCAGGCTATTAGAGTAAAAACGACATTCCCAGGTTCTCAGACTTGAAGAGGAAGTCTGGGACCAAGAGGAAAAGAAAAGAACCACCAAATAAGAAGTCAGACAGGAAGGGTGAGACAGAAGGAAAATGAAGAGGCATTTCCTGAGTAATCTGTGGAATAAAATAAATTAGGAGATAATTTAGGGAACAAACCACAGTAAAGACCCTGCCAGTTCACACTGAATGTTCACCTAGCTAAGTACACGAATATTCATCCAGCTAAGTACCTGGCTCCCAAGCAGAACACCTGGCACAGAAGGAGAGAATGAAGTAAGCACGTAGTGTTTACTTCCTCAGCATATTTTCTCAGCCTCCAGTGTAGCTCCTGATCCAGACGTGATACCTCGTTAATGGGAGCAAAATCCATCTATATCTAATCACCTATGGAATCCAAGTAACTGGTTGGCATCCAGCTTCCTACAGCTTTCACTGTTTACTTGACACTGTGCAAAGTGCTCTGTTTGATACCTGCCAATAGTATTTTCACTTGATATTGGTTAATTCTTGTATTATGAGATCAATTACCACTCCCTTGTCACCTTCTCAAGGTGGTTTTATAGGCATTTACTGTATCCGGCATTCCCACTGTTTCTTTTCCAAGCTGAAAGGTCCCAGTCAATGTAATTACTCCTCATATGGAAGCTGTTCTGTAGCTTTGATCATTCTTGTTGCCCTCCTCTTTATAATTTCTAGTCCTGATACACAGAAAACATGTAGAGAGAGTTGGAAAAAACACAAAGGTAACAAAAGCAAGAATAAGAGTTTCCTTAAAAAGTACGCGTTATAATGTTACATTACTAATTAGCAGAATCTCCAACTATAGTCAGTATACATAAACTACTGACTATAGTTTTATTAGTTGTGTAGTGGTATTGTATACATACAATATTACTTTCCCAGCACTATGAAGAGGTTGATTTTGTATATAATAAATGACAATATGACTCATTTAAGAATGTAAGACATTTAGTATTGGGTCATACCATAGTCTCTAACCCTTCTTTCACAGTAGCTCATACTCACTAACAGAACAGAGGCAGAAATAGAGTCCTTCCCTAGGTATTATACTCCCTTAACTTTCAGAAATCAGCAATCTAGGAGATTTCTTGAGCAAAAAGAGGCATCAGAAGAACTGCATTTAATAACCAAAGCATAGATCTTTCCTCCACAAGCTTTGGTTCTGTATACTTGGAGCTTTGGGTTCCAAGGCACCTTCACACAATGAGTTCCAAACTACGTTGTTCATTAGGTTGAAAAAAAAAAACAAGAACAAAAAAAGAACAACAACAACAACCAACAACACACAACCACCACCACCACCAACACATTTTCTGCCTCCTTTAAACTCAATAATTTAATTTTGTATTGATAAGAAACTAGTCAATTGAACCTTTTTTCTTTTCTTTTCTTTCCCTTTTTTTTTTTTTTTAAAGCTGTAAGGGGTGAAACACTGGAAATCTATGTCAGTTATGATTTAAGGTCATTGTTCAATTATAAGAAAAGCAGCAGATGTCCTCAACAACTGATCCAGCATAGCCTGAACCTACAAGATTCCTAATTAAAGTGACACAGCATTGTATAAATACAATTGATAGAAAATGGACAATGCGTAAAAATGGTTTATTCTTGACATTATAGTTAGCAGGCCAAACCTGAATTCATTCTGCCAATACCAATTAGTCTTATCTATGGCCTGTTCCACATGGATAGGCCATGGTGACCACAGAAGACATGGTAGTTAGTAGCTGCTAAAAAAGAAGCATTTCACCCAACACCAAAAAAAAAACAAATTGCACCAACTATATGAAGCAGATGTAGCTATCAAGAAAACCAAATTTTTAACAGTTAAAGCCCTTTGAAGGTCTGCCATGTGGTAGATTTACGTTTGTGAGTCCCCTCAGTGAAGCCTTCAGGCTCTGGCTTTCGGGGAAGTATTTGTAGATCTTCCTGCGTTTTCAGATTTGTTTTTCCACACGCTTTGAAGAACAACAAAATCATGTGGAAGTCTCACTGATACTCCAAATTAATAAAGCAGCCTGCAATACAGCATTATTACAGATTAAAAAATACCTTCAGTTCCCCACTTAATGCAATCTTACCTTATAAAACCTAACGCAATACTAAAAGAAAAATCTTAGCAAGACAGGGCAGTTATTAGCTTAAATTAACTCACGGGATAAAGATCTAAAATCTTTGCTAGGTTATTATTTAACATTTAGGTTTCTTTTGTTTGTTTGTTTGGGGGGTTTTGTTTGTTTTTACGTTGTAGGAGCATAGTATTAAAAGGGACTTCCAAGGTCATCACGTCCAGACTGCTGCTACTCCAAGAAACTATATGCATTAATTCCTTTATGCAATGCAAGCTCTGCCTTATGGTGACCAGACTTTCTCCTTGACCATGTTCTAGAACATCCCTGCTGGCAGAAATGTCCCAATTTGACTCATGTTGGTCACGGCAGACGGGTTTTGGGCGGCCATGTTGGACTCAGGGGCTGGCGCTGAGGGCCGCGAGGTCCCTTTGTCACCCGCAGCCACCACGGTTGACTGCGTGTGCCTGAGGCTGGCGGAGCTTTGGCACGCGTAAGGTGTGCAAGGCCCCAGTGTATTGTTTTGGGTGGGTGACAGCTCAGCCACCAGATACTTCCAGAGGAGGAAACTGGGGAAGAGAGCGATTCTTTTGCGGTCTACAGGACAAGTCTTATGAGGGAACCGGGGTTATTTAGCCTGAAGTAAAGGAGACTCGGGGCAGACCTTATTGCTCTCTGCAACTACCTGAAAGGAAGGTGTGGGGAGCTGGGGGTCGGCCTCTTCTCACAGGTAACTAGTGACAGGACTAGAGGGAACGGCCTCAAGTTGTGCCAGGGGAGGTTCGGGTTGGAAATGAGGAGACATTTCTTCACAGAAATGGTTGTGAGGCATCGGAACGGGCTGCCCAGGGAAGCAGTTGAGTCACCATCCCTGGAGGTATTCGAAGGCCACGTGGATGTGGTGCTTAGGGACAGGGTTTAGTGCTAGGCTTGGCAGTGCTAGGTTAAAGGTTAATGGTTGGGTTTGATGATCTTGGAGGTCTTTTCCAACCTAAGTGATTCTGTGATTTCCACACCAACACACTAGGAGCCGATTCACCTCGATTTAACCTTGTGCTATCACTATACTGAAAGAAAAATATTTTCCCTCCTTAATATTTACCTTCCTAATAAGTAAAATAAAGATCAAATTTATTTACAGTAAAGTAAATACAATTTTTAAAAAGCAGTAAGCTTTTATTTTGAAAGGTTAACAAAGGCAATCTCTTCAGTCTTTCTCAATACTTAATTCATTTCGCTTGGATGACGCTGAGTCCTAACTCTACATCTATTAATTTGTTTTTGTTCTTCCTTGAGCAGTTAGACCAAGCTCTGCCAGGTAGCCCAGAAGATGTCTCTCCCCAGCCTTATGCAACAGCACACAGTATTTCTCATTTCACCACTCACCTTTTAGGATGCATTTCCTTTCCCTCAAATCACATAATTATTACGCGATCATCTAATACATCCTGTTGCTCTTCTCCTTAGTCATAGCCAAATCCTGAGCTGCGAGCATCCAGCAGAAATTCTTCTGGCCTATCATGGTATGACTAAAAAGCTATTTGAGGACAGCATAATAGAAATACGATGAAATTGAACTAATGATATGCAATGGATCCTGTGTAATTCTGTCTGGAAAATGACTCCTAAGTTTGTATCATCAACAAATTTAACCAGCCTACGCTTGCTTTTTACTAATGGATGCTTCCATAAATAATAAACAACAAAGTCTGGTCCCACGATAAAAATTCATGGAGGATTTCACTGTTATGACCTCCTAGCCTAATACTTCCATTTTCCCTCCCTTTTAGCCAGTTCTTTCTCTAATAAAGTCCAAATATGAGATTTGTTACACTCCATCTACAAAATTCAGTTATTGAAGAAAGCATAAGGTGCAACCTTCATTAAAACCTAGTTCCACTTATTGCATTTAACATTTATGTCCATGTCTTATTATTTCCTCCTTCCAAAACTTCCTCTTACATCTTCCACGTGAATCATGTTATCCTCATAATTAAACATGAACAGGACAATTGCTACTCTGCAATCATGTAGCACTATTTCTGACGTTTTAGGACTAAAGAAAACACATGATATGGCACATGCAATTGGAAATCTAATTTTTGTAGAGCCTGATGGTAGAAGATATATGTCCTTCTGATCTGAGCATGCAAATTTTGCTCTGTATCAGCTGACACCAGTGTCCTCACCGAGAACCAAGAGGAAGGAATAGTTTATAAGTGAGGCCACAGAAAATATTTGTCCTTGTCTTTGAATTTTTTTCCTTTCCTTTTCCTTTTTTGATGTAGGAGAACAAATTCTGACATTTTCTTTGCAAGCTCTAATTCGGTTTAGTATCTTTACCTACACTTGCTGATATTGAAGTCTACAGCTTTTGTATCCATGGGTTAAAAGTCATGTTGCATTCATGAAGGTTTAAATTGAGCTGTGATGACCAGGGAAACAGAATTCCATTCTACAGAATGCATCAGCGGAACCAGGACCGCATTCAATCTGCTCTGAATTGTATTCACAGCAGCATAAAATCCAGCTTGACTTACAAGGTTTGAGAAGAAGGAAAAATGAGAGTTCTGAGCATTCCTTTTTGCACCTCAGCTTATCAGAGGAATTTTCCTGCTGGACCACAAGAAATTATATCAAAGGAAACAGGTGGTAGGAGGGAAGAGGAAGGACAAATAAAAACATAAACAAAAAAAGCACAGCCCAAAAATTCCAATGGTACTTAAGGAAATTGTGAAAGATACCGATCGACAAATACTGCCTTCCTTGTTCCAGCCGGACTGTGGAGATTAAATTTCCCCAAACCAAAATTCAGCATCAGCGTGGATATTAAACCCTGAAAATTCTAGCGTAAAGAGGAAGGGGAGTTAGGAGAACAGTAACATCTTGCAACTGCTCTCCGGCTGTAGCAGAAGGCATCCCATGGCAGTGAAGACCACTTTTTCTTGCTTTGTGATTAATACAACGATCACAGAGTTAAATTAAATGGAAATGCATTTTAATCTATTACAGCCTCTGTCCTTTTAACTGTTTGTTATCAATGTATTAACTCCTTTAAAATATTATTTTGAAGGTACTCATGATTTAATTTAACTAAATGCCACTTTTACAAGACTTGGGATGAAATGTTAGGAAAGCTTTGTCTAGAGGGAAAACTAACTGCATGTAAGGAGAATAAACCACAGGAATCTGGATTTACCATTTTCCCCAGAGATGATGATCAATATTCAGACAGTTACAGGATAAAACAAAATGCTGAGTAGGGAATACTGGTTTGCAGACCAGGGAGACAGATGTGTCTGGAGTAGCTATGTGACAGGCCTGGACCTCACGGAGATATACTCAAATGTCTGTGATCCATCTGGTATTATATATATGCTTTGTAATCGGCAGCCTTTCCACACAAGAAGAAAGGCATTACTCAGCCTTGCCTGTTCACATAAAATGTCATCACAACCTTTACATTCTGCACGAGATAAATTTCTAAGAACTGCTGGGTCCGCCCTGAGTTCCATATAAAATCAACATACACTCTTCAAGTCCTGCTTCTCCTCTGAAATTCCAGCCTGCTAGCAAGACATCCACAAAGGTCACCTTGGACAAAAATGGAAGGTCAAAGGCAACTTGTTTGTCGATATTTACTGCATACTTTCATGTCTTTAGAGAGGTAGGGTAAGTGGTTTAACAAGAGCATGTGTCCCGGGAGCACACAATGCCTCAATAAGCTGAAGTTTACATGTGGCCACATAATTAAAAAAGAGTATGCCAGTTCTCAGCCTAGCACGCAGTTTGGCCGTCAGCCACATGCTGAGGCTGGAGAGTCTTGAGAACCTGTTTTGGTAGAGGTGGATTCTGAATAACAGCTCAAGGTGCCCTCAGTGAACTTGAGTCTCCAGGCTGGAACTCCAGCACACAACAAAGCTAACCTTCTTGAGATCCTGCACAGACTTCCCTTTCTCTGCTCAGACTGGGAAACAAGGTGGGAAACATCTTCTGCTTGTAGTTTGAGGTGATCTGAGCATCTTGCTTCGTCATTTGAACCCTGCAGTTCTCCAACTCGGTGTAATCCTGTACCTTGTAATCACTCGCTCATGCACACACCTGCTCCACAATATCCACTTAATTTTAACATCGAATGCCAAAAATAATCCTGAAACAGAAGCTACTTCATGTCTTACGTAACTGATGATATAAAAGCTAGGTATATTGTACCTTGCTGAGGACAGGGGTTCCTTCCCAGAAGAAAACCACCATTTCCCCCTGGTAGAGTACAAAACAAAAGGGTCAATGCTCTGCTAATACCAAGGTGTGGCAGGCAGCCAGTGCCCTCCACTTGGGCTGCAGCACTGCCTAATGGTTTACTTGCCATGTGCATAACCTCGTTCTTCATCCAGTGCTTGAAGTCACTCACTACCTAGGTCTAATACCATAATTGGAGGTTTCCACTGAGCAGTGAGTGGTAAACGTAGGTGATCTACTTTGAACGAAAACAGTAGTAGGAAGTAGCAGAGAAGAGGAACATGGATTAGGGAAGAATGATTTCAGTAGCAGAGTGCTCAGTATTTATTCAGAAATCACATTAAAACTACTCTTTTTAACCCACCTGACTTGTTTCAAATTTAATCAAATTCTGATGACAAATGACTGCAAAACTACACGCAATCATTCAAATTTATGCGAGGGGGAACAATTTAACTGTTGCCTGCTATTGCTCTTACTTACATTCTCTCACTAAACATAGAAAAATTCTGTTACTGACAGAATAAAACTGCATCTTTTGGCATAGTTCCCCTTCAGGCCGATGGAGAGTACTGTGCAAGGGATTCCAGATCAAGGGCCACTCTCCCAAACTATAGCAGATTTCTGAGTTCGAGTCATGTACCTGCTCACTGCTGTCCTCCAGCAGCATCCAGGAGTAAAGAGCCAAGCCAAAAAGACACTTTATGCATAGGTCAACCACAAAGGCAGCCAAGAACATAAAGCTGTATCCTCCATGAAGAGTGTTTTTTGTTTGCTTGCTTGTTTTAAATTGGGGACCAAAGAGTATGCAACAATAAAAAAATGTTTTTTCATTATGACCAAGTGCAAGGAAATCTGATACTTTCACTACTGTATGTGATACATCAACCCTTTTTACTTCTCTTTTTATTAAGTCTGTGAAACAAAGTCCAGATCAAACTGCAGCTGACTGCATAAAAAAGGTGTTGATCACACAAATTGTTTCACAAGATGTTTTATGCACATGTGAAACATGTAAGAGTTTAAATTTGAAATCTGAACGCACTTCGTTTGCTAAAAAACACTTTAGCTTATTTACCTAACTCATTTTAGCAGCGATGACTAAATTTGTTAAATAAAGACCTCTCGGTCGTGCAGTAACCTTGACAGATAAATGAGATAAATACTTCTTTTTATTCAACCCAGTATCTGGAATACCTGAAGTGCAAAGCATTGCTGCTATATTTGTCTTTTCATTTTGGCCAGCTCTGTACACAGCAGCACATAACCATTAAATTTCTTAGCAGATATTTGCAACTTGTGACTTCACATATAAGCTTGCTTTCAAAACCACAAGCTCCATTATATACATGTACACACGAACACACACAATTTTAAAGTTTCATCTCTCATACATCTTTGCAAGAAAATCACCAAGAAACAAATCCAAAAGTTTCTATAGTACCTGGGGTGCAGAATCAAGAGGAAAAATCTTAACTTTTTCTTTTTAAAGAGTCTGATTATTTTAGTAAATAGTAGTAAATCGCTTAATAAGTTCAAATATATTTGGCTTAAAGTAAATAGCATAATATATTGCAATGAAACACATTCTGTGCTGATTTACGTAACACAAAGGGTATGCAAGTTTAATCAACTATTACTTTGCATATTCCCCACTTGAAGTCAACCAGTATTCATAATACAAGTCACACATTCCTCAACCCTGTAGATAATCTGAGATTTCTAGATGCTCCAGGCATATCTGTATCTAAATTATGCCACAATAAGGCTTGTATTGAATTTCTCCAAGTCTTACAGTCCGAGTCAGGCTACAGGAAGCAAACTGCAGCAGACTGACCGTAACGCTGCTGCAGGTACTAAAATCAGCTATTTTTAATATCAGCATTTAAACGAAAAATAAAGACATACGTCCCCACCCCTACCTGAACAAACCGAACCCAGCTACTCACCATTCATGGCTGTGGGAAACTGAGCCATCATGGTCTTGAATCTGCCTCGCTAGCTCTTAGCCATCTGCAACATAAAAACATTGTGCCATTAATAATGCAACAAGGGCAAAACGTCGCTGCGCGCTCCCGCTGAGCAGGGGGAATGTCTGTCCCCTTTAGCTCCCACTTCCGATAGCAAACAATGCAGGGCTTCAGGCTGCTGCTGAACGAGCTGAATTTACATTTGGGAGGGGGCGGGGGATATTTTTTTTTTTTAATTTTTTTTTTTATAGGGTGTGCAGTGCAGTCTTGAACCTAGTGGCACATTCTTAAAGGAAAACAGTACCAACTGTTTAGCAGCTCCTGCATAACGCACACAAACAGTTGACAACATGTCAGGACATATGGCGTGGGGAACAATCCTCCCCTGGTGAGGAGACAGACTCCGTGTCCTCACAGATCTTTTCCAGCGCTCCCTGGTAAATATTTATGTATATCGTTAAAACAGTTCGGCATACAGCTCTGTAATAGAATGCTTCTGTTGAGAAAATTGGAAGAACAATCACTATTCAAATTCATACACTCAGCTCCTCCAACGCAATTTACAAAAAAATGTTCCTATATGATGTATTCTGGGAGGAGAAAAAAAAAAAAAAGGACTCGTTCTAATAAAAACTTGCAGTCAGTTTTCCAAAACCAACACCATGAAGTCAGTCCTTTTCTTGGGCTACTGCAGGAAGACTTTACTGCAGGAAGCATTTAAGGGGGGTCTCATTATAAATCACTTTCCTCACAAGAAATGTCAGAGCACTAGGACTTGTCTTGTTTTTCCAGGATGTATAATTTCAAGAGCACCTATAGAAGTTATTAGTTTTTTGGCACTGCAAACTATTAACTTAGAACTTATCTGAGGGATAAGCACAAGCATCGCTTTACAAACGTCAAATTAAGACAGCACAGAGAGCTCTTGCTTTGAGTGAGATAATTTCAGTTAAGCACTGAAGCTTACACATCATTAGCCTGCACGCTACACGGAGAAACTATTGTTCAGGATGAAGCTACAGAAATGAAGTTCTGCAGCTGATCACTGTTACCCCACTCCAGCAAGTGTACCACATCGCAGACCTCTCTGTCACCCCCTCTTCAGATACCGATCTGTTTCCTCCCACACCAAAAAAAACCCTGCACCTCTCAATACAACCATGGACTTTAAGTACAGAAAGATCACGTCCCCATGCTCACCCACCCCCAAGGAAACTACTGCGCATCGTGTCATGGAAACCCCACAACTGGAAAGCACTCCGGTTTTACTTGTGGGCAGGAGAGCATTTTTGGTATGTTGTGCATTTCTGAAGTAAAAATAATGAATAAATAAATTAATTAAAATACCTGGAGTCAGTTGTCAGTAATCCTCTCTATATACGTTTATGCACTATTTATAATTTCATTTTAATAAATATTTACAGATTTATACATCCTATAAACAACATCTAACATCAGGAAACTGTAATAGGACATAAGCCATCCATTCCCACTGGATCACCTGTAAACATCACAGCCACGTGCACTTGGTTCCCCCCCAAAATGAGTGGAAAACAGTATTTTATCTGAAGTTACCTTGCTCTGTGGTGCTACACATACCTGTCCAATACAGAAAAAATATATATATATATATATATAATATATATATGTGTATATATTTTAAACTAACACATTACAGAGCAGTATCACTAAGACACCTGACATTCTCAGGTATTTTTTATGTATACACTGACACATGCATTATACATTCATATATAGATATATATAAGATATATACTGCATATACAGAATATACACACACACATACAAATGGAAACAACTGACGAGTCCAAGTAATCTCCCAGGGTGTCATTTGACATCAGCTGCAGAAAGATGCAAAAAGGAGGCATGGATCTATTCCAAGAGAGGAATTCTAAAATGAATTTGGGTATTTTTAGGTTGCTTCCAGCATCCCTTCCTAGGCCCTACCAGCAAGCTAGCAAGAGACACTTGAAGTCTATAAATAGCTTTCCCGACAAATGCTTTCAATGTTATTAAACATTTCTACAGCATGTTTCTCTGCAAAAGCTGTTCTGCCAAGGAGTGCTAAAACAGAAACCAGGAGAGAAAAGCGGGATGCTGAAGAACATCCCCAGCACTTTCGACAGAAACCTCCACCCATCCGTACCTTGCTGCAGATTTACAGCCTTAACGGCTGAAGGCCACGCATCTGATCTTTCCTCCAACATACTTTATTTTCCTTTTTTTGCAGGTCACTTCTTGAGTTTTTAAATTAGTAATTACAAGGTACAATGCACAATGTCTGATAACACACTGATTCACTCTTAAACCCCCTCAATCTCAAGATATATATTTTAAAAACTATATACAACTTACAATAACAAAGTTAAACTTCATTATTGTCAAGCTCCCTTCCCTTCTGACACCAGGGTTACACCAAACACATGTGCTTCACTGGGGATAGATTCACAAGCTGTACTGAAGCTAAAAAAGGGAAAATAAAAGCATCTCTGCAACATAATTTCCCCCCATTAATTGTTTTTAGGGGAGGAGGGAAGGAGGAAACAGCCCAGTAAACTCCAAGTTCACACATTTTTTCACAGGTCTGCAGAAACAATCCTTTTCAGAGGATTCGCTTGCCTTCAACAAGCCTTCTGAGTTTCCACAGCGTGCCCCAAAGGCTTAGTTATTATGCATATATCAAAGTTAAAAGGAGTTTACACATTCCAAATCAAATTGCTCTCACCACCTGTAAAAGTATCTTGCACCTTTAGGACACAGGTGTGGACCGTTTATTTACAGGGAGGAATCTCAGGAAAACGTTGTTGCTTTAGGCCAAACTTACACGTGTATTTTAAAACAGCTCTGATAACTTTTAATCATTAATGACAGTGAAAGCTCTGAATTTCCAAATAACCTTATTACACTACAGGGAAATCTAATGACATACAGAAATGTTTAAGAAATAAATCTCTACACAACAAAGATCCTAAGCGGTATCCCCTACTATAAAGGTGACAAAATGGCCATTACAACCAGAACATCTCAGAAAAGATTTGTTTCTGCAACATGTTCTAGAAGAGGTGCTTGGTGAACTCATTTATCAGCTTCAGCCATAAGAAGCAACGTCAGGAACAGCACGAAATCCACCCTGTAAAAGAACTGTATCAAGCGTCCCACTGAACACTGTAGACTACAGTGAGTCCTGCTGCCATTTAGGGCGAAAACAGGAAAACTGGGATGTTATGTATAAATAGCAGGACCACAAGTTCTTGTAAACAAGTGATCTGACTGCTCCTAATGCTTAAAGCACTAACTGTGTCAGATGTGCCGAACTGCAGCTTCTGCTCCCTCCCTCAGTATTGATTATAGTTGAGACAAGCTGAGAAATAAAGAGACCGCAAGAAGGAGGGGGGGAACTTGAGACTGTGCTGAAGTACTAAGAAAGCATTAGAGCTGGGCAGAATGCAGGGAAAAAAAGAAAAACAAAACAAAACAAAAAAACCACTCTCTTCCATTGTAGGCTTATTTTTTTGTTTGCCATTTTATGAAGAACAGCCTTACCACAACCTTTGTTAATATTTATACCTAAACCTTTTTTTTTTTTGGTTTTGTTTTTTCCAAAATATTTCTCAGAGAAACCACAGCCACATAGTTTCAGTAGGAATGAAGGTCTGGTGCATCAGGTTCTGGCACACCGCTTGTGACTGGAAGCAAGCAAGCAGCGCAGAAGCAGCACGGCTGGACCCACTCCTACTCTTTTGCCTCGCTCACAGACTGCAAGGAGTCACGCTGAGGATTTCTGCTGTAAGAGCCCACTAGCAAGCACAGGCGCCGCAGTGGCAGTTGACTGATTCTCCCTTTGCAACACCTGTAGAACTGGACGATACAAAAACTGCTGGTATTGGCAAAGCAGACAGCGATAACGCGATACCCATGTAGTTCTCTGCCTTGTTAAGTGTCAGGCATTATAAACCAGCGCAGCCCAACATGCCTCTTTGCTCAAGACATTTGTGTAGAAAAGTCTACTGATTTTAAATATATAAAATAATAAAAAAACATCTTGGAAGACCAAGAATTGATTTTCTTCATTGAGATGGACACACTGACCCGGCCCCTTCAACAAAGACTGCGGCCAGTTTCACAACGCCCATCCACACCAGTAAGACAGTGAGTAAGTGGATCTTGGAAGCTAGCAGATCACTAGCTCTTTCCACTCCCCTCTGCTACTGTGAATAAGTGCACTGCAAGCCTTAGTTAACATTTTGACATTTCGAGAAGAAAAAAAAATACGGATGTATTACATACTTTACTTAACCCTAAGTGACGAGGTCCCTTCTTTGCTCACTGTCATACAGCAACTTGCCTCCAAACAGTGATTAAGACAGAACAGAAAAAAATATTGCTTCCGACAAGTATTTGCTGTAAAAAGCATAATTACAGTTATTTGCTACTGAACTAATTATGTATAATTTTCCATCCCTACTGTTTTGTACTTTCTGGTTTATGCACTCCCTGCAGCAGGAGGCTCACAGCAGAGCACATTTGTTATTCAGGTGAGGCCTTTCACGAATTAAGCATATTTAGAAATCATAAGATGCCTTGAAAGGAAGGTTTTAGAAGTAGCAATCCTACAGACTTGAGTCAGAGACACTGCTAGTTAATTCTGTTCCCCTAGGAAGTGCCATCCCAGCTATGTTATCCTTCCTATTCTGCCTTTAAGTGAGATTGCAAAGACTCACAACTGGATTTGATTTTAGGTAACTGCAGAGATCTAATTGGATCTTTAAGGGCATTATGAACAACAAGAATCAGAAGTGCTGCTAGCTATTGACCAGGACACAAATTAAATTAGTTTTAATGGAAGAAATTCCCACACTTCACTGTTTGGTACTACCAGCAGCAGCAGTTACGGAATCAGCCAGCAGCAACTGCTCCAGGTACCACGACTCTCTGCACCAGACCGACAACGTTCAGGAGTAAAGATGTGTTTACTCCTTTATTCTCCACTTTCCTAACTTCATTCCTCTCCCAAGGGGACCCAAAATTCATGCTCCAACCTACCCCTCCCTGCCCTTTGCCAAGCAGACCCCAGTTCCTTCCTCTTGCCAGCTCATCCTCCCTTTGCAGTGTGCTGCCTACAGGTGCAGGACATGTAATGCCAAGAAAGAAAATCCAATTCCAGCTCTGTTGGTGGTTGCTGTGGCAGTACAGGAAAGTTGCTGATGTTACGCAGTGAAAACAAGTCAACCCGATCAGATGATCGGGTGCCAACCACCAAGGGGTAGAAGCTTTCTTCCAAACAAGGCTGCCTCCATGCAGGTGATTGCTAAGTCAACAAGCAAAAAAATACCAGAGCAACTGTCCTCTTTGGGACTTTATTCAGCTTTATTCAGTTTAGAACTGGTACAGAAGTAATCCAGAACCACCTCAATAACGCCTTTAAAATGGTCCAGATACCAGTTTGGGCATCTCCGCTTGAAGGAGTTGCTATGTCGTACTTGTCACGGATGAACCAGGTTTTAGTCTTTATTCCATCGAAGTCAATCTGACTCAGATGTTAGTCAAAACACAAAAGAAGTTAACAGAAAAAACTCTCCCAATAAAAGAACAGCACACAAACCAGTAAGAGTCACTTGACTATTCATTTTATGGGACCTGGTTTGCATTTGGCTGGTGTATGCCAACCTACAAGCCTAAAAACCTCTGTTCTTCTGTTCCCACCTAATTTAGTTTCCAACTATAAAAGTCTCCTAACACTTGGATTGCTCACTTTGCTAGCTCGAAAAAGGTTTAAATCTCATTGGAATTCAGAGATATATCCTCCTGCCCATCTTGCCCGACTCACTTTCTGAATATACTGACCATGCAAAACGGATGCCCTGCAAAATAAAAGAATCACTGCTTCTGCTAAAAGAACAAAAACATAATTGTGTAGTCAATATCGATGGGTTTACTTCTTTACTATTTGTTTTTTACAGACAGCTGCTTGGTTTGACAGTACTCATTGAAAACATCAAGACCCATTTCAACTCTCTTGTGTCTCTGGAGACCTAAATCCATCTTTCCTTCCTCTCAGGAGGAGGCACTCCCACATTTTATTGCACAGCCATTTAAGGAAACCCGTGCAGAGTGTTTGGAATAGCAATGTAAACTCGGGACCTCACCCTGCTATGTGAAAATCTCCATCATCAAGCTGGAAAGACGCAGGTCCCTGTCTGTCCCTGCCACCACAGCTTTGATTCTTCCTCGCAAAGAAGAAATTTTGAAGGAGGGAATGGGAATTCCACCTTGGGAAGTTCACTATTGAAATCCCAGGGCTCCCTCCTAGGAGATGTGTGCATGAACTTCCTCGGGGAAAGATGGAAATTCAACCCAGCTCTGCCACACCCCAAAAAAATGCGTTCACTAACCTGATTCCAGACAGGGAAAGACATCAACACCTCCACTTGCTTTGTTAAAAAGAGGAAAAAATAAAATAAAAAGAAGCAAAAGCAAAAACAACAACAAAAAAAGGCAGAGAGTAGATTATTTCCAAGATGAAACAAAAAGAGTTTCTACCTTTGAGAAGGAATTCCAGGCTGCAGATTGTAACCTTCCCGGGGAGCTGAGTGAGACACAACTGCTCCTGAACGGGTGGTAACTTAAAATACTCTCTTGCCTTCTTTGCTTCCTACTTCCTAATTTGCATGACTCTGCACTCCGTATGCTGCTTTTTCTAGATCCTGTTTTGAGACACACAATTTTCTCCTCTAATACTTTGCAAGCATTGCACAAGAGCCCTACGATGCCATTCTGTGGGGTCCACACACCTCGAAAAATGCAGTTCTCAGCTTCCACACTGAGCCTCCTACTTGTGTCAGTGTGGACTTAGGCAAAACACAGATCTTTCATGAGCTTTCTCTTTGTTATTTCTCATTCCTACCAAGTTGAGAAACATTCAGGGCAGGTTATTTAAGAGCTTATCTCTGTGAAATCTTGTCATGCACTCTTTTTCAAAGTAAGTTTTGAGTTCCCTCCTACCCTTCCATCAAAAGCACAAGTGAAATCTGCCTCCTAACAAAGCAAAAGTAGAAAGAGGAGAACTCTTACATTATCTTCAGCTTTAGATACAAGAGCTGCTACTTAACCTTTTGCTTGGGATTCAGACCCTGGTGACAGTTCAAAATATACACAAAACATTCACGAGCTGCTAAAGGTAAGCATAAAATATAAGGTACAGAATAAGGGCAATCACGCTCAGCAGAGGACAATCTTTCACTATTTGTAAAAGTAAAGAAGGCAAAAAAATAAGCCACACCTGGATTTACATTTTCAGAATCTGCTTTCAAGCTGGACAGGTGCACAAACCCATCACAGGCTTTGCCCCTCCAAACCGAGTGAGCTGGAAGGCAGAAAGGAGACAGACCAAAAGAGGTCTGTAAAGTGGAGAAACAGAGTTTATCTTTGATGAAACACGTAAGCCACATGAGTGAAAAAAGCAAAAGATCAGAATTTATGCAGTCAAAGCAAGAAAAAACAACTCTACGTCATTATTCCAAATGGGCAACAAAAGGGTAAAAGCACATTCTTCCTTAAAACATACGTGGCTGACACATTTGGAAGCACAAGATACCTAACCTACAATATTATGATTGAAGGATTATTAGTTTAAAAGTAACAATTAGTTTTCAGGATCCCCAGTGTTATTTAGAGGAAGTCTGGCTTTGCTAGCTAAAGAAAAACATTCTTTCTAGGTCACGAAAGACAAAAAAAAGAAGGGACATTCAACTGAAATTTGGTCACTTAACCTTTAATACTGAGCTCTACGGCACACCAGTAACATTTTGGCATTGCAACCAAATTTCAAGAACTTAGGGAATCATTATCACTGGAGTTAGACATAGGTCTCAGTGTCGTGTGAAGTCCCTAGGAGCTAAAGTATAGCATAGTTAGAAAGACAGTTGTTCTAGCTTAATAAGTTCATAATAATATGAGGACACTAGAAGCGTGGTGGAAAAAAGGGGAGTTTTAGATTTGTATTCGTAAAATTCTTGACTTTTGAAAGAGAAGACGAAAACTACTTTCATTGGAAATCACCTCTGATTCTTGCTGCATGTATTAATATGGCCATAATGTCATTTGTTTGCATTGCAGCTGTCATATTTTTAGAAACAAAGAATAACAACTCCCATTTCCTGTTCTTCCCAAGCATTACTTCACGCTCACTGTTGAATCACTTACAGATATCGCCCATGACTGATGCCACAGCACTTCAGAAGCTCCACCTGCATCAGCGCCGAAAATTTTCACCCAAAGAGCCAACTCAGAGTTGTCATCTGCTACTTCCAAAGCTGAAGCAACAAAATCCCACACCAGCACGTTCCAAGTCAAACCTGCTGCTCTTGGTACTGCAAAGCAGCAGCGACTTACCTGAACCAACAATGTTTTTTTCAACTAGCTGTAACTGCAAAAAAAAAAAATTATAAATAGTTCTCAGGTAATTGTTCCCTATTAAGTAATTCCAATGTGGTGTGCTGCTACTGTCATCAGGTTACGTCATTTGAATTTCATGTGCTTCTGAGAATAAGGGTTACACAACACTGGGCTCGTCTACATGAACACTCAACCTTCTGCTTTGGCTCTAGGATACAAGAAAGCAACTTTGCCTGATTGTATTCCTACACTGCAAGAGCCTTAAACCTTCTGAAGTTGAATAAAAATGAAACTTCATCAGCTCCACATCCACTTAATGATTCATTTCTATTTGTGAGTTAATCCGCACCTTTTGAACATTTGGTGCTAATGGCACAACAGCACCAGAAAAACAAGTTGCTACAGTCCCTGTGTAATCTTGCACTATGGCAAAGGATGCGTAAACATAAAAAGAATCGAAGATGCCTCATGAAATAAAACCAACTAACCTGTTTTCTACAGAAAGACTTACCTTTAAAGAATAAAAAAGAATAAAAGACTTACCTTTAAAGAATAAAAAAAATCCCGATAGGCTAATCAATGAAAGAACAATATGCTAGTAAGCAGCACGCTTACATTTTTTGCCTGGCTTTCTAAGGGTATGAGCTGAGTGGTTAACGTGCGCTTTGATGAAACCCACAATCAACACGAACCAAACCTGACAGAAGGGTGCAAAAATATTAACTGCCTACAAGATTCATGAAAATAGGCAGCCAGGCAGAGAAGATGCTGCCAAATTTAGTGTCCCCATTTATGAAAAAGACTGCTGTGGGTGTATGCTTGAGTACCAATATTAGACACCAGAGAATCCATCTGGCTGAAAGCTGTTCGAAACATACAAACCATGAGAAAACTTCTCCTAAAGCTTGCATCTCATTAGATTCAGACAGCCAAAGCCGCAGGAAACAAAGCTTTGCCAGTGGTGCTGCTCACACACAGCTGGTTTAGGATTACAGCTTACATCGGTCTGTCAATCCAAAGAAACTGAACTTACCATCAGCGATAAGCCCCACAGGTGATGAGGATTCAGAAGAAGGTTTCCAGGGGTATTCATGGTTAAAATGTGTGCAAATAAGCATTTGAAAATGGTGAGATCAGTTAAAACAGCTGCTTAGCACTTCAGAAAATCTGACTGTACTCTAACAGGAGTGCTTCTCCCCCATATCATCTGTTGCACCAGCTATCAGCAACCAGGGTACAAAAGGAAAATACAATTTTAAAGGGTAAAGGATGGCAATGTGTTTCTGAAGCTAAAAAGCATACAGCAACCACAGTTTTATCATCCCTAGGGTCAACCTCTGAACCTCACAGTACACTTTGTGTTAAGTGTTTTACTGACAAGTGATACTGCTTGAAATAAGTCAATGCCATAAAAGAGAATGCCCTAATTAACTCTACATTATCTTTGTTATCTTTATAATCGCCAGTGGTCACCTAAGACAAGGAAAAAGATAAAGAAAGGTCGCTGACTTTCTCACATCATTCAGCCACATGAAATGAGTGCTCCAATCTAAAAGCAACAGTACAAATTCACGAATTCAGCAAGCTACTGCTCTCTGTTTTCCCAAAAGGACTGTGTTTATGCCAAGCTTCCCCCTCAAAACTAAAAATACGGCATGATCCATCATCTAATCACCTTGCCAAGAGATGTGGCATTACAATGAACTGAAAGTGGCTTTCGGAAGTCAAAATCATTTGAAAACAATAAATTACAGCAGTTGCTAAACACAGAACAAAGCTGGGACCAGTGCTGCCAGGAACACTGGCTGAGGTCATTGCGAGACTGCTCTCGATGGTTTTTGAAAGCTCCTGAGGACTGGAAAAGGCAAATATCACACCCATCCTCCGGAACGGCAAGAGGGACAATTCAGCAATATAAAAGCTTAATTCTGACTTCAGTCTTTTGAAAGACTGCGGAGCAAATCCTGTTGGGAGGCATGTACAAAGAACAAGATGGTTACTGGAAAAAACTGTATTTTCCTTTCTGTTTTCTGTTTTGAGATGAAGGGAGAGCAGCAGGTACCGCTTATTTGGACTTCACAGCAACTTTCAAGAAGTCTCCCACAGCATCCTTACCTTGGGAGCCAAACCAGAGAAACACAGTTTGAACAGGCTGACTGTAAACTGGGTGGAAAACCAGACTCGAAGCGTTGTGATCGGCAGCATGAAACCCAGCTGGCTGCCACCAGCGACGCTCCTCGGGGCTGACACTGCTTAATGTCTTCACTGACAATGTGGGCAACGGGATGGCACGCACTTGCCAAGTGCAGAGGATGCCAGACAGGAGAAGGCTGCCCGGAGAGGCTGCGGATCTCTGCCCCTGGAGGCATTCCCAACTTGAGCAGACGTGGCTCTGAGCAACCTAAGTCGGCCCTGCTTTTAGCGAGGGTTGGACCACATAAGGTCCAGAAGCCCCTTCCAAACTAAATCATCCTGCGCCTATGTTTTAGGTAAATAAAAGCAAAGGGAAGCAGTTAGGAGGTATTTTAAAAACTGAGATATTTGAGGTATTTCCTTTCAAGTGAAAATAGGCCAGAAATGAATGCGTCCAACTTCCGAGCCAGTTTAAAAAAAAATGCAAAAAGAACAACTCAGGACTTTCATAGAAAATGTCATGAAATGCTGTCTTCCTCAATTTTATGTACTGATCAAACCGCATTTCATGAGGTTATTGCGGAGATTTGCAAACTGTTAATTAGCAGGTTCTCTCTCAGGCCAGAGACATCCGTGTCAATTTGCAACAGGAACCAGTGAGCAGGAATGTGCTCCTCTTCAGGACCTTATCACAAGGTCTTTTCGTAACAGACACCTGCTTTCAAGAGGGGTGAAGCTTTTCACAATGCCTCCAGTCAAGCACATAAGCTACCTTTCACTTTTCAAATCCCGTCCCACTTCCCCTAGCAGTCGCTGAACGAAGAATTACCATCACCTACAGAATGTAACTTCATTTTTGATAGCTGCTGCTTTGCTACAGAACAAAATTAACTCACTTCTCATTATTAAAGATCACAAACAGAAATATTTGTAAATATTAGAGTGGTGAAAAAGAACAAGCAGCCCATAAAGCACTGGTAGCATAATACCACCTGTGACAGACAACCCCATAAGCAAAAATGAGCTAGAGACACAGCATTTTTGTTATTGATATGGCTACAGCACCATTCTCTTTATATTAGAGTAGCAACTAACAATTCAGTCCGGGACATATCTCATACCCTAGATCTTGCATAGAAAGAGGAGAAAATAATAGATGCAATTCCCTCAGGACAGTAATTAAAAGGAAAATCAATCATACCCACTTGATCTAATTTAGGCACCTGATTTAGAAGACTAACCGGACCAAAATTTCTGTGTAGCAGAGAGCATGGAGCAGTCCAAATCCATGTTTGCAGGTATGCATATAATTCTCCTAACGTCATACAGAGCCTACAGTCTGAGTAAATACTTCTCTAAAGATCCAGAGGTGAAGTGGTGTCAACCCCCCAGCTTAGAATTAAAAATAATAATAATAATAGACAAACCAATTGGGGAAGTAAAGTGGAAGCATGAAAAGAAAAATGAAGTTTAGTAAAAGAATGAAGCCCAGCTACCTATTTATACAATTAGTTCCTACTGCTCGTTATTTCTAAATGTCACTGTTGCACCACTGGATTCAGATGCTTGTCACAGCTGAAGTCTTTAAATTTCAAAGAAAAATGCATTTCATGTACCACCAAATCTTATAAACACACCACAGGAAAGCTGTACGTGAGCACTTCTTAACATGCCTTGTGTTTTTCCTGTGTATATACAAACACGGGAGCTGCTGCCACCACAGGCAAGCATGAACAAAACAAGTTTAAAGAACCCTGGGTTCCCAAAAGAGACGCATGCGATACAGCAGCCTGAACGCAAGTGCAACACCTTGTAACTTCTCACTCCAGCGCTGTAAACGGGGAACTTTCAACTCGCCTTTGAGGGACCTGTTACAAGCATGCGTACTATGACGGGAACTATCTAAAGCACAATCTACTTTCAAGTTTTGTAATGTGACAGATGTCAAAGCGTCAAGTGCTGTGCAAACCGTTTCGGGGCACCGAAAGCCTAACTTGCTACCTCAGCGCTCAGGGAACCGCATCAAGCGCCTCAGCCTCCTTTTATTTTCCGGATTGTTACCTCCCGTTGCGTACAGTTCAGATCAAGGAAGAACGATCTATTTACAAAGAGCACGGCTTCATCAACAACATTTAACCCCTCCAAGCTCTACATTTTCCCAGTTTTCCCAAAAAACGACGCCAAACAAACCCACCAGCACCACAAGACTCTCAGCACGTCCCATCAGCCAGCTCTGCCAGCGGGCTCCCCGGTGCAGACACCAACCGGTGGGGCACCGACACTGCTATTTCTTCCCGGGGAGGGCATTAATAAAACACAGGCGAGCAGCAGCAGGACCTACCGTCGCTGTTTTCCATTCCTGCCTTCAAAAGCACACACAAACACACACACACACACACCCCGACCAAACTTCACCACCCGAAGCTGGAGCCGGCCCCAGGGGGCAGTCCCCTCGGCCCTGCCAGCCGCCGGCCGGAGAGCGAAACAAAACGAAAACAAACCAAAACAAGGCCCTTAAAATAAATAAATAAAAAAAGCTCGGCCTAACAGAAACCCCGAGCACTCCTTCCCACGCCCGTCCCCTACCAAGCAGCCGGCCCCAAGGGCTGCCTGCAGCAGGCGCTCCCCGCACCTCAGCCCCGCTCCCGGTGGGACGAGGCCGCCTCGAGGGGAGGTTTCAGGCCCCGCCGCCGGTACCTGTTGCCTTGTCCGTGAGCTCCTCGCTCCGTGCTGCCCCCCAGCCTTCCTCCTCTTTCTCCTCCTCCTCCTCCTCCTTCGCCACCGCCTCCCGTGGCGGCGGAGTCAGCCCCACAACATGGCGGCGGAGGCGGGGGCCGCCCGGGGAGGAGGGCGGCGGGCACGGGATGAGGGCGCCGCTGTGTTGGTGCCCGCTCGGTGCTGGCCTTGAGGGTTAGGGGGTGCTTTGTGGGGTGGCCCCGATGGCTGGGTGAGGGTAATTCCTTCGGGGGCTGGGTCGTGGGTTAGAGGCAGCTCCGGGTGTGTGGTTCGGTTGTCACAGCCGGAGGGCTTGGCTGTGGGCCCCGGAGGAGGTGGCCGCAGCCTGGAGGGTCACCTTGTCCTGGGGGGCTGCCTCCTGGGGCTGAAATACCTCAGGGGTCCAGCGGTACGAAAGGCAGAGCTCCTCACATCGCCCTCTCTGACCTTTGTGGTTCAGGTGCAGGGATCCCTGCTGCAAGCGGGGTCAGCATTTGCAGGAGAACTTGTGCAAAAGCAAAGGTTACATGTAAAGTCCTTAACTCACACAAAACTTACCTCATCCTTCCTGATTTTTCCTCGCTGTTGGTTCCAACTGCTCCCCAAAACACTCCATATCTGCCTCATAAATTACTTCTTCCCTAAGTTTTCTAGCTATTTACAAAACAGACTAATAAATAATCTCAGCCCTATCTCAATCATTACTTCCTCGTGGAAGCTGAACAGCTAATGCCTCTGGCTTCATTGCTCTGCACAGCAATGAAACTGCCCTAGCCGTATGGCAATTTCCCTTGTAGAGAAGCTGTGCAGCACCTATGGGGTGCCTCTGAGGTGCTTTTGGGGTGCCGGGTGCTGCCCATCGGTGGGAAGCATGTTCTGCGGGAACACCAGTCCTGCCCTCATGAAGAACGACATTCAGCCAGTGTCAGGCACTGCTCAGCACGCCAAGATACAGAAGGTTTCTTGGATTTATTTTTTCAAAAACTAGTCAATTCTATAGAAAGGAGAGGTGAAAAATGCCTTGACTTTTAAATGTTAAACACTGAAGCCAGTTTTCCACTAAAAAGCTATTTAAGCAAATAATTATCAGAGACCTTTATGAATTACTCCTATTACAAGGACTTTTATAGCTTCTTCAGCAAATGGACCTTGCTGTCTATGAATGATTACAGTGTCTTTCTACTATATTTTTGCTATGTAGATAATTATATATCACCTTTGAGTACAGATTTTTCCAGTGACTCATTCTTTCAGGTTCTTGAGACTTTCCAGTTTGTTACACCTTCTATAATTCATCATGATCCCAGAATAGTCACGTTATTGTGCCCTATAATGGTCATAGTCACACACTAGCACATGTTATTCTTTGGTATTTTAGCTTAGATATCTAATGTTTGCATTTGCTGTTACAGCTGCCACATTGCATCGGCAGCTTGCATTAAAATATTTACCCTCATGATCTCCTCAGCCATCTTCTGATTTAATGCTTTCAAAGATACAGCATTTTCCTTCTTTACTCTTAGCGCCAAAATATACTTTGTATTTTTGTGCCTGTACACAGCCCACAACCTAGTCTTTGATTCACAGATATTTGCCATGTAGGTGGATTAAAACACATGTTGTTCAAGTGGCACTTGCTTACTTTGTGGTTTAAATCTTCTGTGGTCACCAGCCCATGCTATTATCTAGGCCTTCAGCTGTTTCGAAGCGATCCGCAAATTTCAGGAGCAGTACTTCATTTAATTCCAAATAATTGACTGAGATAATAGAACAGCACTGGGTCAAGAACAGATTCCTCTGCAGATGAGTTTAAAAGCCTCTCATGTGGCAATTTTGCATTTAAATTACTTGCTAATATCTTTTAAAAAGCCGCCTTTAACCCCTTTTGTACATATTACAGTGATATTGACTAGTTCTAAATGTGACTGTTGCGTTTGCAACACCTACGGCCTGCTTTGGATTTAAGAAAAACGCTTATATTGGACATAACAGTGTTTGGATTCATAAAGGCTATTGTAGGGAAGATTAAAATAACAATAAACCAGATAAACATGTTTCTTCTCATAGGAAGAAAAAGATCAAGTTACTGATTATAGTAGTTAAGTATTGAGGAGGGCGGTGGAAAATCTATCAACAAAAGCCTCTAAGAGCAGGTTAGACAGAGATCTGCGAGCAGTTATGCAAGTACAGGTGGCCCTGCCTTGGATGTTGAACTAGATGTTTTCTCGAGGAACTTTATGGCTCTTTTCTTCTGTAATTAATGCTACTGCCTGGGCCCACCGACGCAGAGGGACCGGGGTCATGTACTGTGTGACATTTGTTCCACTGACCAAAGGTCATGCACAGACCTCGGGGAGGAGGGCTGGGAAGCTGCACCCTTGGTATGTGGTAGGGCATGCTTCTGGTGCACATGATCAAAGGGAAGATGAGTCACGCAGCGGGGTGAATTTTGATGGGTATTAGTTGATTTTTATTCTATACACAGTCCTGCAGACTACTTAGACCTATGGATAGGCTAGAACATGAATTTTGTGACACAGTATCTGCTTTGGTGCCACTATCACCTCTAAAAAGCTAAAAGCTTCAGTGGAACCCAAGGGAGAAACAAAGCTGTAACATCTTGGCTTTGGCTACCACTTTTGAACATCAAGTGTGAATTTTATACCCTAACAATGCTTGCAACTCTTAATTACATGTTTTGTGTTATTATTAAACATTCCTCTCTCCCCATACTAGTTAACTCATATGCTAAATAAAGCCAAGTGTTTGTTGTTGTATTTTTTTGTTTTTTAATATATGCAAATTTGGAAATCTGCCTAAACGAAAGAAGGTAGCTGGTATCATTCAGTGCCTAGTACTGAGACTCCTTGTACTGTACTGAAAAAAATCCCCAATTTTTTCTCTACTTCTATCCGAAGATAAGTCATTAAACCTAATAAAAAAAAAGGACAACCAAACACGGTGCCCAGCAATTACCTTTGAGGTGACAGAGTGCACAAAGCAGGAAGTGTATAAAGGACTTTGGGATACCGGATTCTGTAAATATGACAGATGGGGAAGGACGTGTCTGTTATGTGAGATCCCCACAGAAAAGCAGCAATGTAGCTCACTCTGAGATAACTACAGATGCTGCCTCCTATGACAAAATTTAAGACAAGAAAACCTGCAATAATGTGCACTTTGTTGCCTGGGATGGAGTCAGAAAGAATGCAAAATTCATCTGACTCCCTAGAGAGAAAACCTTGGGTAAAATTCTTTGGGTAAGTAATTAGCATATCAAAGCTTTATGTATTCTTATTCTAGACAAGCTGAATGCTGTTTCATCTGCATTATGATAAACAACCAGAGCTAATCAGAGGTATTAGAACAAAACATATCTGTAACATTAGTTAGTTAGCAGGAAGAGGAACAGGACTCACGGCTGCTGTGAGGACACATTTGAACACAGCAGCACCTCAGTCATTTTCCTTGTAATTGGAGCATGTAGACATCCAAAGTTTAGTGTGAGCTATAAGAACTGCATCCTTGAAGTGAAGCTGAACCAATTTACCCAACCCTAGAAGACCCTTACAGACCTTTTTTTCTTTTTTTTTTTTTAGTGACAGTCAAGGCAATAACTAGTATTGTATATACTTTGTGTTTATATATATATATATATATATTTGGTGCCGATTTAGTAACTGCATTACCATTTATTTAAAATGAATAATTTTGTCCTCTGGCTTATTAGAATTAAATTTGTTTTAATTCAGAGTTTGACTACTGCTTAAAGTAGGTTCAGAAGAAAGACGCTCTTCTTAAATGAAGGTGGAGTTTCTAAAAGGTCTGTGGCGGATGCTGCCTTTGGGCATCTCAGGGTTTATGGAGAGTATGCTTTCTGCAAGCTTCAACATGAAGCTTTGGGGGCTGATGTCAAGTACTAGGTGAAATAAAAGACCCTTCTTGTGGTAGTTAGTACTCTGCAGGCAAGGACTAGACAGTGGGAAAGCAATTTAAAACTGCAGGGCTAAATTTGTTTGTCCCAGAAAGCCACTGAGGTTAAGCAAATTACTGATGATTAATAGGAAAGACAGCTGAAAGGAGAAGAAACCAAACATATGATAGTATAGAGACCTGTTCCAGACATTGGGCCAGGATTTCAGCATAACAGCTATGCAGAAGAGACCAATTAAAATTAAATGTGTGGGAGAAGCAGAAAAAGAAGTGGAATTCACTATCAGCAATGTCTCATCCTGTAGTATTACTATGTTATAATTTACTATCCTGCAAGTCGTCATATCTGATTAAAAAAACAAACAAACAAACAAAAAAGAAAAAAAGCTACCAAGATATTATGAAGATGGATAAATTAGAAATATTAAAAGCAACTCAATTTTCACATTAACATTTTATTTTTCATCATTATCTGTACCTTATGCTCAGTTCCTTGTTACAACCAATTATGTGTCTTTACTAAGGCAATCGCTCTATTGGTAGCAAAAGAAATCATGAATAAAGTTACTTAATATGAACAGAGTGGTACCAGGCAATACATCTTCTTCACTGTTCTCTGTGTACTCCATAATGTTGCTTATTTTCTCTGCTGTGCTGCAGGAAAACAATCCAGAAGTGAATACTTTGTTCTCTCTGTCCAAGCCCTCTGACCAGGCAGCGTCTAAGCTTGCTGACAGACATGTCTATGCAAGCATATGTTTAAAACATTTAAAGCTAAGTAAAGAATATACGTGAACACCAGAAATCAGCTACTGCCAAGAATAAGTCATATTTTGTCAACACTTACTGATCAGGCATTAGGGAGTGCAAAGTAGAACAACAACTATTTCTGAATAGTCAAAAAGCACTGATGGCAGCACAGTGATTTGCACAGGTTCCTCTTGTGTTATCCTACTTAATTTTGCTTGCTAATGAGAGGCATCTCCTCACCTGGAAGTCCAGCTCGGTGTGTCCCAGCTACACAGAATTTAGAAACAGCCACACCTACCTGATGAACGACAGCTCTGACCCTTGTATTAGATTCATCTCAATTATTCATGGTAAATTTTCTTTTGTGCCTTTTCCTTTTCCCCTCAGCAACACAAAAGCAACGAGCCCTCTTTTAACACTCCTACCAGGTTTCATTTTTACATCAGCATTCAACCGTTTTCTGCCTTTTGAGCAAGTGGTAGATAATTGTCTTTAGCCTAGGTCTTTATTTAAATCTAGAGACACAAAACACAATGAGATAAACAAAAAGACAAGTTAATATTTACTTTCCACACATAACACTATGGGGTTGGTGCATTTTGGATGTTGATTATGAGTAAAAATTTATCAAAAAGGTATACAAGCACAAAGTACATGCTGCATCAATGATGCTGTTTTGAAGGCTGAACCAGAAACCCACACAGTTCTTAAAACAACAAATGGTTCAACCTACTGTATTAATTTGCAGGATTTTCTCCTAGTTAATAGTTGTATAAAATAAAACATTAATGGCTCAACTTTGTTCCCTGCTGAGCACAGATATTATTTTTTAGAGGATGGAGAGCTGGACTGTATTTGTTCAGAGTAGCAAAGGCTCCTTTGGCTAATCATACTGAAATTAGTTTGAGATTTAAAGAAAATCTATGTAACCATAGAGAAAGTAGATTTCCAGGCAGGCCAGAATGTGTTGTGAAGGCAGCACTGACTCATGCAGGCTGAATTTTGGCAAATAAAGTGTTGTCAGCAGCTGAGCAGACACAGAGTTTTACTTGCAAAACCTAGCTACAGCACAGGCATTGAGAAACATGCAAGTAGATATGAATTTCAGGTTTCAACTGCTGGCAATAACACATTAATAGCATTAAGCAAGGTTATTTGTTGCAATTTGTAACCCTTACACTATAATTAGTAAATAATACTTTGGTAAGTCAGAGATGAAAGATCTTTTCAGTTGCATATGTTTCTCCACTCTCATATGTTTTGAAACAAGCCAAGAAAGCAATTGAATTCCAATAGGCTGGTATCTTTACCTGTTTGCTATGAATTGATAATTTTTTCCCAAAGCCTTCAGTTTTAGGTGCTAGAAAGATGTCGTTGGGTTCACGTTGTTAGGTTATGTGACACAAGTGGTGTGAGGGGATAGGGGCTGTCCAAATAACACCCTGCCTGGCTGCTCCCAGGCCCCTTGCAGGAGCCATCAGCCCATCAAAGGCCCATTTCCAGAAACCCAAAGGTGCACAGGGGCACAGTGGCAGTCGAGGACCCAAATTACAAACTCCTATGTGTGCAGCTGTGAGCGAGATGGTCTGTACCAGCAACTGGAAAGGGGCTGTCATTTCAGGGCCTCCAAAATTCAGGCGCCAGCAAATGGGGAAACTAGAAACCAGGCCCCAGAACCACTCTTAAGAAGTTATGGTATGCCTCTTACCAGAATTTTGTAAAATCCTCTAGAGTTATAAGTTGCTTTTAAAGGATGAATGATATATGTATCAACTTTGAAATAAATTTTCTCTGATCTTTTAGTATGTTTTGTGAGTCGCTGTGGAAAGTTTTCCTCATTCAGAGATTTCTGGAAAGATAAAATGCAGTGATAAAGATAGACAAAACAGTGTAAGAGAGCAAAGCAAATGTATGATTAATAACATAATTAATACAATCACACATTAATCGACAGGGTAAACAGATCACTGATTTTAAGCCAGTTTATGGAAGTCTACACTAAAACTCTATGTTAATGAAACATAGACATTGCTGATGACTGTGGCTCTTACTTGTCCCATGTAATACTGACAGTCTGAGGTGATACTGCCCTCCTCTGTTTTCTTTGCCTCATGTTCTGCCGGACTTATTCTTGACACGAAAAGAAGCAAGCACGAAGCATTCCCTCAGCTGCTGCAAATAACATTGTGCAGTAACTCCAGCTACGGGAGGTAAAGAAGTTGTTGCATTCAGAAGGTTGAATCTAGTTTTACAGTCTTGAGGCAAAATTGATTTGGCCTTTGAGTTTGGGTTCTTCTGCACTCAAAACTTGTTTCTGATGAACAGTGAGTCTTACAGAGCAAGTCACTTTGTAACTTTGATGTTAAAGTTTAACGGAGTTCAAGCCAGAGCTGAAGTCTATGGAGTGTGAAAAGAGACCATACTATCGGTCACTAATGCTTCACTGGAAATGTTGTGCAAGATTCATCTTGCTTTCATGCTACTTCTTGCTTTGGTAAGAGAAACCTATAGAAATTTGCTGATCTGAATCACTGATCTCCACAGAGCCCTTCTCAAAATCCATTTGCATGGCAAATGAGCTTTTAGTGCCTAGCAAAATAAATCCACTGGCATTTGCACCGAATTCCTTCCAAAGAGATACTTTGCTACAATTGAATTTGCTTTTCCTCTTCTGCACTGGGATCATTTTGGTTAGATGTGACTACTTAGACTAGTATCTTGGCACTCAGTGAGCATATTAACTGGAGTGACAACTGCAAACACAGCAGTTTCTCCCTGCTATTAATACCAACTGTGCCACAGATCTGTTCCACGTTTCTGCCATGCTGAAGGCCTGGACCATTTTGTCATCCAAGCAGGCAGTTCAGTCCTGCCTAAACAGCGCTCACTAGATGAATTTTATTATTCTATTACTTACTTCACTATTGAAGAATTTAAAATCAGATAGAGAATCTCTCAAGACTTAATATAGAGTCACAGAAAAGGAAAGGAGATTTCCAACTGTTAAAAAAAATGTCAGAGGAAACACAGGCCCCTAGGACAGCTCTTGAGACCTGTTTAGCATCATGTAACATCAGTGCTGGAACAGTAAATAAGAAGCAAGTAACTTCATTGGCATAATTCCAGGTTGATCTATGCCAGCAAACTCAGCATTGTCCAATTTATCCACCTGGCGGATAAATTCGGTGTACCTGTGCATCCTCAGACTATCCTTGACTTCACCCCTCAGTCAGAGAAAACACACAGGGGAAACATATATAAATTGCAAAGCTATAATGCAGCTTTGCATCAGAGCTCACAGTAAGTCATTTTTTAGGCACATATCTACTTGCACAACTACTTCTTTTTTTTTTCACAAGACCCACCAACCTTTTCCAGTGCAGAGGATGAATGACATTTGCAAGATGAACTGTGCTTATTGAATTGGTAGTTTTTATAATCCTTATTATTCATTGTACAGCCTTGGGTTTTATTTAATATGAACTGTTCAGAACCTGCACTAACTAGAAATATTTTAATTTTCTCTTGGGTTTTTATATTGGTCTTATTGTACCGCATTGTGCTTCACAAACGCAGTTTCTCTTCTTCATGTGATTCCTGAGGCAAGTTAATATTGGTATCTTCATCCTACAGATGAAGGAGGGATGGGTGAAGCAATTTAAGCAAGAACATTTCAAATGTCCACTATTTTTGGATACTTCTCTTGGGACACAAAGGCCTTACTTGAAGGACTCGCCCTGTTCCTGGTGTAACCGTAGGGGTTGGACCTGAAGCTTTCTTTCCACAGATCTCATTCACCACAGAGATGAGGGATGGTACGTGCCACTGTACAGCCCCTCACCACACAAACTAAATTTAAGTCCTTGTTATGCCACAACCCCACCGTCCTTCTGTTCCCAACCCCTCTTAACAGCGCTGGCATTTGCCTGCCTCCTTCAGAGAGCTAAATCCAGAGAAACAAAATAAAAAACGTGATTGTTTTTTGACAACTACGTAGCACCAAGCTGCGGGGCACGGGAAGGACCCATCAGGGCCACCCCCACCACGAACACACACACACACACTGACCTTCAAATAAATTTTATTTTCACGTGTCTGAGTGATCACCCAACCCCAGATCGCCTTCAGCTGGAGGACACTTTCCACACCCCCCTCAGCCTGTGCGAGGCCCTTCCCCTTCCCTTCCCCTCCCCTCGCTCCTCCCCTTCCCCGGGGACCCGAGGCGGGGCTGGCCCCGCAGGGGGCAGAGCCTGCGGCCGCCGCGCACCCTCCGCACGCAGCCGCTGCCGGGCCCGCCCCGCGCCATGTTCCGCCGAGCCCCGCGCACCTTCCGCGCCCGGCGCCGCCCGGCCTCCAGCGGCAGCAGCGAGGAGGAGCCGGGGGCTGAGCCTGACCCTGGCTACGTCCCGGACCCTGCCCCTGCCCCGCCGCAGGACCCCGGCACCGCCGCTGCGGAGGGGCCGCTGCCCGCAGAGCGGCCGGTGCGGGGCGGAGCGGGGGTGCGGGGCGGTGCGGGGGTGCTGAGCTTCGGGAGCGAGGAGGAGCGGGAAGGTGAGGGGGCGGAGAGCGGGGGGTTCTCGGCTTCGCTGGGCACCGCCGCGGTGGCTTCGTGGTGGGGGGGGGGGGGTTTGTCCTGCTGGGGTCTGCCGTAACTGCTCGGTCGCTGCCCCTCCTGGAAGGGGATAAAATGGGACAAAAAGGGCTCGGGGGTGAGATAAGGGCAGGGAGATCGCCCATCGGCTATCACGGGCAAAACAGGCTCCGCACAGGGAGATCAATACAATTTATTGCCTGTTGCTAATAGGCTAGAGCAGTGAGAAACTAAAAGCAAACTAAAACCGCTTTCTCCCCGTCCACCCTCTTTCGTCTCCTCCCCCCGAGTGGTGCAAGGAAACAGGGAACAGATATGGTATATAAAGAGAGGAGGCTCAGGGCAGACCTTATTGCTCTCTGCAACTGCCTGAAAGGAAGCTGTGGGTGCTGGGGGTCGGCCTCTTCTGTAAGGTACCTAGTGATAGGATTAGAGGGAATGGCCTGAAGTTGTGCCAGGGGAGGTTCAGGTTGGAAATGAGGAGACATTTCTTCTCAGAAAGAGCAGTCAGGCACTGGGACGGGTTGCCCAGGGAGGTGGTGGCGTCACCGTCCCTGGGGGTGTTCAAGGAAAGGATGGACCTGGTGCTTAGGGACATGGTTTAGTGGGTGACAGTGGTGGTAGGGGGATGGTTGGATCAGGTGATCTTGGAGATCTTACTGATTCTATGATAAGAGATTGTAGTCAGACCCTAGTACTTGGTCTCTGCTGCTCCTTCACGGTCCCTCTCTGCCCCTGCTCCCCGTGGGGTCCCTCCCACGGGATGCCGTCCTTCCCGAACTGAGCCTGCGGGGGCTGCCCACAGGCAGCAGCTCTTCAAGAACTGCTCCCACACGGCTCCGTCCCACGGGGTCCATCCCCCAGGAGCAAACTGCTCCAGCACGGGGCCCCCACGGGCGGCAGCTCCCCCCAGACCCCCTGCTCCTGCGTGGGCTCCTCTCCACGGGCTGCAGCTCCGGCCCGGGGCCTGCTCCTGCGGGGGCTCTCCATGGGCCGCAGCCTCCTCCAGGCCACATCCACCTGCTCCACCGGGGGCTCCTGCACGGGCCGCAGCGTGGAGATCTGCTCCGTGTGGGACCCATGGGCTGCAGGGGGACAGCCTGCTCCACCAGGGGCCTCTCCACAGGCCGCAGCACTCGGCTCTGTCCAGTGGTGGGCCCTTTGGAGCTGGCTGGAGCTGGCTCTTACCTGACACTGACATGGGGCAACTTCTGGATTCTTCTCACAGAGGCCCCCCCTTGCAGCCCTCTGCTACCAAACCCTTGTCACGTAAACCAAGTGCAGTGGGGGTGCTGGTTGCTTGGTGGGCCGCAGGTCTCTTCTATGCACCTTCTTCTGAACACAAGTTGGGATCCTGTGTTACGGATGTTGTGGGGTTTAGGAGAGACGTGCCTGTAACAGCACTTTGATGTCTCTTTGTGTGCTTGTGGCACACATTGGAAAGTTTTGTAGAGCTAGAGAAAACTTGAAAAAACAGAAAGGTAGCTTGCTGCAAGAAGGATATTGAGTTGGTGGAGCTCAGAGAAGAGCAATGAAGCTGGTGAAGGGACTTGAAAACAGGACTTAGGAGGAGTGGCTGAGGGAACTGGGGTTGTGTAGTCTGGAGAAGAGGAGGCTCAGGGAAGACCTTGTGGCTCTCTACAACTACGGGAGAGGAGGCTGCAGTGAACAGGGTGTTGGTTTCTTTTCTCAGGTGACAAGTGATAGGGCAGGAGGAAATGGCCTCAGGTCATGCTAGGGGAGGTGTTGCTCTGTCAAGGAGGCTAAGCTCCACAGATGTAAATTCAGAAGTGATGGATCCTGAGCAATAAAGTGATAGGTAGACAGAAGTTAGTCAGAGCTAGTTAGTCAGTTAGATAGAAGCAGCCAGAACTTCAGAATATGTGCTGAATGCACATGTAAGGTTTATTTGCTTTATATATATGTGCTTTACATATATACATGCATATACAATACTTTGTTAATATGTCTCTGAGTCATTGGGTTTTATCTCTCCAGGTGATGAAGAACTTTTCAAAATCAAAAAGCCGTCCTTCAATGAAGTAACCTTTAGAATTCAAAAGAAGAAAAGCCTGCTGCCTGCACAGAGAGAAGTAGAAGAAAGCAAAAGTACGTACTTCTACTGTTAAAAGATTCCCTACATTAGTTCAATGAAAACATTATGAAATCAGTAAATTAAGAGTTATGCCTCAATACTGTTAGATGCTTTCTATTTGCTATTTGATTCTGGGATGATACTTGCAGTGTTACTTTACAAGCTTATAATTTTAATCTGTTTCTACTGATTTAGTGTTTTTCCTTACTGACCTTGCTAAAAGGGGGGGGTCAGAACTTGGGAGTTCCTGAGAAGAGCTGAGTATGCAGAACCTCTGTAGTGTATCGGTTGATTAAAAACATGTGACAAATGTCACAGCATCATGACTTTAAAACTGTGGCAGCTATTCACTGCTGGGTACTGTCAGTTTGCAGTGTTAGCGCAAAAATTCAGATCAAATGTGAGCTTAATAAGTTTTTGTTTGATGGAGCTTAAGGTAAACCTTAAGCTTTGTGTTATTAAACTTTGCTATTAAAATGTGGATATCTTAATTGGATGCCATCAATAGCCTTGATTGTTCTGTTAATATTCTAAGTCTTATTGAATCTTAGTTGAATCTTAGTGAATCTTATTGAATCTTAGTAAAATTTCTTAGTGGGATATTTGGGGTTTGTCTGTTTTACAAGTGTGTATAAGATGTTCTCTTCCCTTCTATTTACCTCTTTGACACCTCTGGCATTTCACAGATATGCTGTAATGCTACTGCTAGATAAAAATAAACTAGGTTGAGATATAATTTCCTTTGTGGTTCAAATAAATCTTTAGTAACTTCTTATAAAAGTATGCCTTACTCTTATAATTGGTGACATGTTCAATATGGCTTACTGAAGATAGTGGCAGACTGAAGAGAAAGCAGTGTTTCTAGAGAATTCTAAGATAATCAGAGACAAAACATAAATTAATCTTTACTGCTTAAGTACAAGCTCCCTCATTGTTAGTGCTAAAAACAATCAAACCAACCCCCCCTTTATGAAATGAAGCTGTGACCTATGAAGACATAAATCAGATGTCAGCTGGGAGCTTATGTGTTGCTCTTGTGTGTACAAATGTGCTCTGTCTCTCAGAAGAATGTGTTAGTTCAGGGCTGCCACAGATGCTTCAATTCCAGATGAGATGTGGGCTGTAAATAACTGTACTGGAATGTGTGAAGTTTTGGCCTGTTTTGATAAGGACGGGTGGAAATAGATGTGTGACCAGTCTTTGGTCATACAGTCCAAACAGTTACTAGCAACTAAATAAATAATTTAGTAAAACAGTTAATGGCACATCTCATTTCAGCAGCCAAAACTGAAATCATGTCTTACTTCTTTCACTTAAAGCAGAAATCTGTGATTTGGAGCCTGGAACTGGTAACAATGAAGACATGCACGAAGAGGAGAAGGAGGAGGAGGAAAGTTATTCTTCACAAAGTGAGGACAACAACAGCGCAGACTCTGAAAATGAATCCACTCCTCCGGGGAGGAGGAAGGATTTATCACCAGGTCAGTGGTGGATGTATTTTTTTATTTTTTTAGAAGTAGTATTGCAACTTCTTTTGTTTGAAAGTACATGACTAGACGGGTGAGATGAATCCCACTTAGCTAAAATCATGTAAGATGTAAGCATCTTGTTTGTGCTGAGTTGAGGCTGACCCTTCTGAAAGCACAGTGGTAGTTCCCCAATGTTTTTGACTGCGAATGTTTGTGGTTCTGTGTTAATTTCAGGAAATGGATCAAAAATTGTAACCATTCCTTTTGGAAGAAAGGCAGTGAAAAAACTGATCTTTAATGATGCATAATTCACTTTGAGATTAGAATTTAACCTCATCTATGCTGTCTTATTTGTAAACTTTTGATTTCTTTGTAAACTGCATTAGTTCAGTAACCTTGATCCTCTGAGGAGATCGGAAAAAGGACAACAGGCTAGTGGTTATTTGAAAGAAGAAGTCTGAGTTTTGTTTTTTCGATTGAGCTGCTTTTTAAGGATGTCTTTCCACCTGCTTATATTCACTTGTAATATTATATGGTAAGGTTCCAAGAAAAATATCTTGTCCTGTAATCAGAATTGTACAGTAACTTGAACTGTGGTGGTTATTGACGTTAGGAACAATACAGAGCGTTACTTGGATTTTTTTTCTCTTCAATGCAGTTAATATCCCCAGTGCAGCTTGTGTTGAGTCTGCTCGGAGGAAACGTCACTTAGCCAGGACACAGGCTGATTATCTTCCACTGGATGTTTCAAATGGTCGTCAGGTTTCTCGGAGAAGAGAAAGCAGTGAAGAGAGTGAAGATGAGTCTTATATGAAGAATCTCAATTTTGCTCCGAAAATGAGAACTCTTAGGCAGAGAATGACTGAACACATGGGTGAGTTTGGGCCGTTTTTCCCACTGGCTGTGTCCTTGTTTTGACATCTGGAAGAATGAGAGAACTTGCTCCTGGGGGGTATTGGCAAAAGGCTGTAAAGTTGGTGCTTGAGTTTTATATGAGACATTTACCTGCTTCAGGTTTCACTAATATAGGGGTGCAGGATGCCTTGAGGAAAAACTTTTACAATGATACTTGACCTTGCTGACTGGAGGGGAAAAAAAAAAAAGCCTTGGAGGCATAACATTTAAAGTGTATAAAACTGGTGTAAGAACAATCATCCTAAGTAAGTTTTCTAAATCTTGTTTCCCATTTATGTTCCATTCCTCCCAGTGGTCTACCCACATTGATGTTATGGCTCTTCTTGAAAAGGGGAAGGGAAAAAAAAATTGTTCTTATTTGAATAATGGTTATAAGGATTGCATAGCTATGAGCTAATTCTGTAATTCTAATCAATGCTAATGAGATACTTTTGTATCTGTAGTAGAGCATACATTTTGGATCACTCAAGGATTTGCTCTGTATAATGTCCCCTGTTACAGTCTAACTGTACTTACATTTTATGTAATTTTGCTTTGAAACATAAGTGAGGTGTTTGTGCTCCTGGTACTGCAATAGTAGTTGTCTGAGAAACACTATGTTGAGAAAATGAATATTGTTATCAGTTCTACAAATTCCAATTGCCATTTCCAAGTCTTCCAGTTTCAAAGTCCTTCACGTGCAGACTTCTCATCTGCTGTTTTTTGTGAACGTCACTTCCAGTAATGGCTATGGGAAGTGTTGTTTTCGAGGGAGGAGAAACATTGGGCAGGGAGGAGGGAGGTACGTAAGGATGTAATTACTGTACTAATGATTGTTTTAACTTCCAGTGTCTGTTAGTGATGAGTCAAGTGAAGATGAAGCACAAATGAGGTGGGAAGAACAGCAAATAAAGAAAGCTGTCAAGCTCTCTCAGGTGATATGTGCTTTCTTAACCACTGAAAGTTGCTTTTTGCTCATAGGCAAGAGAGCTTGTTCTGGAGTCATATCTCCTTTCTGCTGAGTCAAAGAGATTTTTAGGAAGTTAGGTGCTGATAATTCCAGGAAAAGGTGATAATGACAGTTTGTGATCTCTGTGATGCTGTTCAGAAGAAGGATATTGTAATGCCTCAAGGGGTTACCAACTTGTGAAGGAACACCTTGGGAGAAGCAGAGATGAGCCCAGGGATCTTGACGGCAAGATTTCTCAAATACTGCAGTATAAAAGGATGCAAAGCCAAATTGGTTATTTCATCAGTGCCAAATTTCTGTTGGGTGGCAATCTTTTTTTTTTTCATTTAGGCAGAATGGTCTTATTTTTTTCTGTTAAATAACTGGCAAAAATGTGTTCTCTGTAGAGGTAGTTTTGTTTTTGGCTTAAATCATCAAATCTGGATCAGATGAGGAAAATCTGAAAGACCAATTCTTTATTTCAGAAGGGACAATTGTAGAAAATGCTGCTTGTTAAGTGGGAGTAGTTAGAGGATTGGGGGAAAGTTGCGTCGATCTTTTGAGTTTCAAATCCAGCATGATTGGCCCTCATGCCCCACGTGTTTCTGCAAAACCCTTAATTTCTGCTGTTCAGGAAATGGCAAAAACTGTTACAAGCCTTGTTAGTCATGGACTTGATGGCTTCAGTTAATTGTGTTTTGGTTAGGTTTTAACTTACAAGCTTCTACTGTTTTAGAATGTAGTATGTCATGTAAATTATAAGCTAAAATGGAATCCTTTTTTAGTTACAATTACAGTCAAGCTGAGTTTTCAGAATGAAAATTCTGTCCTTATCACTGCTTGACTATGATTTCTACATTTTATATTTAGTTTATGATTTCTACATTTTATATTTAAAATTGTAGTACTAGTGAGGTCTCAGCTGTCATTATGTATCACTAGAGTGATTAATATATTCAGACCAAGAAGAGAGCAACTTTAATGCACTCTAAATTACAAATTATTTTGTGGTGTTTATGTATGTATGCAGGGTATTGATGCAATGTATATACAGTTTTTATATTCAGTTTTCCTTGCTTATGTTTTACAAAAATTACTGAATTTAACCTTTGAAACACGCATGTTTTTATCATATGCCTTGTATATTCAAATTTTCTTGTTGATCTCTAAAGCTGCAGAGGCAGAACTTAATAAAATGTGTATTAAACTCATTAAATTTGTGGCTTAAAAATTAACACTTACAATTCTTTCAGGAAATTTACGATGATGCTTCCCTGTGTAAATCTCAACCAGCTAAACCCAAGTTTGATACCTCTGTTTCCTTACCACCTGTGAGCTTGGAAATTGTAAAAAAGCGACTGACTGAAAGGTAAATACTGCTTTTAGTGTTAACTTCTCAGATGTATGTGCTCATTTTCTTGCAGAATAAGAGATGACTCTTATTCTGATTCTTACTCTTTCTCCTGAATATTGGAGGATTTTTGGGTTAACATGCCAATTATGTCTAGCACAGTATTGCAAACTTTTAACTTGGCAGTGTTTTGTTGTTAGAGTACTTGGACTTTTCAGCAGCATTTTATTATCTAGAATAAAGCAGTGGATCTTTGTGCTTGCTAGTAGCTCTTACAGGAGTGTAGGTACAACATAACTTTGCCAAGCATGGAAAACTTCAACCAGGGCAGATGCAGCTGGCTATCCTATCCCTCTTACAGTGAGGAAAATCCCTCACTGTAGGCTATCCTATCCCTCTTACAGCTGCAAAAATAGTGTAGTATTTCCTAAAGCAGCAGTACATTCTATGCAGCCCATTTAGGACCTGTCTTGATGGGACTAGGTGATCTTTAAAAGTCCCTTCCAAGCCATGCTGTGATTTTTTTCCCCTTACTGTGCCAAGCTCTGACTTTTTCTTAGCTGTTCAGCAGCTGCTGTATGGTGTTGTGGTTTAACCCGGCTGGCAGCTAAACACCACACAGCCGTTCGCTCACCCTCCCCCCTCCCTCTCTGGGATGGGGGAGAGAAACGGGAAAGTGAAGCCTGTGAGTTGAGATAAAGACAGTTTATTAAGACAGGAAAATAATAATAACAATAATAATAATAATAGTGATAATGGTAATAGTATTAACAATAATAATGTGTAAGAAAACAAGTGATGCACAATGCAATTGCTCACCACCCGCTGACCGATGCCCAGCCTATTCCCGAGCAGCCGGCCCCCCACCCCGGCCAGCCACCCCTATATATTGTTTAGCATGACGTCAGATGGTATGGAATACCCCTTTGGCCAGTTTGGGTCAGCTGTCCTGGGTCTGTCCCCTCCCAGCTCCTGCTGCACCCCCAGCCTGCTCGCTGGCAGGACAGAGCAAGAAGCCGAAAAGTCCTTGGCCCGGTGTAAACACTGCTCTGCAACAATTAAAAGATCAGCATGTTATCAGCGCTCTTCTCATCCTAATCCAAAACATAGCACCCTACCAGCTACTATGAGCTACTTAACTCTGTCCTAACTGGAACCAGGACATATGGGCAGCTGAAATGTCGTTGAGTGGAGCTGGGAACCCCCAAAAGGGTGTTTGGGCAGGACAGCTGGCGTCAGGCATCCCAAGGTAAGCCATCCCCTGTCGTCCTTCAGAGCCAGCTCAGCCAGAAGCAGTTGCGGACATGCTGACGTGTGCTATAGTTTTACTGAACTTATGTTGACTAGAATCCATTTAATGTGATACCACTCAACTTTTCGTGTTTTTGGGAAGCACAGTGTATTGAGGAGTCTAGGTAAAATGTCAGTGGTGCTTTCAAAACTATCACCACGTAAGTGACACCTGATTCTCCAAAGCCTGATGCTTGCCCACACCCCATATTCTTGCAAATGCTGGCACGCATATAACTTTCAATGCTTATTAGCTTAAATGCAAGTGCATAAAATACAGGCAAAGATTTTATGCTTTATTTTAGTGGGGAGAAAACGTTTTGGAATGCATTAGCTGTGAACTTGGCAACAGTTTCACTTGTCTGGGTTTTTCTTTTTTAGGATAATATCATTGCAGGATGTGCACTGTGCCCACCAGAGGGAGTATGAAAAATATATGCAGGACATTGAAAGTTCAAAGATGACTGTCAAGGAATTAGAGAAGTCTTCAGATGCTGCTTTGAATTACAAATTCTACAGGGCCATGAAGACATATGTAGAAAACTTGATAAACTGTTTGAATGAAAAAGTATGTGTATATTTTTTTTAAAATCATGGTAAAGGTACATTCTGTCAATGTAAGATGAGAAGATGAGGGCTTTTTGTTTGGAAATGATGGTAAAAAGGACACTACCCAATTAAAAACTCAGAAATTTGAATACAACAGGAAACAAAATTAAAGAGAAATAAACTTTAGGTCATGGTGAGGGTTGGTAACGATCAAACTAGTATAGGTATATGACTTGTCTGTGGTCTCACCTAGATTCTGATGGATAAAACCAAAAATCTTACTGGGGGGAGTTTTGTGTGTGTACAATAACCAGAGTGTGCTGAAGTTGAACAAGAGGTGGGGCTTAAATTCACTTTGGGGATCTCAAAATGTATGTGACTTCTGTAATGTAATGGAGGTAGTAAGGATTTCATGTTAGATTTGAATTGGGATTGATTTAGTTGAGCTGTGTAAGGATTTGTCTGTTATCTGCTCTATCTGTTTCTTGAAACATTATCTGTTTAAAAAGATGTGGGAAGGTTTGGACATGGGGAGAGGCTGCCTAAAGTTCAGCTTCGGTGAAAGTGTCCTGTATAGACAGTGCTATCAAATCTAATTTATGCCAATTGCATTGCAGTTGTGAGTCTTTTTGTTTAATGCTAAAGAGAGCAAGTGCTTGTTAATATTATTTTTCCTTTAATGGCTAGTGGCTCAAAGGCAAACTGAAAACAAACTAAGTGTTAAACAAGTGTCCTGTTGAGTACTTTTGCATAAAGTCTTAAGTAATTCTTTGATAAGCAATTTAATTTGTTTTTCAGTCTTAAAACAACAGCCTGAAAACCTCCAGTGAGCAGGAACTTTCAATCTTTAGTACTTCGGTTCTAATTTCACTGCTGTGGTTGAAAATCCATGGAAACACTTTGTTTTTTCTTTTTTTTGTTTTATTTTATTTCAAACCTGATTACTGTTTGCTATATTTCAGCTGAAATACATTAATGAGCTGGAATTGGCTGCACATGCACTTCTTCAGCAACGAGCCATGGCAGTGTTGAAACGAAGGCAAGATGAGCTGAAAATTGAATCTGCTTATATTCAGCATCTGACAAGTTAGTATGAAGTCACAAGTTACTTTCTTATTGGAACATTCATTCTTTAAGCAGAAATACACAGTTAATTTTTGGATGGTATTTTATTCCCACTTTTCATCTTCTTTCCCCTTCATATTGTCAGTAAACATGTTGCACTGTATCTAAGTTGAAATCCGTACCTCAGTAAGGCTCATAATGTTCTTTTTTCTGGTATAATAGTGAATATAGCATGACCGAGTACTAATTTTGGGTTATTAATCTTGGCAATTATCTCAGCATTTAAAAGGGGAAATGGAGTCATTTTTCTAGTAGGTCTTAAGCTGGGGAAAGACTAACAGGTCCAGAGGAGAGCCACAAAGTTGATCAGAGGGCTGGAGCACCTCTGCTGTGAAGAAAGGCTGAGAGAGCTGGGGATGTTCAGCCTGGAGAAGGCTCCAGAGTGACCTTCTTGTAGCTTTTCAATACTTAAAAGGGGCTTATAAAAAGATGGAGAGCTACTTCTTGCTCAGTCAGATAACGACAGGACAACGGGGAATGATTTTAAACTAATAAAGAAGAGATTGAGATTAGAGGTTGGGAGGCAATTCTTCACACTCAGGCACTGGCACAGGTTGCCCAGAGAAGCTGTGGATGCCCCATCCCTGGAGGTGTTCAAGGCCAGGTTAGATGAGGCCCTGAGCAACCTGATCTAGTGGGTGGTGTCCCTGCCCATGGCAGGGGGTTGGTACTGGATGGTCTTGAAGGTCCCTTCCAACCCAAACCATTCTGCAGTTCTCTTAAACCTTGCTGGCACGGGGTTCTGCCATTTGTGAATATGTGAAAAAAAGCAATGCGTTTACTGGGCAACGTGACTTTACATTAGAGTATCTTTAAGGCGAAGTGTATGCTCACAATATAGATTTCAGACTCTTCAGTGACAATTAAATGAAGGGAAGGACATGAAGAAGCAAGCTGTTTTGTGTAAGGGTTTTTATCCAAAACACAATCTTTTAGTTGCTGTAGGAAAAGTGATCAGTTTTCTCATCTCGTGTTTTCTTTCCACGCTGACGCATTGTTTGCGTGCAGTGTGAATCTTTAGCTGTTGCTGTTTAAAGAAACAAACAAAAAAGTCCTGTTTAAAGCTGTTTAGGCAAAGCAAACAGCGATGTGCTTGGAGGTGCTGTGAACAGATGGAGGCCAGATGCACCAGTTTCTGGTAACAACCAACCGTGGGTTCAGTGCTCTGACTACACAGGATAAAAGGCTGATTAGAGAAAACCAGTAGCATGTGTAATTTTGTAAAATGGTGTGGTAGACTGACAGCAGGTGTTTAGAACAAAAGAGTACTTGTTTGTGTCAGTAGTAGCTATTATTTTTTTTTTATTTTCAGCTTATTACAAATGGAACTGTACTTGAATGTTTAACAGAGCTTTTAATTGTTATTTATGTTCCTAGTTGTGTTTTAATTTAGTGGAAATGATGTTTTTCCTTATACTGGAATACTTGAGCAGTAGGATGCTTTTTTGTATGCTGTGCACACACCAGCCAGCTGATACTGATACAAATGAATGGTCCAAGTAGAAGAAAATGCTTTGAGAATGAAAGTAGGGGGTGATTTGGGTCCCACAAGGAGATCCACATAAGAAGAAATAGTGAGGAGCTGACTAGTCTTGAAATTGAAATTCAATGATCTTGAATAATGTAAATTGGGGATTTAACCTCCATTGCAGCGTTCTAACTAAAACCGAAGTTACTCAATTTATTGCATAGTTTCATTTTTTGACATACAGGCTAATTAAGTCCCTCCACATGCCTTTCACGCTGCTAGGAGCAGATTGTGGAAGACAATTCCATTCCTGGCCAGGACTGGGAAGCGGTGATTTATTGGCTGGAATGTTTTCAAACCCCCCTTCCATCAGCTGTTAAAAAGGAACAACCACACATGACTGTCATGCATTTAACATGCAATATTTGCTGTTCTTTACACTGGAGACTGTTACAGTTTTTGATCAGGAGGTTTTGTTTTCTTTGGCTGTTTTCCAAATAAAGAACAATAGAAGGAGAATCATTTTTGCGTTTGAGAAAATAGGAACTTTTAAATCATACTGTTTTCTTTTGTCTATTTCTGTCTTCTGTTAGCTGGGAAAGACAAACCAACTAACGGTGGATTGGAAGGTGATGGAAAGATGGAGCTTCTGAAAGCGTGTGAACATCGAAGGTAGCTATTACGTATATGTACAGCTAATTCTGATAAATGTATGGTACACTGGTTTCCTGTTGCTTACGCAGTGATGAATGTAAATCCAAAGGATTATTAAGTAAGATTACACCAAAAAAAGTATTTGCCTTCCAGAGCTCAAACTATTTGGAAAAATCTATTTGTTAATGTAATTCTCTCCATACTGATTTAGATCCTGTTATTTTAAAATAACAAGTCTTTAAGTAGGGCTGATTACAAAACTATATGAGAGGAGCTTTTTCTCTCCCTGGTGTAATAGATAATACTGTGACCTTCTACAGAAATACGTTCTTGTATTATTGCACAAGTAACAAAAACAGGCTGGAAGTACCGTTGCTGCTGGGGGCGGTGGTGGTGAGTTAAGCAGTACAACATCGAGCCCATCCTCAGTCAGTATAGGCCAGATACTACATCTTGGGTTTCAGTGTTCAGAGACTGCTGCTTCTTAAGTTACTGGGAGCTTTGAAATTGTTTCAGTTGCGCTGGTGCCTTGACTCATAACTGTGCTTTGCAGTAAGAAATTTGGAATTGGATGAAAAACAATGTGTATCTCCAGTGCCATGCTAGATGTCTGGTGCTCCGGGTGGGACGAGTTGTTAGAACCCTCAGTAGGGATGAGGTGTAATAAAGGTTCCTGCATGGCGATGAGGAAGATGAGATGTTCTTGTAACCTCCTTTATGTCACTTCACGAAGTACCTCCTTGTTCCACAGTTCTTGCTCCTTATGGTTACATAATTACTACTGCTTCCCATTGCATTTCCTTAGGTTTTTGCTCTCACCATGTGTTTTTAGTGTATTTCTGAAGCTGGATTATTTCTCAATAAGCTTTCTTCCACGTAAGTAAACGGGGAATGGTAACTCATCTGAGTTCATTACAAATACAGGACTTGCAGGCGGCAGGTGAGAGAGCAGTCACAAGAAGCCGACCACCATGAAGGCATGTCAAGTGACGATGAGCTGACTCCAACAGAGGTGACTGAATTCCAGAAGAGCAAAGGTTGGTGCCAGTCTTGATATGATGTACGATAACAAAATTCGTTTCTGATATTTTTAATGATTTTTCAAATAAAAGTGAAGAAATATTACTTATGAATTATGTCATTTCTTCTATGCTACAGAGAAGAAATGCATTCAGACAGTGACTAATTACTTGGGAAGACTAGATCTAAGGTTGTAGTTTTTTTTGTCTAATCAATTTGTTTTCTGAAGATGGAATGAATGAATTTTTATTCAAGATTTTAATTGCCTTGAATAGGTGGGTCAGGAGGAGCTGGGAAAGGCATAATAACTTTTTTCTGGAAAACAGCAGAGGGATTTTCAGGTCTGAAGTTGTAGGAGTCTGTGATACAAAATTTGAAACATAGCAGATGTATAAATCTGTGCAGTGGTTCATAAAGAAGTCTGTCTTTTTGTGGTTTTCTGGTTTTTCCTGATAAAGGGCTTTCCAGAGAGCCAGTTTTTAAAACCCATTTCAGTGTAAGATGTGTGAAAGATAAATGACAAATGCAATCATCATATAGATATTTCTTGTGTCCTATAGATTCATAAACTATTCAGCTTATGCCTCAATAAATTCTGTGATTGTTTCTTTTTATTCCCAATGAATATTATCCATAGATAACATTTTAGAGGATAGTAGGAAAATCTTTGAAGATGTACATGCAGATTTTTGTGACATCAGAAAAATCCTGTTGAAATTCCAGGAATGGAAAGAGAAGTTTTCTGACTCTTACTGTGATGCTTACGTCAGTTTTTGCCTGCCTAAGCTTTTAAATCCATTGATCAGAGTTGAGTTAATAAATTGGAATCCTCTTGAGGTAGGTGCATCATCAAACTTCATTTTTGTGGAAAAATTGTTCGTATTATATGGCAGAGGTGAACTCTAGGCATCTGGGTATCACACTGAAGCAGTAGGCACTGCTCAGTAAAACCTGTTGCATTTCTGGTCTGTGCTGTCTTAGTAAACTTGGCTTTTCTGCCTTACTCATCTCTTAGCTGGTGACATCTGTGAGTATTTCTGGCAGCTCAAAGTATGACAGGGCATAGGCCCTGCTCTTTGCAGGGAAGACTTCTGTATGGGAACGTTGTCATTTGGATTGTAGGGGTATTCCAGAGCTTGAGATAAAAGTATGTTATTTAGAAGGAGGAGGTCCGTTTCCTTCCTGCCAAGTCATTTTTGTATATGAATTGTTTTCATCTGTGCTAATATGAAAAAAGAGGTGTAGCTCTTCCTATGCATAGCATATCCATTAATTTCTAATGTTCTCAGAGTTAGAATCTTCTTAACTTTGTTCTCCCTTATCCCCTGGCCCTTTTGCACCACCCCTTGTAAAAAGAATTCTCCTGAGTTCTTTGAAGACAACCCCACTCTTTGAATTCTAGTTCGAAATCCAATTTTTTAACTTGTTGTTTTGGCCCATTCAGTGATAAGGATGTATCTAAAATTAAGTGAGAATCTTTGTGGTATCACTGGATGTATTTTTGCATGGAGCTTTTCGTTTCAATCCTGCCCAGCTGACAACTAATAGGAACGATCTTTCAGCAGAGTTTTACAGACTTGGGAGAGATGCCCTGGTTCCGAGCTGTAGAAGAATTCAGTAATGCGAAAAACGCATCTGAATCAAAACGGGATGATGATCCTGATCAAGAAGTCTTGCCTAGAGTGATTGAGAAAACTGTTCTACCAAAAATTACAGGTATGTTAAGGCTGTCTTGAAAACGTTTGTTGTGTGCTGTAAGCAATGAAACCATAAGTAAGTGATAACTATCAATTAATGTTAGGTATATAATCATTCCAAGATGTAGTGATTACGTGGTTCCACAGAATAAGGCTAAAGTAGCCTCTTGGAAGATAATTGTGAATGAGAGGCTTAGCTTTTTAAATGTTTGCTTCCATTACGTTTTAATGCCTTGAAACTAGAGCAGACAACCACTTGGATATTATGAATTTAAATTCCTTTTTTCCAGCATTTGTACAGAATGTGTGGGATCCTTTATCAACTTCACAGACTGAGAACCTTGTACAGCTTTGCAGAAATATCTTTGAAAAACAAGTTCCGTCCAAAAGTGAAGGCAGAAAAGCGAAAGAGGTAAAAGCTCTTACGGTACTGAGAAAGGAAGAACTTCATCCACTGTCCACACTTACTGTGTATGCTTCTATGTGCACTTACAACATTGTCCTGAAGTTTTTCAGTTCTGAGTACTTATTTGTTTTGTCACCTTATAGTAAGAAGATTTAATAGTTGACTTTTACCAGTCTGATGCTGTCCTTACTGATGGTGGTAGAAGATGGGATACTTCTAAGGCAGAAATCAGCCCCTGTTCCTAGGAAACTTCTGCCTGTACCTATCAAAACTCCTATCATAGATCTGATCTTTCTGCTTATGACAATAGCAATGGTTAGAAGTTTCAGTTTTGCATTTAATTATCTGTCAAAATTTGAGATATAAATGCTAGTAATACTCCAGTGTTCAGCTTGTAAGATTTTTTTAAGTAGCTATTGGGTAGAAAAAAGAGGATTCCTCTTTGTTCTTCACAGCAGAAATTTTAAAACTTAAAAATCCCCAAACTTAAAACGTTCTCAACACATTCCCCCCAAAACACATACTATCCTATCTGTGGTGATTTTTATAGAGAATTTCATGGCTGCAAGGCAGCAGGAAATAACTTAATCTTAAACAAAAAACCAACAACAATCATCTTAAGGGTTATCCAAAAGGGACGGTTTAAAGCTGAGACTTGACAACAGTTCTTTAATGTAGCTGTGATCTGTGTTTTATATGCAAGTGGCACCTATATATCTGTTACATTCCTAGATTAACAAAACTGAAATTGTTTTAAATGGAAGATGAAGTCTTTTTCTTGTGAAGAAGTGTTAATTTTTTTAAAACAGGATTTGATTAACGTGGTTGTCCTAAGGATGAAGAAATCTATAGAGGAAGATGTCTTTATTCCTCTGTATCCTAAAAGGTAAGCTGACTCCAGGTTTTTTTTTTACCTCTTTCTTTTAAATTTTGTTTCCGTACACCTCTTCCCCACAGATGTAGGTGAAATATTGTAGATATTCATTAGCAGCTAATGGGACAAACGTGCCTCCTACTGTTCCATTGTAGGAAAGGTTATGAAGCTTCACTCTTCTTAGGAGTTTGTAAATATTAACTCCACGGTGGACTTGATGCTTGCTTGCTCCTGTAACTAAAAGCTTTCCAGTACCTCAGGTCCACTCCACAGTCTGGTTTTGCTGTAGTCATTTACAATATCTGAGGGCCTGTATTGTTATTAGGTGGTCTTTTACCCCTGCTGCTCTTGATTCCTCAGGTCATTCCGAAAGTGGGGTTTATATTCTTGATGCTTATTACCGAACACTCTTACAGAGATGGGAATGAGGTGCTTCTGATTGCTAATTTTATCGGGAATTATTTTATAGTAATTGTATTATAATGGGTTTAAATTGACAGCTGTTTCCCTGCACCTGGTTGTCACTACTGAAAGAATTCTGTAATTGTAATTCATCAGTGTTTGAGATCAATTGTCTGCTTGTCTGCTTATGTTCTTTTAAAAACAAAATCCTTATTTCACCTTTTTTCTTATTTTCATGACTAGCACTGTGGAAGATAAATTATCACCAGGTTCAAAATTTCAAGAAAGACGTTTTTGGTCAGCTGTTAAGGTAAAGAAAAAATACCTGTCTTTTCTTTGAAAAGTATTGAGTTAAAAATGTTTTGCAGCAGTCAAGGAAATGTATTTTCAGACAAATCTGATTCCTGAGAGATTAATGTATTAGGATGGATACCTATTTTTTTCAGTGAAGGATATATTCTTTTTGTCAACCCGCGTGTGAAGATTTAAAAAACAACTATAAATGAGCACTTTGTTTACCCAACTTGTACGTATTTTGCAAGAGACTTTGATTTGACCATCTGTTCCTGCTCTTTTTTCGTTCAGTTTGGGTGCATCAGCCAGACCTGGTGGGGTTGCATCAGATCAGTTAGTCATTGTCATGCAAATGTTAGTCATCGGAGTCTCCTTCTCTGGAGATATTCAAGGCCCGTCTGGATACCTACCTGGGCAGCCTGCTCTAAGGAACCTGCTTTGGCGGGGGGGTTGGAGGACCCGATGATCTTTCGAGGTCCCTTCCAACCCCTTCAATTCTGTGATTCTGTGCTTGTCACTCTGTTAGCAGGTCTGTTCCCTCAGTACATGCCTACAGCACAAATGCTGCCCTTATTGTTGGATATACTCACTGCACATTCGTATAAGCCCATCAGTAGAGTTTTACTTCTGGAGTGCTAAGCTGGGAATTTCTGAATACCCGTGATTCAATTCCCACTAAGATCTGCGTCCTTTAGGGGGTATATTTGTACTAAAGATGAAATTTAAATGCATGAAAACCCATTAAGATCACAGACAATATTGCAGTTCCCCTGCATCCGTGATGTCTGGCCCTTCATAGGTTTCCTATTGTCATGAAGCAGAGCTTCTTGTAAATAAGGGAAAAAAAAAAGCCTGGAGATCTGGATGTGTTGAGGACTGTTTGGCAAAGGACTTGCCACCTTCACTTCTGGGGTGAGCTACTGTGTCCGTCATGGACAGATGCAGAGAGGGCAAGGTGGAGCTTAACATTTGAGGATTTGGACACCCAGCAAAACCAAGGCAGACCTAGGATTCTGGTTCCACCTTCTAATATTTCTAAGACCGTGTATTACCTGATTTTAAAATATGTTGCCAAATGCATGTATGTTCCTAGAAGTCAGACCTGGGATCTTTTGCTGTAGACCGGAGTTTTCTCCTTTTAGCTTTGGATTTCCATCTTCACTGTCACAGTGGTGATGTGGAGAGTACTTCAAAATGGTCTTGCTTTGGGTGTCTGACTATTTTCCACTTTTTTCCTGGAGTAGAGGCATGAATTCAGTCACCCCAGGGTGCTGCAACTCATCTGTGTTAAACTCCTGAGACCTGTTTGATACTAATAGACATCTGTGCTCGAGACTCTTCTCAGGCAGAGATGCACGGCCACTGTGCAGCCCCCATTCATGTCGTTAAACCCTGTCTTTCCAAGCAGATGGTCATCTGCAGGCTGCTTCTTAGGAGTGGCCTCTAAACCATGCCCAGAAATTGTATGGGTGGATACTAATTGGGCCAGGTGAAAAGCGAGTCAGGAGCTATTTTAATACAGAAGTACAGCTGATGAGATTTCAGTGTTTTGTGCTCTCCTAAAGCCTGACTTGCCTAGCAGATCCCTCTTGCACATAAATGGAAGTGTCCTGTCAGGTACTCCAGAGAAATCTGCAGAAGTGGTGGGCTTTGTGAGTGCTTTTTGACTGGCGACTGCAAAGACCACATGCAACTTCTGTGAGGGTAACATTCCTTGAGGTTAACAGTTACTTGAAATAGCCTTATCCTGAGCAGATGTAGAAACTTCTTTTTATTTTACTTCTGTCTCAGATTCTCTGAGGTTCACTTAGAATTGGATCTCACTTGTTACTGGTCCATATTCCTTGTAGGGGCAACGTCGTAGTAGTACTTTTGTCTGCATTCGGACTTGACTGCCAGCTTTCCTTTGAAAAGAATGAAGTATAGCTGTGTTCTATATTTGGGTGTTAGCAAATTGTTAACCTATTAGAAGTGTAAAATGCTCTTCCCTGCCTTGGGAGGTCATGTATACGCATAGCGGGGTACAGTTCATAGGCACATATAATATTATTCTACTTGATAAGATCTATTATATGCAGCTTCGTAGTGGCTGACAGTAGATTTGGAGAGTGTGAATCCTGTTTTTTGAGTACTTTAGTTGGATGGACACTTAAGATAAAAGTTCTAATACTGTGTTTTAACATACCTTCAACCACCAAGTATGCATATTCTGTTTCTTTATCACTGCAGCTGCTCTCCAATGTTCTCCTTTGGAATGGGATTGTACAGGAAGCCACGGTCCGTGATTTGGGACTGAGCAAGCTGCTGAATCGTTACCTTCTTCTGAACCTCTTAAACACACCACCAGGGCTGGATAACATAGAAAAGTGTAATAAGGTAAGGCTTTTTCACGTGAGGACAGGTCTAGCCTGCAGATGGAGTGTAACCATGCACCATTTAAGGTTTTTTTCATGATCTTGGTGTGTGAAACATTTTAGAGCAAACGTTGGTCTATGGGTTTTTAAGAATAACTGCTTGTAATGATAATCCTGGCTTTAAAGAAAAAACATACTACTAAATAATGACTGAACTTGCTAAAAGAAGTCCCTGTCAGAAGTAGCGGGACTTGATTTTATTGAAAAACTTCTCTTTTTAAACTTACAAAATATTCTTTGACTCAACAGGTGGTTGCGTGCCTCCCAGAAAGATGGTTCGAAGATCTTGGAAATGGATCAACTCTCCCGGAGTTACTGAACTTCTGCCAGCATTTGCTGCAGTGTGCACGTGTGCACCACAAGAATAACCACGGGTATGTGTGCATCCCTTGGGATTCAGCGCTTCCTCATATACTTCATGTTAACGTGTTGTTTGAAGCTCTAGATTTTGGGTCCTGCTACTGATCAATGTGTCCGGGGCACTAACTACAGGTGGTGAAGGAGGGATGCCTGACTCTCTTTTAAGTATGTTTTAAGTTTATTAATGTTAAAGTCAGGTGCGTACATGTGTTGCTATATCAATTTTTCATTTTTTTTATAGTGATGAAACAAAAGAAGTTATTCTTCTGTTGGTGAAGGTCAAGGCTCTGCATGTTGTTGAAGACTTCATTGAAGAGTACAAACTTGAACATCTTAAATCCGTAATTGGGAAGTAGGGATTTTTGAAGCAGTGTTTAAATTACTGAAACAAGCCTGATATTTAAACTAAAAAAAGTTCTGTTAAATTAGTGGACTCTGCCTACCCAAAGATGTAGCGGTAATCAGGTGACATCCCTGTCTTATTGTTAAATACTTGGAGGTTTTTTTTCCAAATGCGTTCTACTGCCATCTGCTCGTAAGTTAAGGAATATTTAAAAAAAAAAAAAAAAATCAGTTGTCAGTGTAAACTGCAGACATCCTGAAATGTATGGCAATAAAGCTTTATTGTTTTATTCTTCTGGGAAGGATTACAGGCACTCCCTATCTTTCCAGTAAAGTTTATCACTGCTATAGAGCTGACAACTTTACAAGCTGTTTTCAGTATTATATTGCTAACTATCACTCTCCAACTCAGCAGCCATTGAACTCTAACTTGTCTGCAGTGATTCCGGTAGGGTTATCCTTTAAGTTGTCCATAGTGGAAAAGAATTGATAAAGTTGCAAGGGTTTTGATTCTGGTACAGAAACAGAAGAAGTCTGTGTGCAGTGAAGAGTCTGATCAATGTTTACTGATGGTAAACGGGTTTAGCGAGGTAAGAAGTTGCACGGAAGACTGTCTGGGGAAGAACAAACGTAGTGAAGATAGCGTGTGCTTTATAGGGGAGTTTTGTACTTGATCTAGACTGAACTTGTGTGCACAGACCTGGAGTTGTCACACCCTGATCATCAGACTCTTAATAGACCTCTTCATTATGAGAAGCATAAGCACAACTTCCATTACCTTCTAGTAACCAACTTCCTAAGAAAATCTTACTTCTGCTTCCCCATGAGAGGTACTGAACCTTACTTCACCATACCTGTATTAGATCTCTAATGTTTTATAACTTTGTATATTTGCAGTAAGTAATGCTACAGAATACAAAGGATGTTTTATTGTAGAAACCCTTGTGCATCTCAAATTCTGATGGGTGTTTACTTGCAACTGTATCTCCAGAATCCTACCGGATGAGAATTTAACTCTTGTAGGTTTATTCCCTTTTTTATTTTTTAATTGTAAAATATATTTTTGTAAAAGATTTTAATTGTAAATAGCTCTGATCAATGTTACAAACAAAAGATGACTTTTAAAATAAAACGAGTATTTTGAAAACAAGTAAATATTTTGCTGTGTTAATGAGCCTCTACAGTTCAATTCTTTAATATGACAGGAATGTTATGTGAAATATGGAAAAAACTAGGGCACTGCTGGCCCCTCATTACCTTCAAGAATGAGGAATACTCTTGCAAATCCTGCTTTCTAATAATGGAGTACTTCTGTTTTCCTCTGAGCATCGAAACAAAAATGCTGCTCTGAAATCACAAACGTGTGGTTTCATTCTTTCTTGCTTTGTTTTATCCAGTCTGAAGCTTGCTCCTGAAGAAGCTACTACCAACCTATAATTGATGTTCTATTACAATAAACTCTGTAGATGTTACTTCCAAGGGATTAGGCAGTACTTGTAAGGACTTACAATAATAATTGCCTTTCCATGTTTATGAGTTCAACCCCTGTCCCAGCCGAGCACTTCAGACTCTTCTACGATGATGCTTCATGATCAACTTAAACTAATTCAAAGGATCTGGTTTAAAGAGCAGCTGCTCTGGCTCAGTTCTTTAAAACTGGTTTCAAAGTGTGTGTATGTGCTGCTCTGGCAGATTATTATTGGTGTATCATCAGAAGTGGGTTGGGCTTGTATATATGTCTACTTCCCTGCTGTTGCCCCTTTTGGAGACCCTTGAGTCTGGCAGTTTCACAAGTGGCCACTATCTACTCCATAAAGACAGAAGTGGAGGTGGAAATGATGACACAAAGGTGAAGTGTTGATGCAAAGCCCTGTTCACTGTAATTTAAAAGAGGAGGCCTCTCAGTTCTGAAGCTGGGATGAACACTATTGCCCTTCTCAGAAAAGGGAGTGTTTGTTTTCAGGCATGGAGACAATGTTCAACTACAACTTTGTATGCTTACAAATTCTGAAAAGGTTAACTTTATTGCATATTTTGCTTATGTACATACAAAAATTAATTTAATTCAAAGTATTAAATGTTCTCAATTCCTAGATTTGCCAGCCATTATTTAAGCTCTTCATTTATTTCTTTCCAAATTTTTTCTTCTATTTTTGAAGTGTCATATTCTCGCAGCATATCAAACTCCAGCCATGGCTGGCTCCACTTCTGTGCTGCTTTCATTTTTTTCTCCGGCAACTCAAACTTTATTCCTTTTATATTGTATTTTGGCCTTTCCCACCGTTTTGACCATGGTTTAGGTTTCATTCTTACCTGCAGCTAGGGTAAAAGATTTAAAGGAAAAAAAAACACACACAAAAGGTATTAGGTGATCAGAAGTTTGACTGACTGAACTTAAGTGTTGAGACAAATGCTGCTCTAACAGAAAGGAAGCAGTAGAAAACAGACCAAGCTGTCAGGAAATTAAGGGACTACCACTTGACACTACTGACAGAAAAGGAACTTTTTTTCTGTCCACATCGCTGTCATAGTATCTGTTAGTACAGATAAAATAAGTCTTGATTTATTACAGTCCTTAAACTGACACATACAATGAGGTTAACTCTCAATTGATAGTTCTACGTTACTTTGGAAAAAGAAAAGGAAGTGTGAGAGCAATCGTTTCTCCCTGCAAGTTACTGAGTTAGCATTCTTTTACAGGGTCTGTAGGTAGCCAGACCTGATAGAGATTTTAGCTAACTCTTCCACTCTTACCTTCCTGACAAGCACAAAATCAGCAGCATTAACATTTCTGTAGCAGAAGTTGTGCTCTCTGCAAAATGTAATACAGCAACACAAAAGCCACAACAACGTGCATGTGTCTTCCAAGTTAATTAATGGGGATGGTTGGTATTTCCATTATGAACATTCTTTCACTACAGACATGGCATAAAGACACCCGATTTTATGTACTTTTGTTACCCTGGTAACTAACACAAGTAAAAGCTGTTAACAGCCTTCCAGGATATTACAAAATCACAGAATATCCTGAGTTGGAGGGGACCCACAAGGATCATCAGTTCCAGCTCCTGGCTCCACACAGGACCACCTCAAAATCAGACCCTGTGTGTGAAAGCATTTGAATTATCTTCCATATTCTCTCTAAAATATTAAGCTCCTACCTTGTTTACAGGGATTTCTTCATGGTCTAAACGAGATTCAGGTTTCATATTCACATCAAAGGTACTATATTCAGGGAGGGCATCTCGCAGGTATAGCAGGTTGTCATCCAGCCTCTTTTCTAGCTTCAGAACTTGGATTTCCTGGATTCGAGGACTGTACAGTTCGTAACATATTTCAACACCTTAGAGAAAGAAAGTCTGGATTAACGATCAAATCAGCTGGAAGTACTAATACCAAATAGTATTTCTTCAGTGTTCTACATACCCATATTATTCAAGACTGCTTTCTACTTGTACAGGGAAATACATACACAGTGCTGCATGCACATGTGACTGTCCACATGCATTGTATCTGCACAGGCAAATGCAAGTTTCTAAGTCCAGTTTTGGATAACAGAACAGACAGAGACATCAAATGAATTAAATTTGGGCAAGAGAAGCTTGGGTTTTCAACATTGCTTCCTTTTGGTTACAATGGCTACATACAAACTATACATAAATATACAGACACCCAGCCCTTTTGTATTTCATCTCAGAATATTGATATTTCCACCTCTCCAAACTTTGTCATGAACTAGTAAAAGATGTTATTACAAAGCTCTGCTAATCTGTGCTAGTTACACAGTTCATGCATACAGTTCCAGTGCACACAAACACGCAGTGCTCAAACTGGACTTGTATTTACATGGCTAGCAGTACGCTTCCTAGGCTCAAATACAAGCACAACCAGAAAGAATTGCATTGCATTAGGCTTATGTGGCAAGTTTTTGGTAGAGGGGGGCTGCAGGTGTGTCCTCTGTGAGCAGAGCCCGGCAGCTGCCCCATGTCAGAGCAAAGCCATCTCCAGCTGGCTCTGAAGGGACCTGACGCTGCCCAGAGCCATTACATGAATCTCTCTTATACTGAGTCTGTTTTGCCCGTGACTGTAAATGCTGAGTGATCTCCCAGTCCTTATCTCAACCCATGAACCTTTTTGGGGGAATAAGAGAGCAGTGTGGCAGAGCTCAGCTGCCCATCAGTGTGAAACCACACCACACATTCAGTCTCATCAGAGCACAGATCTGAAACTATTAAGTATACAGACATAAAGTTAGTAAACAGTGCCGTGCCTTCAAACGCGTGGCATAACTGCTGAAGGTAAAACCCACCTTGGTCTTCTATAACATTCCGAAGCACAAAGGTAGCGCCAAGCCCTTTCCCTCCTCTTTGAATGCAGATGCCTACAAACCGTTTGGTTTTGCCATCGGCATGTGGATCTGCAGTAGTAACGGCGAGTATGCTGCCTGCCAAAAATAAATAAAATTATACTGTCCAAATCAAGACACACTGAATATGTATAAGCATCAGATGAAGTGCCTGTATTTAGGTAAGTTTCAAAAATGTTTTTCACTAAAACCACCTAAATAAACTAAATACACTTTTATTAAAGTGACTCTACAGGTTAACTATCAATCTTCTTCACCTTTAACCTTTCACCTTTATCTTTTACTCTTTATACAAATTGAATACAAATAATTTAATACAGTTTCCTTTCTTGAGTTTTACTAGTAAACCGTGTGCTGAAGTACCAGGACATAAAAAAAAAACCAAAGAGAAACGCATTAGTATTATCTTTTCAATGTAAGCTGGATGTAAAATTGAAATTAAAATATGAAGTAGTATGCATAGCATTACAAACTAGTCAATCTAACACATGATACTGTGATGTTCTACAACTTCCAACAATATAAAAGCACTCTTTTTAACCTCCCCGCACAACAAACAACACTGACAGAATTACGATGGCTCTGTCACTGACCAACATAGAACTCTGGGATGTTGAAGACTTTTCGTCTCTGTATCATATCCTTTCTTTCCATATAGAATTTGAGAGGATCTGTTCTCCCTCTGGGAGGTATAAATTCAGGGCTCAAGTACCTACAAGAAAATCAAAATTTTTTGTAAGTATAAAACAAAAGCATTTGCATAAAAAGCACCAGAAGAGTCCAAATACTTGCCTGAAAATTAAAAATTACCACCCACGAACCATCTGCACCAGCTGCCTTTTCGGAAACATGAACTGCAGTTCATGAAGTTACTGATTTATTTATTTTTTGGTTCTCCAAGAAGCTTCTTTACAGATTTTTTTTTCAAACAAATAATAAATGTTGTTCTCAGAGGAGCTGACTGAGAGAGGACAGTTCTGTTACTGTCATCACAGTTTAGGAAGAGATTATTTCATGGTTTAGTTGTAATCCCCACGGCAGAACGCTTACTAATTAATGTTCCACATCTGTTACTATATAGTCAATTTGTTATCAGTTTTTGCAAACAGCCAAATAGAGCCTACAAGACACAGCATAAATATCCTTTTGTTTTAGAGAAGCTAAAAGGGACTCTTAGAGTTATTTTCTGCTCTCGTAAATTATACTGTGCCAAGGAATTTCCTCATGCCCTGGAGTACAGTTTCTGACTACTAAGCCAAAGGCTTCCAGACAGGGTACTGGCTTGGGCTGAGGGCCACTTCCAATAGACCATTTGCACATGGTCACTCTGGCTTAGGTGGTGTGACAGCTTAGCCTCAGAGCATGAAGCCAGATATATTTAACTCACTTAAAACTCCTGGATTTGTCCAGAAGAGAACACAGAAAAGGAGAAGACAAAGACAAGCTTGCCTTACAAACCTTACAGGGACTACAGGGGAAAAACAAGACAACACACGGGGCAGCACAGAGTTCTGGTTGGTGCTGCCACCTATATGCGGACACAGAGATGGTGGACAACATCAGGCCTGCTGCTGACCTTCCCTGTTACACCAGCTCAGAAGAAAATGGTATTTAAATGTGGCTCCCTGCTCTGGTCAGCAATTCTATTACATACTGCATGTCTTAGATGGGCTGTATAGACTCCTCACTTAATCACAGAACAACCTCAGCTGGAAGGGACTCATGAAGACCATTGAGTCCAGCTCCTGACTTCACACAAGAACACCTCAAAATCAAACCCTATCCTGAAGATATTTATACTAGCAGATCTGAAGGCAGAGTGAAAGATTTTGTAGTCTGATTTTTAATATTTTTCCCATTCGTGCACTGCCTTTGTACTATACTTTTTTGGGGGGAACATGCACGATGTTGTATTGTCATACTCCTCTCTCTAAGGCACAGCACTACCATTTTAACCACTGTGTCATTTAAAGCGATGCAAACAGATTTAATAAGACAACAAAAATACTCAGAAGAAATTTTATGAAGGCTACCACTGCTGATACCAGCAATGTATGCGATCGGCTCACAGCTGAGCTCTAGGTGCGAGGCAAAGGCAGACACAGGACCTATGTCTGTGTCACCTCCTGGCATACTGAAGAGATGAATGCCTTTAACAGAGGAAAACATAATCCACTAACCCCTGAATTTGTAAAAACATTAACCGGAAATTCCAAATGCTGATTTGGAAAAGCGTTAACGCTTTTTTCCTGCCTAGCTGCTCTCAGGAACTCCTGAACACAGTGCTTTCAGGTATTTTAAGCATATTTCGGCACAAGCTGCCTCCAGCAGACCCCTGTGTGAGAACGGCGAGCCCAGGCCGCCCTACCTCCTCTCCTCCTTCTGCTTCTGCTTGTCGATGATGACGGGCTTTGGGGGCGGCTGGAATTTCGCTGTCTCTCCATCCCTGCTACTTCGGCACCCCGAAAAAGAGAAACACCCTGTAAGAATAAAATACTCCATTAAAAAAATATAAAAATGAAGGGGTTTCAAGCTGAATCCTCCCCTTCAAGGCCACCCCCCCCCCACCCCCATCCAAGCCCCAGCCCGGGGCTCCCACCCCTGGGACGCACTGAGGGGCAGGGGCAGGCCACGGGCGAGGGGACAAGAGGACAGAGGGACAGGGGACAGAGGGACAGGAGGACACAGGGACAGGGGGTCGGGGGGGCGCTCACTGCTGGGTCGGGCAGCGGCTCCCCTCAGCGCCAGCCTCCCGCAGGCCGCCGCCATGGCAACAGCCGCCATTTCCACGCTGCCGGCGCAGGCGCGCAGGGCGGTTAGGGCAAGCGCGGAGGGCCAAAAGAAACCTCAGCGCGAATCGTTCATTTATTTATTTATTTATTTAATTTGTTAAAAATGATTATATGCATTGGTGTTATTGAGCTGCTCCGCGAATACCTTTGTTTTCAGTCAGATTTCCTCGGTAACAGCCCGGATCCCATTAGTGGCTGCGCAGGCAAAGCTTAAATGCAGGTTGCAGACCTGTAAATAACACCGCGATGTTTAAGGTTTTTTTCAGGGATTCCTGTCAAAATAAGCCTGGCCTCATCAACTAATTGCATCAATCACGTTGCCTGGGAGGTTCCCTCAGCCCCTGTTATTTGTGGCGAGCGACTTTGCAGCCTGCCAGAGCCCCCTCGTTAACGAGAGGTATTTTCCAGTTTGTGGTTATCTGCTTGGATTGTTAACTCTTGTTTGGGTGACACGCTGTGCAGATGACAAGCCACAGTATTATTTCTTCATAATCTGCTGATCTAACAGAAGAGTTAATGTTTGGGACACTGATGTGACAGGAGGGGGCACTCTAGCCCTTAAAATACAAAAATTCTCCACCAACACTGAATACACTTGAAGTAAAGATCCCAACAATTATTATTATTAATTATTATTATTATTATTACTATTACTGTTGTTGTTGTTGTTACTTTTTACTACTACTACTACTACTACTACTACTACTACTACTACTACTACTACTACTGTTACTACTACGTTCTCATCAGTGCCTAAGTGCTATTAAAACGGGTAGAAATATATACCTCTTGGTGGTGAGGAATATAGCAGATAGGGATAATCCCAATACTTTAATGGTGATTGAGGAGATCTCAAAATGGTTGTAAGGAGATGTGTGGATTATAATTTGGAAAACTGCAGATTTGTGGCATGCAACAGCCTTTAAAGAAGACAATCGGATGATTCAGTGTAAGAGAGCCATTTCTAACTCCTTGGCTGACCTCTGTTGACATCTCTAACAAGACTACCTTGACAGCTAGAACCACATCAAGCTCAGGAATTCCCAAATTACTGTAGGTGAACCTCACCTCACTTAAGGTTCCCTACAGGGACCAGTGCCTTGCCCCTGCACGTTGTGTCTGGTTTCTGTGTGGTTTATTGTAGCACACTGGCATCAAGGCACCACTGGTTTGCCTGGCTAAGCTGGCCATGCATGTTCCATGTTAAAGCAGCACAAATGCAGGTTGACCTGCAAACAGCTATTTCTCTAGGTTCAACACTTGTACTGTGTGAGCATCTTACTAGTGGGGGACCCCCTGTTCTTGTCTGTCCTTTCTTGGGGACAGCCTCCTTGAGCTTACAGCTACAAGGGACTCACCTTCAGTTTCTTTGCTGAGCAGGTCAGATATAGGACAGGAAGGGCTGCTTTCCTACTTTTCTTACCTATGTAAGAAAATCTGTGAAAATGTAGATCACTTTAGAGTCACGTGAGTTAATCACATTTGTAAAATGCTTCTAGGAGAATTTGTGAATTAAAGGCATCACTGTGTGCAGGTGATCTGGCAAATATTAAGCAGACTTTGGGAATTCTCTGACTGAGTTCCGTTTGAGTAGAGCATATTTCTAGTCCCTCCTGTCAGGTCCCTGGAAAGTGCAGCTGTGGTTCCTTACTGCTACAATACAAAATTTAAAACAGCTTTAATTATGGCCCACTAAGTGTGTGTCTTCCTCTCAGGCAGTCATGGTCAAGTCACTCTGAGTTCTTTTTGATAAGAGTTTTGGCCGAATCTACCCTGGAGGAGGAGGGTTGTCCCATGTAACATCCTGTAGTTGTGTTTCCACAATGCCCAGGCAACTATGACTCAACCTAGGGATGCTGTGCCCTGCAGCTCTGTTTTGTTCCTACTAAAATGCACTGCAATTGCCTGTGTGGGTGTCTGAGTTTTGTTGGGCAGAAAACCCAGATAGGTAGAAAGTAGTGCTTGGCCTCATTCCTTGTCACCCATGAGATGTGGACAAGGTATTCCAGTAAAGGTCATCCTTCATGTTACTGTCTTTTAAATCTTTGCTGGTATTTCAATGTCCTTCTTGAAATGTTTATTTCAAAACTGAACACAGTGGTTCTGTAGTGCTCACAGTCATCCCAAATACAGAAAAATCGTACTTTTCACTGGTAAAAACAGCAACAAAAAAACAAACAAACAAAAAAAAACCCCAACCAAACAAAAACCCACTGGCTGGATGGTTGGGCCCAAGGGTTGTTGTGAGTGGCCAGTCACAAGTTGTGTTCCCCAGGGCTCAGTATTGGGACCAGTTTTGTTTAACATTTTTATTGATGATCTTGATGAGGTGATTGAGCACACCCTCAGTCACTTTGCAGACACCACATTGCATAGGAGTGTTGATCTGCTTGAGGGTAGGAAGACTCTGCAGAGGGATCCGGATAGGCTGGACTGATGGGGCACGTCCAATTGTACGGCATTCAACAAGGCTAAATGCTGAGTGCTACATTTGGGTCACAACAACCCCATGCAGTAATGCAGATCTGGAGAAGAGTGGCTGGAAAGTTGCCCTGCAGAAAAAGGACCTGGGGGTGCTGGTCAACAGCTGACTGAACTTGAGCCAGCGGTGTGCCCTGATGGCCAAGAAGGTCAATGCCACCCTGGCCTGCATCAGAAATAGTGTGGTCAGCAGGACTAGGGAAGTGATTGTCTCTGTGTATGTGCCACTGGGGAGACCATACCTCAAATATTGTGTTCTGTTTCGGACCCCTCACTGTAAGAAGGCTACTGAGTTACTTGAGGCACGTGCAGAGAAGAGCAAAGAATGTGTTTTTGACGGAGAGATGCCTGACAGGCTGCACCAGTGTTAACATGGAATGAGTTCTGAGACAGCTGCTTGAGGTCAACACCTCTGAGCTTGTTTGACACCGAATGTGAATTAAGGAACCCCAAAGCTGTTACAAGGATTGGGGCAGGGCTCTGAGTTGTGTGAACATGGGCAGACTGCTTCCAGGCTTGAGCTGACCCATCTACCTTCATCTAACGCATGCTCTCTGGACCCAGGAGGCTGGGGACTTGGTACTTCAGTCCCAGCATGGATACGTGCATCAGCCTCTGCAGCACAGGATGAAGGCTGTCAGTATCACCTTCTGAAACAGGCTGAGGTGCAGCCTGTAATCACAGGCTCCAAGATTTCTTCTCAACACCCAAGGCCAAGTTGCAGCAGCCCCAACACAGCTGTCTGTGGAGTGTCAGAGGGTGTGAAGAAGGGAGTGAAACTTCATGTTCCCCAAGGGAACTTGGATATCTTTTTAGAGGAAACACAGCAAACAGTGGTAACACCTGCTGCTGTTATGTCTCCATACAGAAAGAGGTATCTGCAAGGGGCTGAGCTGTTCTGGAGGTGTGGTATGCTGTGCATTCACTGTTGAGAACAGGATGTCCCAAGAGGCCAGACTCCAAATGAAATGGGGCTGACTCCTGGAGGCCTTCCTCACCTCTTCCTCCTTGGGAGTACAGGAAACACCCATAGTCATTTCCTTCAGAAATGGGAACAAGCACTGGCTCAGTACAGACCTGAGGACTTGGCACAGTTTGGTTTCAGTTGGATTTGAAAGTGGAAACATTGCGTTTGCTAACTCCTTTCTAAAACCTTAAATTAACATCTGTTATCTCAGTAGTGAAGTTCCTTCCCCTGCCATTTACGCAACATAAATGCATCCATCTCTCCTCTCATCTGTACTTTGTTGGTTTGTACCATCATATAACCACGCACAGAGCGTACAAGTGATCCCTACTCACAGGGTTACCACTCAAAGGTAAAATGGGGAGAAAGAAAGGCTAACAAATGAATCCTGACAGGCATTCAGTATGCCCTTATTGCTAGGACATGTTGGCTGTTGTTACCTGGCACTTTTTGCCCTGAGTCTCCTGAGCAGCTTTTCCAGGGGAGAAATGGAGGCTCAAGGAAGCTAACTGGAAGCACGAGGATAGACTGGGTGCTGTGGAGTAGCTCCACTGCTCCGTGGCTTTTATGGAAGTGCCCCCGAGCCTGCTTTTGTCCTAGCTAAATCCTACCCTTTACAGAGCAACTGCCAAGTGATTCATAGTTGCTGTAGGCGTACCAGTCTCTGGTGGAGCAGCCATGGTGTTCTTCAGACTGAGAGGCCATGCATGTCACAAAGTCCAGGAGTATCTGCCACATTGCCTAAGTCCCTTAGGCTCTGCTGAAAAACCATGTCAACGTGGGCATAAAGCAATGCCTGGATTCCTATGTCCTCCTTATCCCAGGTGTCAAAGCACCTCTGTGGGACTGCTGTGGGGCTTCAAGGGAACATAAAAACTAACCTAGAAAGGTTTGAGTACAGTGAATTTTATTAGAATGTTCAAAAAGTCTGGCAGCAGCTCTTGTCTTTCTGGAACCTTGCCTTCAATAAGGCATGAGTTGTTGGTTACCTTAAGGTGAGTTGCTGAAATTTAATAAACAAAATTATTAAATCCAAATGTTGCCTAAAATGACCTAAGGTACCAGACCCTTCTGGCTTGAACAGCTGTTCGCTAAGACGGCCATCAAACATCCACAATTACATTTTATACCTTATTGTAGAGCAAGCAAAGAGGAGAGGGAAAACTGTTCTCCTAACCCAGCATCCTAGCACTGAGCTTGGGGAGGCGATGGACTGGAAAATCTTCAGCTCATTCTGTCAAAACACCCCCAGGCCTCAGTCGTTTTGGAGCGTACATCCTGTTGGAGCCACGCGTGGTTAACCCTGCCGGACCTGTGGTCTCCTCTTCGCCTGGGGTTGCTGGAGCAATGATTACATCTGCTCACCCGAGCCCCGGGCTCCTGGCATGCCTCTGACAAGGGGCATAGCTTTCGTGGCACATCACCTGTGTGCTCATGCACATCTATTTTCTTCCGTTTCCTTTTCCCTTTGCTGCATTCCAGCCTGGAAGGAAAAATTGCTATTATATAACCTTAACAGGAGAAAAATAAAAAGGTGCTGATGCTTTCTATCAGGGGGCAGATGACGTGAAATATGAACCGGTCTGTAGGCAGTTATGCCAGTGCCTCAGCAGATACTGGCCCTACGTTCAGAATCAGAAATGTCTTTGAAGTCCTCTTGGAATCTCTGTTGTTTTCAGATAATTGAGAATTTAAGACATGGCTGGTTTTGCAGTGTCTTGGGGTTTTGACTGTCAGATGGGTATCCACTCAATATTGATTTCCCTATGGCATGGCACCCTTACAGGTTACAGAAGGGACAGCAACACTGGTTTATGTCAGCCGACATATACGTTCTCCTAATTTTCTGGTTCTGTAAGTCATCTTAAGAGGAATCTAATTTGGAAGACAATACTGAAATGAATCTAAAGTAGACTCCAATAGACTGTGTAGGAGACAGTTATTACAGTGTTGCCTCAGAGGTTAAATGAGTGAGATATTATGACTTTAGAGGAGGAAGCAAGGTGTGTGACAAAGTGAGATTAAGTTCAGTAAACAGTGTCTGAGGCCTTTCCCTTAGGTTGTAAATTCTTGGATCCTCTCAAGCCCCGTATAGGTTCAGATGCCAAGGAATGTATGTTTCTCTGAGCTTCCATAGTGTAAATGATGGAGGGTAAGCTTCTGGAACTGTCTTACAGAAAGTCTCAGCAGAAACACCTTCAAAGAGATAACTCATTGACCAGCCCAGGCAGTTCCTCCGGTACTTATGTCAAACTGAAATGAACGATAACTCTTGGGCTGGGAACACCCACCTCCTTCCAGAAATCCGAGCTTCTTCAGAAATGATCTGGAGCATCTTGAAAACCTGACGAGCGCACTGAGTTGAATGTCCCTATCCTGTTTCCTTAGGTGCTTAAAAAAAATAAAAATAGAATGGATTATTAAAAAAAAAAAAAAAGAAACATTCATCTTGAAAGGCAGGCGTAATCTGAAGACTGATGGGTGAACTCCCAGGTACCTTTACATTTCATAGAGTCAATATTTGTTCTTTCTCCATTTATAACCCCATTACTCTCTCAAGGTGGGCAGGAGCTTTCAAAGGGAGACCATTTTTTTCTCCTGATGAATGCATTAATGCAGCGGTTCGTCACAGTAAATTATACCTACTATCACAACCTTCTCGTGCAGGGGAAATAGCAAGCCAAAAATTTATGACCAAATCACAGCTTTTCATTATTTTAAAGCAAGCCAGCCTCTGCTCTTCATTACTGTGCAAACAGTGAGCAAGCTTACGAGAAAATTTTATCCAAAATCCCTTGATTTGCAAAACTCCTTTAGAAATCATAACATTATTTTCCACTACGCTGGTTCAACTTCATGCGGTGTTATTCCAGAAAGATAGGTGAGAGAGAGAAACTGACTTCATCTTATGTCTCACTTAGCATCCACTGAATTTGTAGGACTTTCACCTGAGAATTGGGCTTTACAAGCTTCACATCTCTGCCTTATCCCCCAGAAAGGCAGCAGCAACTATGGACACCAGCTTCCTAACCCAGCTGAAGAAGCCCTCCACTCTTCTAGGTAATCATGACACCATTTGTGGCAGTTATCTTTCACTGAAAACCTCTCAAATCAGCGCTCGGGTCACCCTGAGACTCTTTGTAATGAACACAGCTGCTTTTCCTCTCATGTCAGGAGGTGCATTTTGTGGAGGGAGGGTTATGGGGATGCTAGCTGGTGAGCTGTCTCAGGGCAGATTTGGTGAGCTGAAAATAAATTATTCTACCTGTCTTTGCAGGAAAGAAGAAGACGGTGGTTTGGCTCGTTATGTATGTAACGAGATGGGGTTAGCAGGTGAAGCAAGAAATTGTCAACAGTGTAGTGATGAATAGAAAAGATTCTCCACTGCAAAGGACTGGTCCAGCAAAAAATCAAAAAAGGGTTTGGAAGCTCCAGTTCCTCTTTACCTCACCTGCTACAAACAGACCACTGCTTCGGTCATTCACCAGAGGGTGAGTTTCTGTTTTCGAGGTATAACCTGCATATAGAAATGCCACCTTTTATACTAGTCTTATGTAATTCCCTGTTGTTTACAAGCACTAATCATTAGTTTAGTGCTTGCGAGCAGCTCTGCACATAACAGCGCAGTCAGTCCAGGCAGCCCCTAACCAGGTGAACTCAGACATCTCCTGTAATCTCCCCAAATCTCCTGCAAGCCAGCTGCATAGCCTGCTTCCTTCCTCTGCGCTCTTTGCAGCTGGTCCAGCAAGTAACATTACTGCAGTAAGTACCAGGCAGGGCTCTTCCAGCCAGGTGTCCGGAGACAATGAAGGCAGTGATATTTCGGTATGGGATTTCTGCAGTGGGAAGTGTCTCTTGTCTAGAAGTTAAGTGGAGTTCCCTAATGCCACTGTTGTGGCTACAGAGTGCAAAGGTTTGAATGGCCTGAACTTCCACACTGTTGTAAGCTCCTCGGTCTGTTTTAGATGACATAATCCAGCTCTGTCTGCAATGCCCAGCGCACCTGGGCTTTGTCACTGGATAGTCTCCTGAGACCATCGTAAGATAAATAGCTGGCAATATTATTGTCCTGAGTACTTAAATGCATGTGGAAGTGTACAGTTACTTTTGAAACACTCCTTTCAAATAGAAAAAAATAATAAAATAAGGGAAAAGAAATTGTACTCTAAGTAACATTTCTCCTTTTAAGTACATGCGAAAAGAGAACATATCTGTTCTGCTTCCTGCAAATGGCAGACCGAGTCTATTGTTGAATTTGCACTCACGCTAGTGAAATTACACTTGGGATTAATGTTGCCCATTCAGCAGAAAGGCATTTCCTTTATTTCCCTTTGATTTCTTACCAGTTTGTGATTTGTGAGCCAGTGATTTTTTTGGTGAGATTTGCTATCTGCAAGAAAACAGAGAAATACCTTGTGCCTGTAGGCAATGATAAGCCTGAGGCAAAAGCTGATGTCCAGGTTATGCTGGGAAAAGATTTGCTCACTATACATTCCTCATGTGCTCTTGGGCTCTGCCTTCAACTAGACCTGCCCTTCAATAAAGAGAATTTCAGAAAGTGATAAGCTTCAATGAAACTGCTTTCCTGCAATCTAGAGTTGTTCAAATTTGCTGATGATCAAAGGACTTGAGGACATGAGGGACTCAGAGAGCCGTATTGTCAGTTCACTCTCATGGGAGAAGAAAGTCCTGGTGTTGAACCAGAGAAGTCAGTAAGGACTTTTTCACTGACTTCAGTCTTGAGCCCAGCCTCTGCTGAATGCCCCTGTAAGAATGATCTATCTAAAGGATGTGGGAGCATGGCAGCCAGCAGCCTGGGCTGCGTCTGTTCTGGAGTCTGGAGGCAGGACTGCAGGATGCAGCTTTTCCTGGGCAGCTCTGATCAGGCCTGCCCGAGGGACCAGGGATTCAGTTCTTAGCCCATGCCACTGCATCTTCACTTCAGAACTTCTGAAATACCACTGGGAGGTTTTGCACGCACCTGGCTGTGCTCTTACTGTCATTGAGCACGAGTTAGCTCACTTTTTGATCTTCAGCTCATACAAAAAGAAAGGTCGCAATCCTATTAATACTGACGCATATGCTGAACTCTCTGCATAATTTCACTGGCTTCTTTCAGACCTGTACACTAACCAGGATCAAGACTCATTCCTTGGCCCTGAACCAGCTGGCACCATCTGGCCATGTTCATACAATCAAACTCCAAAGCAGGATTCCTCCCTTCCTGTTGGGAATGGCTGAATTCCCTGCTAGCCCCCCAGCTACACTCAGGAGTTGTCTGGATGCTGGATGGTTTGGGTCAAAAGCATGCCAAGGACATCTAACAGGTAACTGTAACCACAGCTGCAGTGCCTGTGTCCAGACCCTTGCTTCCTTCACCTTATTGCTATAGATGTAGATGTGATGCAAGGGCTTCACGGCCATGTTTGGAAACAGTCATTTTGGTGGGAAAAAAGGTCTCTGGCAACTAAATGGCTTTCCCATGTAAGTGTCCTATGCAAGTTATAACAGTAGTTGTAATAAGGATGGGATGTGACCGTGTGTAGATGTGTTGGGACAGGAGGATCTGGGGGAGCACTGAAGGACTCTTCTGTTATTCTTGGTGCTACTGCACTCACATGCCTTCAGGCAGAGTCCATGAGGTTTGGGATAGGTTGTGGGGCATCATCTTAAGTGTCATATGAAGGCTGGATGTTGAGATGATCCTTATTTTGTATCACTGTACATCGTGGCACGTTTCTCCCACAGGACAAGCAGAGAACTTCCAGACAAGTAAATCTGAGGAAGAATTCTGGTGTCTGTGGAAATGAACGACAATGTAAGTTATGTGGGAGGATTGGTAGGCAGTGTGTGAAAATGTTAACAAAATAAATATTTGGAGACTACAAAAGGATTCACAAAAAAATATAAAACCTTTCTCTTCATGTCACACCACTTATTTGAGTGTCCATGGCTGCTTGAGAAAGAAAAGAAAGATATTTTCAGGTGTAAAATTAGTCCTTTTATTTAATAAGCAGTTCAAGAGTGCTATTGAATATATTGAAGGAAAGATAGCAGTCACAGTGAAAAAGCCAGTATGTACCATCAGCCAAGTGACTGAGAAACCCTCCCAGGAAAGCCATTAGGAGAGTACTAAAGAGCCAGGTCAAGTGGGAGAAAGGTTTCATGTTAAAGGCATAAGAAAACAGCGTAAGTCTTCTTAAAGGTCTTGTAGCACTTCATGGTCTCAGTTGGGTGCCATGTGCCCACGTATCAAGAAATGTCAGGAAGCAACATCTAAAGAGTCAAGACAGATGAAACACAGGGAAAAAGAAGAATCCAGCATATGTCTGAGAAACTCTGATCATTGAAATCCTTGTTTCTGGAAATCCTTATGTTTGCGGTGGAGTACGAAGATGAAGTATGAAGATGACTCCAGTTCCCTGTAGTTCTAGAGCAGTGATTAATCTAAGAGCACCCCACACACAAGGCAGCAACTAAGTCCAATTGGATATGCAGGTCTGAAATTGGACATGGGGTAATGGCTTTAAACTAAAAAAGGGTAGATTTAAAGGATATAAGGAGGAAGTTCTTTACTGTGAGGGTGGTGAGGCACTGGAACAGGCTGCCCAGAGAAGCTGTGGATGCCCCATCCCTGGAGGTGTTCAAGACCAGGCTGGATGGGGCTTTGGGCAGCCTGGGCTGGTGGGAGGTGTCCCTGCCATGGCAGGGTCCGGAACTGGATGATCTTTAAAGACCCTTTCAACCCAACCATCCTATGACTCTATGAAATAAAGCACCAGGCTGTACCGTATGCTCTGACATAGAACATGTCATTACTGTGAGGAGAATGCCAGCTGAGAGAGGTTTCAACATCAGTTACTTAGGGCAGCCATGAGAAGAAAGGTTTTAGCTTTCTTGTGAATCCTTTTGTAGTCTCCAAATATTTATTTTTGTAACATTTTCACACATTTGAAAATTTTGCATCGCTCTATACAACATTTCTCAATGTTTCTGTGAGATAAATGCATCACCCGGGACCTTTGCTGCACACAGAATTAGCAACACTCCCACTCCAAACCTGTCCCAGCATGGAACAAATCCCCCAGGAATTATATTTGTTTTGTAAGCTGGGTTGATGGAGAGACATAAAGTGTGAAACCTTCCAAGGCTCATCAGTTTGAATATTCTGCATAGCTGTTGTTTAATGTTGAATATGGAGACAGGAAAATATTTTTACTCCTGAGATTCTTGGTGTTTTATTGCAAAACTGCATTATATGAACTCCTGTGCCTCCATACTGATGAAAGCAAACTGTGCTCACTTCCATGAGTAACCCCATCTGTTTCAATAAGACACTCTTAAGGGAAAGATCAATTAAAAAAAAAAAAAAAAAGAGTACAAAGAGCCATGCTGTACTGGGAAGCTTTGCTAGTTTATATTTGATGCTCTCTCCACTCCGTTTAGACAGTTTTCTATAGGTATAAATGCATGTATATTTTGTTATTAATTGACATTCATTTATGAGGAGGCAGTGTGGCCAAGTGGACAGAGCTCTAATTGGGCTCAGGTAAGTATTTAATCATTTCTCATTTCTGATACAGCTGCCCCTAACTGACCCTGAGATATGGGTGACCTCAGAGAAATGACTGCTTTACTTCCACCGTGACTGAAATGGAAGAATACAACAGTGTTCTCAAGGAGAATGCTTTGAGACATTATAGAAAGCACAGCAAGAAGTAAGATGAGTCCTAGCACATTTGTACAAATACACCTGTTTGTGACTGTGTAAATAAACACGACTTCAGCCTTACAGATGGTTCTCTAGCTGAAACCTAATCCTGGTCCTGTTCTTCTACTGACCAGCCCTTCTTCAAGCTGATGGTGCTTTAGCCTAGCAAAGCAGAGGTTAGTGGTGCAGGGTGAGAGAAAAACAGGAAAGCATTGCCAAATATCAGCCCTAGAAAGCAGCAAGATGAGCACATACAGCATTAAACTAGGAATTAAGCTATCTGGGTTTTGACTGTCATTCATAAACTGGGTGATATTGGGGTGACCAAACTGCATGATGAATTTCTTCACTTCTCAGTGCCTCAGTTTTCCTAGTTGCAGTTGTAGTTAACTGTATTTAAAGCACATTGGGCATATGCGTGTTTCAGATATTACAGTTTTATGTAGCAGGAGAAGGATAGGACCTGCAAGAGAGAAGAAAGAGCAATGCACTTAAATTCATGGTGATAAAGGAGGACTGAGGTACAGTTGTTAAGCATGGAGGAGAGAAAGAAAGCAATCTTTCCTCCAAGCTAAGATGTAACTGCATCTCAGATCTGGCCTACTCTCCCTTCTGGGTAGCTTTGGGGACAAGGGATCCAAGAAATTATGCATGATCACATGCATTATTATTTATCCCCAGGAGACATCTTTGAAGGCCTGGTTGGATTTCAAGGGCTGTTAACCCCAAAAACAAAGACCCACATTGGCGTGCCCATGATTCATGTTTACCCTATAAGACTATCCATGAGAGAAAGACCATCCTTTGTCTGTGCTGCTGTTGGGACAGGTGGCCTCTTTCCGTTTGAAATACACAGCTGATGATCCCGTAAGGAATAAGGGTATTATGGAAATGGACTTTAACAGAATTGCCTGTTTCTCAAAGGTTGATATATATATGTATATTAGTATTATTATTTTTAGCAAGAGCTGTTTTATCCTTTGCTCTTGGAAGGCATCTTTACAAACGTGTTTAAAAACAAAGTCCTCACGTGACATTGACGTAAGCTCCCAAACCTCTGGTTCATGTTATTAACAATAACATAAAAGGCTGCTCAAGCACACTTCCCATGTTTAGCCTTAAACCCCTTGTCATCAGAGTTCTTTTTCATTCCCGTATACTGAGTCAGCCAAACCTAATTACCCTTTAATCAGTAAAATCAACACCTGCTAACAGGGTGGGCTCTTTTCAGCAAATACGGCTTCCCTTTTCCAGAGTGCTGATAAATTTCCAGGGGCCCTATTACCTCTTTATCCCGCTGATAAGGAGCTTTGGCTGATAATCTGGTAATAGGCACAGTTATCTCACGCCTCTGAGGCTGTAGTGGTGAATCTTCCTCTTGGCAAGGGCAGCAGAGCTAGGTGAGAGAGGGGTTATGTGTAGGTGCAGGGAGCCAAATGTCCCGATCTGTTCTGTTTAAAGCTTAGGCCAACCTCTGGCAGGTGGGATAAAAGTGGGTGAAACAAAGCAGCCAGCAGAGGTTCCTGATGGTTGATCTTGCTTAGGTAGCCCTCCGCAAAGTGCCACAGTGGCAGGGTCATCTGTGGGGAGCAGGAGTGTCAGGGCCACCGCTGGCCTTGGGAGCTGGCTCCTCTGTCCCTTTGCTGTAGATCCTCAGGGTGCGAGGAGCCGCTTGGGACAGAGGGTTGCTTAGGTGTCGTTTAGGCCAGACCAACTCCTTGCTCGTGTGGTCTCAAACTCGGGATATCCCACGCTACCCTCGTCCTCAGTGTGGCTGGGTGGAACTTGAACAAGTGGTTGTACGGACAGAAGGCAAACAGGGCCGCAGCCTTACAGCTCCCTTTCAGTTTGCTTTCAGCGCACAGGCCGGGGTGGGTTTCTGGTGGAAATAATGAATGTGGTATTCATGGTAGTGCTCTTGAAAATGTCTTTCACATATAATCTGACAGCCGGTCTGATTCTCGTCTGAGAACAGCCGAAACATTGTTTGAAACTTCAGCATAAGAAGCTCTTTACAAGGGCACTCAGCTCTGAAGAAAAAAATAGAGGTGTTTGGGCTGAAGCCCCTTGTGCTTTTCAGTTCTGAGGTGAAAGTTTTTGGAAAGTTTGGCTTAGTTCCATGTGGGCGAACAGGACAGAAGAGTAAAAACCAGTTGTGTTTTTTTCCTTGGATGTTCTCCCTCTGGTTATTTTTGGTGGGTTGAAGGTGCAGCTTTGTCCAGGAGCTGTGTGCCTGCCTCCACCTTCCCTGGCAGCCCCACACCGTGCTGCTCTGCGGGTTTGTGTGTGCATACCCAGACTGATAATGGATGTTGGCTTTGCCCATCAAAATCATCTGCCCGTTCTCTGCACCATTGCTCTACTCTAGCCTACATGTATCAGTTATGTCCGTCATTTATACACAAAGCCTGAAATGCTGCTAATGCAGATGAGCAAGGCCAGGATCTCTTTCCTGTACCCAGCGAGAGCAGGGTCTACCAGTCTGTCCACCTCAATGTCCCCAGAATGCAGCTCTTGCAAGCGATGATAGCTGGCTTGATGCTGCCAGTGTATGGATGGAGATCAGGTAAAATAAAATACTGAATGTGCTTCCAGGTGGGCTGGAGCCATCTTTTGACTCTGCAGGGTGAGCAGAGCTTGTGTTAGCAGCTAAGCCCATGCAAGCGGGAGGTTAAAGCAGTGGCTATGGCAGGAGACAGGTCTCCTGTTCTGAAGAGGTTATGAACTGCACGAAAATCCTCTGTTGAGCTTGGTGGAGGGAAGAGGGGTGCAGGGGGATAGAGGAAGCCTGGCCGGGCTGGCTGCTTTCAAAAGGAAGGAGGATTTTGAATATGTGGACTGACACCAGCCCCAGTCCTGCACTGAGATCCAGGAGGGTTTGATCCCAGTGATGCCGGTGCAAAATCTCTTCCACTGTGAGATCAGCTGTAAGGCTGGGCATATCTGAGGAGTTGTCCTGTCACCAGTCTGGCAGGACACCACTTCTCACACTGACTGCAGCAGCAAGTGCCCATCGTTCCAAAAATCCGTGCGAATTCAGATGCTTTGTCCCGGGCTCCCTCCTTTGAAAACACTGCCCATCCTTCTGTCCGTCCGCACCAGAGAGGAAAGACCCCAGGGTGCCTGAAATAACAGCGACTTCTCTAAAACAACCCCCCAGGGAGCCCCCCCAGCTCTTTCACCCCCCTGCCCTGCCGCTGCTGGACAGCTGCACGTGAGGAGCCCGCAGCAAATTTGGGCGAAAAAGCGATGGCTTTTAGGACCCTGGGACCTCCGCCAAGGCTCAGGTAGGTCTGTCTCATTCGTCAGCCTCACTCAGTCGGATTCATTCACTCCGAGGGATGTGTGTGTGTGTGTGAGTGAGTGCGAGCGAGTGGTTTTCCTTCCTGGCTGCTGGCTGCGATCCTTCCAAGCTATGGGACTAAGAGTTTTCTCCAGGCGATGAGTGCCGGACTGGGGCAGAAAGCTCTTTCCTTCTCTCTGGAAGAAAACAAGCCGTGAGGATACCTAAGGATGTGCTGCCCAGATGTGTTTCCTACCTCCGCCTTTCTCGTAGGACTAATGTGCTTGACAGCTTGCAGCAACTTTGCTAGGACTTCGGCAGACTTCTCAGGTAGGGGAGAAGTGCTGACCCAGCCGGGAGCTCTTGTTACAGCGTGCGGGGACAGCACAAGGAAAGTGGACGTGAGCAGATCTGGGAGAGTTACGCAGGGAGCGATTTTAATCCTTTTAAAGTAATCTGATGGAAAGGATCCTTCTGTAAGAGGATTTTGAGTTTGTTAAAAGCCTGCCTCAATAACCCGTAGCAAAACTGTTTCAGCAGAGTTGGTTCAGAGTAACTTTGGGAACAAGGATGGGAATTGTGTTAACTTCTGTTTGTAGCTGGGTTTGTGCTGCCTTTCTCTGAGGAGTGAGTGAAAAGAGCTAGGTTAGGAGACCGGGATGGTCATGGATGTAACAGAAAGCTAATGTTGAAATTTAAAGTGTTTTGTAATGGGCCAGATTCCTCTGCTGTTAGCATAAAGCTCCTGACTGTTCCAAAAGTCCCAAACTCAGATAAAGGAGGCATTAGCTGCACACAATGAATTATACTCAGCCTGTGATTGCTTAAAGCAGGATAAGATGTGTCTCATTTCTAAATACGCTGTAAAATAGGAAACTAAAACTATTCATAGCACTTGTTTTGAGTTGTGCGCAGCAGTTAAATACACAGTGCTTTGAAGGTGGGGAGTCCTGTGTAAGTTTTATAACTATGTGCAGCTGCTTCAGCTACTTTAAAATTAGCTTTCTGCATCTGTTCTTTGTGGATATGTGTATGAGTCAATGAAAACCTACCAGGTCTCCTTTTGCAGTTGAGCAGGGTGATTATTTTGCTCAGGAATGGCTAGTGGAGCCGCTTTGCTTTTGGGATATCTGCCCTAACTTTGTGACCTAATGTGATGTCTAGCCTGGCATGTCCTTAAGGTGAGTGTTGCAAAACTGCAGGAGCAGATAAGAGCTGCCAATTACAGTTTGCTAATGGAAAAAGTGTCATTAGCAAGAGCTGAATCTCACCGGACTGTGGTTTCAACACATCACAACGCTGCTGCTCGCTTCCTGGGAGCTCGCGTGTCTGTGTGCTGCTGTGAGATTTGTGTTAGAAAGGAGGAGCTTGTGGCAAAGAGTGGGGGAAAGTATATATAGTAGCTTGGAGTCTTTTAATGGGAAGCTGAAGGGGGCTGACCTGCTTGTGGTTCAGTCTCCTTTGGAGGCAGGACAGTCCTGGGGGCTGCCATTCAAGGCAGATCTGCCTCTGAATGGGAAGAACTGAGAGTGTTTTATCTCCTCCCTTCTTGGCAACGAGCTTTCTCTGTGCTCCTCACATTAATGCAGAAGGGGTGTGTGGAGTGGCATGACAGGGACAAGAGCTGTGATGGGAAAAGCACTGGTCCTTCTACAGTGCAGATACAGTTCCTCCCAGCCAGGCCAACCGATAAGCATTAAAGTGCACAGAGGTGTCCCAGAGCAAGGGTGCTTCACGCTGTGCCTGCACCACACAGCCAGAGCAGCAGGCGCAAATTCCTTAGGTTCGGTGATGCTGGAACGGGGGGCAGATGCTGTCACTTAAAAACAAAAGCAAAACACTGAAAACAAAATCAAATTTTCTGCAGCATTCAACTGTTCTGCCATGCTTTGTGACAAGAGGGGTGGTTTCTAACCCTGTGTACCTGCGCTGCAATTTTATACTCTAATGCAGGGTCTGTAACCCCAACAACACAACCTTCCGTGTGTTCCCACAAGCATTGAAATCTTCCACCAGGTCCAAGCCGTGTTTCCTAATAGCAGGCTTGGCAAGTGTCCCCACTCATGTTGGACTGACTGTACCTTATGGGACAGGAAACATAATTTGCTGCAGGAAAGGGCTGTACCCACTGTGTAGCAGCTCTAATACTGCCTTGCACGCTCAGGAGCTGTGTAGCCACAAGATGAAAGGGGGTAGGGGAAGGTACAGGGTATCCCAAATTACACGTTATGCTGCCCCAAAATATTTTGCAAGTTTCAGTGCTAAGAGCTCGCACAGCAGCGGCAGTGCAGCCGTGTTAACTCTTCCTACATGATAGAGCTTTTTTTTTGCTACTGTTACCCCTATATATGAATTGTTAGCTGGTATAAGGAATGGAAGGGGGTAGCCTTTTATCATACTTTGACCATAATGGTTTCTAGCCATTTATTTGCTTTTTCTATACTTCTATACTTTCTATACTTCTGGGTATTCAGGGTTCTTCGATGATACAAATGGAGTTGAGCAGATGAAGGTTCTGGGGGAACCTTATAACCCTACCATATGCCCACCTAGAGATGGAGCAGATGAAACACAAATTGCATCCCAAGGAGATGAATGGATATTGATCACTGCTGCTGAGGAACACAAGGCTTGATGTAATCCCTTGGAAGGTTTCGGCAGCAGTTTGTCTGCTGCCCACTTGTTGGAAGGAGATGACACAGCTCATGGGGATGGAAGGGCTTTTCCAGGCTGCAAATAGCAGTGGTGTCCCCAAAGAGCAACTGATGCTCTTTGGAGAATAATGTTTTTTAAACCCTGTAGACCTCGTTCAGCCACACAGCTTCTCTGGCTTCTCAGCTTGGTTTGATTCAGCATGGCTGGGAGCTGCTGCTGGGGTAGGAAGAGCCTACGTAGCTCCAGTCCTGAAAGAAAGAGTTTAGGGTCTTCAAGGTAAGCATCTCTTGGCTGCAGGAGAATTTTTTTACATAGGTCATGGAAAAGCCCCCTGAGGGGGTAAGCGGAGGCCCAACATGGTGAACTGAGTTGCCCACAGGAAAGCACAGGCAGAGAAGGCAGAGATCTCCATCTCTGTGGCTCCCAGGCCTGAAAGCTCACGGTCTCACTCTGCAGCTCCATCCCTCCTGTTTGCACAGCTCAAACACCGCAACGTGAACGAGAGTGCGTGTCGTGCTGGGGACTGCTGCAATCCGAGATGTAAGAATTAAAATTCCTTTTAAGTGAAGTATTTGAACTATGTGGAGAGTTTTGGAGTTGTTTTCTTTAATAGTTCTTTAAACATTGACGTTTGCAGGACGGTGTGGGGGTAGGAAGCAGGTCTTTGGGGAGCAAGCAGAGTAACCAGGCACTTTGCAGCCACTTCTTAAAAAAATAAGGCCTGGGCTTTCTCTCTGTGGCTGCTTGTAGTATGGGCTCTTGATCTAATCTCATTGTGATTGCTTCTTGTGCTCGGGACTCAGTGTCATGGTGTGTCACGTACCCCTTATGTTCAAGGTGACGCTTGAAGACTGTGATGGGGTAGGGGCAAGAGGCTGGTCTTTCAGCTCCCCGTGCTTTAACTGCAGAACATTTCATCCTAATCTTAGCCCTGGCAATGAACTCCCTGAAATCCCTGTTGGTTGATTAAACCTTTATTTTGGCCCTTTTCTATTTGCAGGGGGAGTCCGAGACCAAGCAGTGGCTTGCCCTGCCAGAGGGAGCTGTGCCATTGCCACTCTGCGTAGGCCCTGGGAGCTGGTGAGCACAGAGCTCACTTCTTAGAAGTGTAGGGTTAAAGAAAATAGGGCCAAGACCAGTCTTTGGTGCTAACTGAAAATGCAGGCGTTGAAAGTTTAGCCAACAGCTATTGCTCATACCCCATGCGCTGTCTCTAGCTCCAGCCATGGGGTTCCTTTCACTGCCCTGCAGATAAATCATGCAAACACATGTTGACTTCTGCTCTCCCCACCACCAGCCACGGTGGCCATTTAATTTCCAGTTGCATACCTGCAGGGAATTAGGCTTTATGTGGTTATGATGCCATGGCTGCTCCACTTCTTTCACCTCCTGCCGTAACTTTCCTGTTCATTAGCTAATTTCTGGATAGGACAGCAGTGGCATCAGATCTACTTGATTGCTATGAATCTCATCTTAGTGGGGACAGATCCCTTCACTACCACAGCAGAGCAGAAAAGGCTATTCTGTGAACTCTACTCTTTGCAGACATCAGAGGATCCACTGCAGGGAGCCACGCCAAAAACTTAGGCTTCTAGGCATGGAAATAGCTTTGACTGGGACTCGTGCCTTTTCTGACACAGGGGAACCCAGCTGCAGGACATAAAGCTGTAGGGAGAACAGCCCCGGTAGAGTCGCTTCCCCCTGGGCTCACTTTAATATTTATGTTCTCTGCATTATATTTGGCATGAGCAGGATCTGAGCAGCACTTTGCTTAAGGGACCTGACCCGGCAGGGAGCCAGATGAATCCTGATAACTCCATCCACGCCCTGCAGGTGAGCCCTGGGTAGCTTTCGGGAGCTTTCCCTGGAGGCTCTTCCTGGCTTTGAAAGCACAAAGATTTTTTTGTTGGTGATGTGTTGTTTCTTTTCCTTCTTTTTCCCCCCAGGAATGGCAGGTTTCAAGTGAAAGCTGCTTTTGCCACCTCCCTGCTAATTGGCTCAGGGTGTTTGCTGGAGCTGCTGAGGGCTGGAGTTGGGAGGCGAAAGGCTCTTCTCCCTGATTGCGTTTAATCAGTCCACAATAAAGGCAATTTGTTTGACAAGCCCATTCACCAAATTATCACCCAAATCTACATGCTAACAGCTTCTGAATGGCTTTAGTCAGACTTTGGTATTGGTTTTGGAGTGCTGAATGGGTTGATAGTGTCAAGGGGGTGCATGGGGACAGGATTTCCACGTGTTGCAAGCTGCAAACGGGGGATTTTCGAGAGAAAGGCAGATACAATTTCTCTTTCAGTGCAGTGGTGTAACTCAGTAATGAGGTCTGTGCTTTTGACCCCAAGGGCAAACAGACGCATTTCGGACTTTGTTTAAAGGCTGGGCCGAACCCAGACCACCTCCGTACCTTCTCCTGGTGAAGGGCCCTGGGGGATGAGGTTGGATGGACCTCGGGCTGCTGCTCCAGGAGGTTGCTGCCCCAGGCAGTGTTTTCCTCCTCAGCTGGAGGCCCTATAATCCAGCCCATCCATCACAGCTGTGTGGGCTGAGGGAGGTCTGTGCTGGGACAAAGAAATTCTCCTTTTGCGGAGGTGACAAATTCCAAAACCACGCGGAAGCCACTTAAAAACCAGCTTGGGCCTCTTCTGATGACGTCCTGGAGACGTGGCTGCGTGGTGCGCTGTGTCAGCAAGGCCTGGGGAGCTGAAGGAGGGCGTCAGGCTCTGGCAGCAGGAGCTGAGCAGCTCTCCCAAGGGGAAGGTGCGTTGGGTTTTGTCTGCAGCTCTGCCTGTCAATGGGCAGAGAGCTGAGCAGTGCTGGAGGAGGAAATCAATGGGAGGATGTCAACTGGAAGCACAAACCTGGGGCTGCCTCAGTGCCTCAGAGCTGCCCCAGTTTGTCAGCAGGGATGCTGCTTTGTGGGCGTCTACAAACTTTGTTAGGCAAGGATTTATGTGCTCTGTGCTCCTGTCCTGAGACACGCTCCAGAAAACACCAGGGATTTCCCAATGCTTATAATGTTGTGAGGGAGAACTGACTCTCACAATGTTCAGCTTGGTTTTACTCACAGCTAAAGGGGACCGAACTGAGTTTTGGGAATAGAAATGTGTTTGTGATTGTATTTGTGGTCCTGGGCTGTGCTGAGAGGTGCTGCTGTCACTGCTGCCACACAGCAAGTGGCAGGTCTGTGTTTGTGCCCCCAGCAGCAGGAGGCACCACAGGGGAAGGGAAGGTGGGGTTGCTGTGGGTGCCAGGGTGTCTCGTGAGGGGTCTGTGTGAAACCTTGTGTGTGCAATGACTTCCAGCCTTGGTGTGCCGTATTTGAGAGCCACATGTGTGCATCTGGCTCGCATCATGTGGAAATCCACTGTTCCTGCCATCAGGGCTGTCAGCAGGGGCCAAGGGTCCCCAGGGATCCCGAGTGTGTGATGACTGGCTCTGGTTAAGCAGTACCTACTAAATGCTGTGGCCCAGAAACTGATCCACTGATGGAAACTTTGTCGGTACTGGGAACACTTCAGTTAATTGGTATTATTAAAAACACACAAACAAACAAAAAAAATCAAAATGCTATGGTAATTTTAACCATACGCTTTTAATAAATGTCCCAGGTTATCAGTACCCAGAGGAAGCTGTTTTGTGCACAGTCTATTACAGCAAAATGTCCTTGCAGCATTCATCCCACGTCTGTGTTGTTAGGGATACGAATGCTGAAGAATTAAAGAAAGCAAATGTTTATGTCCTCAGGTAAAATGTGTTCCTTCATTTAAGACTCTCTGAAAGCAGATTTCATAAATCACAAATCGTTTGTTCAATTCAAAAAATAAATAGTGGGAATTTTAATGTAACACTTTCTCAACTGAGATACTTTGATGCTAAAATAATAATTTAAGTTGTGGGGGACAGAATAAGCTTGGTCTCTGGGCAGAGAGCTTACATTTTTACACTTGGCACTTCTTCTGATCCTTTTGTTGATGCTAATTTAAGTGTGGCCTGGTCTCCCAAACTGCCTGGTGTTCAGAACTGAGAATTGAAGTGTGCTGCACCTAGGTGGTCAACACCAGGGCTGTTTACGTGTTTTACTTGCTGCTCATGCTTGGCATGTATGTGCATGTAGAGACTGAACTTTCTGCTTTCTGATCCAAGACAGCAATCCCAGTCCCTGTGGGGGACCATTTGAAGTAACTGCCCTGGTGTGCTGTGATGTGTGGTGGCCTTTTCTTTTTTCTATTTTTTTTTTCCCCCTGTCATTCCTTTTTATTTAGGTGCCCAAGACCTTCACAGACTCAGTCCCTTTCTGACTCTTGGTAAGTACATGGCTGCCTGCAGGAACAGGCCCAATGTGCTGCTAGAAGTAGCGCAGAGGATTTTTGGTCAGGTTGGTTGGTGATACTACGAGGTTCCTTGTGCCCTTGCTAGTCTGTGCCTCACTGATAAGGTACTGCTGTTTTCCCTTGGAAAAAAGCACAAAAATCCCAGCCAGGCAAGGGCCAAATTCTGCTCAGCTGTTAGGCAAGTTTGCTGACTTGCTTTGTAGGGTGCGCAGTAGTTAATCCCAACTCATCTTCTTGCTGATTAAATCTGATATAGAAGTAATAATTGAGAACTTTTTAAAGAGAACTACTCAACTTACCTGTTATTATTAGTTACCTAGCTGCTCTTTTTGCCTGAGGAAAGATAGTGAGTTGTGCCTCCCTCAGTCTGGGTTTGGGCTGATCCAAATATGCCTGGCTCAGCTCACTAACCAAAGATATGAGCTTGTTCGCAGTAATTAATATATGTATGTCTGCTCTTTCGGGGATGCTTAATGTTTGGCTGCCTGGAACCCACTGCGTGTCTTTTCATGTCAGAAAGGCAATGATGGTTTGGCTGTTCTGAGCTGCACAGTAAAATAAACCTTGAGTGGGGCTTTTCAAATATATCTTGTGCCCTTGAATGGAATTAACGAATGCTGTGGTATCGGTTTTGGTGGGGTTTCCTTGGATGTTAAGGCTTGGTGTACAATAATCTCTTGGCACTATCTGGATCCTGGCATGAAGATGGAGCAGCATGTGTGGGACCTGCAGTTGGGGAACTCTCTGAGTGGTAGGGTTTCAGAAGTGTACATGAGCTAACAGATGGATCTAGCATACTGCAGAAGAATTTGCAGTAGATGTTGTCTGAGCACTTTAGTTGTGGTGGGCAGGGACGATCGCATACACATGTGGGTGAAGTATCCCACATTGTTTGAAAGATTTAAGCAAAGACTCTCTTTTTTTTTAATAGCAATTTGAGAGAAAGCCTAGAGACCTGGAGCACAAGAAGCTTTATCAGCTGCCTACAACCAAAGAACTTCCATAACTACATTCATGTGTCACCTTTTGACATGGTATTGACATACCAGGTGCCAGCAGAAACACTCGTCACTCCTCCAGCAGCCCACAAAAGCATCAAAATGTCAAGGGTGTGAGCGTGAGCTGTCTTCAGATGAGTTCTGCTGTCCTACGACAGACCAGGTACCTGATGGTGCTGCTTATCGACCAAGGACCATTCAGACCACCTACTTGGAGACCCCCTATGTGATCGTGTTTTATTTTCATCCGCTATCAGATTGTTTCTGCTTGTGGTTTTGCTGCTATGATATTATCAACATGTGTTGTGTTAGCCTCAAGGGTTTAAAATGGGCTTTTACTCCTACAAGTAAATATAAAAACAAACACGGCAGTGGGGAGATTTTTCCTGTTTTTTGGTATTGTTTTGTGGGCTGGGGTGACCTGCATCCTGTGCCTGGGACCTGTGGGCTCAGCTGTGATCCTTTATTGCTTGCTCCTCTGCATTGCTACTAAGGGCGCTCTATGGCAGATGCTACTTGTGGCATTAATTTCCCACGTTTGCTGTGTTTTTGCAAAGGCTTTTGGCTCGCATGTTTTCCCTTGAAGCTGTGTTGGGCCAAGAGCGCAGACTGTCAGTTCAATTAGGCTGCTAGGTGGTAACTTGAGCTGCTGTAGCTGGATTGTGTTCAGTTTTGGGCCCCAGCCTTTGGGAAACCTCTTACCTCTGTGGTCTGTGTGGGGCCTGTGAGTGCAGTGCTGCTGCAGCCCTGACGATGTCTGTAAGATGCTACGGGACAAAAATCTCTCCTTTGATTTGGAAAAGTTTATCTTTTGTGCTTAATGTTCAAAAGCTGCATTAAAGATGTAAATTAAGCATTGTAAGTTAGGAAATGCTAAAATTAAGGTAGCTACTTAAATCCATCCCTTCGGGTTGTTTGCATTTTATTATTTACACTGAGTTACTCTTTAATGAGTGTGTATTACTGTTTCTCCACCTCCTGTCCCCCATGGACTCTTGTATTGCTCAGTGCACAGGCCAGCTGCCTCCAACTTGAACATTTGTTTTATCCTTCAGGTTCCTTATGGCCCCAGGGCCTTATTTACCATGTGCTATTTAAACCTGATTCTGCTTGCTGTGAGTGCTGGCAAACAGGGATGTAGTTACCTGTCCAGCCCTTCTGGAAGGAGAAGCTGGGGTGTTATCTGCATTGCACAGGTGAGAATATAAGAGGTTAGCATCAAGAGCTCTAACTGTCCATTTTGGGGCACTAGGAACTAGCAAATGTTTCAGAGGTTGTTCATGATCTATTTTTTGCCTCCAGGAGCAGCCAATGCCCCTTACCCACCCTCTCAAGCTGTGGCAGGCAGGAAGAAATACGTGGTTGCTGGCGCTTGACCCACAGTTCCATCTCCAATACTGTAATGCACATCTGCAAATGGACTGCAGGGTTTAAGACGAGCGTTATGGTTGCACATAGCTAAGTGTTTCGGTTTAGACCTGGTAGACATCTAAACGCCATGCAGCTCCTTGCCCGCTTCCCCCTCCAGTGGGATGGGGAAGAGGAAAGGAAGAGTAAAAGAAAGAAAGCTCATGTGGTGTGATGAAAATAATTTAACAAGTGAAGGAGAAGTGGAAGAAGGGAGAAAGAAAACAAAATATGTTTTTGCAGAGGCAAAAGGCAGGGGCAATTTGTCACTACCTCTCATGGGCAGATTGATATTTCCGAGCAGTTTCTAAGCAAAATTTGGTTGACCTCCCTGAACTCCCCTCCTCTCCATTTTATCACTGAGCATAATGTTATATGGCATGAAATACCTCTTTGGTAAGTTTGGGTCATTTATCTGGTTGTGCCCCCTCCCAGCCTCTTGTGCATCCCCAATCTATTCACTAGGGAAGGGGCAAGGTGAGAAACGGAGGAGGCTTTGGTGCTATGCAAACACTGCTCAGCAACAGCTAAAACATCAGTGTGTTATCAGCATTGTTTGGGTCACTAATCAAAACCACAACACCATATAAGCAGCTGTTTAAAAAAAAAAAAAAAAAACACAAAAAACCAACTTAACTCCATCCCAGCCAGACCCTGTACAGTTAGGAAAGTGCAATGTTACACGTAGGTTTTATAGGCAATATAAACTACTAGGGGTGGATATGATAGCAAGCTTCCAGTTGTTGGTGGGTACAGTCTGAACCCATGAAGTGCAGTTGTAAGAAGGGTCTGGTTTTGCATAACTTTTTTGTTAGAGCAGTCACACTTTGAGGGTTACTTCATTTGGGATGAGATAACAGTGCTTAAAATTGGGTTACAAATTTGAATACAGTCTAAGGGCTGACCCCTTTCTAAACGAGGTTTGAAGGCATTATCCCTCCACGTTTTTGTTTGTTTCTGTCCCTTCACAGGAGAAAAATGTAAATGTGCCTATTCAAAGGCACAAAGATCCTCTGGTGCAGGTGATATCACTAAAACGGAGCCCCTGGGATTTGTCCGGTTTAATTTATCTCTGGATTTTCATTGTGTGGGTATCCCCTTGGAAAGTGAGGTTGTTGATCTGCCTGCTTCCAAAGCACGTCAGTCTCTTCATGCATCCTTTGTAAAGGGGCTGCTTCTGTTGTGTTAACACTGTTTGCTTCCTGGTTTATGTGCTCAAGCTGAATTCCAGCTCAAAGAGGTTAAAGCTTTATAAAAGTGAGTTGAGCAGGGAAGTGGCTCCACAGTTGATGATGAAGCACATACATCTGTGACCCACGCTGTGCTCACATGTTAGTTTATTGTTAGCCTCACAATAATGGATAGCGCTGGGTTTTGTTCAGCTAAACAACTTTGATGGAATGAATTGTATAGAAAAAAAGAATAGATGAAGCCTGGCTGTTATTTGCCAAAATGTTCTTTGTTTTAGCTGCGTTGTGTGGGATGCAGAACTCCCAGAAGAGGACAGTCTCTCTTCTATTGCAGCCAAGGGGAGCTGGTGGACTGAGCAGGGAGGCAGAGACAGAGGTTCAGTAGAAAGGGGTGAAAAAAGTAATCTAATTCTTCCTGCACTTCGGGTTTGCTTGTCCCTAGCTGTCAGCCCAGTCTTTCTCTTTGGCTGTAAGAGCAGGGGCTCTGCTACACCACCATGTTGCCCTGTAATGTAGTTGGTGCCATTTGGCTGGAACTTGGTTCAGCTTTATGTACTCAGGTAGCAGTTGATGCATTTTGGCAAAGGAATATACATACATCTAGCTGATGGAGTGTAAAGGTCTATCAGGAAGCTGCATGTGTGGTGGCAGACAATCCATTCGTCTTGCTGGTTAAGTGAAATCACTTTTTCCTTCTCTCTCTCTTTAACAATGTCCATATAATTGGAGGGCAGGGTTCAAGTTCAAACCGATAAGATTATTTTGCCTCCCTAAGCTGCATGACAATGGTCCCCTTGGCAAATTAAGTCATGGACCTCCTTTTGCTGTAATGGGAACCAATCTCATTAGAAACAGAGCTGGATTAATGGAGAGCCCAATCTACCGTACAGATACGCTTTCTGACCCCAGCAGGCCTGAAGTGCCTTTTGTTCACTCCAGACTCCTCTGCATTTTCCCATCGGCTGTACATCAGTGTGGTAGAGCCGGTGGTGATTGTTCCTCCTCAAGAAAAGCCTGCTGGGGGGTGAAAAGGAAGATGATCAGCCAGCGTGGTATCACAATTTGAACGATAAAGTGATTTTTTTAAACGTTTCCCTTAATTTAAGCTATTGGAGTACAAAACTGATGAAGGCGCCTGTTGCAGGGTATTGGAGATAAAGAGCTCTTCTTTGCTGGTTTGACCTGTGGGACAGAAGTTCCTCTTCTGCCTCTCAGCATTGCCCTCTTCTACAGATCAAAACATCTCGGACCCTTTTATATCAACCTCTCCAATATCTGGTCACAGGAAGATAGCTCCTTCTGTCGGAGGGAAAAAGACAGACAAACTTTTACACCCATGACCTGTGTTGGTTCTCTCTGTCCTTCCTGGTTAAGTTCCTTCCATGGAACTTAGTTCTGTGCTGGTGTAGCATGTGCTGCTTGCTTCCCTTCTTTACATCCTTAAGTTCTCCTTTTGGGATCCACTCTGTCTGTCTATCTACTTATTTATGTTACATGTATTTTTTCTCCTTTGGAGATCACTCTGCTCTGGGGGATTAGATGTACAGCCCTGTCTGGTTCCAGCTGCTCCCATGAAATGCAACCACATTACGTATGCAGAGGGAATAATCCCAACAGCTTCCTGGGTTAAGAGCTTTTCCTGATCCTTAAGGAAATCCTTGTGCCCTGGCATCTCTCCTGCATCCTATTTCTCTGACTGACCTTGAAGGTCTTGCCTGGAGCTTGACTCCTGGCTGAAAGTCCACACTTGAAGCACACTGGCAGGCAGGACAGACTGGACAGTGTTGGAAAATGGCACCAGGGAAAGAATGAGCCTGGCCAGATATTGTAATAATTTGCTGTTGATCAGCCTGGAGGCTAATGCTTAAGTTGTGAGGAGCCCTAACTTGTGTGTAATTCCATTTAAAGCAGTGTGGCTATTCACATAAGGTAGAGTTGACTTCTCTTTACGCCCACTCCTCACTAATCAGATTTTTTTTTTTTTTAACGAGTCATTAGCAAAAACAAGGGCTAATCAGGATAATTAATACTTTTAAACTGTAGTATTTCACCAGCCAGTCTGCAAATAGGACATTGATGCAGCTGAAGAAACCACTCTGTTTTCTGTGCTTGTTAAAATTCTGGATATATTTTAAGGTTTCTCAGAAAGGCCAGAACAATGCAACACCCTTTGACAATAGCAATCTCTTCATGGTGGAGTCTGAGCAAGCATTCAGTCCCTTTCCTTCTGGGATTACTCATTTCCTTCTTTTTTTTCCTTTCTCCTGAAATAAAAACAATGTTCCCCAAAAAGCACAACTTCTGCCGCGCTGTGACAGAGCCAGGCCCTGTCACTGTCAGTCAGGCGTTGGGTGGGACATTGTCTTCTCATTTCCCCCCTCTAAGCTGCAACTCTGAGAGGAAAAAAAGAAATAGAAAGCAACAAAGAAACCCTTTTCAGATGTTGTTTTACTGCTGTCAGAAATAACTGATGCCCACCCTGAATTTCACTTTGTGTTTTTTTTTTTTTTTTTTCAAAGGCTTCCATCATTTCTATGCACAGGGGAGAGCGAGGCACATGGGAAAGAAATCATGTTCGATGAAATGAAATACCATCAAGCAAACTAGAGGCACAAACCACGGGTCTCCTGAAGTCTGGGGCTGTAGCCCCAGGCCTGGTTCAAGTGTGAGGGGAGCCTGTGATTAAAGAGACTGTTCCAGGCCTCCTGTGTGTGCCGGCCTGCACGGCCCCAGAGCTTGCTGTGAGAGCCCGGCTGTAGGCCTGTGCCTCTGTTTTCCTGCCTGTCCCTTTTGGTTACTTCTCCCAAGTGTCTCCATGTGTTTTTTTGCTATAGCTTGATTCCTTGCAGTTGTTGTCACTCTGAGGGTGGTGAGGCCCTGTCGCAGGCTGCCCCGAGGAGCTGTGGGTGCCCCATCCCTGGCAGTGCCCGAGGCCAGGCTGGATGGGGCTGGGGGCAGCCTGGGCTGGTGGGATCTGCCCTGCCATGGCAGGGCTTGGGACTGGATGGATTTAAGGTCCCTTCTAACCCAAATCATTCTGTGATTCTTTGATTTTTGGAGCTCAGCTCCCATAATTACCTGGACTTTTGTAACTTCCACAGAGTTTTGGTGCTGAGAGTTTGTGGGGTGTTTGTATTATCCCATTAATATTCTCTCACACTTCTCACAGACACTGAGTGCAGAAGTAGGACAATAAAAAATAAGTGGAGGAGCAGCTTGATAGACCTGAACCTGCTTATTTCTCTCGTAGGATGGAATTAATACAGCATGAAACAGCTCCAGCATTGGGCTTGGGAGAGGCTGCGGGTGGAGCTGGCAGGGGGCAGGTGAAGCTGACAGGAGGCATTTGCTAAGCAGTGGTAGCTCACGAAGGGTAAAAGCAAGCTCAAATGGAGCAGACGATGCTCCACATTTATGCTTATCCACATTTATGAGGTTTGCCAGCAAATGCTTTTGGTGAGACACTTCTTCAGCAAATTGCTTGCCGGTAAGACCTGTGGTGGCTGCCTGAAGACCTGGAGAAAAGTAGAGGTGCAGCTGGGGCTGGTGGGATCCTTTCCTTTGGCAGCTGGGCCTGACGACATAGGGCTCTGATATTACCTCCACCAGCATCCCCATGACTCTCTTGCAGAGGTGGTAGAGTGAAACACATCTACTTCCTCACTGTGTCCAGTCCTGTCCTCTTCTCCCCAGTGCAGTGTCAGGATGTGCTTAGTCCAAATTTTACCTGTTGTCTTAAAAAGCACCAATTCTGATTCTGAAAAAGCACCAGACTGATTCGTCTTGATTATAAGAGATTTAAGAATTGTCTTTCAACTCAGACCTGTCCCTTTGTGCAAAAGTATCTTCTGCTGGGTGAAAACTGCTTTTCTGCTGTGGTGAGGGCTGGAGGATGCTGTTAGTACCCTGAGAAGGATATTGTCCAAGTATCCACACCTGCTGGATGTAGAGTTGCCTTTTCAAGCCCCTCTCAGACTTGTCAGTGTTGGGGGATTAGTAACGAGGTACAGTTTGGGGTCTGCTAGCCAAAGGAGCCCAAGCAACAAAATGGTGGATATGGAAGGAGTCACGCTAGACGCATGACCCCCTGGGGCTTTCTAGCCCATTTTCTAGCAGTGCTTTCTTGCAGGGCCTGAAGCTTCCTCCATCCCAGCCCTATATCATTGGCTTAACGGCAGCATTGATGGATGTGGAGAGGGTCTGATGCTTTTTCCCTGAACACTTGGCCTGGTGGTGTTGGGGCAAGAGTGAGGTCAAAACCCTTTTCTGCTCTTGAAGGAGTGACTATCAAAGGGCAATAACTTTCCATTTAGGGCTTTTTCCATTGGTGACAATGGGCCTGATTTGCATTGTAGAAAAGCTGTCATGTAAATAGTGCCTGCTCATGTGATAACAAAGCTCAGCTGTGCTCAATCCCCCGTGGGATGTGCAGTTTAGATATGAGGGATGTGGAAGGCACACATCACAAAATGTGGTGGGGAGAGGCATGGAAATGTCTGCCTGATGGTGTATTTAAACTGAGATTGAGCATATGGGAAATTGGTGGGTAGGGAACGGAAATTTGCTCTCCCAGACTCCTGTCCATCTGAGTCTTGCTTGGGGAACATCCAGCTCTCTGGATGCTCAGGCATGCGTAAAGCTCCGTGCAGTCTGAGTGCTCTGGTGATGGCTGTCTCGTTCTCACTCTGATGGCTTGTTCATGCTAGTGCTGCAGTGATAAATCATTACTGGTGTTTCTAGTGAGGCTTTTCAGACTGCTCTGGAAACTTTAAAACCTGCAGTAGTAAGGTAGAAGTGCAGGTAAAACATCTTGGAGGCTTGGTTTGCCTCCAAGGCAGGAAGGGCCAGGTGCTTTTTTGTTCGTGACTTAACTCTAAAGTTTCTAGCTTTATAGAAAGCCATATTGTTTCCCCCATTTCCCCCTTTAATTTTGAATTTGCTACAGGTCTCCAAGTAACATGTTCAAGCACACTCAATAAATCTATCAAATAATTCACAGCTGCATGGCATTTATCATTCATGGCTGTACGGGCATTTTACCATAATAAATACCAACAGTATTTTGCAGATGGAGAAACTGAGTCTCAGACTGTGGGATTCGGTTTCATTTAACTGCACAAAAGACACCTTCATCTCACCTAAGCTGTTCCTTTGGACTTCTAGCATATACACCATCTGACTTGTGTTACATCTACATCTGGAGATGAGGAACATTCCAGGACTTCTGGTTCCTCTCCATTGACCCACAGAAGGTCCAGACAGCTAGCTTAGACTAAACATGTCCTGCTCAAAATCACTAAACTGGAGAGCAGCAAAGCTGATAGCCTGACTTCCAGACCATCTCCTGTGCTATACTTAGTTAACGGCACTTTGCTGATATGCACCAGATATTCAGTGATTCTGTAAGTCCTTCTTTCTGTCTTTTTATGACACTTTTTGACGTGCCACCTACTAGGGTGGCAAGATAGGGACCTGGAATACCACTCTGTCCGTGTCCTTTCAAGTAATGTTTATGTAGTAGGCTGCTATCCTTGCAATCATTCCCTTACTGTGAAGAATGCTAGATAAGACTCCTTGCACTCTTCTGACAGCACCAAACAAACCCCAGGAGTGAGGAGGCTGACCTCAATGGTTTGAGATTACTGCATTTGTGTTTATATTTTCTATATTTCACTTTGCTGCCTAAGTACATTCATTAATTTTTTTGATGTATGTGCCCATCTCCAGTTATAAATGCAGTGCTTGTTCTAAGAGCAGAACTACATTCATTCACTGTGAAACAACCTAGGGATTTGTTTTCTTGGGTGTTGTAAAACACACTAGGTATAAATGCTGCAATTAGGAGGTGATGGGCTAATCTCATTAGTCAATGGAAGGAAACATTGGGGTCAGTGGGTTGGATAATGAAATCTGAAGATAAATTTTGATGTGCCAGATGGCCTGGCATAGTGCTTCCACTCGTGTGGGAAGAAGGAGAGCCAATAGTAGCTTGCAAGAACAAAAGCGTTAGCAAGAGGCATGGCATGTGATTTCTCTGAGCTAGAAACCTGCTTATATGACGTTTCAGTTGTGTGCAGGCCTGTGGGATTCTTTTTTCTTTTCCTTTTGTTTTTGAGCCAATTTTGGACAGTGAGAGACAGGCCCCAAGCAGAAGTTAATGAGACACTGGCAGCATATTGCTGTGTTTGTATGATCAGTGGCTCAGCAAGAAGAAATAATTCCTTCAGAAGGGGCTGATAATTTAAACATGTTCATTCTGTAGGGCAGGTTGTCTTTATAGTGTCCCCTTTGCGGCAAATATTTAAGAGTTGATACTCAAATCCTGAAATTTGTTTTGGAGACAAGATTGTAGGCTCTTACCATAACACTTTTTTCTGGGCTCAGCTCTTCATTTTCTGGGATCAGTTCTTTCATCACCAATGATGTCAAGAAAAAGAAAAAAAAAAAGTAGTTTTGGGGCTGGAAAATATAGCTTAAAAAAAGGGCAGTTTTCAAGAATGACCTCTGAGATAGGAACACCTCTGTTTTAGCTTGGTCCAACTGGAAAGCTGCCCAGTGGAAACCTGGGGGTGTCAGTCTATAGCCAGCTGAACATGAGCTGTCAGTGTGCCCAGGTGGCCAAGAAGGCCAAGAGCATCCTGGCTTGTATCAGCAATAGTGTGGCCAGGAGGGCCAGGGAAGTGATTGTCCTTCTGTACTCAGCTCTCGTGAGGCCGCACCTCAACTACCGTCTTAGTTCTGGGACCCTCACTACAAGAAGGACATTGAGGTGCTGGAGTGAGTCCAAAGAAGGGCAGAAGCTGGTGAAAGGTCTGGAGAACAAGCCTTATGAGCTGAGGGAACTGGGGTTATTTAGCCTGGAGAAAAGGAGGCTCAGGGGAGGCCTTATTGCTCTCTACAACTACCTGAAAGGAGGCTGTAGCAGGGTAGGGGTCAGTCTCTTCTCCCAAGCAACAGGACAGGAAGAAATGGCCTCAAGTTCTGCCAAAGAAGGTTGAGGTTGGGAATTAGGAGACATTTCTTCACAGAAGTGGTTGTGAGGCATTGGAACAGGCTGCCCAGGGAAGCAGTTGAGTCACCATCCCTGTGTGTATTTGAAGGCCGTGGGGTTGTGGTGCTTAGGGACATGGCTTAGTGCTAGGCTTGGCAGTGCTAGGTTATAGGTTAACGGTTGGGCTTGATGATCCTGGAGGTCTTTTCCAACCTCAGGGATTCTTTGATTCTTCTTCTACCAGATTCTTCTTTCGCAGAGGATTCCCCTGGCTCCTGTTAATTTATAGTCTGCTGGGTATTGGTGTATGTTGTAAGGTGCAATGAGGCCATTCCCATCCTTGGTCTCTCTGCAGGGTTGTGGCCCAAAAGTTTCCTCAAAGATGAATGGGAAGAATCTGGGTGCAGTCTTTCTCCTTTCTGCCTAGCTCCACACCAGCACTCATTCCTTACCTGTCTCACCTACCCACACCACCATTATTCCCAGGAAACAGTGAGCAGGGTTTGCCAAGCTTGGCTGTATTGCATAAAACAAGAGTGGAGGAAATCCAGTTCCATGCTCTGGCCACCTTACCTGGCAGCACCCTGGTGCTATTTTCTTTTAGTGAGCATTAGGTGCAGGCAAAGGTTTATCCTGGGCTCTGGGCCATCACAGCAACTCTGCTGATTAGTGCCCAGGCTTCGAACAGCCTGATAAAAGCTCTTAGTCTTTAAAACAGTGTCCAGAATAGTAGCCAGACTTCATCTGGCTGTGAAATAATGAAAAGTGTATTTACAATAAGAAGCCTTATTGAAAAATGTGCTTGTAACTGGGATGCAGCCAGTCAGCGCTCGGTGTCTCCTGGCAGAAGGGAAAGGAGGAACTTTTTCTTGGTAGTTTACTGTGTTTAGCGTTATGAAAGTTAATGGGCTGGATCTTCAAGGGTGAAGTAGCGTAGTTCTGACAGCAGTGAGGCTGCACTGATAACAATCTTTATACCACCTGGGAGTAGCCCAAGAGTATAAATTGCTGCTTAAACATAGCTGGACTGTTCTCCTAGGAACCCTTACTATTCCCATAGAGTAATATAGGATGTAGTTTCTTAGCCCTTATCTGGAGTCCTATTTATGTCAACATTATCATGGGTCAAAACCAACAGCATTTCTGCCCTTAAATGCCTTACACACTGCAGCACTTTGAAACAATACACACAGTTCAGCCACTTCCACCCTGATGTCTTCTAGCTTGCAGTGTGCTCTTAGGAAACAGGATTTAACGTGAAAACATCAATCTGGCAAGTGTCCTCCTCCTCCTCCTGCTAAGAGGATAGATTCTGCCACCGAAATGGTCCCAAGAAGGAGACCCAAAGCCCAAGAAGCGGAGGCACTTAGTGGCAGAGAAAGTCCCAGAGGAGATGCAGCTGCAGGGGAGGCTGCTGTAAATCACGGTGGCCCCAGCTGTCAGGCAGGGCAGAGCTGAGATTGATGGGGTGGGTGGGGAAGCTGAGGCAAGGAGAGTTCAAGCATCACCCTGACCCGCGTGAGGGGAAAATAACCCCAACCCTTGGCAGCATTTGATTGAAGCCTGCTGTTCCTCTGAAGGGGAAAGGTCAGGCTCTGCTTTGTTGGGTGCCCTCAAACAAAAAACCTGTTTATACAGGACCCACCCTTGTACCTTGGGAGTTGGAGGGTGAATGGGCTTGGAGACATTCACCACTCTTCTCTCTGGTAACGTTTCTGTTGATCACCAGTAGAAATTCAGATTGGGCTGGTAGTAAAAGCCTGGAAGGAGGAGGGCAGGTTAAGATCCCACATAAACATTAACTGCAGTTAGCCTCTGTAGCCTGCAGTGATCCAGGGAAAATGCTGCTCAGTGCCTTGGATTCTGCACAGAAAGGATGGGATGAACTGGTAGGTGGTGGTTCTTGCCAGCAGGTCCTTGAAATTAAAGCTGAAGCAGTGCACCTTTGTATATATACCTGCACCAGGGTGCTGCTGGTACCTGGGGAGAGGAGAGTTTCCAAACTTCATTGCCAGCTCTGTGCTGCAAGTGCTCCCAATGACCTGACGTAAGGTTTTACCAGCCTCGGTGGTTCAGCTAGAAGTGAGATTTAAATACGTTGCGTCTCTGGGGACCTGCAGTTAGGGGGACAGTCTTCCAGAGCAGTGGTGTCTGAATTCCCAGTGCTGGATGTCTCTGCCAGAAAAATTCACCTCCTCTGCTTCCAGGCATCCTCCTTCTTGAATCTCCCCAACCTATGGACAGAAAACAATTTCTGGCCCTCTGAATTGTTATGGTGACCTGCTTCCTGTCGTGGTCTTTTGGAGAGATCTCCTTGGTCCCCTGTAATGTGATGGATGGTTGTCCAAGTGTCCTATGATACAAACACAAATTCCTCTGTCACAATTACATAACAGAAATATAGATATTGGGATTGGCTTCCACGTCCTGTGCTGCATCTGGTTTCTGTTCATATTGTAAATAAAACTGTTTGAGATTGAGGGGCTGAAGAGGGAAGCCCTGTTTGATTTGCCCTACCCACAGGTTGGGCACCTTTTCTGTTAACCATAGTAAGAACTAGCAACTAAGGAGCTGATTTGTGTGCAAATCAAACGTTTCTGTCAAAGGAGAGGAAGCATGAAAACAGCTTCAGTGTTTTGATTTTAATGTACCACCATACGCCCGACAGCACCCTCCCAGCAGCTTTCCAACCTCTCCCTTTGCCTTCTGCCCTCACGTGGGAGAAGCTGAACCAAGTACAGCTCAGCCAAGCATGGGCAAACTGGCATCTCTGCTCCCGTCCTGCATGGCTTTTATCTATTTGAATGTTATCAGCATAGAATACATTGATTAATGGCCCAGGAAATTAATTGGCAGCCTCTGCAGGCTGCTTTGCAGCTAATGGCTGCAAAGAGCTGTTGGAGTAGAAAAGCACAGCAAAGTGCCAACTTATTAGGCTGTGACGGTGCCTGCTGTACGCCAGGCATTTTCCTAACAGGAAAGGAAACAAAGGCAGCTCACTGAGGAATTTTGTGGGCAGAGACTGACTCACAAGCAGGGTGGGGGAAAGGGATTGTTAAAAGTCCAAAACCAGGGGAGAAAATCCCAAATGTGTAGTTCAAGCACTAGCTCAGTGCTTTAGAGATAAACAGCATCCTTGCCACAGGATTGTAGCTCTAATGGTGTTTGACTGGATATTACAGCACTTGATATGGTGTTTCATGTGTTCCAGTGAAGATTAGGTTCTGCCCAAATATCTCAGCCTGTGAAGATCTCTCTCCTGCTTTCTCTTTCCAAGGCAGCATAGACATAACTGAAGAGCTAAGGCATCCGCGTTTCCCAACTCTTCAGAGTCACTTTTAGATTAGTAAGCAAAGCAACAACTGGCAAATACGGCTTAAAGTGCTCCCTATATATGCCAAACAAATTGCTGATATTAAATATCAAAAGCAAAAGGTTTCTGTTGTCCTCTAAAAAGTCAAAGTTCTGGTCTGTGTGGGGAGCACAAAGTGCCATCAGGAAATAGATTGAATTAGATGAGTTGGATTGAATTACACATTGCATGAAATAGAAGAAACTACATGGTTTTAAAATGTCATGAGGAGCATCCCCTCAGCTTTCTGATGCATCTATTCAACTCTTTTATGTGAGCCCTATTATTTTGTTTCTCTGGTTTTGTAAAAGAAATTTATGAGTGTTGTCTAGACATTACAAGAAACACAACAAAATGCCTTGCTCTCCCCAGGTCTGAGGTTGTTGCATGTGTGAAAAGCCTGCTTTGCGATGACCTTTTCTCCGCCGGGGGACCAGAATTTGGTTCCCTCCACCTTCAAGTGCTGTTATGGTTCCCTTGCTGGGCAACAGGGATGGAGATGCAGCTCCAGAAGTCGGTTCCTCTGAATAGCCTTTGAAGCACCAAAACTTAAGTAGGATTTAAGTAGGATCTTAGTGCTTGTTCAGACTCCTGGTTTCTCACTTGATTTTTGGTGGGAAGTAAGGATTTTAGGCAGGACTCAAGCACTGAATGTTGTATTGGATGCGGATCTGAGCCCCTGTAACTTAAAGTCACTGGGTGTTTTCCTTCCAAATAACTAAGAAAAACAAAACTTTGCTGTGGGAGTTTAATTTTACCAAAAAGAAAACCTGGTTCTGGGGCTTCTGTGATCAAAAATGCTGCAGCATTGTAATGCAAGAACCTCCTTGGCTGGTTCAAAGCTGTTAAAACAGAGTTTGATGTGTTTAATTTTATATTCACTCAAAAGCATGGTCTTGTTCAGCAGGCACAGGTAGGGGAACATGCGTAGAGGAGATATAGAATAGGCTGTAGCAGAGAGCAGATTTCCAGCTGCTTGCCTGCCTGGCACTGTGGCCCTTTCCCCACCACTTGCCTTGTCATTCCGCCCACCATGGGATGGAGAGAACATCTGCCTTCATGAGAAGGACAATCTATGGGGATGTAAGAGTGGTCTGATCAAAATTAAATGGACTGGATGGTTTGGAGGTGAGGCTCAGAGGCAGCAAGGCAAGTGCCTGCTTGCTTCCTTGGTGTGAGGGGTTCTTCAGACAGCGATGAAAGACCAGGCTTATTTCACCTGGAAGACCTCACTGTAACTTTCCACACACCTTGTACCTCCAAGTCTGTGGATCCATAGGAAAATAATGTTAACTTTACTGTTTTGTTCAGTGTGATTGGCAGCAGGTTAGTGGCCTCACACCAGATGATTTGCTTGGTCATCTGGTCCCAAAGGGCTTCAAGTGGAAGACTGGGAGTGTGTCAGCTCAGAGGCGGAGTGCCTTGGCAGGTCTGATAAAAGCTACTTTCTCTACCCATGGGCTTGCTTCCTCTGTATCCACAGGCTGTCCTAACAGCAAGTAAAAACTGCAGTGTAAATGCATTCAAATCCCAGTGGTTCCATGAGAAAATATCTAACAGGAATCCTTCTCTCAGGCTGGGGGAACATTGAATTCAGCTGTCAGTTCGTCATCCCTATGTGCTCAGTCCTTTAGCATTACCCCTAAAAGATTAAAGACCACAATTATGCTTGTGAGGCTAGGGGAATGGAATACCCGTGGAAAGAGGAGCACCTTAGTGCCTAACCCAGCAGATCTTTACTTAAACACACTCCTGCCTCACACCAGTTTGTGTGAATACAAGCTTACAGCTCTCATGTTTTGCCTTGTCCTTGCATAATGAGACACCAAAGTATTGCTTGTCTTGGCTAAACAACAGAAATTGTCTGTGATGAATTGCATTTTTGCCCGTTTCTGACTGGTTTAAGGTGCCTGTTTCAAGTGGCAAGGAAGAAAGATGAGTGTTTATGTTTCTTTTAAATGGCTGGCGCAGGGTCTGTGCCCCTAAGTAGTCCAGCTTAGCACATAGCCAAGAGTTCTGGCATGGGGCCACAAGGACAGATTATTCACTGTACTCTGAAAGGGTGTTGGGTTTCTGCATCTGACCTTTGGGATGGATAAATGGGAGGATTAGCTGCTAAGGAAGCAATTATCCACTCTCTATAATTAATATCTTCTTCTTATTCTCTGGTGTTACTTGACCTGGAACCAGGACCTGCTTGTGTTGCCAGTTTTGTGTAATTACCACCTTAAAACAAGGACTCGAGTACCAGACCTTTAGAGGTCAGTGCAGTGGAAGTGTGGAGTAAGAACACAAGGCTGAAGTTATCGAGTCAAGCTCCCGTGTCCAAAGCAATGAAGAACGGGATGATTAAAGACTACTTTTGTCCCTGAGGTAACTTTCTGCCCTTTAATGCCACCGTGTCTTTTGACATGAAGATTAAATATACTTGCTATTCTTCTGAAACAAAGCCCGCCCTGTCAATAAAGCAAACAGGTGTCTAATGCTTCTGCACATGCCTTTTTAAAGGTTGCCTTTCCCATCAATTCTGCTGTGTTTTCAGCTGTCACCGTTTAAAATGCCACCTTGATCAGGTGTAGCTAGAGATTGTCATTCTACACTCACATTTCCCATTTACAAACCCAGAAAGATGTGTCTAGATGTTGATAGCATCTGACTGTTGTAGGAGAAGAATATATTCTTTTTACATTCTATTTTTAAAAGTAATCCTGAATTCCTTATTTATCTCTCTGTCTCTTTTGAGATATTTATAGTCCCCATTACCATTGTAGAGGAGGCTGAGACTAAATATATTTAATGATTCTCTGGAAATGTCCAATTTGGGTGTGTATCTGGATGTTTCTTAATGGGCTATGATTTTAAGATCAGAGCAGTAGTTTGGCCAAAGCAAATTAGATTTCCATATTTGAGTTCATTTCTTGTTAAACTTTCACACATGAAAATCACTTCTGGAATCAAAGGAAGCCAAAGGAAACTAAACTTATAAAACTTGTAGATATAAAGTTAAATATTAACTTTTTAAGCCTCTAACAGGATTAAATGGAGCTTTTAAAGTATTCTTGTAAATTAGACAGTTTTCTCCAGACACTGTTGCTGAAGTGGCACCACAGGTGGGAGTTAGTTTTTTCTCCCCTGCACTGTATTTTGAGATAAAGGTAAATCGCAGTTAATAAATTTAGAACAATTAAACCTTTTATGGGATACATATTTGATAGCAAGCAGCAACAGACCTCAGACCGTGCTACTTGAATACCAGGGATTATCAGGGGGATTGTCAGCTGAGTGAAGAGTCTCTGGGGAAATGCCGCAGGCTTTCAGGGATTGATGAGGTTTGCGCAGGGAAGGTGGGACTTTGTAGAGCACATAGGTAAATGGGGAAATCACATGAATGCATAGTTAGATCATGCCCTACAACCCAGACAGAGGATTATTTTCCTGTCTACCACATGCTCAAAGCAAAAACAAACAAGAAGGGTTAAGCACGTACAGTGAAGAACAGCAGCATATCGCTCAGGGGAGAAGACCTCCGAAGTTGTTGCCTGGGGACAACATCTAACGAAGAGCTAATCTATCAAGTGGTCTTCTGTAGAGCGCCAGCTCCAGTAAAACAGCACCAAGGATCTATTTACCAGGCCTTTTGTGAATATAATTTTTTATTGAGTAGTCAAAAATAAAGCAGAAATTTGCTGGTTGTGAACTGAGATCTCTCTTTGACTGAGGAAAGGAGGCTGAGTTCCTGGAGAAAAAACCTTCCGTGGTTACTGCAGATACTAGAAAATGTCATTTTCGTGATAGAGGAGGGTCTCAACTGCTACTAATACTTGTGGAGTCGTTCTCAGTTGAGGGTCCCCCCTGCTTTAGGAGGGATATGTGGGCTTGTTTGGCTGAGCTCAGTGGGGGACCGATTGAATTAGCCTGGCTTAACCCCATGCAGTAAGAGAACCTGGGGACTGCTGTGTTATCCTTAGGGCAAACTGGACTTGGAGACAAACATTGACAGTGAAGATTAAGAAGAAGAAAAACATGTGGGGAATGTGAAAGCTGAACATCCTGTATGCTCTTGCAGATTAGTGTAGTACTGTCTTTTATTAAAGCAAGGAGGTCACTCTGTGTTATTGTAAAAGCTGTTTGTCTTGGTTTCACAATACATGAGGACCAGTCTCCAGGAAAACTTCAATTAGTTCTCAGTTGTATTCAGTTAAACTTACTAATTCAATTCAAATAATACATTAAAATAATGCAGTAATACAATCTGAAATAAGCTAATCAGCACTGAACAGCAGTAGTGGTAGTTCATATTAGTCATAATTTCTGAATTGCTATGTAGGCTGTGCAGGTCTTGGGCCAAGAGTTGTTCTTTTATGTCAGGACAACTCCAGGAGTTGCATTTACCGTGGTGTGTTCAGATAAGGAGCAGATCTTTTTAGGTCTTGGGCACAGACAATTTCTATTGGTAAAGAAAACTGGACTTTTCCAGTGATGAGAGTTGATACTTGATCTCTCAAAGTTACCAGCAAAGCCAACGTGAGCTCCTTTGGTGCAAGCACCATTTCTGCTGGTGGTGACTGTTCAAACCTCAAAGCTCATCTATTTTCCTCTCAGATCCCTGAGAAGGACTCTAGGATTTCTTTTGACGTTTTCATACTTGTCTCAGAGCTAACTCTCCCTTCAAATGTTCCCCAGTTGCAAGTCATGACATCTGCTATAACAATAATAATTAATCTTAATGAGAAGTAAGTAAAGTTAGAATTATTCATTCTGTTATAGTTTGTACCTTGACATGTATTAGAGGTACTCAAGGCACTTCTAGATTTATCCACAAGGTCTAAAATGTACTTTTAAAGTGACTAAAGTAGGGACTCTCCCATAATCACCTGTCTCCAGGAGATGGAGCTCCAAGAAAAACACTAATTACTGTTGGGTTTGTAATTTAAATCATGAAGGTTAGCAACACAAACTCTATGTCCCTGGCCTGGAAGACTTGTCAACAGCTGAACTGCCAGTAGTGAATCTCATTTTGTATTCCAGAAGTGTAGTGAAAAGAACTAAGAGGAGAAAAATACGCTCATTTACCTCAGATAGAGAGAACCTGGGCCTGTATCGAGTTGCGAGTAATGCTTGCTGGAAACAAGACATGAGCATTTAACAAGGATGGTAATTAACTGTTAGTGTAGCTTATGAAGATATGCCATGGAGTTTTGCTTGTATGGAGCTTTTAAATGCAAGATGCAGGAGTTTACGCAGTGAATACTTCTTTTTGAAGTTATTGAGCTTTAGTGAAAGCTCTGTCGTATGAACACCTAAGACTTATGTTATGGTGGAGATCTGGCTAAACAGGCTTAATAGCACCGCTCGGCTTTGAAATCTCAGTAATTGGGTTGCGCACATGGATGTGAGGCTAGAGTTTGGTCTTTATTGATTAAGAAAATTTACACTGAAGAGACCCCGTGCGTTTGGGATTTGAATAGGCCATTCTCTTTTGGCTCTGACAGCTTTCAAAAGAAAGTCCTGAAAGAGATGAAGCCCTTCACTAGGCAAGGAGCTGCCGTGCAGCCGTTCCACCAGCAGCAGAGCCTTTGCACCCTGCTGTTCCCCCTGCCCCGACTGCTTCTCCTCCCTCCCTGGTTTGCTTGAATGTGTTCTCCTGCAGTGTTTGGGTAAGCGGGGATTTACATGGAAAATGCTCTCCTTCCCAAGGGAGGGCTTGCTGTGCATGTATTCAGTTTAATGGATCCTGGGTGAGATCTGAGGAGGAGAAATTCAGCCAAAGTGCGTGAATGCCTGCACTGACATCTTCCTTTCACTATTAGGAGGGAGGTAAGAAAATCAGTATGAGTGGTGCACCCTGAAATTTCTCAGAATGGAAATATAGCAGTGACAAATGCTATACTTCTGGGTTGGTCTTCTTCGCAAAGGGATTCATGAAAAATGTTGCTTCTTGACACAGACCGTGACTTCACCTCAGCCTTAAGAACCTACCAAGTGCTTCAAAGCTATTTAGCAAATGGCTAGTCAAAAATGTAAATTATTTTTTTCCTATGGTGGAGGGAAAACACCAAGAAACATCTACATGTTTATGTTAAAATATAACACTAAGAAACATCCACAGTGTTTATTTTACATAAAAATCAGTTCTACTAGTTATGTCATTTTTTTTGTCTTTTAAACCTGGAAATTCCAAGTAAGATGAGAATTTCCAAAGAAAAAACAATTTTTTTTTGTTCAAAAAGTATTTTTTTTTTAAATTTTGAAGGAAAAGTGATAAAAGAGAAAAATCAATAGTGAAGTAAAAAGTTGTGTTTTTTCATTGCTTTCATTTATAATAATCTAAGACAGGTAGGGGCTTTTGGTCCCACACAACTTTTAAGTCATTTAGGAGTTTTTTACCTGACACTAAAATCAATAGTGAAGATTATAGAAGATGGCACTTCAGGCTGAAAAATAACTGTTGCTTGTGCAAGCAGAAATGTTCAGATATATTCTGCTAGAGCCCCGAATTTGTTTTTATGAGTTTAGACCAAGCAGCTACCTCAATAATAATCCATCTAGGGAATGAAATCATATTAACACACAGCTTCATGTTGTTGGAAGTGCTTAGAGCCCCTTTTTTTTTCTGAAGATAAATAATACAGAAATCAAGATGTGCTTTTGCCTTCAGACAAAAAAAAGAGAGACCTGCTTTTGTTAGTGCCAATATCACTGTTTTTTAATGTTACTTTCTGACACGTGGAATGCTTTAGTATGCAGGTGATGCTTTGAAGTGCTGAGTTCTGCTTTTCTAAGCTGTAACTCTCCCTGGCTTTTATTATTCACCATAGATTTTTGGGAATAATATGATCCCATGACTTTTAGGCTCTGCATGAAGTAAAACAGTGACTGAAGAGTATCCCTGAGAGGTTGCTGCTGTGCCATGGTTTTTGGTATGGGCTACGTCCTTTCTCTGGCTTCTTTTTCCTTGTGATTTATAGAAGAAACCATAGATTGTGATTATGGATTGTGATTATAGTTGTATATTAAACAGCACCAGGATGTTTTGACAAACACAGCACCAATGCTGCCCCTGTGTTACACTTTGCACACAGACATTAATATCATGTTAATGCCCACTATGGTGCTCTCTCCATTAGCTGGAGGCTTGGGTTAGCTTTATGCACCATCAGCTCTGATGCACTTGCCCTTTCTGTAAGGAGGAACAGTTTCTCTGGAACTTCTCTACTGAACTAAGGGCAGCCCTGGGAGGAAATGTCCCCTGGTGGTGTCACTTATTCACAGAGCCAGACTACTCAGGATGCAATTCAGTGCCACACAAAAAGCATGGAACAGCAGCCTCCAGAGGGTCAGAGACCCTAAGAGGTGCTGTCCCTAACCCCATGGTGCCAATGCTTGCTAGTGTCAGCTTTTCTTTCTGCTCTTTTCATGGTTGGCAAAAGGGTGGCTTGCTTTGTTCTAATTCAGCTAGTTCTTGGCTCCTTCTGAATCACTGGTCCACTGTTTATTATGGGGGAGGACTGTCAAAGGCTTGGGGGTCTGGAAAATGTGGCTGAAGTGCCTTGCCTTTCTCCTTGATTTCAGGCTGGCTGTGCCTGAACGATATAGGAGATGTTTTTGCATGCAGATTTTCCTGGGATATTTCAGGGGTGATTCAGTGAATCATGCAAGGGTTTCATTCCTCTCCCCACTGGACTCATTCCCCTATTACTCACACCGAAGCAGCAGAGCTGCTGCTAATTGGCCTGACAAGTGGAACAGCTCTTTTCTGAGGGAACCCCATACTTCATCTCAGAGAGGAATTTCCTTTGAAGTCCCTTCTTTGCCTTGCATTGTCTATACACCTTGCTTTGCAGGAGTGAGGTAAATGGAAATCAAACAGTCCGAGACCTAGGAAACAACTGCTAAGTCCTGCCTGTCATTGCAAGGCATTTGACATGTTTATAATAACGCTGTCAGGGTTGCAATGAGCAGCCAGAATCAAAGCTGCCAAATGCTGCTGTTTTTCACATACACACTTGATTCATTTCTTTTGGCTAAGAACATATTGAAGCTGATGGAAGTGGGTTGAGCTGAGCTTTTTATTACTACAGTCCATGCACGACATAGTGTCAGAAACACTGCGACACATTGTGGCCATGCCATTGCAGTAAGAAGCCCAGTACAACACTTGTAATTAGGATACTCCAATGGATTATTCCCCCAGTGTTATTAGTGCTTGGAGCTCTCAAACATTCCTCAGTCATGTAAAAGGTGGAGCACATAAAAAAAAAAAATGGTGCAGATTTTCAGCTGCTGCTCAAAACAGCTAAAATCACTCTGTGTGGTTTGAGAGGGAACCTGGGATGGAAGGGGAGACACCATTTTTCAAAGAAACAGGGCTGTTCCACATTCCTCAGGCTGTGGGGCTGAAGTGCCTGATGACAGCTGTGTGGTTGGACCAGCCAAGGGAAAAGTGGAGGGACCTTTGCATCCTGGCTGTGCTCAGGGATGCTGGATTATTGCCAGAGTAATCGTGGGGATGGATCCCAATGGATTCAGCAATGCTATGGTATTCTGGCTTCCTGTGCAAACTGTTTGCAAAGAAGGACTCATGCCAGGATGACATGCTTAGCAGCCTTAAAGATCTGGGGGAGATAGGGATTTATTAGTCTTTTAACAATTACTTAGAGCAACCTGCACCCAGTGCTTGTTGCAGGTGTTGATCAGCTCACGCAAAGAGTGTGATTGCAACATGCTTCCTATGCAACATGACATGTGGTGAGAGGAACCTAAAATTACTCTGAAGACCTCAGATGATGGTATATCGGAGATCATATACATAGCAGATGCCTCTTCCCTGTGGAAACACCTGAAGCCTGATTGCAATGCAAGGGGACTCCACACCTCCACAGAGTGGCTGGCAGTTGTGAAATTCAACATGACAAATAAGATAGGCCAACCGAGCAGGGTTATACTGTCTTGGAAGAATTTTAGCTACTCACCCACGGGATTTCTCTTTCCCACTACAGAAATAAAAAATGTAAACGGGGCAGGGATGGAAAGCACGTAGCTGTTCAGTCTGTCCCACTCGGGAGGTGGCACTGGCTGGAGGGCTTTTCCCCACCGAAGAGCTGAGCTGCGTGCGGAGGGGTGCAGTGGCTCTGAATGCCAGCAGGAATAGCTGTGTAATCCAAACTTCCTTGTTTCCTGAATAACCCAGCCTCCAAGCACAATTGGGCTTCAGTGGTGTAGGGGGAATCTTATTAGGAGACTGCAATGAGGAGAGAAGACTGGCTTTTGTAAGTAGTAAATGAAGTAGTTATTAAAAAGAAAGGACAAAGCTACCAAAGGCCTCATTCATGTTACAGGTTCGGGCATGGGACAGAGGAGAAATCCACAAAAATCTGCCTTTCAGCTTTTCTATTGCTTGTGTTTGAATGGGAAATTGAATATCCCCAGGATCCTGGGAGACAGCACACATGAAAACAGCACCAAATTCCTTCAGGGGTGTGCAAGGAGGAAGTGACATCTGTTTTGCATCCAAACAGTACTTGAAGTGTAGTTAAAACTGTTTTGTTGGGGAGGGGAAAACATGGAGAAAATTCTCCTTCCCTTTTGGATGGGAATCTGTGCAGCCAGGCAGAGGGAATACTAATGGAGTTCTCTGATCTCTTCACTTACAAATCAATGCCATCCCCATTTCAAAAAAGCCACTTAGTCACCCTTGGTCAAGTCTTCAGTAAATGTTAAACAACTTGCTAGTGATAGGGTCATTCACATCGGGCTATCCTGGATTCTGTGTATGTGCTGGTTTTACCCAGCTGGACAGCTGAGCTCCACCACAGCCGCTCTCTCACTCCCCCTCCTCAAAGGGAAAGGGGGAGAAAATACGATGGAAAGGGCTCAAGGGTTGAGATAAGGACAGGGAGATTGCTCAACAATTATCATCACGGGCAAAACAGATTCAGAGTAGGGAGATTAATGAAATTTATTACCTATTACTAACAAGCTAGAGCACCGAGAAACAAACAACAAAAACAAACCAAAACCACCTTCCTTCCATCCAGCCTTTTCCACCTCCTCCCCCTGAGCAGCGCAGGGGAACAGGGAATGGGGGCTGCGGTCAGTCCCTGACGCTTCGTCTCTCCGTCTCCGCCGCTCCCTCACGGTCCCTCTCTGCCCCTGCTCCCCGTGGGGTCCCTCCCACGGGATGCCGTCCTTCCCGAACTGAGCCTGCGGGGGCTGCCCACAGGCAGCAGCTCTTCAAGAACTGCTCCCACATGGGTCCATACCATGGGAACCACCCGTCAGGCCTTGTTTTGGGCCTGGAAGATCTTTAGGCATTTTTTATAATCAGAGACACCAACTCTTCCCCCTCACTCCTCCATTTTCTAGAATACTCTTACTGTTTGTATGCCCACCTGGGAGCTGGAAGACCCATGTTCAAACATAGAGTCTGTCTCTCTCTGAATCCCCCAGAGTGAAAGATTTCCATCCTCCAGAATCTTCCTTTGGTGCTAGCTGATCTCCACCTAGCTGATCTCCACCATAGCAATGAAGCTGTTAGGTGATTGCCTAAGATAGGGAATTTATGGGTAAGTATCTGCCCCATGTAGGGCAGCCCAGGGACTTCCCTAGCAGCTCATTTATCTGCCCTGAGTGCTCTGCTTGTACCTGCTCTAGAGTCTTGCTCTGGGAGTTGGGAAACATCCCCATACAAAATTAAATTGTGATGGGAAGGAGTTTGAAAATGTGGAAATATTGCATTTTTCTTTGGATCCTTACTCCCAGAAACACCTTTGTTCTTTCTAAATGCGTTCTGGGTCTCTCAGTTCATAGCCAGGCAGGTAGGCTGGCCTGCCATACAAAATATCCCTGCATTTTGCGTGTGCCCTGTGTTGTGGTTGCCCTTGAGCCTATGTGGAAGACTAGGGTGAAGGAAGAGAATGGCTGAACTGCTACATACAAATGGCTCCCGAGTTAAACTGCACCAGAGATGATGTTTTGTGGCAGTAAGGGCAGCCCATCTTTCACCCTGCTTGTGAGGGGCACTTGGGCTGCTACTGTCTGAACGGAGATGCTTTTAGGCACCCGAGTAAACAAGGCTGAAAGCTGAATTCTTTCTTTTTGTTAGGCAGAAGGATCAGGCAGGCAAGTTTGGGCTAAAGATTGCTCTGCTTTATCGAGACCACACAGCCAATCTCACCTGCTCTCTGCTAGACAAAACATAGAGCCTGGAGGTGGGAATAAATGCTGGAGGAGGCCAGCATGGGGAGGAACTGCCGAGATTTAGTCAGGGAGATTTTACCTGCGTGCTGTGATAAGCAAGACAGCTGCGCTGGGATTCTTCTTTTTCATATATGGAAATGAATAATCAGTACATAACTGTCTATCATTTTTCCTAGTTCATTTTCCCAGTTTTTGAATGTGATTCTAGTTAGCACAAGACTGGAACAACCTCAAACTATGTGTCTAATCATGGGAGCTGATGCAAATTCCCTGTTGGTCTGTGCCTAGGATGGTTTGTGGGTTTGTCTGATAAAATCCTACTGTCTTTTTCCCCTTGGTCCCATTTCACAGTCTCCCCAGGGAGCCTTGAACTCCTCACTGTAGAAGGCAGAGAGGGAAGATAGGACACCAGAGGTCTCCTGGCATGCAGGGGATTTTGAGTGCCATCAGATGATGTTGTTCAGGGTTAAATTTGCATAGAAGAAGATGCTGCAGAGTGGTTATATCTGGCTAAGGAAAATTTTGCAAATGTTATAGTAAATGGGTAACATCTTTTGCCAAGGAGCAGGTCTTGGTGTTTAGCTCCTAAATTATTTTTGTTATAAAATTTTGGGTAGTACTAGTGTCGAGGGGGTGGGTAGACTTGTGTGTGGTGGTGGTTGGTTTCACTCTTACAGAATTAAAATGCTGGTGTCGTGCATGACCATTCTTGCATCAGCACATGCATCAGAGACATCTGCGTTGACCCCTGGTTGGGTAGCAAGAGCAGCTGAGTTTGCCTTGCTTAGCATGTCAGTGGTGGTAGTTTGATGCCACAGATCACTTCATGTCTGCACAGCCTAAGGCCTTGATCTATGGAGGCCCAAGAAAGAACATGTGCTTTGTTTTTAGAAGCAGGTTAATATTTCCGTGTTCTTGCCTGAGTTGGAGGTTGAGTCACCGTCCCTGGGGGTGTTCGAGGAAAGGTTGGACGTGGTGCTTAGGGACATGGTTTGGTGGGTGACATTGGGGGTAGGGGGATGGTTGGAACAGCTGCTCTGGGAGGTCTTTTCCAACCTTAAAGATTTCATGACTCTATGATTTTCAATGGACCTAAGAGCTCTAGATCCTGACTGAGATAGTGTCCAATATCAGGAAAACCAGCAGGTTTTGAATTCAACACTCGATCAGTCTTTGAATGTCCCTTTAGTCCAGCTGTTACTATTGGATTTGAATAGCTCTGTTAAGTTTTAGATCCTTGAGCTGCTGCAATGCTGTGGTTTTGTTCTGCCAGGGTGACTGAGGGGGGCTGATGTACTCCAGCGGCTGCTCTTGCACAGGGCAGGATTACAAAAACATCTCTTGATTCTTCCCTTGTCAGAAGCTTGTGGTTTATGAGGTTAGAAACCTTTCTGGGTTAAGCTTTCACTTCGTGACGGTAAGCTGTTTTACAAGAGTGCAATGAATTTCTTTGAAGTTAATTTCAACTAAAGGGCTCTTTTCACTGCACCTATAGCAGAAGAGACCATCTCTGGGGTTTTGAAAGAAAACCTTGCAAGTCAACAAGTCAAATACAAACAATGGGTAGCTGTACCAGCATGAAAAAGCGGTGGAAGTTTACTGAAATGAGACTTCTCTGTTGGGCTGGAGAGACTGTTTGAACTAGGAATTTATTCTTTTCCCAGCTGGATGCACTTCCCTGAGAAAGAAATGCCTGGCAGAGCCTTTCTGCAAAGAGTGGATGGGTAGTGAGACTGGTTTCGTTTGGGTGACTCCCTTAGCTCATGTATTCTCCAAAATCTGCCTAATAGCGTTCTATATCTACGTGTTGGTCTTTCATGTTCTTTCTCCTACAGTCAGTAAAAGCAACTGCAGCTAACAGTGGGCTCAGAAGTGATGAATGTTGGTATTGAGGCTCCAAAACTAAGGGCAAAATCGGGACTATAGGAGCACTTGGTGACTGAGAGATTTCCAGCGACTAAATTTGGGGCATACAGGGAGAGGACAGAATGGGGAGAAAAGTCACATGCAATGAGGAAGACCTCCACAAAGCAGTTCAGTGACTTGGTCGGAGCCCCAGAAACCCAGACTAGCACTTGGCACTGTAATGGTTTTCCTAAGGTTTCAGTCATTGTCTTTTACTTAAAGTAAAAGCAATATGTGTGATAAGGTGGGAAGCGAGCTGTGTCACAGGTGGAGCTGGGACAATGTGTCTTGTGCTCCCATGGGCTCTCTGATGACCATTTTTCAGGGCCCCTATGCACATCCCTGCACACAAGTGGTGCAGGCCTATCTTCATTCCTCCTTTGGCCTCAAAGTTTTCTTACCCTGGGAGTGACCCAGAACTATTCCCTACCCTTTGGATTCCTGCCTAGATGGCTGCATGGGAACACTCCCAGAGCATTTTTATTTATTTTTTTCCACAGCCATGTGGTCCTGTTGGCCGCAGAAGGTCTGGCTTCTTACTTCTGTCTCTGTAGCATGCTCTAAAGTTTGACAGTGAAAGATATGAGCAAAAGCAAGCCAAATAATTAGCTATCCCAGCCCTAATTCCCTGGGCAGAAGTTCACTTTTCAGTAACTGAGACTGGCTTAATCCTAATCCCCTGCAAATTCCCCTTCCTAAGAGTCTTTGTGAGGCACCCTTATTGGTGAAAGCTTCCAGAAAGACCAGTGCTACTGTTACAGTGATTTATTTTTTCTAAAGCCTCTAAATATTGTATCTCCAGTGTCATATATTACAAGGACAGTGAATCTCTGAAGCCACAAACCACTTAATATGTGAGTGGGATCATTAATGTATAAAACAAAGAGCGCTCATGTTGCAGCCACAAGTCTTTTCCCCTCCATCATCCATCTAAACCTCATTTCTTGCCAACATGCAAGTTGCCCGTTTTTGGGGAGAAGCCTCTCTCAGAAACAGCTTCCACTGCCTTTTCTGCTTTGTTGGCTGGCAGCAGTGGATATGAAGACTTGCATGGGGATTCCCTGTTTTTGCTGCCTAATTTAGCCAGTAGAGAGAAGTTGTCACAACTGATAAATTTGGCATTTACTTCTGATGGTCTGAGTAGTGGGCTCTGCTTCTCTTTGTGTTGTCTGTGCAAGGAGCGATGGCCTAGGTCAGCTCCTTGGGCTCTGGGCCTTAGATGACCCACAGAGTTAGACTGGCTGAATTGTCGTTCATGGACTGCATGTCTCAGGCATCTATGGGAGTTAAAAAAGGTGGAAATCTCAGCCATGAATCATCCTTTGTCTTCATGGTTAGGGACAGACAGTAGAGAGAAAATTATATTGTCGTGTCCTTTGCCTCAAGTGGGGAATAAGTCTGCTAATTGCTGATGAAGCCTAGGGCTTTCGCATTTGCAAGCAGGCCAGTTTCCCGTCTTCTCACATCCCTCCTTTGCCTCTTAGTTCTCTTTTCTGTTTGCTGTTCCAGTTTTCATCCTGGAAAAGGCTTGGTTAAAAGACTCTGCAGTTAGAGGTACAGGCACCTAGCCCCGGGCAAAAAGGACAATTATTTATCATCACAACTTGGTAGGCGATATGAACTACAATTTTAAGGATTATAGATTAAAACTAATTCTCAGTTTTTCAACTGATCAGACTCTGAATGATTATTAGTCTTCTGGGCTGCATGAAGATGAGGAGATAAAATGTTATCTTGTGTGCAGGGTGGAGAAATTACTATAGTATTTAATTCTAAAGCTTTAATTCTCCAAATTATTCAAATGACACTTAATAAAACAGTCTGTCTTTGGACTAGAGAAACTTTAATCGGCATGGGTTGGGGGAAGAGAAGGTAAAGGAGTAGGATCCTGAGCCAGGTCACTGTATCTGTTCAGCGGAAGCAGTTGTGCTGCATGTCTATGTCTGTCCTAGAAAATTTCAGACTTTAAAGGGACACCAAGGGACTGGAAGACAATCACAGAATCATAAATAGATTTAGGTTGAAAGGGACCATAGGAAATCTTCTAGTTGTAAACCCGTGCTTAAAGCAAGGTGAACCTCAAGATTGTGTCAGGCTTTTGTCACAAGGTTGCTTGTGACCTTGCCCAGCTGACTCGGAAACTCTCTCAAGGATGGAGCTTCTGCAGGCTCTCTGCAACCTGTTCCAGTAGTTAACCTCCCTCCCTGGTGGGGGAAAATTAAGTTTGGTTGGATTTTTCCCTTGTTGCCACTTGCAGGGGGGGAAGAAGAGGGTGGGTCAACTTTGTATCATGCGCATTAGAACTGGATAAATTCTGTTTTCCCATATTTACTCTGGAGTATACCGATTTTCTGATGTATGGATGTTTTGCCAGTTGACTGAAACTTTTTCAGAGAGGATTTTGACGAGCGTGACGCAGTGCCACTGGATGGGGATTTTTGTGTTTTTTAAAGCTTAGGTTCACCTGAGAACCTCAAACTGGGTTTAAACTCTAAATGTCTCCTAGCATCAAGGTTGAATTTAGGATAAAGAGAGCAAAAAGACAGCTACAATATTTTGAGCACCCTGGTTGGTCAAAGTTCCTGGGCACTGGTTTTGTGAGAAGACACACTCCTCTTGGTGCCGTCTTAGCCATTTAGGTAACTGTTCTTCCTTGAACACAGCAGATGTTGAACAAGAAAGGTTTATGCTGTGTTGGTAAGATTGCATATGCAAGTGATTAGTGTGAAGACCAGTACTCTGTCATGCTGTTGCGTTTGTCCATCTGAAGTGCAGAGTGAGGGTACCGCCAGCTGCTTCAGTGACATCTCTGCCAGCTCACAGATGGATCTCAGGGATCTGAAATATCAGTACAGTCAAGCCCACTTGTGTTAAGAGGGGGGATTTTTTTAGTGACCGGTCTGTCTCTCTTTCCCTTGATCCTCACTGTTTCAAGTGGAAAAAGAGTCAATATTACTCTTTCCAGTGATAGACAAATTAGTTAAGCACTTCTAAAAGTTCCAGCCTCCCGGTGTTTCCCTGATCTCTATGACTTGAATCACAGCAGAAAGGTGAATGCCTTTTTTTAAGAGCAATTACCTCTGTTTTGTTTCTCCTGTGAAACCTGCTATTTCTGTTCATCCTCTGTTCACAGGGTTAATGTGGACAGACCCTGTTATAGAAGTAAATGAGAACCAACCAAAAGGAATCAGATAATTCATCTCCTGCCCATGCAAATTTGTGTAAGACATACTTAGCTGTAAGGAGACTGACCTTGCGTCTCCAGGTGCTTAGATCCATTCCCAAGGTGTGAAAAACTCATGCTTCTTGTGTAGACTCACTAGTGAAATCCGGACAGCATAAACCTTCTTTCTGCCTTTGGAGGGGTTGCTGTAGGTCACCTATCTCCAGCAGTCCTTGGGAAGACCGTGCCCTTTAATCATCCCTTGTGGTTTTGGTTGAGAAATAGGTGAGGGATTGGCATGACCATGAGAACCTGATGGTAGGCACGTGTCTTTTCTGCACAGGAGCTATGCTGAGACTGCCACGACCCACTCAGACATGAATATTAATGATCTCGTCTACATCTCACTTGTGAAAAACATCTTGATATGCAAGTTGTGTCAAGCATAACCAAATTGTATCTCCATTGCACTGTTGGCAAGTCTAGTGCCTTGATAGAAAGAAACAGACATAAAATTTTCTTCCATCTAGCCCTTTTGCCTGTGGTTGGACAGGTTATTGAAAGACTCTTCAAATTTCTTCCAATCTTTGCTCTTTGGTATTTTTAGTTTGTTTTTGGCAATTAGTCCTTGCTGTCCTACTCTATCCAGTCCTGTGGAAGATTTCTGTCCCACCTAGATGCTCTGTTTTTCTTTGGAGAATAATTCTGCTTGACCCCTCTGCCTTTACAAACAATATGTAGGAGACCATTGGTGTTGCTTCCCACTGCTTAGCCAAGATATAACAGATCTGTTTTTTCTGGGTGCAGGGAAAGTAATGTCTACACTGAAATTGTATCCAAGAAGTTTCTCTCCTTTCTAAGGTGCTGGTAGTGGAAACCCAAGCTTTATGCCCTTGTTTTATCCTCTGGGAGGGACAGTTCTGCTTCACAGAGCCCGAGGCATTCTGCCAATTCCCCACTGTTGTTATTATCCCCTGACCTTTCTCCTGGCTTACCCCCCTCCCACCTCTAGGGTGAGAGACAGTGAAGTGAAGATGGAGTTACAGCTTCCTAGACATTTGTCTGTTTTCTCTTTTGTATATCACATTGTGGCTGACAGGACATTTTTTTAATCTTTTTATTTTTTGGCAGAAAATACCTTGCATGCTAATCTCTGTGCATTAGCTGATCACAACCTAAATGCTTGTCCATTAATCCAATGCCTTCCTGTGTGTCTTTCATCTCCGTGCTCTCTAGCATTCTCCCGTTTCACTTCTCCCTCCTTTGTCTTTTACTCTGCTTAATACAGTCCACCTCAAGACCAAAGCTCTGGGCTATGGAAACAGGGACAGATACTGTAAGGAAGTTGATAGACTCAGTTAATAAATGTGCCACCCAGTGCTGACAGTTATGCTCTCTGCAAAGGCCTGTCATCATGTGATTTTGATAGACAAGTTCCCTTCCACTGTTTCTTTATCTGCTAATAAGAGCAGCTTACTGACTTTTCTGCTCTACTAACATGTTGCCTAAGATACATCAGCACATTTCCAGGTAATTCAAATGCTGTCTTTATTGGTGCTCTTTTACCTTATGACAAATTGAGTGGCTGTAGAGCAAAACACGGTACAAGGAAGGGCTGAGATGACACCGTTCTATCTTCTGAGTTTACCATGCAGATTTCTAACCTGAGATACTCATCCCAGGCTCCTTTATAGTCTCTGCTGAGATGTAGGCACTCTGAAAATAACACAAAAACACCTATACCAGCCTGAACCAAAGGGCAACGCCGCCTTACGAGGTTTCTCTGTGACCAGTTTTTGGAAGAATGAAGGAACAAGGCAAGCAGTATCGTTATCCCTACATTGATGTAAGGGAAATACCAAATTCAGGGAAATTCCAGTATCAGGGAAATATCTAGTGATCTGCAGTTTACAGAACCATGGAGGCTGGAAGGCTCCTTTGCAGATTGTGCCCCATATGCTCAGAGCAGGGTCACCTAGAGGAGGTCGGTGAGAACAACCATTTGGATTTTGGGTATTTCCAGTGATGGAGGCTCCATCATTCTATTCTGATCACCCTCAGAGCTCAGGGATTTCTTCAATCAAGATTTGTGTGTGAATTCACTGGTTCTTGGTAGATGTGTCTCATATTCTTTGGTCTTGGGACTCTTCTTTTACTCCGTGTATATATATATCAGGGCAGGTGCCAGTAAGTGCCATTGCTCAGCTTCAGAGGGTAACTATTGTTTACCTCACTTGATGTCCCTACATTTTTTATTTGTTTTAAATGGAGAGAAACAATACTTTCTATCCCTTTGCCTCCCTTCCAGCTTCTGTATCTGTTGCACCTCTCAGCTCTCAGTCTGCCAGCTAGAAGAGGGCTAGGTGCACCTTCCCACCTTTCTCTGAACTGTTTCTAATTCCACTGCATGATTTCTGATTTGGAGTTGGGAGAGAGATGGGAGGAGGATCCTCTTCACTAGCTACACTAGCAGAACACATTGCTCACCTACAAATAGCTTTTTTCAGCCAGTGTGCGAGGATAGGTCTCAAACTGCTTAGTTTCCTGCCAGCACAGCACATGCACATGCTCAGAAGCCCTTCATTTTGGCATGTCCCAAGGAAAAAATGGGTGTCAGGATGACTTGCATCTGCCAGTGTATTTTCTGTAACCCCACTGGCATGGCCTTTTCTCCTGGACATGGAAAGCAGCTCCCTGTCTGGAGGGTGGTATTTCTGGTGGGAGCAGCAGCCAGTTTCCAGGGACTGCCTCACCATCTCTTCACTTGCCGGGTGACCTCTTTGCTGAGAGATTGCTTGTGATCATCTGGGACTTGGAGAACAAACTTCAGAAAGAGCAATCAAGCAAGCTACAAGGGAATGTTATTGGCTGTGTAAATCTAGAGACTGTCATTATGTACAATATATAATAAAATTTTCAAATGTTGTTACCTAAATCTCTGTTCCTGTAGCACTTGCATTTTTTACATCACAGTAAATCAAATTAATAAACACAGATGTGAAGACCAAACAAATCCTGAAAGGTGATCTTGTTACAGCACTTACTCAGCAGATGCAGAGTGCCAAGTGGCATTTCCATTGTCTGAAGCAGCAGTTTTACTGAATGATAATGCTGTTTATAAAGGTCAGCTACTTGTCCAGGAGATGTTCCTGGGAATTCTTTTTCTTCCCTGAGCTCTGTTGCAGTACAGTCTGGGTCTAAATAAAAGGCACGTCTATGTGAACAGAGCTGAGGTGATGCTGAAATGCTGCCTGGGGCCATAAGAAATGGAGCTCCAAATATGAAGGTTTTCTTCCAGAATATTTTGAAGGAGACCTGGGCTTGTCAATGTGTGCTGAGAAGTGGTTCGATGTCACAGAATAGCTGAAGTTGGAAGGGACTGCTGAGATTTTCTAGTCCAACCTGTCTCCCTAGAGCAGGGTCACCTACATCATCTGACATGTACAGGTTCAGAAGTGTTCCTTAATGTATAATTTTAGATTCACCTATAGAATACCTGGGTACTGTTCCATGTCCTGTCCCAAAGCAGGATAACATAGGAGGGGATATTCTTCAATCTAAGTTTTCTGAGGGTAATAAAAAAAAATAGTCAAGTTGGGGTGTCTTGTTTTAAACTATATATCTCAGGTTATCACCGTTTCTAGGGAGGGATGGTGTGACTGTATCCAGTTGGGATGTGTATTCAGATATATAGATTCAGAAATACTCCCAGGTCTTGTGGTTTAATCACAACCTTTGCCTGTAATGAGAAATGCTGCCCATATACGTGCACAATCCTCACTGAGTTTAGCAGCAGCTGATCCTGGAACTGTTTTGGCCTGCGATGTGTTTTGGTATGTAATACAATAGGCCCGAGGAAAACGTGTGGTGTGGATGTAGTTGCTGTTACAGCTGCGAGGCTAAGAGCCCTTCAAAGTGTTACTCTGCAAAAGAAATCCCCTTCTCCAGCCTATTAGTCAAAACAACTGCTCTGTGTCAAAGCAACACAAATAGCTTTTAGCCAAAAAGCCTTTCTAACTGCTGTTGCTCTGAGGCCATTCTGCTCTGCCCGATTGCTGTCCCTATACAAGGGGTTAGTGTAGTATGCGGCTTAATAAATTCCACGGTTGGATTTCTATTGTCTCTTTGTTCTTCGTTGCCAGGGAAGCCAAATATTATTTCTGTCCTTGAAAGAAGCTGCAAATATGGGGAACGGCCTCAGTGAGAGGTGGGGGAGAAAAGGGACCCTGTGGAAAAATACCTTTTGTGTTCTCACTTATTGCCTTTTTAGAGATAATTGTGGTGATGTGGTAGAACGGGGCTGTTCTGTCTTTTCTCTGTTATTCGGATGTCTTTATTAATGTTATTAATTTATATGCCAGGCTAAGCGGTTCCCTCTCCTTGTGTATCCTTTCATCCCCTTTGGTGCGTCCTGAAGTGCTCCTGGTTAAAAACCAGTACACATTTCTATCTCTCTGTCCCCAGTCTTTCTGTGGCCCTTGTTACTTCACTTTCATACGTCCTTATTTTTCCCTGGTCTTGGATATAGAAATGGGATCATCTCCAGATGATATTTGGGAAACTGAGGGATGATACCAAATGAACTGTGCTGGGAATTCTTCTCTGGCCCTGAGTCTGGCGACCAGAGCTGACCTTCGTTATTGGCACAAGAGAGGAGATAGAAGCTGTCTGTGGATGGCCTTTTGGTCCCGAGAAGCTAAACTAGAATGGCTAAACCTCTGTACTAGTAAGATAAACAGAGCTGGGGAAGTGCTGAGTACTGCCACACAGTTGTCCTGCTTAAGCTTTTGCACACTCAAGGTCACTAATTTGACCTGCACTAGGTAGCGATTTCCCAGTCACTGCCAGAGCATGGCTCAAGAGAACATGCAAGCTGTCCAAATAGAAAAGTTCACCTCATTTTTGGGGAAAGGAGAAGAATGCCATCATTGTAGCTTATCAGTCAAGCTAGTGGTGTTTGGTACCTCTCCCTTAGGGATACGGATTGACCCTGGGCTCATTTTATGTACATAAATGCAGTCTTCTTTGTTTTCTCTTCTGTAGGATTCGCTTTAAGATGTAGGTACTAAAGGCAAAAGCTATGGAGGAAGTGACTACAGGAATAGCAAAGGCCGAGAACACCAGGGTCTCTCCAAAGACCACGTTCTAGCACTAACAACTGCTGTACTGCTGTAAGAGAAACCTCTGTAGAACCCCAAAGGGGTCACCTGTGTAGTGTTGCCACCCTGTCAACCTTCCATACCCAAGATGAGCTCCACAATGGGGCAACCCTTGTTGGAAGAATGTCACGAAGCCATTGCTCAGTGCTGTGGTACATAATGACCACTTCAGCTCATCTTTCTTTTGATGCTTCTAATGAAAATATGCTTGAGCTAATTAGACGAGGCTCCCTTCACAGTCAGTGGTAAACTGGTCCAGGCATGATTTGTCTGACCTCTACTCCTGTTCTCGGTTGGATATCTACTTTAGAACAAAATGTTTTGCACCTGATACTGCTTGCTTTCCTCTACTGACTGTATGGAGAGAGCTCAAATAGTAGCTAAACCCCATGCCAGGTGGCATCCGAAAGGCAGTCTCAAAAAAAAAAAGAAAAAGAATCTGAGGACAGGAATTTAACAGCTCTTGATAATGAAACCTAAATCAGAATAAACTAATTTAGCCAGTGATTTTGAGTGCCACACCAAGAAGACTACAAGTTCTGTTAGTGAGTGACGTGATTCCTCAGGAAAAATAAAGCTACAGTTAAATTGGAGAGACATTTTGAGACGAGCAAGGTTTTTCACTTGAGTACCAGGAAACTATGGCTTGTTTAGCAGGCAGAAAGCAAGCTCCTGCTTTAGTTCTTGATCTTCAGCCCAAAGTATGGAGACCATCCTGCCTTTACTCCCAGTGCTAATTACCTGTCCGTTCCTGCAATGCCTTTCCCAGGAGGAGCACGTGGAAGTGGGGATTAGCTTTGGGCTGGTCGGGCAGCCTGACGGCTTGAACTGGTAATGCTCAGGATGCCTGTCTCTTGTTAGTGTTGTTTATATCAAACTAGAAAACCAGTTTAGTTGTGAAATCATCCCTCCTGGTGCCCTGACAACATTTATTGTTGCTTGAAGTTGTCCAGTTACTTGTGAACGGTAAATCCCCTCTTGGCTGAAATCAATGACTAAAACAGAAGATGCTGATTTGGCAGTTTTGACTGGCTGTTGCACACACACACACTGCACTATCTATTAAGACAGTATTTGAGTTTGCAACCGAGCCATTGGAGATAGGACACATCAGAAATCAGGTAACATTAATGCAAACCTACTTTTTAATCTTAACTTTTTCTCGTTTCACAGCCAGTCTGAGCTCCCTTTTCTCCTGGGTAATTATTATCTCTGCATAACACAATCCTTTCTGTCACCAGGTATGGTGTTGAGATCTAGGAGCTCGACCACAGGGTCACTTACAGATGGATATTCTTGCTCAAAATCTTTCTCTTTCCCCCTTTTTAGTATTTTAAGGCTGCTCCCTTTCTGTTTCTCTAGTTTCCCTACTTTTGATCCAGCACCCACGATGTTTTCCTGGGATCACACTTCTGACAAATTAGAAAGAGATTTTTTTGCCTGCCTCCTGCACCCTCTGTCTCCTTTTGTTTTCCCTTTATTCATTTCCTTCTTTATCCCTTACTCTGCTTCTTCCTTTCACTGTTTAGCCTTTTCTATCTTGTCTCAGTCTCTCCTCATTTCCGTTCCTCTCTCGGGGTTCATAAAGCTGCCAAGACCTGGCCAAAGCAAAGAAAAATATGTATTTCACAGGCAAAGGTCATGCAGAGGGCAACATCATGGTTCTTATTGCAGGTCCTGGGGAAAAGGATGCAGATTTGTGTCAGAGCTGTTGCTCTCATTAAGTTAGTCAAGCCTACCATAAATATGAATAAATAAATAAAATATGGAATATAAAGCAGGAGGAAAAGGGAGATGTTAAAATACCAGTGATGGAAACAGGCTAATTGTTTGTATTTTCTTATATATTTTCTATATTTTCTTGCCTAATTGTTATATTTTCTCAGGTGGTGAGTTCTAGGAGAATTAAGCTCAAGGTCTGTGATCTGGAGGGGAACCACAAGTGTGGGTTCTCTGCTGTGTCTCAGCAGAGCTCACAATATTTGTCTGTGAGCTCTGTGCCTTCCACAGACACCAATCTGTCATTGTCCTGAAAAATTTCCTGCTTCTTCAGTGGAAAAATTGCTAGGTGGCAAAGCAATCCAGACTGATTTGATCTAGTTGAGCATGAAAATTGCCTATCCCCTACACGTATTACACAACATAAATGAGGGAGTTTCACAGTCAAAAAAAAAAAAATCATAAAAATGACCATCAGAGTGTTGAATTGCTCATTAAAACCAGTGAGAGAGACTAAAAGCTGATGGGAAGTGTTTTTCTGTAGGAGAACTCTCCACCGCCAAGATGGTATTTGCACATGTAGGTCACGCTGTATTATTTCATGCAAGGTAACAGGATTTCAAATTTGCTCTCTAGGATCACAAGAATCGTTCAACATTTTGACCTGCTGGTTGAAATCTACATTTTTCAGGGATGTGCAGGCTGCTTTGAGGGCCCCAGAGCTGCCTTCTGGTCCTGACTGCAAGGAGCATACGTCTGCTTGTGATCGCTTTAGCAGCAGCTCCTGCAGGGTTATGCACTTTTGCCTTCACTCCTGCCATTTGTCCTAGTCTGAACAAAGCTACCGTCTCTCTGTACTCATAGTCTTGACAGAAATAAGTTCTCCCAAATGGGCAGAAGGCTGTTTATTCAGCGTTGGTGTTTCTTAGCCCTTGTCAGATTGTCATGGTTTAATTCTTGATTTGCTTAAAGAATCGGTCAGTGCACATACTTTTGTCTGTCATTCTTGTGGTCCAATAGCTATTTTCACTGTCCCAGTGTAGGGTGCTGTGTAAAACCTTTCTTTTAATTTGGGTGATAGCAGGTAATTCGCTGTCACTCCCAGCAAAGCTGTGGACAAGGGCCAGGCTGCTTTGAGGCACTTACTGCAGCTCTGCAGAGGTGCATGTAACCATGTAGCAAAGCTGATTCGTGTTTCCTTTGTTGCATGTTTCCAGCACACAAACATACCCTTCCCCACGCATTTGCCATGGTGAAAATCTGTGTTTTGGTCAAACTGAACAGTCACCAACTTTCCTGTGCTGGTGCTCTGACATGCAGCAGTTGGTTACATGACAGATGCTGAATATTTCCTATTGCCAGAATATTTAGGAAATAATTTTCTTTGGTATGTGGTGAACTGGTGAACCAAGGGCCTCCAAAATATTGGAATAAAAAACAAAACGTGCATTTATCATGCATAAGAGTGCACCAGAAGACTGCTGTTGCTCACTGTCCTCACCAGCCTTGGCTACAGGTGACATGACTAAGGAGAGCCTAAGAAGGAATCTGATGGAGTGACAGTGATGGTTTGCAGGTTGGTTACGCAAGCCATGAACCTGCAAATCATGGCTTAGGTGGAGGTGAGCTAAGATGTTGATCACCATAAAGTGTTCTTGGCCTGTTGAATAAGTAGTAAGACATTCAGCGAACTCAGAACATGTCCCAAGGCAGGTGCACGGATCCATCCTCTGTTACATAAGCACTGCGTTGGGTAATCGTTTTAGCAACACATGAATAAGCTGGCCCTTGAAATACTGCACAAATTTGATTTCAGCAGTTTTAGTGACTGGTCCAGGAGGCACAAAAGGGCTGCCAGTCTCTTGCCATAAAGTTGAGCGTCAGAATGCCCTGGGAGCAGGCTGAGTGTGGGGACAGATCTTGTTTGGACACTTAAACTTAGCTGCAGTCAATGCTGCCAGGAGACAACAAGCTTTGGGGTTGTTTTCTTAGCTGGCATCTTTTCTTTTGCATGTTGGACTTCAAATATGGATTTCCAAGGTCAAATTTGTTTTCTGTAAGAATTGTCACAGGAAGGGAAGGGATCAAGAGAACTTCATTGTGGAACTGGAAGTCAAAATGAACAGCAGAGGAACTTGTCTACGTGAGGAGGTTTACCAGCAAAGATGCATTGGTAGTTAAGCAAGCGTGTCCCCTCAGAATACTTTTACTGTGGGAAGCTATACAGGTATCATCACGGCAGCCTAATTGTACCACTGCAGCTTTGCTGTTAAAAAATCCCTTGTACATAAACCATCTAGCGAAATTTGTCCTTTCCATAAAATAAACCAGTTGCAACTTAATTTAGAAGAGCAACGTGACCCCTGTGGTGTGAGCTCTTTATCACTAGTTAGAAAGCAGCACAAAAGGCACAGTGAGCCGTGCTGTGATTTATTTGTGTGGTGGTTGTGCTGGGAAGGGACTTGGTTGAAAGCCAAGAAGAAAGAGCCAACTGAAGCTCAGGAAGTATCACCCATGTAGTTACTTCACCTGTAAAGCAATGATCTTACTGAGGATGTATCTCTAGAATGAAGTACTGCCTACTTTGTCTATGGGACACGGAGATGTCCTTTTCGGGTTGTAGGAAGTATGCTCTAAATCTCTCCCCAAATTACAGCTTTCATTCTCTGAGTACTGAGCAAACCCCACAAGGCTTCTCAAGGTGACCTATTAACTATCTTTAGGTTATAGTATAAGATATATCTTATAAAAATGATTGTGTTATGTGCAATATACTTTATATAACCATCACGTAATACATACTAATGCATGTTAAGTTACAGTTTTTGCAATTAAAGTAATACATTACGTATTAATATTTATAGTATTATAACATAATTTTTATGAAGTGTTCTGAGAAATTTTGCACTGCAAAAAATGAACTCCACAATTATACTGGAATTCAAGATTCTCCTGTAACTTAAATTAGGTAAAATATTCTGTAAGTTTTTTTTTTTCCTTTTTTATGTATGTGTATGTGTGTATGCACATGAATACATATGTATGTACGCACACATGGAATTTGAAGTGAAAAGTTTTAGGAGCTGCTAAATCTGGTAGCCTGATAGAGTCAAGGCTTCTACAGCTCTCCATTCCAGGTCCAGGCAGTAGTGAGGCTGAGCATCTACTGCTGATAGACATGTGTGTGTCTCTGGCCACACTGATCTACACGGGCAGAAACACTCAGCATTCATGCAAACACAAACTTCAGGTTGGACAGGTTGGACAATGCAGGTTGGACAATGGCTGGCAAAAGCTTCATCAGCTGCCTCATGCCAAACCATTTCTTATTACTCCTTGGAGTTCTCTATTTCTCAGAAACTGTAGAGCTGTGGTGACACATAGTGTTTGTAGGATGCAGTTCAGCAGATATATCTCACGCAGTGCTATTCTGATATCTCATGCAGTGCTACTCTGATATCTCAGGGAACAGTGCTCTTCATTGTTTGGCAAAAGTTTTTGTGGGCTTCTGATGTGAACTAGATTGGTGAGCTACATTTGAGTTAAAATCAGCCTGAAGAAAAATGAAGAAGATAAGTTTCTAAACCCATTTCAGTTCCATGATTTAGTTCATACCATATCTCAGCAAATCTGTGTGTTGGCATAATGGACGAGGCTTTGATCTGAAATATAGGAGCAGGAATAAACAGGAGAGGGTTGGAAGTTGTCAAAGTCCTGGTGCAGCTCTTTACATTCAAAGTCTATGTACTGTCAAATTTCCTTCAACATCGTGGCTGCATGCCTGCACCCATTCAGCTAGTAAAATAAGAGTTTTTAAAAAAATACTGAAATGCAATGGAATTGGATGGACAACCCCTCAAAGTATAGGTCACGATACTGGTGCAAGATTATAAGAAAGTGATAAATTGGAGGGAGTCAAGTGGAGGGCCAGTAGGAAGGGGCTGGAGCACATGGCATAGGAAGGGAGACTGAAGAAGAGAAGGCTGATTTCCTTCCTTCTGCTTCCTAAAAATGGTTGTAGATAAGACAAAACTAGACTCCTTCTAGAGGTGTACAATGGAAAGGCAACAGACATGAGTTAGAACAGGGTAAATTCTGAGCAATTACATGAAAAGGTTTCTCATCACAAGGGTGGTGAGGCACTGGCATGGTTTCTTCAGAGGCTGGAGTGTTCCTGTTCTTGGTAGTTTTCAAAGCTCGGCAGAAAAAGGCCCTGAGCAGCTTAATCTCAGTTTGAGATAGCCCCTATTCGGAGGAGCACTTTGGACTAGATGACCCGCAGAAGGCCCTTACAGCCTAATTTTCCCTATTATTCTAGAAAGATAAGAGTAAAAAATAATATATTTTAAACTCTATTTATTTGTCTTTACAAAACTTAAAAGATTAGAAAATAATAATAATAAAAAACCTTCATAACCATATCATTTAAAAAATATTTTTACAAAAGTAAGTTCTCAACCAACCATAGACTTGCAGGAGATTCAAAGAAAATCATCTCAGATGAAGTTCACATAGTAAACAAGATTTTTGCACTGAATTTTTAGAGCAATTCTTTAAAGTTCTAGACCCCAAAAGTTGCTTGTTAAATTCTCTGGAGTTCTTCCAAGATCCTGTGAATGGGCTGTGTAGTATTTTATTAAATTCTATAGGAGTTTTCAGTTAGAAAGTTTAAGGGAATAAATAGGAGTAATATTTACTACTATCTGTTTTAGATTCAAGCCTGTGGAGTTGAAAACCACCATGTTTCAATTTCAGTCACCCCTAGCCCTCCCCAATCTAATTTTCACTACCTTCTCATCCTTACACAAACCCAAGGAGACCTATGAAATACTGTTCAGCATTTACAAAATGTTACCTTGTTTAGCCTTGAAATACTGGCACTTAGCCGCAGTTCTACATTCACTCCTGTTTTAAAGCAGTTTTTCTAAGTTAACACCGGATACTGTTTGGAGCTGCAATTGCCGTACAGAAAATCAGATAGTGCGCGAGGAAGTGTTGACTTCAAATGAAAATATTTTCCCAAGTATGCTTACAAGACGTTCAAGCTTTTCTTGTGCTGTGCGGTATCTGAAAGGTGAAAGGGTTGGGGGAAGTAGCTGAAACGAAAGCAAATCTCTCTGTAGAAGGTTTGTAATAGCAAGTTTTAATCTCCAGTATTATTAACAAAGCAAAACAAACCCTACTTGTCCATACTAGGCTGCTCTGTGATTTGAGAGAGTTGCTGTTACTGCTGCAACCACAGGATTATCAGTAATGCCTGGTATGAAATGCACTCATTGAGTTACTCGTTCTGGCTTCAAACCTCGACAGGGGTCACGTTTCAGCCCTGTTTGCCTATCCTAGTGGTGTGTTATTCTATTCCACTGGCTTCGCACTGTTTCAGAGAGATGTTAGCAGTATTGGTGTTCTGCATATAAAGAATAAGGTGAAATTCTACAGTCCATATCTATCTGAAAAAGCCTGGTGTAGGGGCAGCCTGAGCTCCAGAAAGCTATCTGATTAAGGCTTCTCCTGGAAGAAAGTTCTGTTTCATATTCAGAGTCACAAAAAGATCCACAGGGAAGCTGAGGAAATTAGAAGAAAATAACATTAGATAGTTAAAAAGCAATATGGATAAAAAAAAAAAAGAGAGATAAAACAAAAAAAAAAAGAATCCGTGTACACCAGGAGCAAGGCAATATTTTGTTAATGAACACAGTTAATTTTATTGACTTGATTTGTTTCAGATAATGGGAAATCACTTCTAAGGATAAGGATCTTTGTTCATGTATTTGATTTTTCTTAATTATATGTACACAATTCTATATTTGTAACTATAAATGCTCAAAATTGGGTATTCTAAAAAGACATTATTATAGCTTAAATATGGCTTGATGCACAACGTTCTCTGGCTTGAATTATGTGTGATAGTTCATTTGTCATTAAAATCCTTTACATTTCCTTGTTATTTATTAAAAGATTATAATCATATCAAAAGGGTACAAAGAGTAAGTTTTATTGTGATTGTGTCCATTCCTCCAACACACACAGACTGAGATATTCCCCAGTGAAAGATGAAGTTTGTCTTTTGATGTCTGGTGAGATGATGTGTTGCTATGGACCTTGTCAAGCAAAACTATATTTAGTAGAAGCAGAAGAGGTCTTACCATTTTTAAACAACCATGGTTAATTAAGATATATGTATAAGTGCATGCTCTACTATTATCATACATCTGGCTTGCAGGAAAGCTCTTGTATCTATGCTTTTGTGAACCACTCAGTTGCTTTAGTTTCAAAAAGGCAGGACTGTAGCTCTGTAAGAATAAGTGAAGGATGATGTTTAGATTTGCAGTACCTATAATATTCTGTATGAAACTGTTCTTCTGTAGTCCACATATGTATTAAGGGTTAGAAGTGGCTCCTGGATGAGAACTGAGCAACAATTCCCTGAAGGATTGGGAAAAAATGGTGAAAATGGTTCCTGGGAACTGACGTTACTGGGTGAGATAGAGTTACAGTCAGCACTAAGGGCTGTGTTTGGTGAGTAATGGAGAGTAATTGCTGATGACTGATAGAAATCAAACTTTGGTCTTTGAAAAACCAAATTGCAAGCAGTGTTTGAAAGAAGCATTTCCTTCTTGTCAGAGGAAAACATGTTCTATCATTTTTGTGATATAAAACACACTGTCCTCAGAGTGTAAATCTCTGCTTTAGTAATGACATTGGCCTTTTAAATCGAGACGTTTAGCACATGACTCCTCCAGACTGGTTTACTTTGGGAATATGAAAGCCTACCAGCAAAGATTCCATGTCCTTGTCACAGTCCTTAAAAAAAAGAGAAGTACTAAACCCAAAGGATTTTGACATCTGTTTTTTGTTATCCCAGATTTTAAAAATGTACAGCATTTTGGAAAGTTTTGTTTGGCCTAATGCTTTAGTTTTCTTCTATATTTTTAGTATGCTTTCAAGATGAAATATATATTTTAAAGAAAAGTTCAAATTGCCGCCTGCTCTAACATTGTCTTCCGTAGACAAGCTAATGAGCGAATCACCAGAAAATTTCCTGATAAAATCATGAGAATTAATGTCACTTTCACTCCAAGATGAACCATGAAAAAAACAGAGTAGATTTTACTGTGGCCTTACAGCTGAAATGTCTTCCTCAAATAATTGCTTTCCTTCATGTCCTGGATACAGCAATGCTTATTTCACATCCCAGAATTTGAGGATGAAGAAAGAAGCCATCTTCAATAAAAGCCTGCTGTATCTGTGTCTGGAGTGGACACTTGGAAGGCTGTAGCTTCTATTCCAGATAGTAATGCAGGGTTGATGGGGAATTATAACATCATTCAATAATACCTTTTTCATCTCAGTTTCTTGACTGTCATTCTGTGGTCTGTGAATAGCTGATTGGTGATCTGCTGTATCATTTTACTAAACAAAAATACGCTCTTGCAGCCACCAAAAAAGATTTTTTGCATGCTTGCCAGGAAAGAGTCAGAGCTCTGTAAGCTATTCCTTTTGTATTTATGAAGTGCTTCTCGCTTTGGTATACAAGTGCCACTGAAGTCCTCAAACACCTGCCCGTGGCTACATGTTTATACACTTCACTCAGTAAAGAGCCTTCCTGTAGTTCCCTCCCCGGTACCACATGCTGGTCACTGGAGACTTGTCACCTAAAACCCAGCAGCAATGCTGAAAACAACTTAGATTTTGGTTTACTGAAATATGAATCAACGGGTAAAGAAATGCCAACATTTTCAAAAGAACTGCCAATGAATATAGTGCAAATTGGGCACATTTAAAGAGTAAAAACAGAGCATTAACTCTACAGCCTGTTCCTTTTGCTCTTTGAAGGACATGGTGTCATCCCTGATCATGTCCATTTCTAATCCAGTATCTTCTCATAGTGGTCAGTGCCAGATGTTTCAGGCATTGTCCTTTGTTTATCATTACTCAATCACCATCAAAGTATTCAAGCCATTCAATATCTTGAGCTTGAATGAGTTCAAGTTATTTCGAGATTGCTGATGGAAAAGGAGAGGAAGGAGTTGTTTCAACAACTGATCTGCACTAATTGCAGGGGTTGAAACCTTCCCTGATCCTGGATCGGTACTATGAAAGGATAGCACTTCTCACAGAATAGCTGAATATTCAGAGGAGCCAGTGCTGTCTTGCCTGCACTTTGGCTGTATTTCTCTGCTTCCCTAACAGGGAGATCAGCTTTGGGGAAAAGTCCTAATGCACTGGAGTAACACGAAAAGCGAGGGCTATCGGTGTTATATTCTGTTGTTGTTTGTTTGCTTTTCCTGATGCCCATCTTGTTGCCTCACTTTTGAGGGAGAAGAGCTGATCTGACTCCAGGACTAGCATCACACAGAGCATGTATTCTACCGACTGGGAAAGGAAATGCACTCCAGTAGTTCATTTTATCCCCAGAGAACTTCTTTGATCAAGTGATAAAATGGCACTAAATTAAATAGTGATTTTCCCTGATCTGATGCTGCCCTGTCACTTACTCTAATTATTAGGACTGTGTCAGTCTTCTTATAAGCAGATGCTGTCCCAGGGACTTTTAAATTAATATGTGATTTGTATAAATAGCTATTTGGTACACACCTTAAGGCACTGCAGCAACAAAATTGCTAAATGAGAACTACAGGCTAAAATTTAGAGAAATCAGAGAATCTAGCCTTCATAAGCGAAACTTAAATGTCTAAGTTAAATTACTGTGTGTTGATTATCTCTAAGAACAATTATTATAGTTGCTCCAGGCACCTTAAAATTCCCTTGGACCAGTATTCTCTCACACGACTCCTAGGCAGTGTTAGTATGAATAAAAAACTGTTCCTGGTAAGAGATCTGGATGAGGTTATACTATTTTGGAACATAAGAGGAATTTGCTGGATATGACCTTGGGGCCAGAGAAAAGGCCCTGGGAGTGTTTAATTTAGTGAAGTAAAGATAGCTTTCGGATGCATATACAAGGATAGCTCAAGTTGACATTGAAATGATTCTCAGGAAGCAGCATGAATGCTCTCAAACCACATGAATTGTGCTTCCCTGTCTGCATAATCATGACAGTCCTGGAGAACATGCTGGCGAACGTAAGTAAGCAGTGCACTTTGCAGCAAGGGAAGGTAATTGCATACCAAGCTGGCCTCTCGGTATAACAAAGATGTTGACAATCAGGAGAGAGTCCCTTTCGCGGCCAAGAAGGCTAGGGTACTGGAGCATGTGATAGGTAATAAGAGACTGAGGGAAGTGGTCTGTTCATCTTGGAGAACTAAAGAATAGAGTGGAATCTAATTACTGTTTGCCAAGATCTAAAGGAGTTGTAGAGGAAATGAAACCAAACTTTTGTCTGAAATGCACAATGACAGAACCAGAGGCAATAAGTAATCATTATGACGGGTTAATCTTGCCTGTTGTTAAGCGTTGGCACAAGTTACCCAGAGAGGCTATGGAAGCCCCATCCTTGGAAATATCCAGAACTTCACTGGACTAGGCCCTGGGCAACCTGGTATAAATTGGCCCTGCATTGAGCAGAAGGTAGGACAAAATGACTTGCAGAGGTACCAGCCTAAAGTATTGTATGATTATGGACCACCAAGATGATAACCACATTTATGCCATTTTCTTAGAAAACAAGCCTAAAATATATGTCAGGTTCCATTTTAGGACTCTGTCCAAGTATTACTCATTTCTCTAGATGGTCTTATCATTACTCTCTACCTCTAAAGAAAGAGGTACAGGAAGACAGAGACAGGGCATTGTGTGATTGCTGCTGGTAGACTTGTGTTGGTGGCTAGTGGTGGGAAGGGAATTCCAAACTCACTGTACAGAGGAAAAAGCCTGCAGAGTTGAGGGGACTATGGCTGGTGCTGCACTTGGACGTACTGCAGAGTTCCCTGCACGGATGTCTTTATATCAACACCACAGAGATTTCCCCTCAGGCTTGAGTGTGGCAAAGTCAGGAGATGTTTGGCAGTTGCCACAGAAAGCTGACTGCAATCAGCTTTTAGCTCAGCATAATTTTAATGAGGTTTTGTCACCATGCTTTATTCTCATTAACAGCTTTATTGTTGTTGATAATGCCATCCTGTAACAAACAGAAGAGATTTGGTTCTGCATGAGGTTTTTCTTCTAACTTTATCATAATTTTGCGGAACCGGGGAGAAGGCAAAGCTTTTGTGTCAAAGGCCTAGAGTAGAAGATGTAACCAGAAAATCAAAATGGTATATTATGAAGGGAGATCAGAGGTATGACTGGTGTGCTGTGATGGCACAGACCCTCATACAACCAGCTGTAAGTGTTCACACCAAACTTTCCCCTTAGCAGCTGTATGTCTGGGACTTTTTTGCCTGTTATTATAGGATTACAGGAAAATCGAGGTTGGAAGGGACTTTGGTTGTCTAACTTCCTATTCAAAGCAGGGTCAGCTAAGAGGTCAGACCAGGTTGCCCAGAGCTTTATCAAGTAAGGCCTTGAAAACCTCTAAGGATGGAGACTGTGTAACCTCTCTGGTAACCTGCTACACTGATGGACTGTTCTCACAGTGAAAAAGTTGCTCCATATACCCAGACTGAAACATTCTTGTTTTGATTTGTTCTTGATGTTCTTCCACCATACGCCCCTGTGGAGGGCTTGGCTCCATCTCCTTGCTAACCTCCCTGTAGATACTGGCAGGCTGCTATTAGATTTCCTTCTTCAGAGGCTGAACCAGCTTCTTCTTACAGGGCTAGTGCTCCAGCTCCCGACCATCTCAGTGACCCATGGCTGAACTCCCTTCAGTATACTGATGTCTGTCTTGTACTGGGGGACCAGAAATCACATGCAGTATCTAGATGTGGTCTAAATGATGAGTCTGGCTTAGCTGCATTTCCTGTAAACTTGATATCTGTATCAATATAAATAAGTGGTATGAGCAGACTAAGAGTTTGGAGCATCTGAATATTGCTTCCTCTAAGGATATATAACATGGCTGAAGGCCAAATCATCCAGCTTCTCTCTCTCTGTGTCACTGTCTATCTTCTTTTCCCATGTGTAAGCTGAGTAATAAATCCTACATCCCTCATGGGCTTAGTTGTGTGTTTGTTCGATTGTATTATTGTAAATCACCTAAATAAAAGCTATCTGTCACTAATGATGTTTTTTGTCATGTTCTTTTGCAGGTTACATATCACAAGCACTAAAGAATTACACTGACCATGCCTGTGATGGAGAATACATCTCCCTGAGGTGTCCTCACAGAACCACCATCAGCATCCAGTCTTCTTTTTATGGCCGAATTGTACCAAGTCATCAGATGTGTCCCTCCCGCTATCCCCACTCTTATGCAACTTTAATTAAGGAAGACGTTGACTGTTCAGTTGGTACTTCCCTTCAGGTATTGCATGTTAAACTGGCTCTGTTCATTTTTATTTTGATTTTGATTTTTTCTCCTAGGCCAGGCAGCAGCAGTCTCTGTTGGTCCTGCATAGCCCTGCATTGAGCAGTGCTACCCAGCACGGGAACAATGACATCTCACCGAGCTTGGTGGGTGATTCATCTTTGTAGTTTAGACAGAACTGAATTAGATTTTGTTGCTAATGCATTTCTTAATTTTCCTACAGTCCTAGTCAATAACAGTTCAGAAATGAGGTTGAAAAACAAGTACACTGCAAGACCAAATTATGTTTGGGCTGTGTTTAAAGATTTATTTTTTATAGTTCTCCTGCCCAATGGGTAGCTTTTTTAACATATTCAGATTTTTTTTTCTTCAGTTCAGAAATGATTCTGTTTCAAAAGGCTTTTACTCTAGTAACTTGAAACCCAGGGAGAATCCTTGACTTGACTTCTTCTCCTGACTCATTTGGCTCTTAGGCCACCATAAGTGATCACACATCACTTAAGCTTGTAATCTCCCAAACATCTGTATTTAATCACCTCTGTCCATTTGTGTAGGGGTTGTTGGCAATATGTATCCTCCCAAGAGCATATGTGACCAGAAATTCAAAGGATTATTTGGAAGGTGCCAGTGTTAGTCAACTGTCAATAAGAGCAACTAAAATTAGAAACATGAACTGGTTTATGTTGAGATGAGTGGGGTCTGCTCCCAGATGTAAAAGAAAGCCCAACTCTTTCCAAGTGCAGGACTTGGGACTATGAAAATCTTTGGGCAAAGACCTCAAATTTTCTTAAGCACCCTGTGTGTTTATGGCTACGAATCAGTTAGAACTCATAATAAAAATTTATGGCAGAACTAGATTAGTGAACCTACAGGGCTAGTGAATCATTTCTTTTATAATTTGGCTAAAGGCCAGTGTTTCCCACATCACTTTTCTTTCTTGCATCCAGGACTATTTTAGAAGAGTTTACAGCATTTTTTAAAGTATATATGAGTGCTTTGGCTTCTAAATGTCGGTGGTAAACTCTCAAGAAATTGCACAATGTTTGAGTTTGCCTGTAATGTAACCCTTGAGATGACTGATTTGCAGCTGCCCTCTTAATAGTTCCACTGCACATCAAATGTCTGAGTTGTAGTATGGGAAGATGTCGTCCTTATCAGTGGGAAGTTTTCCCAGTTATGATAACGAAAGCTTTTAATACAACAGATGAGGCAGTCATGTTGTTTAAGGTGGGAGAACATGGACTGAAGACTTTGGCAGAGGCCAACCTTCCCTTCTTTCTTTTATTTATTTACTGATAAATTTGCTTGAAACATTCAATTTGATAGCATGATTGACTGTGTGTATAGACTCATCCTTTGTGGGTGAGTGACCCACTTAAAGCATCTGGAAGAACTTGAGAACAAGGAAGATGTAATCTTTGGCTTCTCATGCCATAGTTTTATATGCAGGAGGGATTTGAAAGAGATCCTTACCTACATAGCTTCTTATTTTCTCAGAGCTGTTACCCATTAGCTTTCCATAGAACACTTAAGGTGCTTGTAATTACAGCTCCCCCTGTTTATCAGAGTGAGAATTGTGTTTGCTGTAGGCATTCTTGCAGCAGATCTCTTGTATAATAAATTTGTTACATGACTAAGACCAGGACATGCTTATATGTCCATTTTGGGGGGATGCATACCTGCTAGAAGAACATTGTTCTGCCACAAGTTTGTTAGGGGACCATTGGCAACCTCCTGAGTCTCTTTGGAGAATATTCACAGTGCCTCTTTGGTGCTCCCAGATCTGGCTTTGATACCTCAGTATGCAGTGTCTGGCCAGGGTAGGATGAGTCCAAATGCCAGAGCTGGATCTCGTCTTCTTTCCTCGTCCTGGAGGGGGTGATGCCTCTCTGAAGGTTAAGCCAAAAACTCGACAAGCTGAATGGCAAGCTGCCTGCAGCTAGCTGGTAGGAAATGCATGCATGTAGGAAAATTGGACATAGACAAGAAAATTGTAGACAAGAAAATTGTATGTATTCTTGTAATTTTTAAACTCACTTATACGGCTGCTATAAAGTGGACCATTGTATGTGTGTTCTGATTGGCACTAATTTAAAAAGCCAGCTAAACTAAACACTTCCAAATTAAGTATATAAAATTACCATGTCTAATCAAGCCCATGACTGTATAAATTTATTGCTTCTCTGGAGGTTGGCCTGGGGGATTGGAAAGGACAGTTACGAATACTATTCCCTGCAAGCACTACCTGTGAGTAACAGCTAATTCCTATTTAGAAGCTCTTTCCCCTCTAAATGTCCAGTTCAGACATAGTTTCTGTGTTAAAAAAAGGAAAAGAAAGAGTTGATTACTCTGAGACAACCACTGCTAATTCAGCCTTAGGTGGTTGGCTGCCAGGATCCCTTGCTTTAGGCACTTGTTTTTGTTTGAAATGAAATGCAGACCACTTGGGAGAGTGTGTCCAAGACATGAAGGCAGCGACCCCAAACTGTGCACATTTCTGTTATTCTAACACCATAATGCTGGATTCAGTGGGAGATTTCCAAACGCACAAAGAATTTGGACATTCAGACTGGGATTTCAGTTTTAATGTGGTTGGTCTCCAGTTAGCTTTTAGATTAAGTCACACATATGGAGAGATCAGAACAACAAAATAAGGTTGTGTTGAAAGCCAGACATTATTTGCTTTATAAACATCCTCCTAACCCTATTCCACTCTGTTAAACAGGGGAACCCAGAATTAGCACAAGGCACATGAGATATATTGCAGGAAGAAAAGAGATTTTTCTGCTGTATTAGCGAAGCATCTTTGAGATAATTTAAAGATGGGAGTGTAGAAAACTCCTATACAACCTTTAATATTAGGAGCTAATTTTGTTCTCTAATGCTGTTATCTACAGTCTGGGCTGGTATTGTCTCATGTACTTTGCCCGTAGAGTCCTGCTGAAGATGTTCCTGGCTGGGAGGTGAAAGAGAGCAGTGCCCTAATCCCAGCCAGGAGGGCAGGATGGGGTCACAGAAGAGGAGCATCTGAAGCTCTGCCTTGGTGGATTTGAAAAAAGAGATGCATTGGCATAGTCCTGTTTGTGTTGGTGTCGTTGCAATGAGTTGTGACTCGCACATACCTTGATCCCTTTTGAGCAATTGTGCAGGTGCAATTGGTCGGAGCATGCATCTTAATCAGAGAGCTTGAAGATTTTTGGCAGATCAGCGCATTGGGCTTTCACAGTGGAGTTTCCTCCTGCTCCGTAATCCCACATTACACAGGTAGAGCTGGTCAAGCCCATTTTTAAGCCATGCAATGTCTGATTTTTTGGTGTGTGAGAGTATAGAGAAGGAGCTACGTTACATTGCTGCACAGCTGGGGAACATCTGGAGAGAGCTTTTATTCCAAGGAGATTTGGAGATGTGTGGTTCTCTCATCTATCACACTACCACACATATTTGCACTTTGCTTCCATGGGGGCATCTGGCCCATAGATTAATTCTATGGGGCTCCTATGAGATCTTGCCTTTTGTGTAAATCTGGAAGCTAATAAACAGATACAGTGGCAGTTATGTTTATTCAGACAAACACAAAAATGTTGGCACAGAGAAGAAACAGGAGTGTTACTGCTCTGCATTCTGCATTGTCTGCTGATAAGTGCCTACCGATAAGTGAATCTGTTTGGTGAGATACCTAAACACAACTTGTGCCAGCAAACATACACAGGGCACAGGTATGTTTGAAGGTATATTTGAAGCTGCTCACCTGAAGAGGAGGAGGTTGGGAGTGCCTTGTTTATAAAGCTTTCCACAGCTTCTCATTCCTGGATCCATATATCCTGGATTTCAGCAATACACAACTCAGGGAGAATGTTTAATGAATGGCTTAAAATTATTGCTTATTACCAGAAAACTAGATTACACTTTGCAGCAGATTATCTGCAAAATTTTCGTTTTGGTAAATTATCATAAAAGTACAACCTAAGCTTATGTAGAAGGAAAATAGAAAGCCCTGGAGCAAAGCTTATTGAGAAGGAAAGTAAAAAGCCCTGGAGATGTACTTTTCTGTTGTGTTTCAGCTCCCAGATATTTATCAGAGACATTGAAAGTTAGCTTCTGCCTTCACAGATACATGTCCTGGAATCAGCAGGAAACTGCCCTTTCAGAGGGCAACGTTTTACCGTGCAACTTGTGTCTCCGAGAGGGCTGTGCTTAGAAGGTGCTCTGGAGCAGAGCCCTGCATCTTGTTAGAAAAATTAAGGGGGCTGGGGAGGGAGCTTAGGCACAGCCTGTGGCCTGGGTCTCTTTCAACACTCTCCAGGACAACCAGCTGCTGGTGACAAGAATCACTAGTGCTGCTGATGTGGTATTTCCTTTTGTGCTTTAAGCGAGACACACGACACCTTTGCTGCCACCATCTCCCACTGTCACTCTAGCAGCCTGTGAGGCAGCCCTACGAAAGGGGGCAGATTCCTTGCGTGCTAACCACGAGACTCCCCGAGCCCTTCTTCCCCCCTTCTTTTTTAAAGGATAAGGAGGTTTCTGTTATAGAAATCAAAGGGGAGCTGACCTCTTTGGTGATGAACAGATGAGATAAACTTCCCAGTAGCTGCATGACTTCCAAAGCATGGGCCAGTTATTGGTCGTGAAGTGATGGAGCTGGAAGGCGTGTGTGTTACTGAAGAGGGTTTTGTTTTCCCCCAACATTCTGGCTTAACAGTGTGGCAAAGTGAAATACAAAGCAGAGGAAAATGATTCAACTGCTCTGGCTTTTTCGGAAGGTCAAGGATGGTGGTTACTGGTCATGCCCTGTCCCAGGACATGGTACAGTCCCATGGATGTAACAGCCCTAAGAGTCCTTAACAGGAATTAGGGTCCTGCTGTAATGGCACTACACAGACTCAGAGAAAGGGCCCTTCCCCATGTCTCTGAATCTATAAGATGATGCTGGTCAAAGGGAAAGAGGGGGAAATGTAACAGAATAGAAGAATAATTTACACCAGACCACATGGTCATCAGTACCGCTGGGAGGAAAACCCAGGGTTACTACTTATTTTGCACATTAGAAGATCTCCAGGACTTACAGACAATCTGAAAAAGGAAATTTTCAGTTTCAGAAATACCAGAATTAAAGAGCAGTTTGGGCAACTCTTCATCAGACTATGCTGATTGTTTCACAGAGGCTCATGAGCAGTGAGTTAAGGGTCCGGAAGAAGTTAATGCAGTGCCAAAGTTGCTCTTAAAAATCACAGAATGAGTGAAGCTTCATTCATGAAGCTTACACTGGCTGAAATACAACTGTCTGGCAAGCATCCCCCCCAGCTAATTATTTGCAAATAGAAGACAAGCTTGATGCAGAGGTCATAGATAATCTCTAAATTGCTGTATCTTTGAAATCTTTGGCTTGACTGAAATAGCTCGTCAGAGCAGCGTGATTATGTGCCGCAGAAGGAGGGACACTGGAGGCAGAGGTGGCCGATGCAGCCTGTCTCCCTGATGAGGCAGGACTGCTGCCTGGGGTGTAAGCCTCCTAATGCTTTGTTTACTCTAAATTTAAACTTTCCAAGTCACGGAGCTTCCATCATTGCTACTAAGACCCTGCTTGACAGTGTAATGATTTGCTCTCAATGATTTTTCTCCACTCTGTTTTAAGCTTTCACTTTCTTTAATCCCATGACTTTTGGTTATGCATCCTTTTGTATTTCTTCAGCTTAGACCTCCTCTCCCTTTGAAGTTGACCCCACATATAGATTAAGTTTCCCACTGTTAGGAAATGTAGGTAATGGTTAATTAGGCAATATTTGTAATGCAGTTTTTATCAGGTCCTTCATCTGCTGAGCATAGTCCTACTCCTTGTGAATTGCTGTCTCTGGGCTCTTTCAAGGCTCTACCAGAGGAAATCTGGTGAATCTTGAGGTTGCCTTTTACCGTCTCAACCCCGCTGCTTCCTGTCCTACTGCCCTTGTTGGTGTTTACTATTGCCACAGCTGAGCTGGTGGAAAGGAATTTGTGTCCAATTTTCAGCTGTATTTCACAGTCTGGTGTGTTAGAGTAAGTCACCAAACGTGTGGGCATAGTTCCTTTCTGCTGACTCGCATGTAAGCTCCCATGTAAGAGTGATAAGAAATAGCTAGCAGAGCACTAAAACCACCCATAGGTCAGTGGTCAAGATTCAGGGCCTTTGTTCTCTTCTTCATTTGATGCACAGATTGAATGTGGTAATTTGGGCAAAACTGAATTACTTTCCGGTGGAGCAGGCTGGGAAATTGCTTGATAAAGCCACAGGCATGTAACCTGTATATCATCAACATGGATTTCACTTCCTCGTGTACTCGTTCCTTCCTTGTTCCTGATCCTTCAAAAATCTTCTTGCTCTATGGACTTTAATAATTCACACACATGAATAGAGATGAATGTGCAATCTGCAGATAATTAGAAGGACCTGTAAATAAGTTTGCAACTTAAAAGTGCTAAGTTTGTAGTATGTTTTAAGATAATATCAATACACAGGGTTATATAGAACCGTATCAAAATTCAAATAAAATGAGATATAAAGCAATCACAAATGCATCGTGCTGTGTGGCTTTTTAGGGAGAACTAATGCTACCTTGTTTGTTGCATTTATTTCTTCTTATTGCAATACTCACAGAGGTGCACCAATATAAGTGTTGGTATAACTCCACCATAATAGTAATACCTGGACTGAATGTGACCTAAAAATGCTTAATGATATATATATATATATATATATATATATTTACTGGTATCTTCTTGTGTAGAATTCTTCATACAAATCTCTGCCTATCTTCATTTGACTGCACACAGCTCTGATCCACTCATGCAGCTTGCTCCCTGAATTACTCTGCTCAGCAACATACAATTTGGGCAATCATTTAGTAGGGTTTCTCTGTGTAATTTCATGCCTGACTGACATGCCCTGAAGTCATCCTTATGTTCTTTGATGATGGAGGCTGTACAGAGAGCAGCCCTCTGGCAAAATCCCAGCTCCCATTGAGTTTCACTATTGGCTGCTATGGGTCCAAAGTTTCACCCTCTGCGTGTTAAATCTATGAACTACTACAAGGCACTAAGAACTGAGATAAGCTTAATTGCCTTGGGTGTTAAGCTCAGTTGTGGTTTATTTTAAGTGCGTAGGGGAAGCACTTCTTGAGTGATTTGAAGAGACAGAATAAAAATGAATGCACCCTTGGGAATGGCTGAGGACAGCCTTGTTGCAGAGTTCCTATCCAGTCCCAGATTTAAAAGGTTGTTATCTAATAAGCACAAGAAATTACTTAGCTAACGAGCACAACAGTATGAGCACGAGAAATGTGTTTCATCTGCAATGCCCACTAGGAAGACGTGGTTTTGAGCTTGAGGCTGCCCTTGCTTTAAGACCCGGGTCACTGCAGTGAGATTAATCCAGGGCATAAATCACAGGGGTTAGATTAGTGTTTGTTTTACTTGAATTCACATTTCTTTTTCTCTTATCTCTTCTAAATCTTGCAGATTCTTAGCTCAGTCACGAGCCATAGGATGGAATGGGCTTAAACAGCCACAGCTTCCCTCCTGAGCACTGGCTGTCAGCCCTCAGGCTTGATTTACCACTGAAATGTAATTATAAAATGGCACAACGCAATTAATGTGTCTTCCCTCCTCTCTCATGCCAGACAGAAATTCCTCCTCCACCTTCTCCCGTTGGAGTGATTTTTATAACATAACATCCAACGTGACTTTATTTTATGTTACTTGGGGGCCTACCAGATGACATTGACACAAACAGATGATTGTATATACTAGTTAGGGACAATTTTGTGTGTCTATAACTTCTTCTATGCAAGATCAGTTTGCTCATGGGCCTCTTTTTATTGGTTTGTTTTTGTGGTTGTGTTTTCCCATTTTTACAACTGACAGTGAGAAAAGAATAAATTGCCTAAATTTTTCCAGCCATTCATCACACCCATGTGAGCTCAGGACATTCACTACCAAGAAAACCCACAGCCTTCCTGGTGTCAACCTGGCTGATCAGCTGCAAATACTTCAGAAATGATATCTGGTATCTGCTAAAGCTCTGATCTTGCCTGGAAGTGTGATTCTGCGAGTAGGACCAGAAAGCTAAAAGTCTTGGTTTGCAAGCTAGTGTGAGTCTCACCTTTTCACACATGTTCTTCAGGGTCGCTGTGTTGCGTGGTGTTTAAGAAGATGGTGCTATGCAGCACAGACTGACGAAAGCAATGGGGAAGAAGTTTTCTGTGTATGCCAGGATAGGTGAAAATTATATACACCAGTTTTCAAGTTAACAGTAAGGCTGGTGTAACTTGGTTTTTGATTTCTTTTCCTTTTCCTTCCTTCCTTCCTTCCTTCCTTCCTTCCTTCCTTCCTTCCTTCCTTCCTTCCTTCCTTCCTTCCTTCCTTCCTTCCTTCCTTCCTTCCTTCCTTCCTTCCTTCTCTTTTCTTTCCTCTTTTCTCTCACTTTCTCTCTTTCTCACTTTCTCTTTCTCTCTTTCTCTCTGATTAAAGAGGAACAAATGCTGCTTAGGCATTTGAGACGAAATTTGCAAAGAGACTTCTTGTTGGCCTCAGTCTCTGATGAAATCCAGGGTGGTATTCTCACTGGTTTTAGTGGCACCTACTACGTAATGTTGAAGTCTTTTGAAAATCCCAGCCATGCAGTGTGAAGAGGTTTGCTGACCAAAAACCTGAGTCTGCTCTGCTGCCTTTGAGGAGAGAAAGCTTCCCTGTGGGAAAGAAAACTTTCAGGGTGTTCCTTCCTTCCTTTTGCTACATATTCATAGCACTGCCTAGGTGTAAATGCAGTCATGGCTGTGTGGTATGAGCAAATCCTTCCGGGTCCCCAGTGATTTGGAGAGGATTTCTCGCCGTATATAAAGCACTCAAGAATTGCTCCAATTGTTCCTTGCCTTGTGACATCAAAAGAGGTGTCTGCATAGAGGTCTTACTTGAATTCTTTTGCAACTCATTGGCTTTTGTATTAAATTAAATTCCATATGCTGAGTGAACAGTCAACCCTATGAGCCTAGAGGAAAGAATATGCTGCTTTTATGCATTCTAACATGGTGGTCAAGCTACGGCTAATGCTCCCAGGCACCTCCCACACTGATCACTTTTGGCCTTTCCATTGTAAGCCCTGTATTTTGGAATGAGATGCTTGCATTTTATTAAATTTGTGAGTGGAAAACAACAGCACATGTTCTCTGCTCTCTAGGAAAGGCCTGAATCATCTTGGTTTCAACTTTAAAATAAAGGTCAGACTTGAGGCAGGCACAAAATCTTGCATGTGTCAGTCCCGAAGGTGAAAGCTTTAGGAAGTTGCAAGGAACCGTGGAATGGGGCAATTCCAAATTGCACTTGAAACTGGAGCAGCTGTTGTTCAGAGGGTGACATTCAGAGCTATAATGCTAAAGATAATATATATTATGTTCAGGGAGAACTCAAAAATAGATAGTCACTGAGGCAGATAGAAATTTGGGTGGCATGCGGTGGCCTTTATGTAAATGGCACAGGGATGAGATTGTGGGAAAGTCCAAACATTGAGGTGGGTACAAGAAAGGGAAATAGGGAGGCATCTGAGGGAGTTTCTGAGAGAGGATTTTCCAGCGACTCCTTGCAAGTGAAAAATTAATTGTTTTGGGACTGGAATTCACTGCTCTGTATTGCAGGGACTTAGTGAGGCTGCTGGATTACCTCGCTCTGCGGTCTCAAAACGCTCTGACAGGTTCATGTGTGTCAGGCAAACATTATGGTAATTTTAGCGCTGTAGGGGCTCTACAGGAGTATACCTAAGTCATCCAGCTGAATTTAAAACTTAATTACTGCCCCACTTAACAATATTCCCTCCCCACACTTCTGCTCTAGAGGATCATAGGGTTAAAAAATATCATTAATCTTTCTTAATGAAGCTATTTTCTAGCAGGAGACAGAATGTCTTGCCCCTGTGGATTCTGAGACAGAGTTTTTATGAGTGTTATGAATGGGCAAGTGGGAAGCAAGAGCCAGAGGAAAAGCAGTGTGAAAAAACGGGACCAGGGCCCAAAATACGGGTGGTGGGAGGACCTCCGACCCACAGACCCTTGCTGAGTTGAGCTAAAAGGAAAGCAAAAGGCATGGGGAAGAGGAGCGAGCCTTATTAAAAACTGAATAAGTTGGCTATGTAACAGCATTCCCACCACAACGACTAATTATTGGAATACCAGCTATTGCCAAAACTTTCATATAACCAAGAAGAGAGCTCCTTTGAAACCTGTGGTTGAAACTGTGATTCTCTAGAGGAATCTAAAGCAGAACAGCGTGGGCAGAGCTTGGGCCTCTGTTTTTAATTGTCAAGGCTTTTCCTGGGACATGCTGCTGGTACTGCCTTATACTACAATTAAATTGCATGCGAATGTTTCAAAATCTCTGTGACCGGCCCAATGCAAAGCCCTCCTTTTGCATGCATGAAAGGAAAAGAAATGACACTCATTAAAACAGTGCAAGCTTTACTCCTCTCTTTTATCGCATGGTTCCTTCAGTACCCATCACGTTAAGCTGGGTAATATAATTATTGCTGGAGCCAGTTAAGGAGGCAGGGATTGCCATGCCCTTCTCCAGCTTGTCTGCATTTGACAATCCTTTTGGGAGATACTGAAGTGCTTTCGTTTTTCTGTCTCTTGTGCGCATCTGTGTGCATCCCGTGCTGCAGAAGATGCTGGACGAGTGCCAGGACAGACGGAGCTGCCAGTTCCTTGTCAATAGCCGGCTGTTTGGCGCAGATCCGTGCCCTGGAACCGGCAAATACCTCCTCGTGTGGTACAAGTGCAGGCCAAGTGAGTATCTCTCCATCAAATCTGTTTGCTCTGGCGAGACCAAAACAATTTTGTGCTTGATCCTTTCCAGCGAGACCTTCTGGGACTTTTTGTTCCCTTCCACCTTTATTTTCAGTGTAACATAACCCCTGGGTGCAGCGCGTTTCCCCTCTCCCCCTCACTTGCTGCACTGCTCTTATGCTGCTGCTTCATCTCTTCCCATCCTGCTGGCAGCCCGCGGAGCAGATTGTTTTTGCAGGTGCCAGTGGAAGCCTTTGCCAAGCCTTAGCTCATGCTGCCCTGCAACGCTGTTGGCAGTGAGGGGGTTGCTTCAGCTCCTATCCAGTTCCAGGCATAGGAGCAGGCTGCCCCGAGGAGCTGTGGGTGCCCCATCCCTGGCAGTGCCCAAGGCCGGGCTGGATGGGGCTGGGGGCAGCCTGGGCTGGTGGGAGGTGTCCCTGCCCATGGCAGGGGGCTGGAACTGGATGGGCTTTAAGGTCCCCTCCAACCCAAACCATTCTGCAATCTGGGATGCCCCTCCTGTCCCACTGGGACTTGTCCCCTCTCTGCCTGCCCATGGCAGTGTAGTGACAGCCTGGGTGGGTGAAAATTTTGGATTCAGGTGCCTGAGGCAGACAGTTAAGAGAGCTGAGCAATGAGAAACTCACCTGCCCACACCATGCCACAATCCAGCTTTTAATTGCTTCCAGATCAGGCTGGGTGACATCAAACTGTATTTTGTGGGATCTCATTAGCTGTGTTTAAATTAAATGGGGTCAGTGCCTGGGTACTGGGAGTACAATTGTGCATGCTGCAGAGGAGCGTGGTTTTGGATCGGGACAACCAACAGTCTCTTAGCCAATTCCTGGCTCTGCTGGGAGATTCAGCGTGATTCCTTGAGCAATTTGGAAGCAGGCACATTAGTTTGGAGACAGATCAGGTCTATTGGTGGCCAAAGAGTGGCAACTGATTTCATACAGAGAATAGACCCTGACACTATTATTAATCCAGACATTTCAGACCAAGCCCTTTTGACGACATAAATAACATGGTTCCAGCATCTCATTGGCAAAATTCTAGGGGGAAAAATATATATAAAATAAAAAAGTTTGCACAGGGAAGAAAAACATACCTGATTTCTGAAAGGGTTTGAAACAACAGCAAAAACATCCAAAAACTGAGCTGCAGAGAAGACTTTTTGCCCCAGCACGTAGAGACCTGTGCTAATGAAATGAAGGGATCTGGCAGGATCTGTGAGGAATTCAAATGAAAAGTAGGTAATGAAGCACCTGCACTTACTGTGGGGTTTTCATGAGTGATTGGAACATCCCTCGTTAGTTGAGAAGCGCATCTCTGTGAAGCAGGAGCGATTAGCAGGGTGTTCTGACAAGTCCTCATAAACTTGGAGGTTTTATATCAAAGCTCACTTGAGAAATCTGACTATTGAGGCCCGTGCTGAACTTCTGAAGGCACTTCAGGATCCCATCTGTGCATAAATATTTATGGCTTGGCATTCTTTGCTAATTACAGCTATGCTAGAAAAGAAGGAGTTTGTGTGTGTGCTGGGTAAGTGATTTTCCTGAAAGAGAGCAGGGGAAGTTGCTTGAAAACATTTCCCCAAGACATTTTTTTTTTTTCAGACAGCTCCAGGGTAGGGTAAAACTGGGTAACCTGACAGAAACTGTTATTCACTGAGCAAACTTTTAATCAGAACCCAGTGGATTAATAACAAGGTTTGAAATATGTGAGGATTAGCCTTGCACAGAGATACCAGGACACATTCAACCTTTCCTTGATGATTCAATGCTTTAATTTTAAGTCTCAGAAAAAGAGCCTAATGCTTGTTTGAGTCTGATAATCATGTCTTTTCACCCTTCTGTTAGGAGAATGTTAATGAAAAGACTGGTGAGGATGGATCCACAGAATGCAAAATACAGGACTCTGAGAAATTTTGGTTGTCTCTTTTGAGCATTGAGTACTTGAGTATTGTTTATGAGTTATTAATGAATTCAGTGGAAGGTCTTCATGCTTAAGAATTGATCCCCAAAGCTGTGGTCCCATGAAGCGTTGCTCCAGAAAGTCTGAGCACCCATAACTGTAACTGAAGACTACCTGAGGGTCATTTTCAGGAGCTCACTGCCTGCTTTGATCCATGCTTTGATCCATTATTTTATCAAAAGATGTGTGCAATTTTTTGGACTATGCCTCTGTTCCTGGCTTTGTCATTCTTAACAGTATACATGACTGAAGTGCTCTAATAAGAAGCCACTTACGGTCTGAATTGTCCTCTAAATATATTTGTCTGTTTTCTTTGCCTATTGAGGGAGCCCGATGTGGTGCTACTGAACCATGGCTAAGTGCCCACCTAGGTAGAAGGAACGGGAGTTTTCCTGTATACAGGTATGAAAAGCACTTTGGGAAGAGGCCTTCAGAGTTTGGACAGAACATCTTTAATATAAATAAAGGATGCCCAAGCCCTCCCAGTTTCAGATTCATGCTGGAGCCTTGAAAGGCCCCAAAATAGATTCAGTTACCTGAAAAGAAAGTCTTTCTTGAAAGGAAGCAAAATTGAAGTTAGTGGCCTTTACTTGTACTTTTGCTGAAGAATAACTAGATGATGCAGTTATCCCCTCCAGCCACTGTCACTGCAGTTTTGCCTCTCTGACATTACATTGCATTTGAAATTTAATGTTTTCAGTGCTCACTGGCTGTATGGGGTTCATTCACAAGGCAAGGTGCTATTTTGGTTCCTCATGGGCAGAATTTCAAGGAGATGAACAGTATATCATGCCGAAACTGAAAGCCCTACATTTTCCAAATGGTGAAGACTGCTTTCCAAGTGGTGGAAACTTTAAGCGGTGCTCGCTTAACCAGAAGCAGTAAGAAATTCAATAGCTTGTGTGTTTTTGGGAAGTGTTGAGCTAATTCTGGTCCCCTGTGATCCAGTGGCTGGATTTGGAGTCTAGGGAGCACTTATCTGCATGTACAGGACTCAGATATGTACCTGGGACTGCTTTTAAATGGCAGAAGTTTGGCAGTCCTGTGTATTCTCTCTGCTTGTAAATAAATACACTCTGTGTATGTATACTTTTAACTCTAAGGTACAGAATCGTTAATGAGATCAGAAATGATCAATAAAATCCCGGCAGCTTGGGGTAAGGGAGACTTATTTATTGCTTCTATGTGGCTTGAGGGCCAAGGTTCAACAAAGTATATAGGGGCCTAGCTTTTTGTTTCTTTTCCCAATGCATGTGGGCCTTAGTTTTGAATATGCACCAGCGTTTTGGGAAGATGCTCATAAGTACAGTACAGGTCTCAGCAGGGCACAGTTATGACTTGTGCCTTTAAACTTGGAGGCACCTTTGTAAATCATCCCGGTACCTACAGGCCCAACAGAGCCCTCCCAAGGAGTCCCTGCAGGACAAGGTTGGCAGATGTCACTGCCGGCAGTGAAACCTGAAGCTGTTCTTTGCTATTGTCGACAGATCCTCAAAGCGTGCCAGAGAGCTGCTGTGGGCACAGGATTTCCATCACTCATGTTATTACACCTCTGTTGAGGGACAGGCCAAGCAGGCCAACCCGAGCAACTCCCAGGCCCAGTCTGGGATTTAGCGCTGGCCAGGAATGGTTTCCAATAGAAAGTCTGGATGTGGCCACCCTGTTTTAGAGGCTAACAAAGTTCGTGAGAATGGCTGCAGGCTCTTCCATGCCAGTTGGCCTCAGTGCCAGAGAATTGGCACATTTAATTTATCAGGGCTGAGGCAGCCTGAGATCTATGTCCAAAACACACCAAAGCCTAGGATCAGGCCCTGAGCACACAGAGGATTTCATTCTCCAGGGTACCTTTCAGGATCATTAAAAAATTGCACACAAATCCAATTATTTCTCAGGTAACATGCTGATTTGATTTAGACCCATTAAGTATAATTACAGGGCAGGCTGCAGGAACATATAATTAGAGGGAATTGACATACTATTTAATTGGTCTAACATGAATTCCCTCTAACTGAAATCTGGATTCACCAATATTATTTAAACAATTCAGTGCTTGTTCATCCCCCTACTTCAGAGACAGATCGTGTGTTGTTGTAAGCTAGGAAATATTTGCTGTGTGCCTGACTTTCCAGAGGGGCTGCGAGATCTGACCCTGGCTGGGAAGAGACTCATTGGGGCTGCCCAAACCATGCCATTGCAGCATTTTACCAGGTTGGTTGCTGCTCTGGCTATTGCAGGAGCAGGGATCGAACTGTCCCTGCAGAGCATCTGTTTGCCCATGGTGGCTTTTGTGGTTGTTTCTTTTTGGCTTTCTATTTCAAAAGTGTTAGTGCTCCTGGACAAAATGAAGACATAAATGCTTGCTTGTCTCTGCTAAAGGATTATTTAGGATGAGATCTGTTTGGGTGGCCATTCACTGGCAATACTATTGAGAGAAGAGAGGGCTTCAACCCTGCTTTTGTGACTTCCCCTCTGAGTGCCCTGCATGTTACCTTTTCCTGGTCTCCTTTGCACCCAAGAGATGCCACTGCCACATTGTCCTGGATGCGCTGTCCCCTTCTCAGCTCTGAATGTGATGCTCTAGTGACATTTCCCTCTTTCCTACCAGGCAGTTAATATTTTAGCTTATGACTTCAAGGAATCTGGTAGACAGACCCTCCATCCATTTATTTATTTATTTTTAGTTATTATTGTTTTTATTTCATTTTAAAACGCTGAGTGGCGCAGCTGGGTGTGATAATGGGAGGCCGGTAGGTGTGAGGCCTCCCCATGTTCATTGTCATGTAGCAAAGTGTAAATCCAAGCTTTGCTGCTCTCCCTTCTATTCACAAATACAAGCCTAAAACCTTTTGAAGTTTCAGAAAGCCTGGATCGTGACCTGGTCTCCAATTGCAGCTCAAATCCCTCTGTAACAATACAAGAACATATTTGTGAAAGGCACAAGGCTCTGAGAAATGCATCTGGGAAGCCTGCATTTGTTGGCAAAGGGTAAAGTGCCAAAAGTTTTTATGGGGTAGGAGGAGGAAAGGGCTTGAGGGGAGGTCATTTTGTTCTAGTTCAGGGCCTGTAGCTTTGATTTATGAGGAAACTTTTGTGCTGAAAATTGACCTGGGCAAACGTTTATAACAGAGCAGGCATTTATTCTCTAAGCCATAGATTTAATTCTAATTTAAGAAGTCCAGTTAATTCTTGTGAACTGCAATGACTGTGTTTCAAACTTGGGAATGCCCATCCTGATGTTCTTGCCAAAATTTTACTCAGATAACTCTATTTTTCTTAACAGCACTAGTCAATTCTAATTAGAAGGCAATTGAATTTTGAAATCAATTAGAAATTAATTCTAATGAGATCTTCTTCTGATAAAAAAGTTGTCTTCAAGTTTGCAGCCTATCAGATGGTGATGTAGCTGCTGTACTGTGTCCCAGAAGTAGCTGCCTTTTGGCGAGGATGTGCTTTTTTTTATTTTTTATTTTATTTTTTTCTGTCAGTGGTACTTCAAAACCTTTATAAACAGCAGAATTGCATTACTTGCGGCAGAGCTTTGCAGCTATCAAAGAATTGCAAAGAGTCATTCACCATAGTGGTGATTCCCAGTTGCTGGTGAAGTTGAAGCTGCCTTTTATATCTTGGGGAATTGGTTGGGTCTGCTCTCACCTATCAAATGGATTAACTAAAAAGTCTGGGAAGGGCATTATGGAAGGAAGACCTAGGATTGCAGTGAATGCATCTTGTGTGCCTTTTAATTTCTGTGTGATCTGTTCCTATAATACTGACTTCAGTGCGAGCTTTGCCACTGACTTTTCTGGGCTGAGGATTACATCTTTTCTGTTAAATTTGGTGAATGCTGCCTGAAAAGCCTGGTCTTGTTACACATCCTTTAAGCTTTCACTCCCTGAGCAGAATTTGTAAATGCTGTGAGCAAGAACAGCAGGCCATGGAAAGACAGTCTTTGTAGAAAGTGCAGATGAGAGCAAAGAGGGACCTGAATATATCCCTGGTCCCTTTAACACTGGTGATTGATTTTAGTGCTGGGATAGATTGGTAATTCAGTAGTTATCAACCCTTTCAGAAAAGCATTAATCTCCTTCATAAGACAGCTTTATTGGTGGCAGGAGAAGTTCACTGTATTGTTCGCTGCATGGCTTTTTGGTGGGCCAGGCTTTCTAAAGCAGCGCGGCGGAGTGTGAGCTGTTAAAATGGCACATCCTTCTGGCCCAGCCACTGAGGCAGTAAAATAGGTCTTTTACCTCCTGCATTCATCAGCTTGCTCTCGCTTATCTGTATTAGTTCAAAACTGTTAAGGTGGTGCAGGGAGGGGAAATTTATAAGGGCAATTGTTGTGGTTTAACCCGGCTGGCAGCTAAACACCACACAGCCGTTCGCTCACCCTCCCCCCTCCCTCTCTGGGATGGGGGGAGAGAAACGGGAAAGTGAAGCCTGTGAGTTGAGATAAAGACAGTTTATTAAGACAGGAAAATAATAATAACAATAATAATAATAATAGTGATAATGGTAATAGTATTAACAATAATAATGTGTAAGAAAACAAGTGATGCACAATGCAATTGCTCACCACCCGCTGACCGATGCCCAGCCTATTCCCGAGCAGCCGGCCCCCCCACCCCGGCCAGCCACCCCTATATATTGTTTAGCATGACGTCAGATGGTATGGAATACCCCTTTGGCCAGTTTGGGTCAGCTGTCCTGGGTCTGTCCCCTCCCAGCTCCTGCTGCACCCCCAGCCTGCTCGCTGGCAGGACAGAGCAAGAAGCCGAAAAGTCCTTGGCCTGGTGTAAACACTGCTCTGCAACAATTAAAACATCAGCATGTTATCAGCGCTCTTCTCATCCTAATCCAAAACATAGCACCCTACCAGCTACTATGAGCTACTTAACTCTGTCCTAACTGGAACCAGGACAGCAATAAAACTTCAGGCAGCAAACTCCGTAGTGATGAAAAGGTGTAAATAAAGGAACGCTATAAATAACAGAGGACAGATCCATCAGCCTGCGATTTGGGTCAGAGAAACGTTAATGCTAACGATTACTATTGTTTTAAGCCATTGATGCACGGAGATTTTCAGAGGCTGTGCAATAGCCCTGTCTCTGTAGCACAGCAATCATTTGACTGTCAGGAGCAGGATTAAGAGGACCCCGTGATATCGTTCTCAGTGAGTGCTGAGGTTATTTGTCAGTCGCTGTCCCCAAGGTGTGTGAGTAGAGGAAAGAGAAAGAAACCACTGCTGACCTGGGAGAGTTAAAAAAAAGAAAAAATAAAAGATCCCAGTTCTCTTTCAAACTCCTCAGTCAGGCCTGATAAAAAGGAGAACAGAGAGGTGGTGAAGAGCAGGATGTGGATATAAAGTTTGCTGGGTCACGTCTCCAGTATCCAGATGTGGACCACTGAGAAAGACACATTCTCTTGGCTCTCCGCTTCCATTCTGCCTGAACTGTATACATCATAGGCTGTGACTTTTACAGATGTCTTTTGTTCATTGGCATTCAAGTTTTCTTTGAGGTCTGAGGTGGAAAATTAAAAAAAGAAAGAAAGAAAAATGAGAAAACCCTTTAAACCCTTTTAAGCTGTGGATCTTCAGTGAAGGACAAGAAAAGGATACGCTATCATTTTTCTTTGCAGAGATGGGTGAGTAGATGGCATTGCCAGAAGCAACTGGTAGCCTCTGCCCTGAGGCACAACAGGTTTCAGGAGATGCAGCACATCCTTGGGTATTGTTAACACCAGTGATACGTTCCTGGGCTGAGGATGGAGGCTGCAATGTGGATGGCACTTCGGGTGTGACGTGTGAAACAAAGTGATCTGGGAGCCTTCTCCCCACAAAAGCAAGGCTGGGCCCTTGGGGTGTTTAAACACAGGGGAACTAGGGCCCAGGTTTTTGAGAATGAAAACCCTAAATCCAAGTCTCAGCATGGTCCAATTGTGACAGAGGTTGTCAAGCTTTGGATGGTAGATTTCAAGATTTTCTGGTGAGTTTTCTGGCAGACTGGACAAGGAAAGCATATCCCAGTAACAATATGCTTAATAAATCCAACTGAAATGCTGCAAACATTTACTTTTATGGAAGTCTGGATCTGTTATATTGAAGCCACAGTTTAAACCATGTGTGTAGGTCTCACAGAGCAAGAAGCAGAACAGAGAGGTAAATTCATGCAGTACTTCTGCAGGGAGTCCTGTATATGGAGTTATTCAGGACAGAAAATATAAATCAGTTGCTCTCCTCAAATAAAAAAATGGAAAAAATGCAGGGAAGAATAAGTATGAAAAGTACTGGGATAGACATGTGGTAATGAACTCTTTCCAATATTGTGAATATTTTTTCCATATCAGTCCCACATTTGGTTTTCAGATTTATGATACATTTTTAAAATAGGAATTTACTGATATTTTCAAGTTTTTATGATACTACTGGCACATCAAGCTCTTCTCAGTTACTTTTGCTTTTCTGACTACTTAAATAGCACCAGAGGTTGTCACCTAATCATGTCTCCAAGAGCTGGGATATCCAAGAGCTAAGATATCCAAGGTAGTGAGACTTACAGGAATTTGGGAGATTTGGTAACTGTGCATTTCTCCTAGCTACATTTTTCCTTCCTAGACAAAGCCATTGAGGGAATGCTGCGTGTTTAATTATTTAGGAAACCAGCAAACCAGCTTTTAATCTAGTAGGCCTCATTTTCCCTTGTTTTATGCTCTAGGCAACCCCATGGATTTTATGCAAAAGTATGAATCAGTTATCCTTTTAATGTTCCCATGTTAGAATTATTAGCACCATTATTTTGACATTTGGAGAAGACTTTTTATGATATAAAAGACTAAATTCTCCCTTCCAGCTATTTTAATAGTAATATTTGCACCACCACTGGAAAAGATGAACAAAAGTGCCGTGAGCAGATGAACTAATTAAGTCTTTTTATTTACATATTCAAGTAATTTTTTTCCTTGGTGCATCCCTTCCATCTTTTCATTGCAGTAGCAAAAGTTTTCACCATGCTTTCTATTTTACCTCCTATAGTGTAGCTCTCCAGATCTATAGCCACGTTAATCAGCTGGGTATTACTTACATCCATGCTGGTTGGTTGGTGGGACAGTGCAACAATAAGTAACAGCTTTGGCACTAATTAGGCTCTCTTCTGTACCTGGCTACACGTTTATATAAAACATATAGGGCCTTAAACTGCCTTTGTCACCTCAGCTTTTCTGGCACATTTTGCTGATGTTTAGCCAGCAGGTTCTCAAGTCATTGGAAGGGGGACTAATAAATGGCAGGGCAGAGGGTCAGGCAGAAGAAAAGCCATTCGACTGAATGCTTACTTCAGAGAATTAGCCCAAAATTCATTAGTGGGAGAAGTGGGACAAGAATTAAATTCATCCCTGGCTCCCAAGGGTTTTGTTTAACTCTCATCTCACAGCCTAGTGTATATACTTCAATAATGCTCTATTCTTCTTTAGATAACCATATACTTCTGTCCAGTGGGAAAGTGCAACTAGGTGCATCAGAACTCGACTTTGGAAATGAAATGTAGCAGTTAATTTGCAACACTGCCAGACTTTATGGAGCAGAATACAAAAAGACAACTACTTCAGACTAATGAAAGTGACAGTGGGGAAAGGCTCCTCTTAAACACTGCAAATTGGATGGGTGCATCAGGCTTGTAATTTTAAAGGAATCTGACAAGGTCGTTTACAAAGAACAATCTTCTTACTTGTCGAAACAGTTTCAGACCTCCAGAACTTAGCAGTCTTGAGTTTTCAGGGTACTTCTGAAGCTGGCAAACTGCCTATTTGGTATAACTCTGGACTGTCAACGACTTTGCACCTTTCTGAGTTTCAGATTAGCTTCTGCAGAAGTAAGTGGTGTGCTCCATGCCATTGAGGGTAGCAAACTTTAGTTTTTAAAAGTTAAATTAGAGCATCTTCAAAACAAGTTTCTCAAAGGGAAGTTCGAACTTAAATGATGTTAAAAGATATGTATTTGAAAATATATCAGTTTGTGATATTCTCACGTATTTATGCTCCAAATTAAAGGGCCCAAATAACAAAGACTGTGAATGTTGAAATGAGGGAATGACCAGATCATCCACAGCTTAAGTGCTTCTGGGGGAGTCAGAGGAGTGTCTGTACCCGAGGACTATAGAAATCTTAGCTGTCTTGGAAAGATCTTCTTTAGCCATACCTGCCTAAGGAAATACTGACTTGATTGATATGAATTTATTCAAATCCTGACATGAATGAAAAGTTCTCATTAGTGGCAGGTTGACACAGATGCAGGGGAAGTCCTGAAACTCAGGATATGAGGTGCATCTCTCATAAATGAAAGGAAATCAGAAGAAAACTAAAAGCAAGGAGCCAGAGCAACGTGCACTGCTCCAAACAATAGGCAGTTGCAGCTGTGAGGATTTTCTGATCCATTTTGACCTATTTGCATTTGGGGACTTAGAGGGCAGAATCTGCTTATATCTTTAAAGAGTAAGAAAGGACACGACTCAGAAAACAAATGCTCACTTGAAATGAAAAGTAAATTAATATAGGAACATATGAGTGATTTAATGAATATAGGAACATGAGTGAGGGGAAAAGGTATGAAGGGGAGAACCAACTGGAAGGCATTCTTTTAGTCCAACTGCCTTCTTCACAGAGGAGTGCGGGAGTCAGTGGAAGCTGTCCAAGGCACCTTTGCCTGCTCTGAGATGTGCTAATCTATTTTAATTTTGGGAGGATGGACTTAGATCTACATGCACTCAAAGAATTCTCTCTTTCTTATAGAAGGTGTACCACAGATCCTGGGAATTTGCTGATTATGGGGGAAAACGAGAATATATAAAAGTGGAAATGAGGGTCACACGTTATGAGGAAGGGTACTGAATGGGTATCTGCAAGCTGAACTGTTCACAGGCAGTCTGGTTGCACAGGCACGCTTGTTCACAGATGCTGTTGGAGGCATCTGTCATGTTTCTTTTCTTGGAGACTTATCTCTTTAATTCCCCCAGAAGAGATATTAGCAGATACTAGCTATACTCATCTTTCACATGGTCAACAAGATCACTGGAACTGGTTGCCCAAGCAGATTGTGTAGTCTCAGTCCTTGGAGACATTAAAAACTTGACTGGACATGGCCCTAAGCAACTTGCTTTAGCTGACAGTGGTTCAAGCACTGATAGGTGCAGGTAGAGATGCGGGTAGGAAGAGTGACACAGTACATTGGAGATGTACCTGCTCTTAACACTGTTCTTGTGGAGGGAGTGGCTGTGTGAGAACGGGAGCTGTCCCTGTACTCTTTCATAAACCAACACTAGCCACTGCCTAAAGTTAAACAAATTCATTGATCAGTTGAAGGAAAAAAGGACTAGCGTTGGTGAAATAGTTGGATGTAGTTTCACACCGATAGGCAGCTGAGTACTACAACACTGCTCTCTTACTCCTCAACAGAACAGGGGGAGAAAATACAACGAAAAAAAAGCTTGTAGGTTGAGATAAGGACAGGGAGATCACACACCAATTACTATCATGTGCAAAAAAGACTCAGCATAAAGGAGATTAATGTAATTTATTGTCCACTAATAACAGACTAAAGCAGTGAGAACTAACAGCAAACCAAGTCCGCCTTCCCCCCATCCATCCTCTTCCACCTTCTCCCCCTCAGTGGTGCAGCAGAACGGGCAATGGGGCTGCGGTCAGTCCTTGACGCTTTGTCTCCGCCACTCCTTCACAGTCCCTCTCTGCCCCTGCTCCCCGTGGGGTCCCTCCCACGGGATGCCGTCCTTCCCGAACTGAGCCTGCGGGGGCTGCCCACAGGCAGCAGCTCTTCAACAACTGCTCCCACACGGCTCCGTACCACGGGGTCCATCCCCCAGGAGCAAACTGCTCCAGCACGGGGCCCCCACGGGCGGCAGCTCCCCCCAGACCCCCTGCTCCTGCGTGGGCTCCTCTCCACGGGCTGCAGCTCCGGCCCGGGGCCTGCTCCTGCGGGGGCTCTCCATGGGCCGCAGCCTCCTCCAGGCCACATCCACCTGCTCCACCGGGGGCTCCTCCACGGGCTGCAGCGTGGAGATCTGCTCCGTGTGGGACCCATGGGCTGCAGGGGGACAGCCTGCTCCACCAGGGGCCTCTGCACAGGCCGCAGGGGAACTTGTGCTGCCTGCCTGGAGCACCTCCTGCCCTCCTGTACTGCCCCTGGGATCTGCGAGGGCTGGTTCTCTCACATTTCTCACTCACAGTTGCTGTTGCACAGCAGTTTTTTTCCCTTTTTAAAATCTGCTCTCCCAGAGGTGCACATAGGATTGCTCACGGCTCGGTTCTGGCCAGCGGCAGGGACTTTCGGAGGGACTCCCTTTTGGTCCCTCAGATCTGACAAGGGGCAGCTTCTAGGATCTGCTCACAGAGGCCGCACGCACCTGTAGCCAAATCCTTGCCATGTAAGCCCAATACAAGCAGTTCAGTTCTGAAGTGGCATCTTGGGTACAGTCTCACTAATTTAGCGGTTATAAACTAAGTAGGAGACTTCTATAGGAAACAATCCTGAGCTGAAAGAATTGGGCAAGACTATCTATATTTCCTACAGAATGTCTTTGTTCAGATCCTAATTCTGAGATTTAAATCCTTCAGGAGTTTGTGAGGAAGACAGATTTCTTTTTCCATGTTTTTCCAGCTCTTTGATCTGGGAAATAGGTCAACTATTATGCACTGATTATGTGAACCATGCATGTGTTAATCAGCAAAATTTCCTAATTTTTTTCCACTGCTAGTTCTGTTTAAAAATATAATTTTAGACAAGGCATTCCATCAGTTTGTTAGATGCAAAATCATTTTAGAAACTTTTATCTCTAAGATCTTTCAGAGACTGAGCCAAATGAATTTAGTTTTGAGCTTCCCAATCATGATCATTCAGAAAATTTTCATGGACCATAGATGAAAATGTCATTAAGTCACTTGGTAAATTTATTTACTACAGGTCAATATTTTAGTATTCTTGTACACATCCTGTAATTACAATGGGTCTTGTTCTCTTTGCTGTCTGAGAGAGCCAATTTTTCCATTAGAAACATTTCTAATTGTTTTCCCTCGATTGTTCTAGCTATGTTATAATCATGTCATATATTGACCTTTAAAACGTGTCTAGAAAAGCCTGCAGCTGTTCCCTCCTTGGTTTCTCTCTGTCGAGTTATATTTAAGCCAGTGTCTCTGAAAACAGGCAGTAATAAAAGGGATATTATCCTTAGCAAATATCTTAATCATGGTAAATCTCTGTTGCCCTACAAATGACTGCACGGGGGATTAGAGTTGAGTAAGCCATTTGCTGAATATCACTGCCACCTTTCCTAGGCCATTTAAGCGTGTTTAATTTTTCAGGGTGAAACATGAAACCCACTAATACAAATGTTTGCATTTGGACTGAATTATATCCAGACTGTAACAGTTAGGGCAGGCTTAGGACCAGATTGTGACTGATCTGTAGGAGGCCAGTTCTGCTTGGGAGAGTGAGAGAGAAAAATGCAGATTCATTCCCAGTCCCAGATCTCTTATGTCACTTACGCTGCCTCAATACTTTTCAATATTTATATAAGGCTATTATGGGCTGAAGTACCAGTAAATGTATGGGTGATGCTTAGCTCTCTATTTTCTTTGCATCAATCACAGTCCTTACCATTGCCCAATGCCTGGGAGCCATCAGTGTCTGGATGAAAGACAGCTGGCTTTAGTTCATCCTGGCTAAGACGGAGGTGGCAATGCTATGAAGCAGAAAATGCTTTCAGAGGCTTGTGTCCTCTGTAACATCACTTTCTATCAGTTTGTTTATCCGAATTTCTATCAGGTTGCGCTGAAACACTGAGAGCATCCGTTCTCCAATGATCAAGCTTATGGGAAATTTTGGGGAGTCTGAAATACCACTGTGTACTTCATCCTTTATTTTTTCTTCTTTCATTCTAACTTTTAAGAAAGCTGTGTTTTTCATCAGTGACAGCCCAGGCGACTGCATTCCTAACCTGCCTGGACTCATCCAGAATCAAGCATTCATGACCCTGGTAACCCGCAGCTCCGCTAGGTGTTTCCTAAGGCAGAAGTCAGTGACCACAAGGAGGTGGCATCTCTTTCAGATGGCACAGCCCTCTGACTCCACACTGCAGCGTGCCAGCAGCACATCACCCATAAACTGCACTAGTCCCCAGGGAGTGCATGGTCAGACTCACTGCCCTGGTTCCATATTTTGAGCCATCCTTCAGGCAGCTTCCCTCACCAGCTCTCAACATGATTTCCTGGAGCAGCTCCAAGGGTAAGAACTACAAATGTGAGAGGCAGAGCTTTGGTGCTGGCTGTCAGCAGAGATGTGAATGGCCATGCATCCCAGTGGCTTCTTGGGAAGGTGCAATACTCACTGCATGGAATTCCAGTGAAGTTTACAAATGGCAAGGTCTGACTTTGAACAGTCAACACCATTTAATCAGTATGTTAAAGACCTTATATGGGTCCACAAGACATGTGGTAAAGCAATCAGTTATACTTGATAATTGGGAGAAGTAGCTAATAATAACCAAATCAGAAGAGGAAATTGAGTTACTGCCTTGTAAGAAATAAGACCCTCACAGGGGACCATGGCATGTGCTCTTTAGAGACATCAAAATTGATCTTTTTCTAAAGTTAATCAACTATTTCATATTTCAGCCGCTTCAGCCAGTCACAAGTATTTTCCCTTTCTGTGGCATTGGTTTAACTGTATATAGCTTGTCCTATTGCACTGTTTTATGCCCTTGTTCTTTTAGCTTGAGACCATGTTTTTTAAGTCTATAAAATTCTGTTATACTCTGCTAGGTTCAACACTGTATATCCACGTTAAAGCTCTGGTCCCATTTCCCTCCCAGAAGAAACAAAAGTCCTAGAGATGAAGATAACTCAGTGTATTCATTATATTATTCAGATTTCCTCGTGGTGATAGTGGCTGAAATACCTACACAGATAATATGGGCTGACTGATTCTTTACGTCTGTATGAGGTATCCCCTTTCTGTGCATACTCTGATGTTGAGCTTCTATTGATGTTAAAAAGAGCTCTATTGTTAAAAAGAGCTTCTATTCCTGCCCTGTGTCTGTTCTGCACACTGAACTGGTCATGGATTTGTCACTACAGATATTATTGAGGGATGCATGTTCTTCAAACAGTCATATTCTCTCCATGAGCTAGGTCTTTAGTCTGTCTTCATCTACAGGGAGTAGAGCTGGATGAGAAAGTGTTTTCCCGTACATAAATATTTTGGAGGTTTGAAAGTTTTTCTGCAGTGGGATGAAAACTATTTTTTTTTCAGAGATTTTTGTACAAGGCTGATGAGGGAGAAGGAAGATTGCATACCCAAATAACTAGTGTCTAGGGTTAAGATTGTCACCTGATCTGTGACTGGTTTCTATGCTCTGGTGGATGCTCTGATCACCAGGTAATAGGATATTTTGATGGGGCTGTTTTTTAGCTTGTAGTAGGAATTTCCAAGCTGAGCATAAGGAGTCATTTATTCTCAGACATTTCTTTTAAATCATCATGTGTCTGTTTTGGTATAATATGTCTTTCCTTCATGTAGTTTCTTCTGAAAAAAAATAATCAAATGCAGAAATTAGCCCTGCTGTTAGCAGGAGTTAAACCAGATGGTGTCCTGAGGAGTCTTCCAACCTAAATTCTTCTGTGATTCAACTTTGGTGGAACATTTCTGTCCAGCTCCCATTAGGAAGAAATGGTTCTTGGACTTACAGTTACAATACAGTCAAAAATGTCCCATTATGTCACAGCTGCCATAGTATAAACACTGAAGTATTAAACTGTAATGCAATTATTATCTTGCATTCTCAGTTACTAAGTAGTTTGATACATATGGATTTTGCAGAAATCTTCACACACACATATACGTATATATATATGTTTATATTTAATAGTGGTGATATCAGGCCTAGAGAAACAGTGACATGGAGAGACAAAAGCTGTGTCTATGCTAAATACAGGGCCAGGGGCAGCTACAAGCACTGGATGATGATTACCTACACTGTTTAGTCATTAGCATGCTTTGTGGCCCAGTTTTGACCTGGGACAACCAGCAGCATTTCAGATGAAGATTGATCATGGCAGGGAGGTTGCCAAGGGTCAGGGACCCTTCCCATTAGGTGATTTGGATGCTGCACCTTGCAGTGGGGAGGAATGGAGGAGTTTTTCTGTGTGAATGCAAGGTGAGCTATACTAGCTGGCCTTGGGGCTGGAGAGCAGTCTTTGGCCTGTTGTGGCTACATTTCTAATGGTAAATAATGTAATCAAATGGAAAGACACTACTGAGACTGGGGAGGTTGAAGTTATATTCGTGGCTGTGCCCTGGGTCAGCTGGGGTGACCTTAGACATGCCACATCAGTTTTCTTTGCCTGTTTTTTGCCCACTTGTAGGTGTCTAGCTATTAAGACTCAGCTCTTCAAATCAGTGTTTATCTTCTGTGGTGTGTTGGCAGATGTACGTGGGGAGGACCTATTCTAGGTTGGGACCTCTAGGGGTTCCCATAATACAGATAATAATAGCAAAGAGAAGGGAACGTTGTGATTTCTTGTGAAATAATTGCCTAGTCTCTTTGACAGATGTAAACTGAGTGACTGCTCTGTGTGTACCAGGCTTACGAAAGCAAGAGTGGATTTCGTGGTTTGGATTGTCCATTTCAGGAAGGATTTGGGAGGCAGAATGCAGAATGAACACTTGGCACATGAAGTGCTGATCTGTGGATGAGTAAAGTGCCTAAAGTTGTGCCTTTACCTTCCTGTGCCACAGACTTCTAATATCACCATGGGGAAATCACTCAATTGCCATGCCTCACTTACATGCCTGCAAAATGAAATTATTGGCTATTTACTGGAACTTGCATGGGCTAGATTAAACAACATTCATTAAATGTGCTGTTAATGCCAGAGAGAGAATGCATAATGCAAATGATCACTGCTACTCTAGCAAATGCAGTTGTAAGGCAGCTGATGTGCACCTCTGGACGTATGCACAAAATCACTGCTGCCTCCGACAAGTTCACACCATGGGGAGGTGATAAGGCTCCCTTCATGCTGGGTGCCTGCCTCTGGATCAGCTGAGTAATTAAGTGTTTGTTTCCTTCTAGACGAGTACAAGAGTAAAGTAGCCTGTGAAGACGACAAGCTGCGGCTGAGCTGTAAGAAGAGCATGGTGATAGCCATTTACTCTGCTGTCTTTGGAAGGACGCAAGGAGGCAGCCTGGAGTGCCCATACCAAAACCTAGGGATGCCCATGATTGGTAAGCAGGGGAATGGCTCGACAGAGCACACTGAGCTGGGCAGGGTGGTTTCGTTTACTGCCATCACGTGCTGCTGGCGCAGATCCCAGGCAGGAAAGGCAGGACTGGCACATGCAACCTGCCACTGCGGTGCTCCTGATGTGTGGTACTTTGTTAGCCAGGGGTGAACTTCCTCATGAGCACCAAACTGAGGTTCAGATGGATGCCCTAGCCAAGTAAGCACGCTTCAGATTTTTGGCAGATCTCTGTTGGACTATACACTTGAGTTTCTTGTTCAATTTTCTGCCCTCCTGGTGGTCCGTACCCTCTGTGGAGGTGTGTATTATCAGCAGATGTCACGGACCACCTGTGGCTAAGTCAAGTCTTGACATCACATTTAAACTTTAATAAAAGTTAAATCAAGGGGTGAAAATTCGAAAAGCAAGCTGTTAAGTTGCATCATGTTACGGTTGACTTACAGTGCCTTCAAGTAACTTCTTTACTCCCAGGCTATCGTAGTCTCTCACATTCATATGCTAAAGATTGATAAACTTCAAAACATTCACTAGAACTGTCTGTTCTTGAGCCAACGTGAAATGAGCTTTAGTGTTTCGGGCAGTGTCAGAGAGACCATATGTCCGCAGTGAAAAATCCTGTGGTCAGCATTCCTCACTGTCTTTTTCTGCAGAGGTAAGAGGGGATTAACCCCTTTCCTGAAGGAATTGCCTCTGGAGGGGGAAGGACTTCAGAAGGGGCTGCACAGGGAAGCTTGAGGGGCTGCTATTACCTGTGCTGGTATCTGTTCAGCTGTATCTGGAGATCTTTGGCTTCCCAGCTGCTAATCCTGTGCCCTTAAGGAGTTAAAAGTTATTCACATGGAAGCATGTGAAGTGGCTGCTTGGAAATATGATACGCAGATTATGGGTGTCAATAGGAGACCACAGGTGGAGTCGGGCCAGTTGAGTTATTTGCGCAGTAGGATGAGTGCCTTAGTTGTGTAACTGCAAAAATCTGAGCATTGCAGCGTAGTGGAGTAATTCAGTTTCTTCTGCTCTTTGCCATGGTTCGGTCATGTGTCAGGAGGGTCGTGGTCCTTTAACAAGTTACCTCCCATCTTCTGAGATGACATACGTCTCTGGATGTGCTCCTGTTGTCCCCCAGTTTCCAGAGAGCAGAAGCCGAAGCAGATACGTTTGACAGGTTAACCTAGACATCCTTCTTGTGGTTTTTGGGATGGCCTAAGAGTGTGCACACTGGTGTGACGGTGGTTCTGTTGCTGGATGATAACTTGCCAAGTCAGCGAAACTTGATGGGTTTCTAGTGTACACCTGAGCACACCACCCCTCCTTTGTCCTTGCTGAGCGTGGGGAAAGAGGCACACACTGGTGACAAAATATGAGCATTGGGACCTGCACTTGAATGTCAGCATGGAGCAAAACTTTTAATTTTGAATCAAAGTCACAAAAGGTAATGTTTTCCTCTTCTCTGCCCAAGTGCAAAGTCCTGAAACTCGTACTGGCTGAGAAACTAGAAAATGGGATGGAAGACAGTGTTGCTCAGAGAGCAAAGCTGTGGCTAGGAGAACAAGCAGCTTCAAAGTATGAAGCAGGGCTGCACGGCCACTCTACAAAGTGTGATGTTTGCCCAAGGAAATAAGGTGTTGGGTCCTAAAGTGTAGCATGCAGCCTGCTACTGAGATGTGTACTCATCCCAGCACTGCTACTTCCTCCAGTGTCAGCTCTTAAATGGAAACCAGTGCAGGGTTTTAAGCTGTGGGCTTACTCTAAAAATGATTAGGTTGTCAGAGAGGAGAAACTCTCTGCGTGTTTGGAGTTGCTGCAGTCTCGGGTATCTGTTAAGTCAGCCCAGTGCTGCTGGGGGAGCTGGTGGAGGATGGACAGGTATGCTTTGCCTACATAACTGCAAAGGGATGGGAAATATTTCTGGGACAGTGGCTCGCTGCATGCCCTGCTGGGCTGGGGATGAGAGGTGCAGGGTGTGTGTATGTGTGAGGTAAATCGCTGCGAGTGGGCTGGTGGTCTTTCAGCTCTCCATACACCATTTCTCAATTCCCAGCCGCATCTGAGGGTGTTTGTCCAGGTCTGCTAAGTGTTCAGCAGTAGCTGGCTGATCTCCTCGGGGTGACACTGCCAGTGCTGCAGGCAGTCTCTGCTTATCGTCAGCGTGCCCTACCTTCATCTATCTTTTGGGAGCTGACCCAATGGGACAGAGCTCCAGCGATGCGGGGAGAGGGGAGGTGGCTGTGGTTATCACTCCTCTATTGGCCCCACAGGAGGAACCGGTGTAGGATCCATCTGCAACCCAAATCAGCAAAAAGCACATTCACACCGTGCTTCCCCACGGCGCGCTGCAAGAAATAATAGGCATGCATACATTTGCAGCACCAAAGTGAGGGGGCTGCGCTCCCAGCTGCCACTAGCAGTTGTGGGAGCGGCGTGCAGAGTCCCCCAACCTGCTCCAGAAATCGTGCTCCTGCCACCGGCTTGCCTAGCCCAGCAGGCAACTCTGTTCCTTCAGGAGTAGGTGAAAGCGCCACAGCTCATAAATCAAAGCTTTCCCCAGCAAGAGAACATTTCTCTGCACGTTTCCACAGCCCCGCGATACGGAGAGGGTTGCTCCGTGACAGCCTTTGATCCCAAACATTTGCGAGGAGCTGATCTTACAAACACGGCTGTGACTCAGACTCTGTGGCAGCATCCAGTTCCCGTAAGGCAGAACCCAGCCACGTTCTGCACAGGGAAGATTTATTCTGTTTGAATTTCACGGGACTGATGATTTGTGTCACTCCTGAGCCTTGGCAAAGCGCCTTTCCCTGGGAAGCAGGTCCTGGACAAGTTTGCAGTGTTTAGTTTTATTCAGGCAGCACGAGTTACTGATGAGTGGAGAACTCGTACTTGCCCCAGAGGTGGGGAAGGCTATCTTCCTCTCATGATGAAAAGCAGTTCAGAAAATGTTATTCCATTTTTTTTTTTTTCTGAACAAAATGCACATTTGGGTTGAATTTAGAAATCTGCATCTTCTACAGATGAGACTTAAACTGAGAGATGAGGAGGAGGGTTGGCCTAATAGAGCATTGTATATATTTCTGACTCTTTCACAAGAAAATGGGACAAATCATTCAATTTTTGTTGCTTCTGCCTTGAAAAACAAGATCATGTACCCCTGTAGGAGTGTTGAGGAGATAAAATCCACTTCAAAGTGAGTTCCTTGGATTCTGCAGAGACATGAGGTACGTTGGGTATTTGGCTGGAGTGGTTTGAGGCATTAAGGCATTGCAGCCCTTTAACACCTGCACAACCCAGCCACCCTTGTGCTGCTTTTGAGTAGTGTGGGATCCCCGAGTCAGACATCGCACACCATGCCCTGCCAAACACATGCTTTCTGTCCACGTCTACACGAATGTGCTTAGCATCTGAGAAGGGAAAGTTACTGTGAAGGACTCCATCCTATCCCTGTCATGTTAAAGAGAAAAACTGCCAGGATCTCCTTTTCAGCGGAAACGTGCTGAAACTTGTGTCTCTGACCGTAATGGGAAACCCCTGCAAACAGCTGGACCCCTCCTTGAGTGCCTTGGGAACTCTGAGAAGCTCCTAAAGGAATGTGACCTTGTTTGTAACTCTTTTAATAAACCCTCCACTTTGCTGCCAGCTTGTGCAGAGACAATACGCAGAGCATAGGGAGGTCTCTGGGGAAAGGGTTATTTGCAAGCAACAAGCCATTAATATCCAGCGAGCCCTCTGCCCCTTTATCATGCTGTTTGCAGCTGCCTCTGCCTGCATCTCTGACTTGTTTATACCAAGGGAAGCTGATTTAAAAATGGACTTTTCCTACTTGTATCTGAGTGCAAGGTAATGATCTAATTAGGAAACTAAAGAGGAAGAACTCGGATGTAAAACAATTACCCTTCTTATGATTTAGTGGAGCAATATCCTTCATCATATTCAGTGCACCTGACATGTCCACATGTATTTTTATAGTAACTAGCCCACGAACCACAGGGAATAAGACGGACATGCCCAGCTCACCTCTAACATCAGGATCCAGGTCTCCTTCTCACAGACCCTGTCTTTCTCCATCAGCTGTACAAAGAGCCCACAGCAATCTCACTCTCATCTGGGTAGCAGGAATCTGGGCTTGGTTTCTGACTTGACACAAGATTGCAGGAACTGTAGCTCCAAAGCCCAACTTAAGGTCGTGGTGTGTGGGTTAAACTGAGTAGTCTGCTGAGAAATTAAATGTCTTTGTCACCTAACATGCAGGTTCTCTCCTGTGCCTCCGTAGAGAGAAAATGGATGTGTTTACAAAGCCCTGAGGAAACTCAGATGGAAGTGGCTCTCTCAAACTCACTGGATCTGATAAGGAAAGAGCAGAGAAATGATTTCAGTGAATAAGCCTGTGCTTTAGGTGCTCATTCCCTGGCATTTTTCATTTTAATGCAGTGACAGAAGGTGATTCAACCCAGTTTGTTTTGATTTCCTCCTCTTAAGGCAGATGTATATATGACTTGCACCGGAGCTTTCACAGAACATCATATAAATATTTATTATACCATATAAATAATAGATCCTTCTAGTTTGTTTATCTGTGATCAGATCTAGCCTGTAAGTATGAAATACATACAATAAAAAAATCATTTTAATCCATGGTACATTATATTCTTGCCAACACTAGAGCTAGTTTTAAGAGACTACTGCCCCTCCAGCCATGCATTTTTGTCTCTCTTCCTCTTTACCAAGACATATTCCACCCTATATTTCTGTCAGTACAAGTCCGTGGCTGTGCTCTAAACTAGGTCTTAAGTGAAATACTTAAAAATAAAAGACCTCCAAGCTGTGGAGGTGAGGTGATGAGGAATCGAGACCACTGGCACTGATGGGGCAGGCAGCGGGGGATCGGCATGGCAGAAGACTGGGGTATCTACGGAAATCTATGCTGATCAGGTAATGCCACGTAACTCAGCTATCCTTTAGCAGATCTGGGTGTTTGTGGCTGAAATGCTCTTGGGCTATGGCCTTTCACCATGCAGGAGATGACACGGCTGGAACGCTGGCTTTGTGGGATGAGCAGCACGTGTGGGAGAGAATTGGACTCTGGCTTTCTTTCCTAAGGTGCCCGCCAGGCTCCCAGAGGGTGCCTTCACATAGGTGGGACTCCCTCTATGCATGTTTGATTTATGTTCAGGGCAGAAACTGCTTAATTATGTGTACAGTTGATGATTAAGAACATGTTTTTAGAGGCGAATCTGTTTGTATGTAAAAAAACCCACAAGTACCCAAATTTGAAGGCTAAATAAATATCAGTTGCTGTTTAATTCACATATAATACCCAATTAAATCTAAAATGAAATAAAAATCCCATTTAGAATGCAAAGTTAAAGTGAGACAAAGCCTGCTTTCAGAAACTTATTTTTCATTTTTTAGATAGTTTGAGTGTTTCACTTCTTGTTTCAAAACACCAGGAGGTAATTAAAATCACTTTACAACTGTTTCTAAAAAACTCAAACTATTGTTGGATTCCATAGTCATAAAAATTATTTATATGGAGTTGTTTTTTATTTGCACACAATTACTGTTTAAAAATAAAATAAAAAGAAAAAAAAGCCATTCGAATTTGCTTCTGGGCAAGATCCTTCTCAAAGCCAAAGTTCAACTGGGTTTTAAAAAAATGTTTACAGTGGAGTATATGACCCCATGCAATGATTGTAAATAACAATTCTGAAAGTTGTAATTTAAATAGCACTAGCAGGCTCTGTGTTGATATTCATATGATATTTGGGGAATTAAAGTGGGTGTTTCTAACACCTTCAGGATGATAAACTTACTTAGTAACCAATCTTACAAAAGACGTCTGTTGCCCTAGCATTAGCTAAAAGCAAATTCAGAATATACTCCTAAAAATAAAAGGGAAGAACTTCGGAGATACAAATCTGTAACATTTCGATGTATTTCCATGGAGTTACTCTGCATGAAAACCAGTGTAACTTGTTCAGAACTGATGAAGTTCCTTTTACAATAATTCAGATGTCAGTCAAGAATATGACAAAATTACCATGATGGTGAATGCTGAGCCTGAGAAACAAAGGTAATGTGAAACCTGTGAGGCTGCAGGCATGCCGTGCTTTATTTTAGGAAGCAAGGGCAAGAAATGACTTGCAGATTGTGTCAGCTGGGTAGTCTTTTAAAAAAGATGGGCCAGTCCCACAGCTTCCGAAGTTTAGATCTTGCTTCAGCATAGATGTAGGCACTTTTTGAAGTGTGCCCATGTGCAGGAAAATTGTTGGGCAGTAGTGAATAGGAAGGACAGAAAAACTGAGGGTCTTCACAGAGCAGTAGCTGCACTGTATACACTGACCCTATCTTCTACTGGCTGAAGCAGGAGCTGTTAGCTTCTTTGCTTTGTATCTTGAATGCCTTATGGCCCACAATCAACCGTTTTCTGCTGCAAATTAAATAATAAAATTTTACTGTCGTTGCCAGACCCAAATTTCTTTGTTCTCTGAGACTTCTTGGAGCCAAGTTTGTTGCTGTCCTCAGATTCTCACTGTAACTCCCAAACCTGCAAAACGTTATTAATTTGCTCAACTTCACACACTCCGCGTCAGTCTCTGCAAAACTGGAGCCTCACATGTTTTATATGAGTGCTGGTTCCAGCTACAAAGGTGATAAGATGATTTGAGATCACTTTAATAAACCAAATGCTTCTAAATGTAATAACGGCATCTGTAATTAAGCCTGCAATGGATCTTTCAGTTGCAGTCTTTAGATGTAATTAAAGTTCTTTTTTTTAAAAGATAATTTCTCTTTTCTGGCCTATTGCTCAAGTTTCCAAAGTTTTATGAAGTGTGTGGTGAGTAATTTTTCTCTCTCTTTGATTAAAATGTATTTTTTATTGTAAAAATGGCCTTGTTAGCACATCCTTCTAAGGTTTGGATGTAGATCTTTTTAGCCAGCTGTTTTCAGTGACATTGTGCAAGACAGATATTATATCCAGCTGCACCAATGTGCATTTCCCTACTACTATTTGTAATAACGATGATGACAATGTATATCAGAAACCCAGCTCAATGTGCTACCAAAGTACCAAATACCACAGGAACAGAAACGAAATAAAAAGTCCCTGAAACTTATAGAAGCTCACAGAAGAGGAGATGTCAGGCTAGGCTTGATGCTGTTGAGGAGGTAGACTCTTCTTGGCCTCGGTGTGGACCATGAGATGCTGGAGCATCTCTCTGACTCTGTTCTGTACCACATCAGATGGTGCTCAGACGTCCCTGGGCAGCAGGAACCTGGGAAGCCAGAGCTAATATGTGGGCCAAAACCCCTGTGTTACTTCCCCAGCAATCCTGTCCACAAACCCTCTTCCACATTCCAGTGCCCTATCCAGCAAAAATGATCTTGAGCCCCTGCTTACAGCTCAGAAATGCTTTTAACCATCTCTTCCAACAAATTGTTCTCTTTTATTTCCTACTTGAAGAGGGTTTTCTTGCATTTGGAACAGATTTACTGTCCATGTTTTTTGAAATCTATTGTTCTGGCTTCCAAAACAACAGCCTCTTCATCATTTTGAATCTCCACTTCCTGAGCTTTCCTCTTTAGACATCTACTTCTGCTTCTTTTTTCCTTAAGGGCAGTCTTTTGTTTCTACTGGTCTTCACATTGGTTGGTCTTAAGGTCTCGTATCTGTGGCTTGGTTTTCTCCTTGTTTTCCCACATTCCCTTTGTTTCTAAATCTAACTCACTTCTTGTGTCCTTTATAGAGGAATGTATGCCTCTATACAGAGAAATTCAGTTTATCTTTGTTGCCCCCATCTGAAACTGTGCCAACAGTGCCTCACTGATACAAATCAGCCACCCGGGCTGCTTATTGTAGAGGGAAATGGGACAAAGCCCATCTTTATTTACCATTTTTCTGCACTGGGTTTAAAAAGAACATCAAACTTAATGGGCATGGGCTAAGCTGAAAATGCCTGGGAGTTGATATACAGCACGTTGTGCGGGCTGGCTCATCAGTACTCCATGAAGACGACCAACTGAATGAGGCAGTTCTGAGTTGTTCCTTGGTTTTCCAGGAAGGAGTCTAGGCAGCAGCCTCACCTGCAACACTGGAGTTACTTTCCTCCTACTTACATCCTTCTTTCCCATCTGCTGAAGTTTGTTTTCTCTTTTGGCAGATAAGTGTGTAACCACAGTGCTGATTCAGACCTCTGTCAGTATTTTTTTGCAGGAATCAGATTTCTCTCTTTAGTTATTTGACCTCCACGTCTTCCATCTTTCATTCTGTCCTCCCTGCTTCAGAGCTCTCAGCAAGTAACTTTTCCTGTTTTATCCTTTAGCAAGAAATCTTACTGCATGTTTCAGAGAGAAATCACGTCCTTTGCCTGGGAGGCATTTCCTCCTAGAGCTGTCACTTGCTTGTGAATGACTTCCCTCAAGGGAATATATGCCTTAGCTCATTCCTTTCACCTGCTCCTCAAAAGGCAGTGAGGACAGCTAGGGTTCTGCTGACCATTTTAATTCCAGCTGTAGGTCTGCTCCTGAGGCAGCCAAAGCATCACTGAGCCCGTGTGCGCTTCAGAATTCGTCTCTTGATCAGGCACCACTAGTCATGTTCCAGTTCCTCATCACTTCGCATGCACTCCTGGAAATAGTATCTTGGGCTGTGATTCTCTTTCTGAAGCCTTCATTTATAGCTAGTCATTTGGTCCTGATACTTCAAGATCTTATACTGTGTTTTGTTTATTGAAAAAGTAGAATGAGTGCTCCAATTTTTGTGCTAAATTCACCGACTCAGGGAATGCTTCCTCTGACAAGTGGGTAGAGGTTTCTTCTCAGGCTCAATTCTTCTTTTTTTCAAGTGCACACACGTGATTCTTATGTGAAGTGAGGGCATAAAGGGCCAATATGCAATCAGGGCTATCAAGATCACTGACATAAAGCTGATATGATGCTCAGGTGAAAGAGTAATTATTGCAGCAAGCAGCGAGAGATTGAAAATGTTGTGCTAGCCCATGATCCTCAGGTCTGTGAAGAATTATTTACTCTTTATTCTGCCAGAAGGGTCAATGGAGGCGTGTTCCATTCCCTGCTGCCTTTCTAGGCCCTTGGGCAGCCTGTGGGAAAAACCCACTGCCTTACAGCCTTACAGCATGCTAATTTATTAGCACATTCAGGTGTACACGGTCCTGCTTGCTCTGGAAAGCTTGCTTCATCAGCTCAGGAGCCTGCCTTTGCAGGCTGCACATGGATGTAGCTGATCAGTCTGATCATGAGATTAACAAATGCACAGATGTTCTTGGGCAGCTGGCACGTGCCCAGCTTCGGTGCACAATTAGTCACACGTCTCAAAAAAGGTGTCTACATCTGGGGATCCATCTGTGATGACTGCTGCCTTGGAAGAGGTCCTGATCTCCACCGGAGCATCTAAGAGTTACCATAGTGCAAAAATTAAACTGTTTGGAAACATTCTTTCGAACCCAGATAGGTTTTGCAATCAAAAACAGCAACGTATGGCTTGGCTTTCAGATTTGGATGTGTCACCCTTGTTGGAGAAAAACAAGTAACAGTGAGTAACCAAAGTAACGGATGTGATTAATAGGCATTGGCTCCAATTTGTTTTTGTCACCAGGAAGAGGTAATAAAGAAATACTCATGCTGGGAAGCAGCCTTAAACCGACTAAAACCCATTCATTGTGGTGAGCTTGATGATATGGACATTACATCACCGAGATTGATTCTAGTATTAAAGCCAGTGCTGTGTGCAAGCTGCAGCTGGTAAAATCCTCCAGCATGGCTTTGGTGCCATCTGATTTGGGTTTTACCCTGTCAGATGTTGGGCTGATAAAGACAGTAGATGAGGGAGTAATATCAGCCTAGCAGTCCTGGAATACTAAATTGAACCGGTAAGATGAATTGCCTATCGAGGGCTTAGACTAACAGTTGTGAAATGAAGCTGCCCAGCAGTGTGCTTTTGTGGAGCAATGCTGTGAAAGGGAATTCACTTCGACCTCGCAGCAGTAGCGAGGCTGGAGGGATGTGCAACTTTTAGAAAGTGGGGCCAGGAGTAGAGAGGATAAAGTGAGCTGATCCCACTGTCCCCCAGACACAAACTTTGGTCTGAAATACCAGATGCCAAAAGCACAGCTGATATCTTTAAACACTTTCACATGTGGAAGTTTCACTGTAGCCAGGAATTGTATTTCTTCTTAGGCAGTGTACTGGAGCAATCCAAGACTAATGAAAGCAGAGGGTAACTCTGGTCCAACCTGTGTAAGTGGGTTCTGTATCATCTGTGGGGCCTTAAAGTAGTTTTATTGCTATGCTGTGGGATTTGAGCTTTGTGGGCTTTAAAAGGTTCTTGGCAGGGACCTTGCTCTGCTTAGCAGTACTTACTTCAGACTTACTGTTATGGTGTTGGCATCTGTGAGTGTCCTTTGCTGTGTCTCTGACACATGGGATCAGGATAGTATTTAGTATAACACACACAGTTTGCACTTAGCAAACAAGCAGGAAAAGAAAGGAAATGTTGCCCTAAATGAGCATGCCATCAAGTGCAATGAGAGCGCCACTTCTGAAGGTCTGGAAAACATGAATTGGGACCGTGGCCCAACTCTGCTCTACCACATTGCTGGGCTTGGCTTCCCTGCATCTTTTTGAGAGGCTAACTGCTTCATTTATGGATAAGAGAATCTCCATTTTATTCCCTCTCTGGGCTCTGGGAATAGGTAATTGGAGGTGAAGCCTTCTGACCTGGAATCACCTCCTGAAAAGGTACCAATATACCTGAAGATCTCACTTCAACCCAGCTCCCTAAGGACTTGTTTACATTCAGAAGTTAAATTACCTACATGCATGTCAAAACAGCTAACACGAGTGATGATGAGTGTTTTTATACCCCTGAGACATGGGGAGGGAGGTGGGGTAGGGGGTGGTGGTGGGGGTGTAAAAGAAAAGACCAGGTTTTCACTTCTAGAGCTGTGGATGACATGGTGGTGACTGTGATTTATGAGGATGCTGTAGCCTTGTCTACCATTCAGCCATCTCTCAGATGTATTATTGACATCTTCTGTGCTAATTAGTGAGGGAATAAAGTTTCTAGAATATGGCATTTTGGCTTCCAACTGAATGACCTCCTTATCACAAATCGCTTGAAGTGTATGAGGGAGATGGTCCCATTTGGAGGTTATGATGATGCTGTCACATTTTTCAGTACAATGTGTTATGTGAAGGACAGACAAGTTGACAGGTCAAAATAAAAGAGGGGAGACCAAGCTAATTTCAGTATAGGTATAATTCTCTCTCAGAATACTGCTGGCTGCTTGCTCTGTTGTTTCTGGAAATCACAAGACTTTTGTGCTTAAAAGTTGTATGCAGGGAAAATTCTCTGCTGTGACCAAAGGGAAGTTTTCAAAGTGAATACTTTGTCAATTTTTGTGCTGTAGCTGTAGGGTCTTTTTTTTTTTTTTTTTTTTTTTTTTTGTGAGTACTGGAAGAGAACAGTATTTGGATTTACCATGCAGGAGCCTGGTGTTGTCAGTGGGGTTTAGCTGGCTCTTGTAGCCTGTGTTCGTGAGATGACTTTTTGACATTCCTGCACTCACCAGATTTTGGTGCTCATTAGGATTTGGAGGTCAGTGCCAACAATGAAGACCTGACTAGATCGTGGCTGTTTGCTCCAAGAGTCAAGAAAATGAAGTTCTACCAGAAACCTCCACAATGCTCTGTTGAAGTCCAACTGGTAGCCAGTTACAAGAAGTCAATAATAACCACACACAGACCAATATTGCTTAAGATGTTCAGTAATGGCTTGGATCATGGGACAGAGTTTGTGAGTGGTACCAAATTGGATGGCAATTGTTACAGCAAGTGGTAGGGACCTCAGAGGGAAAAACCTTGTGAAACCTTGTGAAGTTAAGAAAAGGCAAATTGCACCTGAATAACCCTCTGCAACAGTGCAGGCTGGGGGCCAGCTGGGTAGAAAGTAGCTCTGCAGAAAAAAAAGACCAGGGTGTCCTGGAGGGCAACAAGCTGAGTGTGAGTTGGGTGAGGTCTTGTGGCAACGGTGGCTAAATGGATACTGAACTGTATTAGTAAGAACATGGCAAACACATCAAGTAGAGGGTTTATTCATTCTATTTGGCCCTCCAGTACTCCACTTGTCTGGAGTACTGGAGTGTTCAGTTTGGGGCTCCCCAGATAAAGAGAGATGTTGAAAAACTGCAGTGAATCTAGCAAAGAGCGAGTAAGATAGTCAGGGGGCAGGAGCACACAGAATATGTGGAAATGCTGAAAGACCTCAGTTTTTTCAGTCTCAGGAAGAGAAAGCTCAGGCAGGGATGTCATTGCTGGTTTTTCTACTCCCTAATAGTTGGCTATATAGAAGACTTTTTGGAAATGCATAGGAAAAAAACAATGAAAAAAAAGAAAAAGAAAAAAAAAAGCTATCAACACAAGTTACAGCAATGGAAATCTGATTAGATATAAGGAAAAAATTCTTCACCTGGATATTGGTTTAGCCCTGGAACAGGTGCCCAGGGAAGTTGGGCAATATTCATCTGCAGAGATTTTCAAAACTTGCCTGGGCAAATTATTGAGTAACCTGATGTAACTTCAAAGCTGTCCCTGCTTTGAGCAGGAGGTTGGACTGGATAAGGCCCAGATATTGCTTCCAACTAAATTGTTGTATGGTTTATGTGATACAGTCCTAACAGGTGATGTTTGTACTGGGTATATATTCAATATTAAGGTTTCTATAAAGTCCGTAAAAAAGAGGCTTTTTAAATCTTGGTTCCCTACTTCCTATGTTAGGGAATTTAGTCCTCATCTGTAACTGAACCATGTAGAGTCTCTTGCTTTCTGCTCATTTTGGCTAATGCAGGTTGAGCTGGAGCAGTCTGGCAATCGAAGAGTCAAACATTACATTACTGATGGTTAAGTGAATAGGATGGCTGGTCTGTGCCGTAAGAAGCTGGCTCTCTAGGGTCTACCTGTGTGCTGGTAAACTAGCAGTGCCAGGGCCTGGACACTGGAAATACATCCTCTGTTCTGTTAAGTTGTAGCATGGTCCATGCCATAGTTAGTTGCCTTGGCCCAACCAACACTCTCCTAGGCAATACAGAAGACGGTTTGCGATTGTATATAGGACAGAGTCAATTCCCACTGTGTTTTACCACCCTGTTTTGGAAGGTAAGAGTATTTAATAACATCGATGTGGGTTGTTCCAACACAGTTGGCCTCAGGGCTGGGGAATGGGCCAGGGTAGGTTTCCATTTAAGAGCAAACACATTAGCCAAACAGTGTAGGCTGGACCTCGTCACTGTTAAAATACAAATAGGAATTGCAATGTCAGGACCTGCTCTGGCAGATGGAGCTACATGGCTCTCTGCTTGGATATTATAGCTCAGGCAACATCTGCATTGGAAGGTGGGGCTGGGGAAGGGGCTGGTGATCACTAGTGATGGCTAGAAAAACCAGTGATGTTAGCATGAGGGCATATGGCAGATAAAGCTACTAACAGCATTTTCAGTGTGCTAAATCTACAGATCTGGCACCTGAAGAGTCAGTCCAGCTTGTTATGGTGGAAGGCAGAATCTGTAACTTGTAACAGCTCATTCGCACAGGAGGAGAACCCAAAGTCTGACCATTTCTGGTGATGGATGCAAAAGACTTGTCATGCCCCTCGCAGGACCAGTTATAGGAGCTACATGGGTAATTCTCCAGCCTCCCACGGAGGTGGTGTGCTCCTGTGCTGGGGGTGAGGCCCCTGTGCAGACAGCCCTGTGGAGTGCGTGAGAACAATAACATAAAAAAAAGAACAAGCACCCTCCGTGAAATCCTATGCAGTGCTTAGATTTGATGAGTTTCTCTAACTGGACATTTGACAAAAGACAATATAGCAGGATTGCTGCATGCCAGATGTTTCCAGTGGAATTTCTGACACTCGATGGATCAAAAATCCCCTAAGGAAGTTTGGGTGTTTCAGTATGAAAATGCTCACATGGGGCCCTGTTCTTTTGTCATTTGCAGCATGTGAAATAAAAAGCTGCCTTTCATTTGAGAAAAAAGACATGTTGCCCTCTGGGCTTAGTTTTCTGTGGCCTTCCCGTGTCTGTCATTACTTCGTTGTTGTGCTGCTGTATTGGGATATTGTGACAAGGTTTTGGTAGGGGTCTGCAGGGCTGGTCTCTGCAAGCAGAGCCCAGCAGCTGCCCCATGTCAGATCAGAGCCAGCTCCAGATGGCTCCAAAAGGGACCTGCCGCTGGCCAGCGCTGAGCCATGAGCAACGCTGGTTGGCTCTCTGGGAGAACAGATTTAAGAAAGGGAAAAAAAACTTCTGTGCAACAGCAGCTGGGAGAGAGGGGTGAGAAAATGTGAGAGAAGCAGCCCTGCAGACCCCAGGTCAGTGCAGAAGGAGGGCAGGAGGTGCTCCAGGCAGGCAGCACAAGTTCCCCTGCGGCCTGTGGAGAGGCCCCTGGTGGAGCAGGCTGTCCCCCTGCAGCCCATGGGTCCCACACGGAGCAGATCTCCACGCTGCAGCCCGTGGAGGAGCCCCCGGTGGAGCAGGTGGATGTGGCCTGGAGGAGGCTGCGGCCCATGGAGAGCCCCCGCAGGAGCAGGCCCCGGGCCGGAGCTGCAGCCCGTGGAGAGGAGCCCACGCAGGAGCAGGGGGTCTGGGGGGAGCTGCCGCCCGTGGGGGCCCCGTGCTGGAGCAGTTTGCTCCTGGGGGATGGACCCCGTGGTACGGAGCCGTGTGGGAGCAGTTGTTGAAGAGCTGCTGCCTGTGGGCAGCCCCCGCAGGCTCAGTTCGGGAAGGACGGCATCCCGTGGGAGGGACCCCACGGGGAGCAGGGGCAGAGAGGGACCGTGAAGGAGAAGTGGAGACAAAGCGTCAGGGACTGACCGCAGCCCCCATTCCCTGAGCCACACATAGGGAGGAGGTGGAAGAGGGTGGATGGGGGGGACATGGTTTTAGTTTGCTGTTAGTTCTCACTGCTCTAGTGAGACAATTTAGTGGGCAATAAATTACATTAATCTCCTTTATGCTGAGTCTTTTTTGCCCATGATGGTGTGTGATCTCCCTGTCCTTATCTCAACCTACAAGCATTTTTTTGCATTGTATTTTCTCCTCCTGTTCTTTTGAGGAGGGGGAGTGAGAGAGCAGTGTGGTGGTGCTCAGCTGCCCATCGGTGTGAAACCACCGTACTGCTTTCTAGCATTCAATACCTTTTAGGGTCCCTTTTTCCTCTCCCTGCCTCCTGATTAGTGACCAAATGGGATTGTATTATTTTCTCTGTACATTTTTCTGTTGCTTTTGGCAATGGCTGATGTTGAAGAAGTATCGCCTTGTCAAATTCCCATGGTGGCTGGCCTGCTTGGACAGAGAAAGCAAACTATCAAGTTTAGCACCAAAACGTTGGAGAGCATGTCTGTACAAATCCTCCGTGTCTTACATGAGAAAACAGTAGCTAACAATCTGCTATAAGATAGTACTTGAGTAAATATTTACATATGGAGCTTTGCATATTCTAAAGACCTGATCTGACAAACATTTATTCTTGCATTGAATAAACAAAATTAACAGAATATTTCTACTCGCATGGTGGATGGTAAAACTGTAATTATTTGACCTCACAGTAACCCTCCTTATGCTTGGAAATACAGCATCTGCCAACAGTAGACAGGGACGCTAACCACCTCTGTCTGCAGAAGGAGGGGCGGAGGTGGTGACTGAAGACTTGAGACAGCTCTCTTGGACATAACGTAGGCTAAAAAAGCCTACAAACAAGCAAAACGTGGAAAAAATTCTACTTACACAAATCAAACTGGGGTTTTACCCTTCCCTGAACAAGATCATTTCCTTACGCTCACGAGGTGGAAATTTGCTAATAATTTTGCATGTTGCTATGATCAGTTGCATTATCAGCTAAATAAATCTACATGAATTCCATATGAATATTGTAAATGTTATAGCCACATATTTTCTGTTCCTATGACAGTCTCTTAGTTTATGGGGAAGCTTGTAGCGTGTCTGGATAAATGCATTGGAATGAAGCTCCTGAGATCTCAGACTTTTTCCATGCTCTGCACTGACCTGCTGTTGTTAGTCTCTTCATGTTCAGAGTCATTTTCTGAAACAGTCATTTTCTATGGCTCTGTTTCTCCACCTGTGAAAATGAGGATGACGATGCCTCTCTTAGAGTCTTTTAAGAACTTTATAAAACAAATGCTGGGTAAAGAGGAATTATTTTTATTTTGGATAGGCTTTTCCCTTTGAAGACAAGTAATCTTTTATTTACAGCCTTCCTTCTGCTCATGAGGAGAAGTTTTGACGCTATTCTTTTTGGTAATTCCCTTTCAATTTACAATCAATTAGATGTGTTTGAGAGTCAGATACAGCTTTTCATTTCAACACAAAGATTTTAAAATACTGTCGGAGAGCTCATATGTATGTGCTCTCACAGTCTACATCTGGTAAATTTTTTCTTAGGGCATTTATTATGTGGATGGGTGAATATTCAAAAATAGATATCCTTTTTCCCTTGTAGAGTGTCAGTCGGCTACCGCTCTCCAACTCATGATCAAGCGCTGTCATGGGAAAAGAAGTTGTAGCATATATGCCAGCACCTATGAATTTGGAGATCCTTGTTACCCTGGCATCCGAAAGCATCTCAATGTCATCTACACTTGTGGTGAGTTGCAAAAAAGCTCTTACTTTAACTCTCATTGGGGTACGTGTTTAATGAACAGTAGTGTGCGGAAAATGACAAGAGTTGTAATTGTGCATAAAAAGTGGTTGAGCTTCCAGTTGGCTGATGGCTATTTTCATTTGGTCAACAAGGGAAAACCCTGTGGGTCACTTGAGTTTAATTCTGCCTCTTTTTCTACTTACTGGCTTGACAGAAAAAGCAGAAAATATGGAAATTATTATTATTTTTTTTAACCCATTCAACACTGTCCCTGCAAGGCAGCACAGTCTGTCAGTGGCATCAACCTATTCACTGGGTGCTTAAATCCCAAATGTTAGCATCCTGCTGTTTATTTCCCTGCAGCAAAGTTGTGGTTATCAGTAGGATCCTTTCTACTTGGTTCTGTACTTCATTTTGTACCAAAGAATAAGACAATCACTTGTCCATACTCTTCCAGGACATTGGAAGAAAATTGCATGCAAAATCTCCAGGTGAACATAGCAATATTTTCCTAACAAAAAGCTGTTATCTGAAAAAAAAAAATGTCCTAAGTTGGGATCATAAGTCATACTGTTGAGCAGATACTGTACTCCTAACTGACTAGTCATCTTTGCAACAGAGAAGAAAAATCTTCCTCTCTGAGCTATGTGGTATGAAAACAAGATCAGGTCTGTCTTCTTCCAGCGAAAAAATTTTGGTCATTTGTAGCTGATATATTTGAAAATACTTGCTTAAGGGTTTTGTTTGTATAGTCGTTGCTAGGATCAGCTCTGTCTCTCTATCTGTTACTTTCTACATCCACCTGGAAGAGAAATTCTGGTGCTATTTTGAATCTGCTAAGTAGATGGCTGAACCATCTGATGTGCTGGCCGTGTCATCAGACAACAGATCTGTGGGTCAATCTCCAGCAGCATGCCAAACAGCAGCATGCCAAATCTACTATATGATTTTTGAGATGGAGTCACTATAGAATTTGTATAATTGCTATAACGTGGCTGATGTGTAGCATGTTGAAGAGCAGAGAGAGAGATTTGGGAGCACGAAGCTCTGGGCTCCTGCCTGGCTGTTGTTTCATTTGGCAGGAGTAGCAGGAATGTGTTTTTTTTTCTCTTCACTTCTTTGCTTTTGTTTGAAATGATTTAGCAAGAAATAGCAAGAATATCTATCAAAGCCTTGTGAATTTTCTAGCCAGGAAGGTAATATTGTTATGCCAGTTTTATTATACAAAGACTGGAGAGAAGCTCATGCTCATGGGGATATGACAGAAACCAAGGCAACACAGCAAAACAGGCACTCCATAATTCAAAATGCAGGGACAAACCAAACAGAGCCCCATGATAAATTTCCAAGAAGATACCTCCTTCAAAGGCCTATGAAGCCTCCTTCTGGCATTGTGGTCCTGGTCCCAAAGTCCACTACAGAAGGCATTAGTCATCTCTTAATCTGACTTTAGCTTTCCTAGTCGTAGCCTAGTTGCATCAGGAAATGAGTCATACCTGAGAACAAAAAATGGCATGTTTGGCTTTTTAGTGGGTGAAATCTGCCTCATCCCTTGAGGGTGTCCATGGCTCCTCTACAAAACCATGATCTTAGATGTGTCTCAGCTGGATTTTGTGATCATTCAGACATATTTCTCCCCTCAAATGGCAAAATCCTTCAAAATATAAACCCCAAATTAACTAGAAATCAAATTCCAGTTCCATGTGCTCATGCTGGACAGAAGAAAATTCTGTCATTCTCTTAAAAGAAATGATAGAAACAAGGAACTTGATGTTCTTATGGTTTAGAGAACAATTGCAGTTTAGAGAACCTCCTGTTGGATATCTCTTTGTTTCAGGTTTGTATAAAGCTGCATATATCACTGCTCCTGCTATGGTGTTCTGCTATGCTCACAAAACCCATGGGAATGAAAGGGGACGGGCTTTGTTTGATTGGTAAAGTGACTCTTGTACCTTTTGGTTTGGGCATTCTTTTCTATGACCTACGTCTTGATACATGTCCCTGTTCCCCACCTCTTGCATCCAGACACTGGATGCATGGAGTGTAGGTTGTGGCTTTGATGGTTTTCATTGAAGAGCAGTGGAAGATGCAGAGCAATCCTGGCATAGCTTGGAAGCGTGATGGGTGTACATTGAGGTTTCTCTGAGCATCACTTCACCCATTCTCCTGACTGCCTCGTGTAGGTGATTTCATTGCTCCGAGACCAACCTGTGCAGTCTGCTCACCTCTCTCACTTCTCAGCTGCCAAGCCATGGCAGGAATGTCCAGCCATGGTTCTGCAGTTTGGACCATGTCACTTGTCCTACCCGTGACAAGAACAAATGTGTCCTTGACCAGTGTTACTGAGCTACTGTGCTGCTTCAGAAGAGGAAGTGAGAGCAAGCCTACTGATGAACATGGTACTGTGGGTAGGAGGATCTTTAAATAGACATTTCCCATTTGAAAAACTTTACTAGTTGTGGTTTCAGGGCAGCTGAACTCTGCTAAAGTGTGGGGTGGACTGGAAAGAGAAAAATATGTCTCCTGATAGCAATTTCTGGAAAAAGAAAAATCCATTGAGGGATTGATTTGTGAGGTGACAAAAGGTGATATTAATTCAAAACACGTTTTGTTAGCAGAAATCATGTCTCTTTTGCTGATGTGGACTTATGACAGGCATTAATACTGGTGTAGGCTGTGTAGAGCAATGGCTAGTGAACAGCAAGTGAGGTGACTTATCTCCAAGTCCTGGTAGAAGAACATCTGCAAAAATCTCTCAGGTCAGCATTTACAGACTGTCCTTCTCTGACTTGTCAGCAGGAGCTGAGCCCCCTATCCCTGATCTCCAAGGAGTAAATAGGTAAGGCAACAGCTTTGGTTTCTTTAAACTATTTCCAATTTTCTTGGAGGTCCATTCCTCCATCCCAAATATTTCATTGGATATAAGAGTTCCTGCCAGACATACACAATTTTGTTGATGAATCTGATTTTAAGGAAAGGTGTCATCTAACTTTTTGTCCAGCTTTAGGTTTTTGAATGATTTGTTGTAATTACTCCAGTCAGTGGTAATGCTTGTCTCAAGTCAGTGTGGCAGGATCAGAACTCCATATATATTATATATATATACCGACTGGCATCACTTAGCTGAGATGGAAATGCTACGAGTTAGCGTGTATGTACAAGATGATTGAAACAAGCAAGTAACTGGCAGTCCGATGAGATAGTGATCTCGCGTGTGCATTAGGGTCCCATTAGCCCGGCCAAGGAAACAGATGAAAATCCTCCAACATAAAACATTCCAAACCTGAACCTTGGCAAGAGCTGAAATGCTAACATTTGGTCCAAAGCCAAATTTAGCTAATGGGATGGTGGGGAAGGTGGGATTTTCCAGTATGTGGGTCCCATTACTGCATTAATAAATACATTAATTGTTATTTAAATAGAAAAAGGCAAGTTAATTCTGGGAAAGCACGTAACACGTGGTGGGGTTGCTTTCTGAGCATGGCGGCTGTAACTAGAGGAAGATACAAAAATTTTGGCTTTGCTTTTCCGTTAAAATACCCTGAAACTCAGAGTAACAGCCAATAAGAGCAATAATGTAACTTAGAAATGTAGTGCAACAAAAACTTCAGAAATCTTTCTTTTTCTCTCTCTTTTTCTTTCTTTCTTTTTCTTTCTTTTTCTTTCTTTCTTTCTTTCTTTCTTTCTTTCTTTCTTTCTTTCTTTCTTTCTTTCTTTTTTTCTTTCTTTCTTTCTTTCTTTTCTTTCTTTCTTTCTTTCTTTTTCTTTTTCTCTTTCTTTCTTTCTTTCTTTCTTTCTTTCTTTTCTTTTCTTTTCTTTTCTTTTCTTTTCTTTTCTTTTCTTTTCTTTTCTTTTCTTTTCTTTTCTTTTCTTTTCTTTTCTTTTCTTTTCTTTTCTTTTCTTTTCTTTTCTTTTCTTTTTTCTTTTCTTTTCTTTTCTCTTTTCTTTTCTTTTCTTTTCTTTTCTTTTCTTTTCTTTTCTTTCTTTTCTTTTCTCTTCTTTTCTCTTTCTTTCTCTTCTCTTCTCTTTTCTCTTCTCTTTTCTCTTCTCTTTTCTCTTCTTTCTCTTCTCTTTTTCTTTTCTTTTCTTTTCTTTTCTTTTCTTTTCTTTTCTTTTCTTTTCTTTTCTTTTCTTTTCTTTTCTTTTCTTTTCTTTTCTTTTCTTTTCTTTTCTTTTCTTTTCTCTTTTCTTTTCTTTTCTTTTCTTTTCTTTTTTCTTTTCTTTTCTTTTCTTTTCTTTTCTCTTCTTTTCTCTTCTTTTCTCTTCTTTTCTTTTCTTTTCTCTTCTTTTCTCTTCTTTTCTCTTCTTTTCTTTTCTCTTCTCTTCTCTTTTCTCTTCTCTTTTCTCTTCTCTTTTCTCTTCTCTTTTCTCTTTCCTTCCCCTTTCCTTTCCTTTCCTTTCCTTTCCTTTCCTTTTCCTTTCCTTTTCCCTTTTCCCTTTCCCTTCCCTTCCCTTTTCCCTTTTCCCTTCCCTTCCCTTTCCCTTCCCTTCCCTTCCCTTCCCTTCCTTTTCCCTTCCCTTCCCTTCCCTTCCCTTCCCTTCCCTTCCCTTCCCTTCCCTTCCCTTCCCTTTTCCTTTCCCTTTTCCCTTTTCCCTTCCCTTCCCTTCCTTTTCCCTTCCCTTCCTTTCCCTTTTCCTTTTCCTTTCCCTTCCCTTCCTTTCCCTTTTCCTTTCCCTTCCCTTCCCTTCCCTTTTCCTTTTCCCTTTTCCCTTCCCTTCCCTTCCCTTTCCTTTCTTCTTTGGTTGGTTTCATTTTGTTTTTTTCACCCCTCTTCTCTCTGTCCCTGTCTCTTGTCACTCTGTCTCTATCTGTGTCTTTCTTTGGTATAAAACACTGTATTTGCAATATCTGCAGGTAGCTTCCTAGCGTCTTTATTGCTGTGATTTTGTACTTACTGATAAAAGTTACTGTACTCCTGACCTTTCCCTCTTTCTTAATTGTCCACTTACTACCTTCAAAGATTCCCTTTAATTTTCTAGACATCTTTCCTCTCTAGTGTACTGAAGTCATAACTCGGCAATGAATTTGAAGACTAGCTGAATTTTTTTGCACATGCGTAATATAACTTGCATTCAAAGAAGTGTTTAAGTGTGTGCTTTAAGTCCCATGCATAAATAGCATGAAAGTTAAACATTTTCTTAAATACTTCCTTGAGTGGGGCTTGACTGTATGTAAAGAGAAACCATACTCATAGCACTGTAAGTCAAGAGAAGGGAGCAATCCAGAGTGCCTGCTGTCCTGACTGCCAGACCTGCCACCATGCAGGCAACGGAGACTGTCAATGTGAGTCCTCTGCCAAGTACCTCCTGTTCTTTAAAAGCATGCATTGATCAGAAATGCCCTGATGAGAAAAAAAAAAAAAGAAGAAAAGAAAAGAAAAGAAAAGAAAAGAAAAGAAAAGAAAAGAAAAGAAAAGAAAAGAAAAGAAAAGAAAAGAAAAGAAAAGAAAAGAAAAGAAAAGAAAAGAAAAGAAAAGAAAAGAAAAGAAAAGAAAAGAAAAGAAAAGAAAAGAAAAGAAAAGAAAAGAAAAGAAAAGAAAAGAAAAGAAAAGAAAAGAAAAGAAAAGAAAAGAAAAGAAAAGATGGGGATTGTAAATTTCTTTTTGTCTAGGCATGTTTCAGTGGATTGGTTGTAGGTCCTGGATAAGTGCTGAGTTTTTAGTGCCTTTGTTAGATGCAGGTTTTACAAAATGGAGCAAATGTGGCCTTGGATATGAGTATCCATCATGTGTTTAGATGTGTGTGTGTCTCCTTGATTCATGCTCAATAGAAAGGGGTCGTTGGGCTGAGAGCTAATGAACTGCCATGGAAACTCATAAATTGCTTGAAAATCCTGCAGTTCTGCCGCATTAATAATCCTGCCATCCTGCTTTATGAGGCAATAAGCTAAGTCCCAGAAGCCTCACCCTTTACATCCTGATGAGAGAACTGGGCGGGTAAAGGATAAAACATGACTGCAGAGACAGCAGCTAATGCTGTTTTGTGGTGAGTGGTGCTACTGGGAGACCAAACGTGGCCGATGGGAGTGTGCTGACCTTTGCTTTCTCTGGGTGCTTGGGAAAGCAGGCTGGCTTCCTCCAAAATGTTGTGTTTAAACCAATATCCTATCAAGTATGTTGGACTAGAGGCAGGCTCTGTGTTAGATGAGAGCTCTGAGGTGGTTGCCCTCATGATGATGATGAGGAGAGAGGCTGAAGAGGCACACAAATTCTCTCCTGTAACCTCAAAGGGACAATCCCCTAGTCCATTAACTCCTGTGCAGTAAATCTGTCAATGCCTCAGGCTGGGTGAATGTAATAGTCCCTTTTGCTGTTAAAATTTATGAATTCACGAATGTAGCAAATGTATTTTAATCACTGTAAAAATGCTTTTGTTGCTATAAAAAGCAATGCTCAAGATCTGAAAAAAAAGAAACCAAAAAAAAACCCAAATGAAACCAAAACAAAAAAAGCAATTCCAGACTTCAAAAAAGAAACAACCCCTTTTAGACCCTCTTAGAAACAGGGCAACACAGATAGGGTCTTGCTAGAGAAAGACAGACAGAGAATATAGAAAACAGACTTCTTTTCTTCAGAAGTTATAAACTGATGTTTACCAGAAAATAAACATTTTAGAAAACTTAATTCTAAGGATATTAAACTGGATGAACAATGTTTAATAATGCCCGTTTAACTGGGATTCTTTTGTTATACTGTAAAGCAGAACTCGGAGACACATAGAATGTAAATTCATGGCCACGTAGTTTGATCTAACAAATAGATAAAGAACAGAATAATAGTATAATATAATCACAAGACATGGCTACTTTCAATGACATGAATCTGGGTTCAGAGATGGTTTGGGACATCTCTTCATATCCTGTCTTATTTTCATAACGTCATAGAAGTTTCTCCACTATTTTTTGTATCAAGCCCATGCTTCTATTCAAGTTATAGTGTATCTTTTAAAAAGCTATCCAGTCCCATGTAATGACTGCAAATAATGAAAAATTCATAAAGTGGAATTCATCTGACCAAGTGTAGACACATAGGCCATGGAGATTTATAGTGTAGACATTCCCATCTGAGAAAAATTCCTTTTACAGGTAATGGAGAGAAACAGCTGCTTCTGAGGCACAAATCATCTCATCCTAAAGTAGATGCCTGAAAGAGATGAACACATATCTGAAGTGACAGGTCTCCTGTACATGTATCATGCAGCTTCTGGTGGCTAGCTGAGATATTGTTATCAACACATAGGACCTCTGCAGTGCAGATATCTACATCTGGTTAGATGGCTTTCAATCACTGTGTTCTTGGGCAAATGCTTCTTTTAGTCAAAATTATCACTGCTATATAATTAAAATACCTGTCTTTTCTCCTTGTGTTTTTTGGTTCCCACTCCCACTGCTTGACTGGATCTATGGTTACCATAGACTTGCCCGGGTAAAAGATGAACTTGTTGCTTATTTGTTCTTAGGGGGATTTCTTCCTCTGTATCATGAGAAACTGCCTCTACCCTGACAGGAGCATTAGTGAGAAATAGCTCTCAAATAGCAGCTCAGTGCCTTGCACCCCAGCTCAGGGTTACTTCAGTCTCCAGGACTGGGTTTGGAGGAGGATTTTCCTGATAACTGGATTTGCACAGGGTTGAAGTCCACTCTCTACATTTCATCTTTGCAAATTCCCCTGATGTTTTTAAGAGCCAAGGTGGGGTTGTTTGCTTTGCTGTCTTCTTTGAGTGCCTTACAGGTTTTGATTTTTCCAGGCTTTTGTTCTTAGTTTTGCTGTAGCCTGTCAAGGACTGCAGTTGGTGGCAGAGTAGGAGCAGAGGGAGCAGAGTAGGTTTTCATTGGTCTTGTAGCATTTGTTGCCTGTTCCTGCAACTGAATGGATGTGTTGAACCTCCTCTTACACACCTCCATCTAGGAAAGGAAAAGCAAGAATCCTGTTACTCCTTTTAGAACCTCAGACCTTACTTTGAGAAATACTTGGACTTCACAGAACCTGTCAAAAAAGCATGTAGTGGTGTAACTAAAGACTGCATCGTGATAGGTCAGACATGTCAGTTTAAGGATGACATTTTCCAGCTTCTGAGGCTTTGAATTTTTCATCTTTAGTGGTGCTCTGGTAACAGTTTTTGTGGATGCAGTTTCCTGGATCTTAGAGAAGCAAGGAAGGAAGCTGCTGGGTCAGCAAGGCTCGTGTAATTTGGATCAACGGCACAGATCTGTTAGAGATCAAGGATTACTGGAGGGCAAAGGCAAGATGCCATCGCTTTTGCTGACCAGTGCTAGAGCGGGGCACACACTCTACTAATGGACTTGGAGGTACCTGCTAAGAGCAGAGCCTTCTGCAGTGGCTCTGTTATCATACACCAAGGAAGAATATGCTGTAGGGGCAAAGAACTGTTTAGGTTTAAGGTTAGTGATTGCACAAGAACATGGAATTTGAGTGACACGGCCAGGAACGAACTTAGCTGGGAATTAGAAAAGGTACAAACAGCCTAACTAGTTTGAAGATGAAGTTTGATAAATGAGGTAATGGGAAGCTGTCAGTATGCTGCTCCCGTTTGTCGTTGCTTACTCTACAACTCACTGTAGCTTGATCTGAATCGTACATCCAGAAGAGTCCGAACATGTCTGGCCTGGCTGGCCCAGACACAGCAACTCTTCATTACCATGGCAGAATGAGTCTGTCTGACATAGATTAGGGTAAATAAATATTCTGAGGAAGCAGAGCTCTGCATCTCAGGTGGAGGAGGAGCAGGTAATGCTGTCACCTCAAGGGAAAGGCTTGAAAGTCCTTTGATTCTTGCAGAGAAGAAATGGAGACCTGGAGATAAAAATCATTGCCTTGGGGATGGGGAGGAAGGAAGATGGGGCTGGAGGAAGCTGAAAGGGACTTCAAAGGACATCTTTACGATGATCCTAAGCAGAATTAACTGTGAGGCAAATGCTGCCTTACAATTAGGCAAAATTTGTAAGCTTGCTGCTGTGGTCCTGCATCTTGACCATTATTGAGAAATATCCATGGAGAAAGAGAGTCCCACAAAGAGTTAAAGTACTCTGAAACCCCTGACCTCCACTGCTCAAAAGGTGTGTGCACCTCAAGCCTTTATTATTTTTATCTATATGTTTTGCTTTGTCTTGTTTTACTTGATAAAGACCACTGTGTAAAAGTCATGGGCAAGTGGACCGGGGGCTTGTTGTGAGGTTCCCATTGGGTTGAGGAAGGGGCTGCTCCAGGGCTGTTTTGCCCAGGGTCTGTGGTGCTCCTGGCTACAGGCTGCTGGAAGTACAGACAAGGAAAGGCAGACGGATAGCCATGGTGGAGTGGTTGACGGCAAGGATGGCCAGGAGGCAGGTGCTTTGTTTTGTTTTGTTTGTTTTCATTCAATTTTAAAAATATTTTAGAACAGACCCAGAACTTGTACTGCAATAGTTGCAATGCTAAACTGTAATGTAATCAAGGTTGACAAATCTTTAAGGTTTCTAAACAGATTTGCTCATTGAATGATTTCCTCTGGCGTACATATGCATGTCCTTGGGCCTGAACAGCAGCCTGAACACCAACTGGAGAACCAGGCTGGGGGTGGCTCGGGGGTGTGCCTGGCTCTCCTGAGACCTCCTGCTCTAATGAGGAGGACACACTTTGAAAGCAACTGTGATCCACCCTGAATTTCATCCTGTAAAAGCAGATCTACCTGAGAAAGATTGTGCAAGGTGACATTTGAATGTAATATATTTAAAGGAAAACTTTCAGGAAGTATGGAGAGAGATAAGCAGAGCAGAGGTAAAATTACACGGACTATTTATATCTTGATTTTTTTTTTCCTGGAAGCATAACCCTGCTGCCCAGACTTTCTATTCTTTAATATATTTTCTGCCTTAACCATGTTCTTTTGAAAGTTCTGGCCATTAATAGGTTATAGATATTTATCATTTTATTTTAGCAGGCTAATTTTTCACCTGGGAACCTCATTGAATACCTTCATTAAATAGGGTTCCTGTTGACTCTCCACACATGTCAAGACCTGCACAGGTTTCAAATGTAGTAATTAACATAAATGTTGCCACATATGAGGCTTTACCGAGGCGGCAGCAGGCAGCCAGTCTGCCAGCCCCTTTCATGCAGGAGACTGCAGGCTACAGGCAGAGGAATGCCTCAGCAATGAAGGGCTGACCCTTCATTCAGCGATCACCCTAACTCCTCCTAATTGAGGTTAATGCCAGAAGCATTGACACCTTGATGCTAACTCATTAGTGCCTGGAGGCTACTGATGATTGCTGACAGCTCAGCGAAATGCTCATCAGATTAAATTTAAAGGCAGCGTTTGACACCATGACCAATTAAGATATATTTGCATGGCTCACATATATATTTGCTTTCCCTTTTTGTTGAAAATCTATCAAGGCTATGCCATTTTCTTCGACCGTTTTTAGAAGGATTCACAGCTGGTGTCTTGCTGCGAGCACGTGCACATTTCTCTGCTGTGCACGTACCACTGCCCTGCTGTTTACTGGCCGCCCTCTTGTCTCTTTCTCCACTTCACTGCAAAGCAAACAGGAAATTCTCTGGGATTTGGAAAATCCTTGCTCCTGAACGTGAAAAGAGAACTGGAAGAGAGGGACGGAGAAGGGAAATAAATAGAAAGAGAACTGGAAGAGAGGGACGGAGAAGGGAAATAAATAGTGATTTTCTGAAAGCCACCAAAGATACAAATATATGCTGGGGTCCTTTGGTACAACTGGGGCTTGTGAGCTGAAATAGAGTAACACAGAAACAAGCCACTCAGGAATGTCTGTAGCCTGTTGATGAAAGGCACAGGAGCATCAGATGTGTATTCAATTTCTGGGAAGTGCACTAATGATTTATATCATGTTGCCTTGCCTACAGGCCTCAGCAAGGACTGTCCTGTTACGCAAGGCACTCACTTATTAAGAAGTGGTCCCTGCTATGAGTAATTCTGTGGTTATGTAGGGAAGGGCCAGGCAGACTTTGGGAGAAAGTGTTGCTTTCAGTTTATGTGTGGAGACAAAATTTACGCAAGGGTTTGTGTCATAGGAGCTGAATCTAAGATCTTTCAACGTAATGCCTTACCTGTGCATGCCTCCTCCTTCCCCGGTGGCTTATTGATGGTGGTGACTTTCTTAGATGAGTAGATCCACGCTTTGTTCTGCAGGTGGACTTTTCACCATGCACTATTTCCTGCCTAATCCCTTCTCACACGAGATGACGAAAAGGCAGCAGGATGTGGCAAGTACATTTCCATTTCTTTCTTCACCTGCCAGGAACCCAAGCTGTGGCTTTCCAAGGCCAAAACAACTGGGGGAGCAGCTCCATGGCGCTAACACCCTCTGCCCTGCATGGGCTAGGCAGGGAGGATGGTGCTGTGCACATGATGCAGATGTGACTCACATGGCTTGTGTGACTTACCTGATTTATCATGGCTCAGTGATGGACATATACCAGTCAAGAGGATTTCTTTTGTTCCAGTCCATTCTCAGCTGGGAGAAGCAAAGTGTTGGTAGGGCACAGAGGATGATGTTTCCATTTTTTCCCTCTACCAGTGAACATGCTCTGTCCCATTTCACCCTTCAGAGGCATGCGAACAGTACAGAGAGCCACTCTTTTCTCCCTCTTTGGACATTTTCTTCTCTTCCTGCTGGTTCTCTGAGCCCTGAGGTATAGAAATTTTATCTTCTGGCTGTATGGAGGCCTTAGGATAGGCTTAAACACTCTTGGTATCTTGTCATCCCCTGCACTAGTGCTTATGGCTGGGAAGATCCAGTGAGGCATTTTAAGAGTGGAAGCCCCAAAAAGGCTCTTTGGGTGATGTCTGCTCAGTTCAGATGACCTTTTAGGACATCCCCCAAAATAGGGCAATTAGAGATTGCTGTGGCAGCTACACCCCAGCAGTCCCAATCTTCTGGAAACTTCCCTAAACATTCATCTGCTTTTCCTACTTCTATTTCATGACCTCAGTTTATTCAAATTGTACACACCCAAATGGTTAATGCCCCTTGAGACAGACACTTCAAATACTGTTGACAGTGGCTACTTTTCGTGTCCTATTTTCGTCATTGTTTAGCTAAGCCATTCATGTTCAATTCCTTTAATCTTGCCTCATAAATCAACCTGTCCAGTCTCTCAATTGTCTTTTTGTTTCTCTTTTCCACAATTACCTATATCTTTTAACGAACTCTGAGCAGGCTTATGACTATTTTTTCCTGGGGGCCAGCAGAGACTTGCAATTTCTTTGCCATATATTAACAACGGATGCTGTTTGGGCTTCGTGCAGTACCAGCACTGCTACCTGGCAGCAACAGCCGACTCTCTCTGGAGTTTCACTCTCAGGTATCGTGCTGCTCAGTATTTCACTTATTTCCCCTCACTTAAGTGAAAAAGGAAAGTAGCAACTTCTGAATGTTGGAGTAGGAAAGCATTTCTGCACAGGGAAAACAGGGTTATGGGGGACAGCATCAGCACCCCTTCTGGCTGGTTGTTTTCCCAGCTTCATAATACAAAGGCCCGAGGCCTGAAGGATGACTGATACTGCATAATATAAACAGTGGAGCAAATCCTACTAAATCCCTTTAGAAGATATTTAACTAAATTCCTAACCCATGAGGCCACCCTGGGCCATCTCTTATCTTTAAAAGCCATCTCACAGCTGCCTGCAAAGACTCTGGAGGCTGGCTAATCCGAGCAGCTGGACCCTTGGTGCCTTCAGGGAAGGAGCGAAGGAGGGAGGGCAAAGACTTGGAAATCATGTTCTCTGGATGGGTGTCACTGCATTGTGGTCCAAGCCACAGCCTTAGGGAGAGGAAGATACCTGGTATGCAGCTCCATCTGGAGTCCGACAGACCTATTCCCTAGTTGGCCAAAAGTTGCCTCAGCCTGGATGCTCTCAGTGGCCTAGGGAGTGTGTGTCAGGCACCGCTTAGTAGGTGGGACTTGCTCTGTCTAGTCCCTAGATCATATTTATTTGCTTCAAGCTTTGATGATTGTAGTGTTTCCTTTCAAAGAAGGAAAAAAAGCTCTTAGAATATAAAGGAAATGCCTTTTTTAATGAAGGTACAGGAAAAATTAGAAGGAAAATGGATCAGCTCATAAAAGAGCAAAAAAGCTAGCACATTCCTTCCCCCTTCTCTTTCTTGACAAGAATTAACATCTTTTTTGTTTTGTTTTTGGATTTTTTTTGGACAGGCATGGCCCAGTGGATAAGCACTGGCCTTAGACCAAGGAGCTTTCTTCTTCACCCTGGTTTGTCACCAGCTTTTTGGCACTGGGCAATCACTTGGCTTCCTCCTGCCTCATGTAGTTAGACTTCAGGTCCTAGGGCTGTTTGCTCAGCATCTGGCATAAGAGAAACAGGAGCCTCACCACCTCCTGTGGGCTTTCAGTTTATGCACCTAGTGCAGACATGATCACACAGATGTGGTGAGTCTCTGCTTTCAGTGCTTACAGTTCCTGTTGAATTTTATTGACATGAAGCTTTGGAAAGCTCAGGTGTTAAGCTTCTGCCTGACATTTCCATTCTTGTCACGATAATTCACTCAGTCTTGAACTCAATGACTGTCTCACATTCCTCCTTTATGTTTTGTTTCTCCTGGAGTATTATAATTATTATTACTATGAAAAATAACAAATACTAAATTCCATTCTCCCCCCCCCCCCTTTTTTTTTTCAGTAAAAAACCCAAACCATTCAGTGTTTATCCCAGGATTACATACTAATACACATTTCTTGATGTGCTCTATCTTCATCAAAGAGTCCAACTTCTGCTATGTGAAAGTCGTACGTTATTTCTCAAAAGTAAGAAAGGCAAATTTTCTCCTTTGTGCTATTAAAGATCATCAAAACCTTCTGCAGATGCCTTGGGTATCAGTGAAGAATGCATAGAGCATCAGCCCTGCGCTGTGGCTTTCTGTCAAGAGGAGCGAGCCACCTAGTAAACTGGAGTTGGAATGTGTGTAATGGAAATTTTATGTTGGATGTTTCTTAGCCTTTTACCCTATTAATAAATAATGGATTTGCTTTCCTTTCTCACCTTATAATTCTTTCTCCCCTAAATTGCCTTTAATTAAAAATGAGGGTGCCTCTGACAGTTAGAAAATGAAACAATGAAGGTATAGATATTGGTTTGTATTTTTGGTTTTTCTTTCCTTCCCATTCCCATTCAGTGTTGTCAGGGCAGTGATTTTCTCCTAAGTAACACTTAGGCTTATGCATATGTTTGCATTTAATTTCCAGATGGAGAAGCAGGCTTCTAATAACAGTGCAAGTTGCTGCTTTATAGATCTGGATGACTGACTGACCTTTGTTTTTGCAGCTGGCCAAGAGACTCTGCCCCATACTCTGGGATGCCAACACACTCATGGTTGAGCCAGGCTTTTTGACTTTCAAGCTAGACTGGTGCAAGAAATGGCTTACCTCTCCCAGACTACAAAAGGGTTCAATAGCTCTCTACATATGTGAGGCTGGCTCACTCCTGAATTCAGGATCATATGAACTGCTTCACTTTTTGGCATTACGGATCTTCATAAATGTGTTTCCTGAAGTCTTGAGCAGATAGGTTTTATTCAAGGAAATGTATTTAATCATTAGCACTGACATTTTGGTTAGGGTGAAAATATTTTCTTAAGTGAAGGGACTTGTAATGATTCCTCTCTGTTGCCCTGGAAATGCTCCTCTGTGGACCTCTTGGAGGGAATGCTGTGTCTCTAGCTGCATCTCAGGTGTCTTGTCCTGGCGTGGCCATTTGTGTTTCCTGATGGAACTTACAGAGCAAGTCGTAGATCTCAGTGTAGCCAGATCCAGCCCACAGATGCTTTTGAAGTTCAAGACTAAAGGTTTGGACTAGCAGTGGATGCAATCTTGAGTGTAAGTGGAGGGATGGAGTACTGAGTGCATGGACATATTGATCTGAGTAGGAATGCAGTTGCAAATAGGTATGTTATTAAACACAGTCTAATGCTGACCAGATGGAGTCGTCTACATTATAATCAGCTACATATGGACTAGATACTCTGGCCTCCCTTTGTAGTTAGTATATGAAAAGAAATGGGCATTTCTAGGCTGCAGTTCATCTCGTTTTTATGTAGACATCGCAGGCACCTTACGAGCGCTTATTTTTCTCCTTTGTTTACTGAGGGAAATCATGGTGACTAAATCAAGTGTGAGTTTCTGCATTGTTGATGTCTAAAGTTAGATCAGATAGGTCTCACCTTGAATATGTTTTCTACAAAGTTACGTATTCTCAACAATTGTCATTATTTTTCCTTAAAGACTCTTCAAACCTCACAGTACTTAAGTCCAGTTCTATCATCTTGTTGATTGTGTTTGCTAACTTGCTTCAGATCTTTTTATTAACTTACAATTCTTTAATAGTTTTGTGTCTTATTGCCAGAAAATTCAAAAATTAGGTATGTAATACCTGCTTTCAGGAAATATGTCTCTCCTGACAGGTTCTTATTTGGAGGGTTTGTACCCAGTTTCCTTGGATGGGATTCAGTTTCTGATACCAAATGTAGTTGCCTAGAGGTAGATGAAATATCAAAGTTCCTGTTGTAGCCAGTGAGCCTAGGAAACTTCTGATACTGACTGGTGTACCTAGAGTTCATTTCCTTATGTATACGTACACAGAGATATTTTAGACAATCTGTTTTGTTTATAGGTTCTACCTAATATTTGCAAACCCTGCCTTTGATGTTTCAGCCCAGGGCCTTTCAAAAGCACTGTGCACTCAAGTTTAACTGGATGGTGGATATTTGCCGAGCTGAATTGTTCTCAGACTGTAAAGACCTGATCAGTGCCGACATTAGTGGGAGCTCACACACCTAATGCCCTTGTGGATGTTTACATTGCAGACATATAAATACAGGTGTCCGAATCCTGGGCTGACTCCCACCCTTCTTGTCACTATGCAAGGAGGAAAACCTGGGAAGTGTTTATCTTTTTTCTAAGGGTTGCACTAGGCCTAATATAGTTTCATTGCTCTGGCAGCCATCCCTGTGGAGGACAGCAAGAATGCATGAGAGAGAAGGCTATTTATGTTGCTATTTCTTTCTTATTTTTACCCATCTTTGAAAACAACAGATCCCAAATATGGACATGGTAGTGTTATCCCACTTATGGCACAGAAGAGCAAAGAGCTTCATCTCTATTTTAAGACATCAAAGGAATCCATGTCCTTCTGAAGGGCATTTCCTTTTCTCAGTCAGTGATAAGAGAAAAACTTTCCCATTCTTTTCATTTCAGCAGAAACTTACCCAGCTCAGAAGCAAGGGTTTGAAGTTAGGACTAGGGTCTGTAACACTGAAAACACTCTAATTTCCAACACATAATACTTTGAACCAACCCAAGAACAGCCACTTGTCCTGCAGTCAGAAGCTCCTGGAGGTGTTTATGCGCTGTAGTTCGTAATGTGAAGGGCTCTGACGGGTCCATACATTGCACACCATCTCTTTGGGAGATTCGGCCCCATGGAGGCAGCTGGGGTGACACCAGTTGTCCTGTTCCTAGAGGTGTTTTACCCCAACAACCTTATTCAAGAATGGGAGGTCTTGCCTGATTTAAAGGACATACATCCTGCAAGGAGCTGCTTGCTTGGACAACCTATGTCACCTGGAGAAATGACAAGAAAGGGGGAGTGAACATCCTCATCAGCACCGGGAAACTCTCTTCTCTCCAGCAAAGCAGAGCATTTAGTGCCTGCAGCTTCCAGCTAGGCACAGACAGCATCCTGGGAGGCTCTCCAGGAACTATGCAGCCCTGAAGTTGGCAGAAACCAGCAGAACCTGGCTAGAGCTCTTCTCCAGCTGGCTCCGAGCCCTTCGGCACCATCTGATAGCAGACGTGTTGCAGTATGCCACCCCTTTGCCACTCCACTGTCCCTACCCTGATGTGCTCCCCCCATGCCGGGCAAGGGACCTGGGAGCCATAGGGGTTGGTTCAGTGCCCACTGATAGGAAAACCCTGTGCTGGGGGGAATACCTCCAATAGTTGAGCCCTTTAGTATATTAATGTAGATATATGCTGGATTTGACCTCCAGATCAACGAGGTTTATTGGTCATTATTCTTTCAGTCCCTCTTTGTTCATTCTTCAGTATGTCTGGGTTAACAGGCTATTGCATTCAGCAGGCTGGCATGCTTAGAAAGGATCCCTGCTCTGGATCAGTGCAGCTTTCCTGCCATAAAGGACAATAGTGCTGCAGAAGAATCTCTTGCAGGGGAAATGTTGGGACAGTCCAGCCCTTGTGTGATGCAGAGTGAGTCTTGATTTGGCCAGGGAATGGCCAGCAAACCTTGCACTGGGGAGGGTTTTCCCATCTTGGCTCCCATCGCAGTGGGAGAGCAAGAGTGGGATATAGGAGAGGGCTGCCCTGCCCAAAAATGTGCCCCATTTTTGCTCTGAAGCTGTTCTCGTATATTTTTGTCTTGTTCTTTCTCTTGTTTTTGTTGTCACAAGGTTGCAAAGCAAATCCTACTAATGCCAGCTATTCCCTCCTCATGGAGGACATGGCCACTTGGCAGCTCATCACATTGCTTTCGTGGGCTGTCATTCTCAGAGCAGCAGCTGCCCTGTGTACCACTATCTGGTACATTCAGGGCACAAGGATGTCTTCTCTCTGATACTAATGAGTTCGCCCATGATTTCTCAGCCTGTTTGGATGGAAAAAGAAGTTGTTGGACAACATCCACCATTGTTTAGATTGGCAATGGAAATAAAGCTGGTCTAGTTTGATAACTTCAAAACTACAGACTCCTCAGTATTTCTTTTGGACATGCACATTCAATTAGCATTTATTTTATTTCTTTAATAAAAAAAAAATCTAACACTTTTTATTAAATGTTCCCAGTTCAGTTTGAACTCTGATTTGCTTTGAAGGTGCCTGGAACCAGATCCTGTAGCCAGAAGAAACTGCAGCATTTCTAGTCATTAACGAAGAATGAGTCTGAAAGAGGCTTTGGGTCTCAGAAATGAGGAGGTGCTGGAGATATCTTTCTAGTCAAGGTTTGAATCCCTTCTTAGACAAGAGCTATTGCAGCGAGAAAGGCCAAACTCCCCAGATGTGCTGGGCTTAGTAAGTCAGTGAGAGATGATGTCTTGTCTGAGTGGTTTGTAGGACCTGCTGCAAAATCTTTCAGTGGAATCAATAGGCTTTGAGTCAGGTCTCAGATGATTCTATCCTGCAATAAACACAGAGGAACAGCAGTAATTGTAGATCACAGTGTCCATTTTGGTCACTATGATGTTATTATAACTGATTCCCAGTCCACAAACACACCCTGTTTTGTTAGCTTGCCTAGCAGCTCTCATGAACCAAACATACTGTTGAAAGGGAGCTACAGATAATGTGGTTTTCTGAGCTTTTCAAACATGTTATAAAACCAGTAGAGCCAAAGTAATCATTATTAGTAAGCAGGCAGACTTGGAGCCTGAGTCTTAATCCACTGTGAATATAAACAACCTGCCTTTGTGTGCACCCTCCCTGCTTTTGGTGACTAAGGTTTCGCTGTGAGATTAGGGGCTGAAGGTTCCAAGAGGATAATTTCAGTTGTGTGCTTCTTGGTGTTATAAAGCCCATAGACCAGAAAAAATATTGCTGTGATTTAGTCGCAAACTCCCTGGAGTGGACAAGGGTTGTGGATCTCATGATAAATAGCAAAGGCTAGCATTTAGCAAATGATAATGCAGACCACAGGAAAATACGAAGAGAGGAAAATGTATTCCCAAGGACTGATAACTAACATAAAGAGCCAAGGAATAGTTTTGAGAGGGAAGGAATGTCTGCAGCTTCCCTCTTGCATAGGTAAGTCACTGCTGTCCTGATACACTGCACAGGGCCTGTATTGATCCCTCCAGAACCAAAGGCACTCCTGGCAAAAGCTCAGGATACACAGACTCCCAGCCTGATGTTTTCCAGCCCCAGCTGGAAGGTGATGGAGGCTATATTCGAAGCAGCTGAAATGGCCTGTGGCTAGAGCTTGACGGGCTGTTTACAAGGTTTCTCTGATGCTTCTGTGCCATCTGCTCCTCCTTCTTCTGCTCCGTGCACAGGGTGGGTATTTTACAAGACCATTTTCCTGTCACCATCTCCCACCTAGTCCCTTCTCAGGGAGCTAAAAAATCCTCCGTCTTCTTGCATCCAACCAGCGAGTCCGTATCCCCCCTATAAAGCTCCTTTTGCCTGGGATATGCCATCCTGGAAGACTGTAAACACCAGCAAGCGTGCGTACAGACGGGACCGTTCTGGTGAGCCCGCTGCCAAGTCATGTCAGGCCTTGAGGCACGAGGGTTTGCACAGCTGGGAGGTGGTTGTAGTAAGCCGGGGGCTGGGGTGACCTCCAGCCTCTTTTTTTCTTTTTGTGGCCTTAAACGGAGGCAGCTGGGAGGTGGATGATGCTGACCAGCTGTGTCTGCTGCCTGCGGTCTGGCACAGGGATGGGGCCTGGCATGGTGAATTCCTGGTGGACAAGCAGGCGGAGGTGAGAGGGAGGAATGAGAGGGGCAAGTCTCATCCTGGAGCTGCGATGGGTTTGCAGAGGATGGGTCTGTTTTCCCTTTTTTTTGGCTGCAAAAGTCTGTACATACTTCACAACCATATTCGGTCCCATATTCTAGGCTTTTCAGCTAAAATATTATTTGCAGAGAAGCTGTTTATTCACCCTCAACCCTGATGCAGTGCAACGCAAGCTGGCAATGTGCTGTGGGTCATTGCAGGGCTGGTGTGTGCCTTTGCAGTGTAGCTTTGTGCCACAGTGATGGAAAATGCCCACTTTGTGCATTGCTGCTCTGCTTAATCCACAGCTGAAAGGAGGAGAGCTCAGAGTTGGAGGGGACAATTGCTTAATGACTTTAGGTGCTGCTTTGGGATAGGAGGTATAAAATGGCACACATAAACGAGCACGAAGGGTAAGGCTTTGCTTGAAATGGACTTTGCAGCTTGGATATTTCTCCATTTGTTATGAGAAATGCATCCTGTCAGTGATCAGAGATACAGTCTTGACACTTCTGAAAGAGAAGGATTAGAAGTGCGGTCTGTGTCCAGCGCTATGTGTTTGTGCTTGGCCTCATAAGGTGAGAATTAAAGTTTCCTGTGTGATTATGTGGAAACTGTAGTAAAACATACATAAAACTAAATTGTGGGTCATGCGTTTCAGATGCTGGAAAGGGAAAAATGATAGATAGCCTGTGGCAAAATCCGATATATACACGTGTGACTGCAAAAGATCAGAAGAAGGCATAAGCATCTGATTTAAAATACTTGTACTGCAGAGGCAGATTCATAGCATATGTTGAGAGCTTATAGGGAACAGACCGTGCAGAATCTGATACCACACGCAGAGAGCGCGAACACACTGGAAACTTCATTCTCCTGGGAAAAAGATCATGGAGCAACATTTATTTTTAAGAGGCACCCTCATGTTTTATTTATTCATGCTTTCTGCCCTGGTATTCAATAGCAGTGCATTTCATCACTTGCAGACACGCTGCTTGGGAAGGCAGGCTTGGAGAATACCTGCCTTCTGCTCAAATCCATTGTCCTGCTGTTGCATACCATGCTGTTCCCATTATTTGACTGTTCTGCATCCTGAAAGCAAGTTGTGTGGAGTTAGGTTTAGCTAATGAAGTATATCCTGGGAGAGGTGCACTGGAGAAGGATGTCATAGATTAATAGACCCATGGAGCAGGTCAGTGATGTGCTCACAAGTAGGAAGTCCAGCCTTTCCTCCTGAGTTTAAAAATAAATTAACGTGAAAGCTGCACACTTGCAAACCCCTCTGTGCTCAAATCAGAGCAGCAGCGCCATAAATAATCCTTCTCCTCATCCTAGTCCCTTCCTCATGACACCAGAGAGCTGGTTATCCTGCTCGTGTCCTCCCTCTGCTCCAGCTGGCAGCCCTGTTTACAAGCAGACCGAAATGCTGTGCGTTTACCCTCTAAGGGAAAGCAGGAGTCTCGGACAGGTTCCTACCCTCGTGCTGGACCGGTGGCGGAGGCACATCCCCACAGGCCAAGGATCTCTCATCGGAGGTGACACACAGCCCCTTCTGTCAATGTTTCATTCGTGCTGAATGACATGTCATTGGGGTGAGGCCCTGGGGAGTAACCTTTCTCCTTCAGATCCCTTCTCCAGAGACTAGAGGCTGCTTGCCGGATACCAAACAGGCAGCCAAGGCCTGTTACTGCTCTGTGCTGCTACCGTCACTCAGCATCCTCCCATGGCACAGCCAGAGGGGAAGGGGCCTGCTGGCTTCTTTCCAGCCACCAACAACAGCATGTTCCTCTCCTGAGAGGCAGCTCGGGTCCAAAGTGAGATGTCCTGAGTATGATGACAGTTAAATTTAGGGAAAGACCTGAGGCAAGGCTGAAGGACTGGGAAGAAGGGAACATTTCTGGAAAGGGACAGCAGGAAAGACTTTAGGAATGGGGCTGACAATAGCAAAGAGAGCAATGACGGCAATCAGAGGAAGGTGGGGCTGGTGGAGAAAGAATGGAAGAGAAAACTCTGAGAGGACAAGTGGTTCAATTATTCTGTAGATAATACTTGATACTTGAGCCAGGATTCCTATTTTTTTTTTTTATTCCAGCTCTGATTTGTGAGTGACTGCAGAAGAATTGTTTTATTGTTTTGTGCCTGACTTTCCCCATTTCTGCAATACAGATAAGGGCCATTAGCAACCCTATAGCAGATGAGGGCATCTTAAGATCCTAGCCTGGAAGTGTTGACACTTGAGCATTATTGATAGACTTGTGGAGACAGGCTGTCTCTGTGAATACCTCTGCAAAAATCTTCTTGAGTGTCTTTAAATTTGGCAGCTCCTAGAGCACATGCACCAAACCTGAAGCACCTTCACAAGGTCTGACGCTGGTACTTACGTCCTTAACTGTTCTGCCCCTCGTGATAGGTTTTGTAATGTCTGGAGATGGAGAAGGTGTTGTGAGGGGAGGGAGCAGCAGAGCTCCGAGCACATCCTTAAGGACTAACCAGCCGTAAGATTTGGCAGCTCCAAAAATGTAAGTGTTGGATGTCTCTGCCTGCACCGGTGGTGGAGAATTGGGCAGGCCTCTGAGACCTTAGACAAGTCATTTATTCTCTCTCTGTTTCAGCCATCTATTTAAAAACAACCAACCAACCAAAAAAAAAACCCAAAACAACCACAACACAATTTCCAGAAGAACGAAGAAGATAAGTAAGGTAAAGGGTAGGAGGTGGTGAGGTGTAGTGAGAGAGTCCGTGGAAGTATACAGGTAGAAGTTCATCTGAAAGGTGGATGTGTGTCCTGTGCCATTCATTATGTCATTCTCCTTGCTGCACTCCACCCTCAGGCATTAACATCACTCAGAGACTCAAAGGGATTTTCATGAAATGCCCGAGATGTGCTGTTTCTCATTTCAATAGGTCTTAGTTAAGACAACAGAGGGAAACAATTCAGTGTTGCAATGCTGATAGCAAAAGAGTCACAGATGCTGATATCAAGAGACTTATCTAGTCCATTTTGATCTTTATTGTCTTGCTTTTCTCATCTCATCAAACAATCACTACTGGACTCCACAACTAGGTCTCCTTTGAGATTTCTTAGGATCCACAGCCCAAGCCTGAAGCTCCCTAAAGCAATGGTAATTTTGAAGATCTTAGCCATAGCAGCCTGTCTTCAGTTGTGCTCAGTTCTCTTTTCAGAACCTAAGTAAATGATGAAGTTTTCAGATATAAGTATTTCAGATACAGTTTTACCATTAGGCTCATATTTGCCTATGCTCATCCCTGCACTCGTGCCTCGTCTGTGTATGTGTGTCGTGGATATGTTGACTGGTCAGACAAAGCAGGAAGCCAGAGGAGTCCAATAGCTTGGTGTTCAGTTGCCTGAAATCTTCTCTTAACCCACACATTTTCTGAACTAAGGCAGAACTTGGCCTTTATTTTTTCCCACCTTTGCTGTCCCAGAACTGCCCAGCTAATTGCTGCACTCACCAGTCTGAGTCACAGCGCAGCTGGCACATGCTGTTCTCTTCATTGTTTTTGGAGAAGTCTGTCTGCTTTAACAGGGTAGGGCCCCTTGTAGGGGACATTTACACAGTTTTCCTGCTCTGAGGTTTGGCTTTTCTTTGTTACTGTTGTGCCTCTAAACTTCAGGAACTCCGTTAAAACTCTGTTAAAACAGCCATTTCGTTTCTGCTAATGGTAATTCACATTTATGTTTGTTTGGTGAAGTGACACAAAACAATGAAGAGCTCTTTTTTTCATGACCCCGATTCTCCCCTTTAATCACAAAATGTTGATGATTCGGGTATTAAACTGATCCGGAATCCTGTTCTTATCACCTGGTTATGGGGGTGACCTGCATTACATGTGGTGGAAAGAGTTCTGAGCTCTGCAAAGAGGGACTCTAGGCACTGACTTTTTCATGTGCCAAGCTACCTTGCTGCTGTTCGTGTGGGTTAGTTGACTTTCACCAAGTTGGGAAACATTCATAAGCAGAGCTGTGAATGGAAGTGACATATTTACCTCGCCTTGTCTCCTTTCATCCCGTTTTAGACCTCAAACTGTCTAACAGCATTAGGAAGCCCCACAGAATGTGAACTTGAAGTCAGTACTGCTGGGTTTACCAAAGCACTGTGCTATCTCCTGACACTAACATTAACTGAATACATTGGAAATGGGGCAGAATGAGGCAAATTTCAGGGATATGGGAAATAGGAAAATCCTAGAAATAAAGTTTGGGAAAACGTCTGCCACCTTATTGCAATTAACCAGTAAGGTGACTGGCTGACAAACAGTTACCTCTTTTCAGTCTGTTTTTAGAGGACAGAGAAAAAATATCTTGCATTAATCTTTAAGATCTTTACAAATTGTACTGACATTTAAGAATAACCAGCAGTCAGTAAAAGAGCTAGTAACTGTCCCAAAAGTCTGGCTTCCGTCTCTAGTAAAATAGTCTAAGTAAAGAAAGGAGAATTTACTGTGCCATGCACTCACATGGAGGCATGTGCATCTTAGCTAACCCTCAAGATAGTTGCCAAAACGGAGTGTAAATGATGGGAAAAGAGAGGAGTGAATTTTGTTGTAACAGAATAATGGAGAAAATGCTAAACAAAGTAAATCTGTAAGCAGTTAAAGCAAACCTCATCCCTGGTGAAGAAGAATTTATTGACTTTTCTGTGTGACTCAGAGCACAGTTTAGTTATTAATTCAATTCCTTTAGTGGCATGTAGGAAGAATGCAGACCCCTCTACATATGTTAGCTTCACCCTTGAAAAATAAAAGAACATGAATAACACATACATAAATTTGTCAGAAACAAATCCTGCCAGACATAACTTAATCATTTAGTTTGATCCAACTGCAGTCCAAATAGATGAAAAGAATGTGGTCATTTAATCTGCATAAATAAGATGTCTGCTCATATATTAAGGCACTTACTGTATTGTCTCATGAAGACTGAGCTGAAAAATTAATTTAGATTGACTGGAGATGAAGATTATAAAACAGACTGAAAACAGGCTGGAGGGACCAGAAACACATAGTGATGAATAAATGCCAACACTTGGTGGGAGATTCCTTGGGGAAGCAGTAGGGAACAATGTTAAACTGGTTTTGCTTAAGATCCTAATTAATGATTTGGAAGGAGGGTTGGCTGTGATGTAAACTGAGTGCTAGGACAGTACTCATCTTGGGAGGGATCATGCTTTCCAAAACACTCATACTAACAAGTTTTGATCTGACAAATTTTGGATAAATCAGAATCACAAGTTCAGTCTAGGGGCTCTACGCAAAGCCCTAACTGCACTTGTCAGTAGATACTTTGAAGTCATTTGGAACAAACAAGTTCTCTTGGTTTCCACTATGGTTCAGCCTCTCCCACTTATTTATCTATTGTTTGTCCAACTTTGTGCACATCGGAGTCTCCACACCAGAACCAAGAGCCTCCTGGCCAACTCCATAAACATGCTGTTTTGTTCTACTGATATTTGAACACGTATCATGATTCCAGTAAGTATCTTGCAAGTATCTGTACTAAACTTTTCAGGCAGATGGCTGGTGTAATAACAGGGATTTATAGGGTCTGTGTTTTATAGGGTCTGTGTTTCCTCATTAAATTTACTGCCCTTCAACCTGTTTCCAGGGGCCTGGAACCTCCCCATCAGTTTTTTTTTTTTTTTTTTTTTTTTTTTTTTCAGTGAAAGTTGTATGTCAAGATGATCCTGGGGGGACTCTCGCCATTGCTTTGAGTTTGGAGATTGAGATTGGGTCGTCTGTCTCCTCTTGCCTTTGATGGTGCATGTTTAGCAGTTCTACTGGGAGAAGGGCATGGTGCTGGCTGGGAAAAGGGATGGGATGTGCAGCTTGCCTTGCTGCTTGCACATGGGAAAAAGAATCTGCAAAAGCAACCCCATCCCATATCTAGAAAGAAGGGCAGGGAGAGAGATACAGCGGGGACAGGAAATGCAGAGCAATTTTGCTACCATTTAGCAACGCGTTTGTTGGCACTGTCTATCACTAGCTGTAAGGCCCAGCAGAAGTTATTAATTTGTTAGGCATTTCCCAGTGCTACCCCCATAGCCACCTCATGACCATGAATGTCTCCTCCAAGCCTCAGGAAGAAATATGATGGGATTGTGTGTGCTGGGTCGGGTTTGCAGGCCACCAGTTCAACAAGGCTGGGTTATATTCTACGTTGTGAACTCCCTGGGGCAGGGAATGCCTTAATGGGTTTTCACAGTGGGGTTGCTTCTTTGTGGTTTTAGGGAAACATGCACAATGCTTAAACAGTGAATAGCATGATTGTGATCAGGACGCAAATTAAAGCATGAATGACAAAAGGAACAAGCAGGAGCAAAAAAAAAAAACAAAACAAAACAGGTGAGAATGGAGAGAGAAAGAGTGTGTGATAGCCACAGGAGCACATTTATCTCAGCCCCTGCAAGAATCTCATTTTTCTTCTGTGGAATCTTCTGGCTTGGGTAGAGATACCATAAAATATGGCAGTCTGAGTGTCACAAATGCCCAAATTCTTTCTCCTCCTTCTCCAGTGCTTGTCTGAAGGAAACATTCATCACATATTCCTCTGTTTAAGTGAACATCGATTTCAGGACTTGAGTGGGAGGAAGGAATAAGAAGTAAGGATTAATTGCTTGATTCATTCTCTGATTATCCTCTTCAAGTATTAGAAAAGGTATTATTATCTATTATTGTTGAAAGATCATTATTTTAATTGTTCTTTGATGGGAGTAGAAAACTAGGGAGTTGGTTACCCTGTGTGGTCCATTAGTAGTGTGCTAAAGAATAAAGGAGAATCCTATGAAGCTTTCCCAAGAGATGACATTTATTAGGTTGTAAAATAGCCTCCCACAGAAGCACTCAAAGCCCTGTCACTTAATTGATAAGTTACTGAGACCAACAGGGCCTAAGACTTCTCTGAATTAGTTGCTGTTTGAACTGGAGTGAAATGTTAAAAATGTTGATTTGAAGATTCCTGGTGACTGCAAGTATCCCACGCACGTAGCAAAATTGTCAAAGAAGCGGAGTTTATTTCTGCTCTGAATGTCTAGATTCAATTTTTAGCTATTGGTCGTTGCTAGAGTTTTACTCTTAAGGCTGAAGAACCCTCATTAGCTAACTTTTATTCTATTTTTACATACTTATAGTCTGTGATTAAGAAACCTCTTAGGCTTTTCTTTGTGAAATTAAAGAGGTAGAGTACCTTGTCTTTCTCCAGAATGAAGTTTCCCAATTCCTAATTAATTCTTGTGGCTTATCCCTGAATTCATTCCCATTTCTTAGTATTTTCAGCCTCTGAAATAGGCTCTGTATATCAGTTGCACAAATGCCAAGCTGGGATGACGTACAATTTCTTTGCTTCTTCTACTTGATATTACATCCCCAGCGCATGCCTTACTGTTGAAGATGTCAGACTTGTTGTCTCTAAACTAATTAGACTCTGTAACGTGCTAGGCTTTTTCCAGCTTACTGCTTCTGGCCTCCTGTCTCGTGCCTGAGAACCAAGGTCTCCCCTGTTCAATCTTACATCCAGGACTCCGCGTATGTCTATACTGAAGTTCATACTCTTGGCTTGTGTGCAGTTTTCTGGATTGCTCTCTGGATTGCTTTGCTTTATTGTCCTCTTCACTCGATACCACCTCTGCAAACTTTCACAAGCTTACTAATTTTTCTGCCATCTCAGCAGTAAATGTACTAAATAGCAACTGGTGAGGCAGGATCTAAGGGGACCAAAAGCTCACTCACGAATGATTTCTTCCAGTTTACTACTACAGAGATATCAATTAGCTGATCTCCAATTCCTCTATACTTTACTATGCTGATTTTAAACCAGTCAAATTTAGTACTCAGTAATTCAAGTCTGGTGCTTTTCAGAAGCATGTTATATCTATCCTATTACTTTTATCAACCTCATTTGTAGGCTTATCAAAAAGTGAGACTGGATTAATTTCATGGGATTCCTTCTCTGCTAACCATTATTGATGGACATTAATTGCCTATTTTTCCAAAGCTGTCTTATGATTTTGCCTGGGATTGATGTGAAGCAGACAAGCCAGTGATGTTATGCCTATTAACCCCTTTCTAATGTATGCAGTGTGTGGGGAACGTCAAGTCATTTTACCTTCTAAAATCTTTTAGGAGTTACAGAAAAACATTGCATTGTGGTGAGCAGCGTGCACACAAGCAGCTCCTGGATTTCACTTAAGAGTTTTTAATTTTAAAAATTATTATAAATGTGACTGTTGGTTTTTATCATCGTATCATACTCCCTTCTGGGTAGCTGTTTGTTTATAGAATCTCATGGGTTTTGTGCTTCTTCAGAAAACGGATAGGAAGAATCTTTTAGAAGATCACCTGACCTGGCCTGAATTGAACTATATATATTTTTTTTCTGTTCTATTTCTGCACTTATCAGATGAATTTTTGAGCATCTTCCAGTAGTGCATTAAGCACAATGCTTATACATCTTTCAAGTATTGTTTTCTCAACCTCCTCTCTCGGGAGGAGTGTTTGAAGTGCAGCATATTATTTTGATAGGATTTTAAGGTGGTTTGGTTTTTATGAACTGTGTGTGTTCTCTCATGTGTTTTATTTCACATAGGCAAGGCTAAAGAATTGCACCATGTAACTGTAGTGAAAGGAGGTAAGATTTGAAGTAGTCTGCGGCTTGTAAAGGAATTCATTTTACCATTTTGATGAGACCCTGATTTCTCTTTTCATGGACGCAGAGGATCAGAGTTGCTAATCACTGTGTTCTTCTAGAGCTTTTATATGTCTTGGAGATATCGTGGAGCCAGAAGACAAAAATGAGCATCAAGGACCAGAAGTAATTCCAGGAATCTTCAGGAAGCTGGGCTAGATGGTGGAGGGGAGGTTTGTCCTGCAGTGGGTGATGGAGGAGAGGTGTGACCTGCAGTGATGTTCTTAGCTGGCTTGGTTTCCTGTATTATGAAACAATCTCCATGCCCGTATCTGCCCCACAGTTCTATTGATTTAGCCAGCTCAGTCTTAAAGGCTTTGTTCAAAAATAGCACTATAGAGGAGCTCAGCATCAGCATTCATTGTAAGCTGTACAACTGCATGTGGGAAAGAAAGATTTCTTCTCAGAGGCACTGGGAATTTCAGGTTGAAGTGTTACCATGGCACGAGTTAGGAAGAAGGGATATTTGATTCAGGAATCTTAGCTCAGAGTTGTTTTAGGATGTTCAGAGCATGCCGGCAGGACTGACTGCTGGGAATGCAGCTGGGCCCGTGGTTAATGGGTAAAAGCCAAAGTGAAACGTGTTATGAAGAGGGAGATATGATATTTTTCAGACCTTGACCATCTTTCTTTGCAATGACCAGTTTTGATGTATGCTGCAGTTACTGAGGGTTTGAGAAGGGTTTGCCACCAGGTAAAAAGCTGGGGCAGAAGTTATAAACTCCAGGGAGGTCAGAGAGGTTTTATTTGTCCTGTGGTTGTTTTTTTGTTCCCCCCACCCCTTTTTTTTTCTTTCTGACAACTTGCTTACCTGTTAATCCTCTTGCTTGAATTCATCACCTTCCTAAGGGTAGAAATGCAATGCTGAGTTATTGAATGCAGTCAATTCACCCATTAGTAAGACATGAATACACACAGTTAACTAGAACCCTTAAGAGCAGTAGTTCCAAAAGTTCCCTATTTGTGAAGCCCTTTTTGGTGCCAAGGCACAAGTTTCCTGCACACTTGCAGGACCATTAGCATTTCTAGTTCCAGGCTGGGGATGCAGCCCAATTTGGCAACCCCTGCTCTTGCCCTGTGGAGTCCCAGCAGAGAAAACACTCCTTGCTGAGCCTCTTGAGTCATGAAATCTGCAGTTTCAATTGGACTTTCGTTTCCTCTGTAATCACTGTTAGAAATGAGACAGCATCAGCAGTGGTGTGCAACTGGGATGAAGGCTTTCATGGCTCCTCTCTGTATTACTTTTAATTTTTAAGAAGAGGATTCCTGAGCTCAAGTTTTTCTTCTCTAACACATGGGATATACTTGGGGAAAAGTAGCTACCAGGAGGTTTTGGTTCTGGGAATAGTACTTTGGGCTCAAGAACATGGAGGTTTCCCCAGAGGCTCTCCCAGGGGGTTGCGTGCCTTAGCTGAAATAACTGCTCATTGTAAATTCATGTCACTTTCACCAACTTAGTGCAGCAAAGGTGGTGTTGGAGGCAATGGCTCAAACTGCAAAATGTTCCACTGTTCACATTGTGGTGACTGCAACCACCATGGAGTTTTACTGTGTTTAAAAGATCGCCTGCTGTTGGCTTGCTGTGGAAAAATAATGCCTGCCGGAGTGTTTCTGCCTCTGACCATCTTTTGACTGTGCCCCAACGTGAACTCACTTATGTAATGCTTCCTAGTAGCAGTGCTGCTGCAGGAGACGTGGCTGTTCCTGCGAGCAGGGGTAGCTCCACCTCCACTTTTAAAGGTCTTCCCGGCCATGAAATTCAACAGATGCAATGCAGGGAAGGAGAGGGTTTGTTCACGATCAACACAATGCTGGCACTGCACGGTGGGGCTTCATCCACACCTGCTCTGCCTGGTGAGCTTGCCGAGAAGGGCTGTGTGCTCATTTCATCTCATAGTGCATTGCCAAAGACTCCTTCTTTTCCCCTGCTGCAATTTTTTCCCCCCTGCAGGTAAGGGAAGGCAGCGGAGTATCACAGTGAGGTGTCTCTTGGTTGATATGTGTAATTTTTCGCTGTTGTGCCAAATGCAGAATGACCGTGTGGTTTGGGAATATGTTGGTGTGTTAGCTCAGGGGTGGATTTTCAAAGAGTTGACTTCACAAGAACATGTCAGTCCAAGGCTTTGCAGCTGACACTTCATGGCTGTGCTATCAGCAGCTTTTAAGGAGACAAACTCAGTGTCGTAGAAAAAGCAATAATATATAGTTTTAGGACAGGAATCTTCTCCATCATCTGTGATGTTCGTGGAAGTCATGATTACTTGGCTGTGGCACAAATCTAATGTGTGCAAGGATAGGCACTTCCAGATGTGCTTCCAGGCCTGAATTCAGTGCCAGAAATCTGTACCATTCTCCATTCAAGAGCACTCAGGAGAGAGACTGGATACCCTTTTATTTCTTGGAGTTGCCTCCATATTTCATGAGCAGAGACTTTGTAGCATGAAGATGTAATTTAAGATCATTCCTACTCCGATCACAAGCACTCAATTATTTGCATTTTTAAAGTTAACTGCTCTTGGGGCGGAAGCAACTGTTCTCAGCTGAAGCGTGGGCATCGCAAGGTAGTCTGCTAGCGATCAGCTGTCTGCAGCCAGACATCTGGCAGGAATCATATCTGTAGGACTTTCGTACTCCCCCAAAGTAAGTTGGACTGCTCCAGAGGAGTGTGTTCCCTGGGACAATAATTCCGACTCATTTCCATGCCTCAGATTCTTGCATCCATTGGCAGCAGAACTCAAACTGCAATGCTGTACATTAGGTATTCTGCTTGCTTCATCTCAGGTGCTAGAGCTTATTTTTAGGACTTTTTTTTTTGCCTTTTGTTCTCCATTTTCCCTGTTCCCCACTCTCCCAGTTTCTATATGTGTAAAATTACACGCCAGCTTAGCATTTATGTTAACATGTACTTGTCTCCTGTTCTTGCTCATGCTGACATAGAAAGCCTGGAGGGAAATGCTCTAATTGAATGTCCATTCATGTGTGTTTTCAGTACTTCCCTTGAAACATAGCTACGTGCAGAAACCTTGTGAAGAGCAGAAGGAACAGAAATACAAGCCCCATCATTCCACAGAGCGCACAACAGTCATTACGGGGACAAATCATCCTTATTTTCTGTGGGAATATCTCATCGCTTCAAAGGCTGTCCCCTTGACTCCCCTGCTGATCTCCCTGTTAGCTGCCTCCACCTAAATCGGGAATGTTGTGGGTAGATGATGCCAGAGACACCACAGTAAGGGAAGCTCTGAGGGCTGTAGTGAAAGCCATCTGTAACCCCCAGTCTAAATTACTGCCGAGTGCGGTACAGCAGGGAGTTTGGGCAGGTTCCACACGAATAGAGACAATATCCACAGTGCACCCAAGCTAATGTGCTCTGTCAGTAGGGCTTATCAGTTCAAGAAGCAAAGTCCCTTGCTTCATCTGGACCAAACCGAGGCTTTCACCCACCAAATGCCATCCTGCAGTGCGAGGTAGTATTGCCAGCTTGGTAGGGCATCAGCCCTCAGTTGGCATCAGCCATCAGCTCTTTGTGTTGGGGCAAAATTGATTAAAGAATACTTAGGAAGCCACATGAATTTTTATTTCAGTTGAAAGCATCCTCCCAGGCATCCAGTGCACTTCTGTCCTTTCTCTCCCAGGTGTCTGGTAAGCCTCTGGCTTTCGTTGCTTAAAGGAAATTTTGCCTTATTGGCAAACTGCCTGGTTTTAATAACCTCCAGTCCAGAATTTGCAGTAGCTTCGGTTTGCTTTGGACAACCAGAGCTGTCTTCCATCTAATTAAATCCACTAGTAGAGGACAAAGACTGGAAGGGAACTGTTTCATCAGTAATAGTATCTCAAATCCATTTGTTTACCTCTGTAGTGCTCTGGGAAATGTTTTCCTTAAAAACCGCAAACTGTGATACATGGAGATTGGCAGCTGGGTGGTTCTGCTGAATATAGTACTCTGTACAGACTAATTAGAGGCACACAGACCTTGCTGACACCTCTGCGACATCAGATCCTTCACGGAGGATAAGGTCATGTTAGAAAATCTGCAGGAATCTCAAAGCAGAATCCGACAAACCTTGGAAGTTCAAAACCATCACAGTTTTGCCTGGGTTCTCCTTTGCTGGTGCTGCAGCCTGCTTCCTCCAAGAAAGGTTAAAAGAAGAAAGATACTTTTAAGTTCCTCTTTGTAAATGAAATCATAATTGCTGGAAAAATAAAGCAATTGATGTAATGTAAACCTCCTGGAGTAACTAGAGAAGGTGCTATAGAGGCTTCCCAGCAGTTATACACTGAGAAACATTCTTAATCTCCTAGATAATGTAGAAGAGGAATGACATTTATTAGCTACAAGTCCTCACAAGCTGAGGATGCAGTTTTTAAAACTGTATTTGGCTCCCCCTCCTTTTCCTCCTTTATTGTGATCCTTCACCATGGATCATTTTATGTCCAAACTCACCTTCATCTGTTATCATACTTCAGTGATTTATCGACATCACAAACTTCTGATTAATAAGGCTAGATGAACATCCATCAGAAGAGCTGAGAATGTGTGATCATTTCCTCTCGGGCTCTCATTAGCTGTAGCTCTCCTTTTGGGAGTTTTATTTTCTATTTCCAGACTAAAACATATGATGTTTAAAAATAATTTCCTACAAGTAATATTTTGTTTCTCTCTTTTTTTTTTCTTTAAGTTCAGTTGAGATCCCGTATGATCTCTATACTGACAGCTAAAATAAGTAAAAAACAACCCAACCTACCTCTGTGTACACTGAATGAATGAGCAGGCAATTCCGAATTAATAGCTTGATTCAGTTTCCTTCATTTGATGTGGAGAATATAGGCTCTACAGATAATACTATGATTGTTTAAAATGGTTGTGGGATAGGTAGGAATTACACTCAGTGTCTTTTCTGAAAGAATATCCTTTTTTTCATTACATTGCTTGAGTTTTAAATGACAGGTTGTGCTGAAAAGCACCTCTGGTATTTTCTGATTATTATGCCAACTAAAATGAGGAGGGTTTTGTTTTAGAGTTTCCATACCAAGCTCTCCTTTTAATGAGACACTCCTAGGTTAAAAATACCTTCCAAAAGCGACTTCCCACGTCTTTTCTACATTAGTGACAGATTGGAGAAGAAAATGTGGAGTAAGCCTGAAAGTGATAAGTTGAGGTTAGAGGTCTAGCCAAAGTCAAGTGCTAGGGAGTTTCAGCTGTAGAGAGCTGATGCTTTGAATTATAATCAAGTGATTAATGTTTCTAACATAAGTGGGTTTGGGAGTTACAAGGACTTGCAGCAACAGCTTCATAAGTATGGTGAAACTTGCTTTGAGAGATATTTTATTTATAGCACATTCATTAGGTTGGACAGAATGGACAACATGTGCTTATGTGGTTAATGATAAATCCATCTGAGGACTAAACCAGTCTGCTGAGTTATGAGAAAGCCATTTGTAGGTCAGTTTTTTCTGGAGAGGGAAAGACTTGAGAGAAACGATTCTTATTTATTTTTGGGGGGGCAGGGAGAGGATAGCAGTTGAAATCAGCTTTTCTCCTGGTGTAAAGTGTGCAGGATTTCAATGTTACAGATCTTCCAGTTTTAAAGGTCTCTTGCCTGTGAAGTCTGTGTAGCTGGCATCTTAAATACCAAAAGTAAAATGGGAAGGAGCAGGCATGTCGGGAAATGAACAGAATATTTTTATAAAGTAGTTGGTCATCTAATGGTAATGTGTGAAAACTGCAGCGATCTCTGTGAAACTGCAAATGTCAGAAAAGGCTCCATCTCTCTGGCATTATAGTTTTGCTTGTGGAATTCAGAAGCGTTATCACGAATTGAAAGGTATTGAACAAAAAAAATGTATGCGAGCCTGTTTGTTCCTTCTGTTTGAATTCACGAGACCTTAATCCTCTCTCCATAAGTGGTTTAGGATAAAGAGTCTTTCAGCTAGAAGTAGTTTCTCCTGAATGATAAAACAAAGCGAGGGCATGGGTAATAAAAACAATGCTTTGGAACATCATTATTGTTTTGGTTTTAGGGATAGATCTACCAACAGGATAAAATGGATTGATTCACCTCTTACAGCCTTATTCAGGGTGGTGCAGGTCATTCATCCACAGGTCCTACTGGTTTCCACCATGGGCCATGCTGCCATTGGATTTCAAAGTGAGCTCTGGAATGGTCTCATTAAAAAAAAAAAAAAAAAGGCATTAAAACAAACCCCTTATGCTTTCCTTTTATACAGCAGCCAAATGCAAAGTTGTGTCATTTCCCCGAAGAGTCTCATTAGCTGCTAGTCTGGATAGGACAGCTGAAGCTGGTAGAACCGAAAACCTCACAGGTAAATGTCTATCAGAAGGGGACTGCACTTTGCACATCCTCAAAAACAAACAGGCAAAACCTGTCCACTTGAGACACGCCTTTTCCCTGCTGCTAGTCTGATTTTTAGGTAAAAATGGAAATGCTGTGTTCATTGTCAAGGAAGCTAATTGCAAAGTGCCTGCTCTCAGATACATTGCCCATACCTTCTCCAGGTGTTGCTGCAGGTGCTATTTGTGAGTGAGCTTAGTTTATCAGGAGTCTGAAAGCTGATTGATTATACCCAGTATTTTTAGAGTGAGAAAACAACACCTCATAAAAAGATACTTAATTCTATGTATAAATTTGCAACAAAGCAAAGTACAGGAAGCTGCCTTAGATTAATTCACACTGAAAACTAATTTATTACACTCAGGGTTATGAGATAATGAAAGACACAGTGGCTTCTCACTCTCTTGACATCTTGCAATTCAGAGTGGATGTCCTGCTGAGAAGACCCACGTGGGATGAAGAGTTTTGTGGGGCTTTTGGGTCCCTTGCCATTCTGAGACTAGTTAGGCGCTGCTATATTGCAGTTAATTGGTTAATTAAATAGTTAATTAAATAGCACCAGCCACTGTAAATCTGCTATCCATGATGTTAAATTCTGTCGTGGTCCCTGGCACCATGGTTATCCCAGCCCAGTGACAGCTCTGGCATGGCTTGAACATTAGCATTGGCCAGAGCTCATTCCCTACAGGCGGTTTGGGTACAGCCATTCACTTTTGGAGGTTAAGGGTGTTTAACCTCCCATGTACGTGTGGCTGGACTGTGCCTGCTGGCCCCAGGGCCACAGACCCCTGACCCCACTGAGTTCATTAATATGGATGTGTCTAATGTAAGCAAGGTAATGTAATCTCCATTGGGTGAGGCATCACAAGGTTCATCAGCATTTTTTTACAGTCTCTTCATCTTCTGTTTCTATTATTTTAAATATACTATAAATAAATATTCATTATTATTTTAATTCCCCTTATGTTGTTATCCTTGTCAGGATCAGACCTGTGGGGAAACGGGTATGGTGTCCTGGGCTCGATGCAGGGCATTGCAAATAGTGTGGCGCTGTCTAATCCCCCTTCCGCTGTTGTCTCTAATCTATAATGACTTTAGAAATCTGATTTTGGCCTGAATGCTCTGATCTGCATCACGGGCTGCCCCTCTCAGTGACTTCCACGGGCTGCGCTGGAGTATGTCAGGGTTTGGAGCTGAGGGTGGTGTTTGGAGCCGGTTGACAAAACAGATCTGCGAGGCCTCTTCCTGACAGTACACCAGCTCTGATCTGAAACGTGACACAGCCTCAGACATCTGTTTTAAGGGCATAACTGCTCTGAGCTTATTTGAACTCAATACGGGGCTCTGTTTATATTCCTTTGATTAATTGAAAATAACCTCTTGTTAAGGGAGTGACAACCGATACCTTAAATTGTGCTCAAGTCATTCACAAGAGAGAAAAAAATACGCCAAAGGTTAGGCAGGTCAAAGCCCTTGTTTGGATCAAAGCATATGTTGAACACTGTATAAATGCCAAATCTTAAAGTGTTTTGTATTGAAGGTTGAAGTTTGGAGTAAAATGATACTGTACCAATAAATCCCTAATTCAGCTTGTTAACACACTACCAAATTCACAAAAGCACAGCGAGAAGGGATGCTTCTGTTGGGCTGACTGGATCTAAGTGTCTTAAAAATTTACAGCAGAGGTGAGGTCATTGCTGTAACACCACATCCAGTTCTGGTAGGCACATTTAAAAAAAAAAGACTTTAATGCAGTGGAAATGGATCTCAAAAGAGTGACAGGCACAGTTTGTGGTCTGCCCGTAAAATCTACCTTACTTTGGGAGACTAAAAAAGCTCAGCTAATTTTATTTATTCAGGACAAGGTTACGAGATAACTTGGCTGTGGTTTTGTAAGGTCAAGCCCGTATGGCGAGGGAACAGCGGGCTCCAGTTTCCACTTGGGGCTGAACGGCCTGGGTGCATTCCGCCAGAAAACTTGGAGGAACCACAGCTATACCTGGGCTTAAAATATTCCTGCTGTGCTGAGGGTGAACTGAGGTTGGGCTGTGTCCCGGTGGGCTGTAGCTCTTCTGTGTCCATGCTGAATCTGTGGCTTATGGAGCAGATCAATGGGTGATGGACGAGATTGAGGGTGGAGAGTGAGGCCAGGCAGATACAGATTAAAAGGGCAGCCTTCTTCACAGGGTGATAGGCACTGAAATAGCTTATCTGGGTTGGATTGTCCTTCATGGAAAGTCTCTGATTCAGGGTGGGATGTGTCCCCGAAAGATGTGCTGTAATCATAGCGGTCCTGGTGTTGATTCAGGACACCACTCTGTGGCTTCAGCTATGCAGAAAATCAGACCAAGTGATCGTAATGATCAGAGAAGTGTCCTCACCTGGCCTTAAGATATTTCTATTCAGCAGGAATATTTAAAATTCTTATTTTAATAGGCCTGGCTTCCAGCTATCTCCATGGCTTAATGTATCTGTTGGGACATCTTAGAGCAGCATTGGGGGAACTCATCAACTTCCAAGTAGAAAATTTCCATCTGATCCATACCTCAGTCTATAGCGAGCTGTTGTGTGGGTGAGACTGGCACCCATCTCGTCCACCCTACAGCAGCAGCAGGAAGACAAAAGAACCCCTTAGGAAGTCCAGTGAGATCCTGCTAAAGGGTTTTGGGCGCTGCCTGCTGCAAGGGCAGGTGGGATTTGGAGACAGCCTGAAGCCTGGGGTGCCTGCAAGGAATCAGGCACACAAGGTGTTAGGTCCAAATGCTGCTTTAAATAACGCCACCCAGCTGGGTTGCCTTGTCCCCTTGTACCCAGCACGCAGGGGAGCGTTGAGGGGTTTGCCTGGCTGGAAGACATCCACCCAACTTTGTTCAATTACAGCAATGAATCACATCCAATTAGGCAAAGGCTTGACCACACACCCGGTGTGACTTCGTGCTTCGGTGGGTCCTGTTGGTGTCACGCAGCGCCAAAGCCACGTCTCCTGGCTTGCCAGCGCTCGGGCTGCTGCCTGCCTTGTCCCCGAGGCGTGTGGGGCGGCGTGCATCTTATGGGGCTGGGAACGAGACCCCTGCCCCATCCCCTCTGCCATCCCCATGGGCTGGCAGCCGGCAGCGCTGTGTTTTGGAGCAGCTGCTTGCAAACCTGGGCAGAATTAGCTGGGCTCCTGTGGGCAGCGGCTGATGCATGGGGGGGATCTCGTATCCTGCCCGCAGCCCTCTTACACAACCTGCAGCCTGCGAGGGGCTTAGAAAAGCCATAAAGCTGCTGCAAACTGTGTTTCGCTCTCGGTGTCTAACAGCATCACGCAGCTCTCGCTCAAATAAATAAACTCTGATGGGAACCCCCCCCCGCCCCACTTCATTCCCTGCTTTAATAAAACTTGCCACAGCGCTGCGTTTTTTTTTTTTTTTTTTCCCAAGTCAGCAGATTTTTAGGCTGGTTAATGAGGGGGAAAAAATTTCTTCTCCCCCCGCACCCCATCCAACTGCCTCCCCCTTCTTTCGCGCTGGGGGCCAAGTTTGGATTGGAGCCTGGTGAAGTTTCTGTGTCATTTCCTGTTGCTGCCCTCGACACTCGCTCCCGCGCTGCTCTCCTCCCGCAGACGCTCACACGTCCTCGCTCCCGGCTCGCTGCTTTTCGGGGAGGATGTGAGCAAGCACGGGAACACCCCACGCTCTCCCCTGTCACACCGCCTGCCTGCCGCCGTCCCCACGGGCTCAGCTCCCGGCCAAGCAGAACAGCCGAACGGTAAAACAACTTTCTTCTTTTCCCAACAGCTCAGCGATACTTTTTTTTTTTTTTTTTTCCCTTCTTTCCCCAGGCAGCTGGGAATTTAAGGCAGCGAGAGCCAAAGCAGCCTTTTTTCTCGCAAACTTTCTTCGCCAGGGGGGATGTGGCTGGTGGCCGTGGTGGTCCTGGCAGTGATGGATGGGAGCAGAGGTGGGGAGCCAGGGGCTCGGGATGCGGAGCCCGAGCGTGGCGGTGCGGGAGCGCGGCGTGGGGCTCCGGTGAGGGGAGAGGTCAGCATCCGCGAGGGCTCGCGTTGATGCTCTTTTGCAAACACTGATGGCTCGATGCAAAAGGAAAAAAAAAAAAAGGAGGAAAAAACCTGGCTGTGGGGAAGCCAGTGGAGGGAGGTGAAGGAAAAAGCAGGGGGTGCGCAGTGTTTTCTCTTACATGTTCGTCTTTCAGCTTCAGCCTAGCGTTTACCCCGGTGAAAGGTTTTACCTAAGGCTTGCTTGCTGTGGAGTTCAGGGGTTTTGCAGTCCCAGTGGCTGGTATCAGACAGAACTGATACTTGCTAGAATCTGTATTGCGCTCGCTCGGAGGAGCGGGCACAAATCAGCTGGCATCTGTAAAAACCTGCCTGTAATGCCTTTCCTTTGACATTTCCTTATTTGCTCGCTAAAGGCAGATATATTTATTTATTTGGCGAGAAAATGACACAAATGTTTGTGCTTTAAAGCAGAGCGACTGTGACTTCATGTGCTATTTCTGTCAATCCCGACTCGTTCTGTCTTGACTGTTTCTTGGACAAACAAGGCGTAACAAAGTGACGGCTAAATCCCGAAGCATGTGCTGGAGCCAGTTCCCGGAGCTTTCGGAGTTAAAAGGCTTGCTTGAACTCACTGACACAGGACAGTAAATTTCAACATGTCAGTAAGTGAGGGAAAGAAGAGCTTGCAGAGCGTAACACACCGGCAGATAGGCAGCGGCAGAGAGTCGGTGCTGCACAACCCCAGGGTCTTCACGGGCAGGATTAGTTCCCAACACCTCCAGCTACTCGGCAGCATTTAGAAAGGTCAATTATATGTGTAGTGCTTACCGGCTAATTAGACGTGGGGAAAAATGCCTCGGAGTTGGCCCTGGGAAAAATGATCTTAACGCTTTGTGTACAGTGTGTTTACCTCCGAGTCATTGCTCGATTCATGTTTCTCCCTCCGCTCACCCTTATTTTATGTTAGTTTTGCACTGAAGTTCTGCCTGTCACCGATCCCCATGATAGGAGTGCAGGTGCAAGATGAGGAACGTAGGCAGGGGGCTTTGGGCACACCCTGAGCACACCAGTCCTTCGCCCCAGCCTCCAGCTCAGGCACATCGCATCCCATGGCCGGGGAAAGTTCAAGCTCCCTGCCCAGCCTTGGCATCCCTTGTCTTGTGTCCGTAAGCAACGAGGGACCCAGGAGACGCTACTGACATCTTTGCCTGGAGTTCATTTCTAGGCAAAAGCTCAACGTCTGTTTCACAGTTCCTGTACAAAAGTTTTGTTCTTTCTTTTTTCCTTTTTTTCCAAAATTGAGCTGTGTAGGTAATGCTTTTTTATTTTATTTTATTTTTTTGGGTCTTCCCATCTCCCAGACTCTTTCTGAGTATTGTGCTTCTCCTTACTGATTATTCAGGAAGTTTTCTTCCCTTTCAGCTTTCTCCACTCAGCTCTGTCTGTACAAGTGAACTATTATTGATGGTCTGTGCTGGCACCTTGCTGACATCCATGGTCCTTGACATAGGTTGGTGTGGGACAACTCTTGTGTGTTGCTGGGAGCTTGGATGGGCCGGGACACTCCAGAAAGGCATTTTGGATGTGGCCACCTTGTTTTAGAGGGTAGGAGAGTTTATTAATACGTAGTCGGCAGGCTGTGCCAGTTGGCTTCAGGGTTGAAGAATGGGCTCTGGCACCGTTCAGTTTACTAGCAGAGACGTAGCCAAGAGGTTAACAAGCTCGTATAACAGAGGGAGGGGAGAAGCTGTAGCAGGAGTTACTCCTGGCACCTCTGAGGAGCTGAAGAAATCGTATTTACCTGGAACTATGCTTTGCATTTCTAGATATGAAAGGAAATGGAGTGACAGACTGACATTTTTGCAGGAGTCCACCAGACAATTTAACTCGTAGGTGAGCTGAGCCATTGCACTTGCAAGGGGACTAAGCAGCTTCAGGCGATGCTTAAAGGGTGGTTAGGACCTGAGGATCTTTAGAAATCCATCCCCGTATTTACGTGCTGAGAGAAAAACCTGTTTCAAATGCAATTTTGGGTAATCCGATTATCATCTATCCTATGACTTAGGCTATGGGTGCCACAGTGGCTTTAGATAAGAACAATGCAATTTCACCCTTAACTATTTTGGGCCTAAATGTGAACCCACTTCATTTTAAGCTAACATCACTCCATGATTTCAGTGAAGTTACTCCTGATTTACAGCAGTCGAGGGCAGATGAAAGTCAGTTTCTTCATGTTTGTTTTTGTGTACGATTCGCAAGGGAGAAAGCAAGACAAGAGAAACCTGCTCAAGGTGAGATCATGGTGGGAACTGAAGGGGCTTGGGTACCACCAGGACCTTTCTGGCTTTTTTGGATTTTTTGACTTTCTCACTTGCCCCGAATCTCATCTTTATGTTCTGTTAATGGAACCTTGCTCTCTATAAAATCAAATGCCAAAAACGGGGTCCCGGTCCTGTCTCTCCCCTTGTGCGAGCATGTTCTCCACACCATGCTTTTAGTGTTGATGTGGCCTTGACAGATGAGTCAAGGGATGGAGATTCCAGTTCTGCTGCTTGCCTTGGGAAAGTGCTCTGGAGCCCAACAGACTTTACTGTCTGGAAATATTTCCTGTTGCACAACATAAATTGTCTGTTTCAGTTTAATCCTGTTGTCTTAAATTACATCACTAAAGTAGTACCTTGAGTGAAGCCTCTCTTTTGGCCACTTCACTGCAGTGGGGGAACCAGTATTGTAAGAGGCCTCAGGTTGTGAAGTCTCTGCAAGAAGGTGGAGTGAGCACGAGTTTCCCTTCCCCCTTCCTCCGTCTTGCACAAGCGCAGGATGAACAAGTCTTGCTTTGTAGCAGCTTAGAGGTGCAGGTCTGTACTTCTTCTAAGCCCTGAGCTAGACACTTCAGTCCAATGGTGGCTGCTGATCTCCAGGAGACATCTCCCATTGCTGGTGGCTTCTGATGGCTCTGGTGGTCCTTTCCTCTGAGCTGCTTTTTTGTGCTTAAGCTCATGATGCTCCCTCTCCTATCCTGCCTGAGGTTGCTCCAAGGATGCTCCGGTGCTGCCTGTCCTCACGTTGCCTGCTGCCTGCTTCCACTTTCTGCTGGGGTTTGCCTGGAGCCCCAGATCTTGTGGTATTTAAGTGCTGATGCACAAATGAAGGTAGCGTTTACATGCTCTCGTGAGTCTCCGGCTCGCCTGCGCGAATCTCTTGTTTCCGTTCTTCTAGAGCAGCGCCACTACCTGCGGACAGCCCTCGCCTCGGTGCTGCAGGGAGCTGTTGATCACTGCTCTGTTTATGGGATATTGCCATAGCAATCAGGATGCGTGGCGGAGATAATCAGGAGATGAAGAGGTGCATGCCTCCTTCCCTCTCCCTCCCTCCTTCCCCAGCCAGTATCTTGTTTGCATTGGCTATTTTTAAGCCTATTTGCTACCAGAGGCTGAAGATCGCAATCGGTCTGAGCCTCGCCACTGTGCAACTCACAGCTGTTTCAGGTGGATTTGTGCTGAGGGTGGAAGGGTGGTTTTTGCTCATCCAGCTGCTGGCTTGGGGCTCCTGATATAGCTGCTGATGGTTGTGGCTCCCCAGGAAATCAGCAAAGGGTACCAGCCACTTTGACACAGGCTTAAAGCCAGAGCTTTTCCTCCTTCCTCCTGACCTCTCCTGGAGTCGAACTGATGAACACAAGGTGAGAGGCTTCTGTGTCCCATCAGCAGTCCCCTCAGTCATCCTCTCCCTCCCTGGAAGTGTTGTTTTTGGTTAATTTGTACAAGACTGGGCCTCCATGCTCTATCCTGTGGGAGGAAGCTCGAAGCTGGAATTTTGTAATAAAAGCCAGATTGTTCTCCTGAGGCACAATGGAGAAGGCCACTCCTGTTGCTTCTCCAGTCCTTGTAAGCTCTTGTTCAGCTTCATCTGCTAACTGTGAAAGGTTTTCTTTCCCCATTGAGAATAAACCTGACCTCTGCGGAAGGTCAGCATCGGGGGTGTTTGTTCTGAGATACGTGATTTCCACGGAGCCACGGTGGGAATCCCAGACCACATCTTCCTGATGCAGGTTCCCAGCAGTTTGCCGGGGCTGAGTCACTCTGAACGCACCCCCAGGCCATCTGCAGCGTTGCTGAACCGCAGCATTGCTGAATCTGAGGACTTCTGCTCCCCTGTCCTTGGCCAGTCTCTTTGGTGCTACCCAAGGAGCGCAGAACAGCCTGTCCCTGTGCCCGCCAGAGGCAGCTGGTTTGTGCTGGAGTGAGTGTGGGTTTGTACCTGCAGCTCAGGACAAAAAGTTCTGCACTCCTTAAAGGCTTTCTGCAGTTAGGAAAAAAAAAGGATCTGGTCGTCTGATTTTGGCACTGTCACTGATTCCCCATGCGACCACATTATTTAAACTTTCTTCTCCTGACTGCCAGCAACAAAAAGACCACCACTCCCTGCTCTCTCCTCCTGGCCATCTCACTTTGAGATGGCCATAACTTAAATAAGCATGTACTACCATAACTGAAATGTACGCAGAGAGCATGCTATACAAATAAGATTTTGCTTCTTGGCTATCAGTCACCCTACTAAGGACAGCAATAACAATGGGTGAAGCCCGTATCTCATCCTCAGTGGTACCTGACACTCACACTACCTGTAGCTCGTCTGGAATTTCCCAGTTGGACTTAATTTCGCTAGCTTAATAATATACATCTTGTACTCCTTTTATTTGAGTAGTCACTGTGATTGCCGTCTCACATAGTCTAAAATTATGTAAATTATGCTTGGATTCCTCTTCTCTCTCTCTTTTTTTTTTTTTCTTCTTCTTTATAAATGCATACATGGACCGTATAGTCTTCAGAGATTTATTTTTCTTTAATGAAATCAGCCTCCTTTTCCTGGCTAGTGTACTGCACGAATGTCACATTTAAATATATGCTTTCAAGTTCAGTCCTCTCCCTCAGACATATTACTTTACACTACATTTGGCTGGGTTAAATTGCACTGCTGATTTACTACATCAGTGGCCACGAAAGACTCGAATTCCTCTGACTCCTGTTTTGTTGTTTCTCTCTATTTACTATACACAGTGCTCTGGTTTTGGAATGGTTGGCAGACTGTGAGCTTACATTTCTTATTTCTTGTCTCCCCCTTGATATAATATTTACAATTGGATTCATATATTTAGCACACTCAGAGCCGAGTACATTGCAGAGCAAGTACAAAAAGCTCTTTGGAGAGCAGTATGAGTGTCACAGTCCTGTGCTGTGCCAGGCACCAGCTATACAGAGGAGGAAAAGGGGGAAAGATGTGACCAAAGTGCAGGGAAGCTCCCTTGTTTGTCTTCTACAAGCAGGAGCTGGAAGCAGGAGGATGCTCTTCAGCCAGCTAAGGAGGCTTGAACAGCACCGAGAGCTCAAGGAGGCTTCCCCTCTCCTCCTAAGTTTTGTTTCCAAAAGATTGCCGCCTCTCTTCTCTGTCTAAAACCTGCCTGAATGGAAGCTCTGGGTATGAGATTTGAGTCTAAATACCTTTCACTAGTTGAGTTTAATTGTTTAAAAAGCAAACTAGTGCAGCATTGGGAATTCCCTTCTTTTTGCTTGCTTACTTGAAGAAGCCCTGGCTAAGCAAATCTGCCAGGCATGCTGGCTCTTCCTGACCAAAGGTTTTAAAACAAAGGTTAAAGCATGTAGTGACAGCAACAGTGGCAACATAAACCTTCCCTGGAGAGGAAGGAGGCACCCCAAAGGCAGTCAAGCCACCCTCCACCTTCCGATTTTACCTCCCTGTGTGGGGCTGCATCACCTCTCCTTCAGGTGGAAGCTGCCAGGTGGTGCAGGTCTCATGCACTGCCAGTGAGAATTTTCAGCTGATACTCAGGAAAGGCTTCTCTGGTGCCAACCAGTTTCTGAGAGGAGCGAGCCAGGAGGTAGGTGCCTGTTCAGATATATCCCAGCCAGCTGGCTGGCTCTCAGCTTGGCAGGCGGGAGCACCTAATTGCCCTGCACAGACACCCTGTCTCCCTGGACAATACATGAATGCTTACAGGTTCTGAGTCATTCCTCAGAAATTCAGCACTCTCTGTTAGATACCTCAATGCTCACGATAGGTGCTCTGGGTCATGCTGCTGGGCAGGACGTCTTTAGGTTCGTATTGTTCTTTATTCTAGGTGGCCTGAAGTCAACTTTCCGTAGCTTGGCTTTTGCAGGTGCAAAGGAAAGGTTGCAGTCTGGGGAGAAGTACTGTTAGGCTTAATCAGTATTTGCAAAAAAAAAAAAAAAAAAAAGTATGTAAGGCACTGCCCGTCGTTACTAAGAGAAATTGTGCGTGTTAGGACGGGACCACATGGCTATCATGCCACGCAATCTCACTTTATTTTCTAGTAGCACTAAACACTTACTGATTCTGTCCAGACCTTGCCTGTTCTGTAATTTTCTAGAGTTGTCTCTGCGAGGCAGAAGCTTGCCTGCAAAAACATAACAAAACAAACAAACAAAAACCCAAACCAACCCAAAAAAAGAATAGTATCCATCCAGGGTGCTAGTTTGTTCTCTGCACGGCTTTTACTGTGCAGCTAGCTCACTGCCAAGCATCACACAGCGCAGCAGAGAGCGAGGCAGAGAAGTGCCTGTGAATCACCGTGGAACAACAGCAGGCGAGCCAAGCGGGCCCATGTGATTTTAGGCAGGGCTCAAGAATTTCATTCCTTTAGCTTCAACCCAGGGGGCAAATTTGTTCATTTCTCTGGCATCGCAACAATGATAAAGACTGTGCACCCATTTGCCCTGAACCGGTGTGGTTTTTGCTGTGAATCACTTGCTGTTCCCATTGTGTGAGATCATAGCAGTTAAAGGAAAGGTGGAGATTCACTGGGACCAACTCTCATGTGTACTAAGCTGCCTTCACCCTCTCCTGAGTGTAGAAGATAGCCTTAAAGCAAAAGTAAATGGTGTAGTCAGAGCAGTGTAAGCGGGTTCTAGAATCAGACAAGTTCACTGCTCTGAAGTGTGTTTTGCAGACGTGTTAGGAGATGGGTGCCAAGCTGTGAGCTGTCTCTTATCTCCACAATGGATGATGGAGAGAAATTTTAGGAAGGTTGAAGTACCTGTGTCTGCAAAAACTGAGTGCTCCAGTGGTTCTTTTGCATGCTGATTCTTGAGTTTTTTTTCTGGGAATTATTTTGGAGACAACTACTTGGCTTGGAATAAAAGTATGTGAGATAGCTGTGTAATAGCATAGACAGTCAAGTTCCAGCACCCATGCTTGCATCCTGAACTAGGAAGGAATAATTCTGGGAAAGACAGGAATACAGGCAAAGATATGAAGAACACCACCTGCTCAAGAGAAGCAACCTTGAGAGGCAGACACAAAACATCCTACCTTGCCTGTCCATGTCTCCTGGACAGCCTGGAGTTATTTCATATGAACACATCTCAAAGCAGGCACCCTAAATTACAGCTCTGTCGCAGGTTCTTCAGGGTATAACATCCCCCTGCAGCCCTCGGGACTATTATGGACTAAGTGCAGCTGGAGGAACTAGGACACTTGTGTCCTTCACCATTCATGACAGTAGGAAGGTCATCTTATCCAACTGCAAAATGGGAGAGCTATCTTGCACCCATCTGCCAGAGGTTTAATTCTTTCTTGCTTGCAACTTGCTTGAAAAACGAAAAGCTCAATGCGACTGCTGTGTGTTATTAATGAGGGAAGGTTGGAAAAAATCCCCAAGCCTTTCTGTCATATAAGTTGCTTGAGAAAAGACATGCTATCCGTGGCGAGACCTCACAGCATGCAAGTTCTCAAAGCATATATGTAAAAGTTTGAAACTGGAGGTTTTGTTGACCCTGGAAGAAAAAGCAGATTCCAAACTGGGGCTCAGAAAAAAAAAAAATCTCCTGTTTCAACAATATTTGTTCTTGCTTTATTGATGAATAGATGCAGCTTGCCTGTGTTGTGGTTTTGCCCTGTTTATCTTCTGTGTTTGCATACATTCTCTTTCTGGGCAATTACAGTTTCAAGAGTTGGCCTCAAGGTAGGCAGCATAAGAGCCACGTCATCTCTTCCTTCCTCCCTTTCATTGAATTTCTGAGCTTGGGGTCCTGCTTTTGAGCAGAATTTTTGTGATGGGGACTGTAGGGACTAGATTACCATAGAGAAAATGTGAACCTCCATCAAGGTTTGAACTTTGGTCTGCAGAAAAGAACCTGATATTTCATTCTGAAAAACCTCTTTGGGCCATAAGGACCTACAGATTAAAAACACATAGCATAGGAAAGCTTAACAAAATACAATCTCCATGGCTTTGCAGGGAATTAGTTCTACCTTGTTGTTTCCATTGAACCGTGTGACTTGGAGAAGGATGAAGTGAACCTGCTCAGAAATCCTCAGGAAGAGACGTGGACTGCTTGAGGGTATCCGTGGGGGCTTTTCCCCCTGTCCAAGGCTGGGTAGTCGGTTCAGCTGTTCTGCTGCTGCAGTGCAATATGCAGTGACAAGTCTTCCCTGTGAGGTTCAAGGCACAAAGAGAAGAAGTCATTGCCAAGGCAGGCTGCATTTTTTTTTTATTATTTATTATTATTATTATTATATTTTTTTTTTGTAAGGGAAGGGAAGGTCTGTGGTCCCTCACTCCTTCTTCTGAGTGTTTCATCTGTTATATCACTATGCAGAGGCTGGTACTGTGGGATGACACCAAATTCTTCAATTTGACTTCAGATTAGCTCTTTTTTGACTCTCTCAGTCTGAATGTCGTCTCATTACAGCCCCTGTTTACTGGGAGGCATTGTAGAAAAATTCTAGCATGCATTTATTCAAATATAAATGGAGTAGCTGTAGAGCTCTTTCCAAAGAGTTTAAATGGCATCCTTGGCAAGAAAATAGAGAGGAAGAAAATATCTGTTACATGCGCCTGTGTATTGCCCCTAGAATAGGATCAAAGTTACAAAAAGAAACTGTGGTTTTGTTTCTCCGCAGTTGTTAGAGTTCACAAACTTCCCAGGATCTATATTTCAAGGCTTTCATCAACCAGATTTTTGTACACATTTACATTCATTCAAAATAGTTTCCAGGCAGTGGGTGATTAGTGGTTAGACATGGCCTACAGTTTGGTGATAATTTGATTAAGTGAAATCCTTAGGAAAATGAGCATTCCAGATCTTTCATGTTCCTGTGCTTTACCTATGGACCACATCTCCTTCCCCACCCAGTCTCACAGGAGAAATCTCCTTTATCTCCTGCATTTCAGAAAGGAGCAGATGAATGCTAGGCAGGAAAGGCGAGGGGATCCTTCCAGCCAGACTGAGCAGCAGGAAAAGATATTAACTCCAAAAAAACACCACTTTTACATTTTTCCAGGAGAATTCAAAAGGCAGTCATTATCTCCCTCTCCCCAAGAACTCTGTGTACTCTGGTTCTTCTGCATGAATTTGGCATTAAGGACCACGGTGTGCTACTAGCAAGGGGCTGAGAGGGTGTACCGTGGAGTTACAGTTTCCAGAGGTGGAGGAAGCACAAGATTCATAACATCTTGAGAAGACTCAGACCTCCTCAACGTGCTTAGGAGGGCACCCCCCTGTAGCATCCCTTGGAGAAGCATTCCTTTGTCAACGGACCTGGATGCACGAGGAGGTGGTCTGCAAACAAATGAAGACAACCCATACCAGCACACTCCCCTGCTGCCCAGTGAGCCAGCCAAGAAAGCAGATAAAATAAAAACAAGATGTAAACATTCAAAGCTTAGCCAATTTTTATTTATGTGCGACTGAAAGAATTCTCTAATGTTGTGCAGGCTGGGCCATGGATTTCTTTCAGAGGAAGATGAAGTGGTGGGAGAGTATGGCTCGTCTGTAAGTCCTGGCTAGTAGAAGGACCATCTTGTCTCCTGCTCCTTCATTTAGAAACAGGGAGAGTGGAAGGGACAGTCAAGTCCTCAAGTGTCTACTTTTACAACAATCTTTGCTTTACCGAATTCCTTCAGGCAATTTTGGTAAAAAAATATTGATTTAAAAAAGAAGGATGATGTCTTTCCGCCTTCCTGTAAGTACTGCAGGTATTCGCCTGCCACGGTCAATGACTCATGTATTTCCAGTTGGTGAGAAGGGGTTTACAAACGTTTGGATTTACAAACACGCATGGATTTACAAACAGTTGCTTGCAGTGGCTTTGCAGATCTCCTTGTGATAACAGCACGTCATTTGTCTCCGAACCGTAGGCTTCACACGAGCACAGTGCTGTCTGGGGTGGCAGACAGGGACAAACAGCCGTGCCTTCTCTGTGTCCTGGAGACCTTTCCAGAGGCTGAGAAGCCAGCACGGCCCTGCATGGACCTGCCGTGGCTCTGCTGACCACTCAGGGAGGGGAGCATGGGACACGCTGGGCTGAGAAGGACGCTGTGCCCTTGCAAAAGCCCAGCCATGCATCCCAGGGACAGTGGCAACCTTTCCTCTTTTCTCCTTCCTTAGGAGTGCAAAGCAAAAGTGATATAGACATTTTGTTTTCCTGCAGGGGGAATTCTCTCCTCCCCCAAGGCAATGAAGTGATCTATCAGAGGAACATTTACCAGAGAAATTAAAATCACAGCCTCCTGGCTGCCATCACGAAGCAGGCAACCCCAGTTATTTCCCTAGGTTCCTAAATAAAAGGGGAGAAAAGACCACTGAGACCATTCAGTCCATCTTCCTGGATAAAAGCAGACATAGATTTTCCCTGAATTAGTTCCCATTTCAGTTACAGCAAGCATCCCACCTTTGTTCTGCAGGTGGTACCATCCTTGGCAGGGGTTGTTCCACCATCACCAGCGGCTGACGTGGGTACAGCCATTACCTTCCCTCTCCTTGGCCCTAAATCCTTTTGTGTGTGTGCCATTAGTGGTCCGTGTGTCCTCGTTTGGGACACCCTGAGCCGTGGCAGCATCTCCCGGAGAGTGCAGCCACCTTCATTTGCAGGTTCCACACATGGAGAACACATGAGAAAACCTCAGGATGATTTTCAGCCTAAGCTTATTTAAAACTTTATATGGAAAAAGAAAGTTCTGGAAGTCCACGCTCCAACATGCATGGGACTCGGTTAATTCACCTTGAAGAGGCCGTTGAGAGAACTCTAAAAATGCACACCGCATTAGGGATAGGACGTGGGTGAGTGCACCGGAGCAGCACCAGACAAACAGCAAACGCTGCAGCAACCCAGCGAGGAGGTCATGGGAGCTGCGGGGCTGGCAGCACCGCTGAGCAGATCCGTTTGCGCTGCGGCCGTTTTTTTCTCACAGATGGGATAAAAATAAGATAGATTAAGTATATCCTAGAAAAAATAGTTTTGCTAAGGCTTGAGCCAGCTGCCAATGTCAGCAAAGGGAGCAAGTAATCTAAGCAAACTTCAGAGAAGGAAAGCTGCGGAGTCTCCTGCCGGAGAGAGCAAAGGGGGCTGGCTCCATGCACTGGCTGGATGTGGGGTGAGGGGTTGGCCGGGCAATTAAGTTGATTTGTGTCTTCTGTGTTTACCCGGGCAGATCCCAATGGAGAGGGAGGTTTTTCTCTTGGCTAATAAATATTCCTGCCCCTAGTTTCAAATGTTTTTCTTCCTGCTGTGGCCCTTTTGAGTTAACCTCAGCCGTGGCAAGTCACTCAGGCTGATATGTAAGTGTTGAGGGTCCTGCAGAAATCTGGAGCCTTTTGTCATGGCCGTTAATGGCTGTGCTGCTTTTCCAGGGTTAGGTCTACATGTGGATGTGATTTCGCACCCAGCTTTCCAGCAGCTCCTTGTGAATGGCCGATTTGGGCAAGGTGAGGAACTGCTCCCTAAAACCAGACCTTCTATCAGCGGAGGGAGCAGCGGCAACACTTCTGCCATCTGTGCAGGAGGATGCTCCCCGGTGAGCATGAAACTGCTCTTAGGATGTGTGATGGAGCAAAAGCAGATGGTGTATCAGGGCTTTGGTGGGCCCAGATGAGCAATAGTGCTTCTCGGTTGCTTTTCAGTAACTGGCTGTGAGCTTGGTCTTAGGCAGTGGTAGATCATCTGCCTTCATTTAGTGGGTTGTGAAAGCAGAGGCTTCCTGTTGATTTCTGGTCTTCCTTTCCTTTTTTTTTTTTTTTTGGAGAGTTACAGCTCCAAGTTACAGCTGGGTTAAGGCTGGTGGCATACTGAGGCTCCATACGTTAAGTCTTTAGGGGTGCTGATGTATAGAAAACCCCTGCTCCAGGTGAAAACATCATCCAGAGAATTATTTCCTAAGCATACAGGCTCCATTTCTCTTACCCTGCTTCCTGGTTAAGACAGGGGAGGCCACATCTGAAATGCTGCTGCTCTGATTTGGGAGTACATACTCCACTTTGGTGAGGTGTAAATGGTAAGGGGCATGACAAGAGGGAAGGAGGATGTCATTCTCCACTATATCATGGTTATTTGTTGCTCTCCGGAGTGGTTACTTCTGGTTTTTAAATGCATTTTATTCAGACAGAGGTAACCTCGGGAAAAGGGGATTGGGATTGTGTAGGGAACCTTCCTATGATGAACGTCTGCCTCTTTTTGGTTAACAATCATATTTGTTACATTAAAACAAATGCCACTATGTGACCCAGAGAGCTTGTGGAAGGGGGCCAGAAAATAAACTGTTGCTACTGACGAGATAATGGATTAAAAAAAAAAGAAGATAGCGGCACTAAAAAAGGAAAAGGAGACTCAGGCAAAAAGCTGTTTCTCATTTCTTTTTACTTTGCCCTGAAAATGAAGACAAACGTGGTTTTTCAGCTCAGTCTCACTTTGTAGAGTTGTTGGGTTGGACACTTGGGGGATAAAGATTTCTAACTTTCCTTTCCCATGTTGTTTGAGAACCGCACCAGAAATGTGTCTGAGTAGCAAAGTTCACTCCCTGCCATGTGTGAAGATGGTTAGGGCCAGGGTTTTGATTCACTTTGCGTGAGAAGTAATAACCAGACACCACAAGTGAGTCAAGACTCTAGGATGGCCAAGAGGGAGCTGGATTCATTTTGGCCCTCTTCTCTGTAGCTGGTGTCTGTCTGTCTGGATCTGTGAAAGTGATGCCATTAATGCCAACGCACCGATCCCTCTGTCTGTCTGGCAAGCCAACATCAGTCTCCCATCTGGGTATGATGCAATTTCCTTTGCTTCTTTATTAGGAGATTAAAGGAGCTGCCTCTTCTCCCTTTTCCTTGTAGATAATTTATTGTTTCTGGAATTAATAGCTTTTAGTATTTGAAAGTTTCCTGCAGATGGATCAGGAGCAGAAAAGAACATTGCCATGACAGCATTTTATAGGCAGATACCTACAGAATAGGCTACCTGTTTCCTGGCCCCCCTATTGTGTACAGATTGAGACTTAAGTGTTTACCTGAGCTGCCACTTCAAAAACCGGTTTTGTTTCTTATAGCAAATTTAAGAGGCTAAAATGACTTTTTGTGGTAACTGCTGCTAAGTTCAGTGGTGACATAAAGAACGGTGTCACAAAATTCAGAATTCTCCTCCTCTTGACATTTGGCACATTGGGTAATGCATATGCTCTCAACACAGCAGGCCATCACTCCTTATCACCAAGTTTTGTATCTGGATGTCCTTCCTACCTAGAAGCTTCCTTTGCCTCTGTTGCGCACAGCAAAAGGCATCTGCCTTGGTGAGTCTCCTTGTTTCATCTGGAATAGAGTTAATTTTCTTCCTAGTAGCTGTGGTACTGTACATACCTAGTAGCTAGGTATGGTGCTGTGTTTTGGATTTAGGATGAGAATAATGCTGATAACACGTGATGTTTTAGTTGTTGCAGAGCAGCACTTACACTGAGGCAAGGACTTTTCAGCTCCATCAATCAGCTGGTGGTGAGCAATCGCATTGTGCATCTCTTGTTTGTGTATTCTTTTCTTTTTCCTTTTTTTTTTTTTCTTTTTCCTTATAAACCTGTCTTTATCACAACCAATGTGTTTTACTTTTGTTTTTCTTTTTTTTTTTCTTCTGATTCTCTCCCCCATCCCACAATGTGATGAGTGAGCAAATGGCTGTGTGGTGCATAGCTGCCTGCTGGGTTAAACTAGAGCGAGTCTGTAGGGTTATATAGGGATTTACCTGTTGGACTGAAAGGGACTGCTCGTCCTTTAGCCCAGGTTAAGAAGTTGTGCCTTTTGGGGCTCTTTAGGGCCCCGTTTCAGTCTTGACACTTTGTGGGACTTGCCATATGTCGTGGTCATTCTTTTAGGACAGTACTTACTAAAGCCATTTATATATTTTTATAGCTAAGCACAGGAGTAGCACGAGGAGGTACAGATGTCCATCAGCTTTGCACCAGGTTGCAGAGACCACTTGGCAAATACTCCAAAGAGAAAGTTCTCATACGTCTGTGAGAAGTCTCTCTTGCCCAGGGCCAAGACACACTGGAGAAGTAGCTGACACAGCCTCCACTGCTCTGCTTATCTTGTGCGTTCCCATTGAAGGCTGAGGTTTGGCCAAGCGTGTTTCTGTCTCTGTGCAGACACTGCTGTGACTGCCCAGGCACGCACTCGGGCTAGGAGACAGCAGGTAACAGCTCTGTGACATGGCCAAGGCTGCCGCCTGCCTGAGGAGGTCTTCTCCTCCTGTATCACGCTACCAGCAGGTGCTGGGATGTGATGCTGGAGGAAAGGAGACTTTCTGGGGCTTTTCTCCCTCCTCGGCTCCTGGGAAGAAGTATGCAGGTCTAATCATGTTACAGGTGGCTTCAAACTATGACTTGTCCTGACCTACCTCTTCGTAGCAGGTCTAGGAGGATGCTTGTTTCAGGGTTAGGTGATTACCGACATGCTTGGGCAGTGGATTAGGGCTTTGAGCCCATAGTTGTGTCCTCAGCCTAGTGTGTGGCGTAGTCTTGCAGCACTCCTGTTGTGCAACTGAACCAAAGACGTTCAGAATATATGAGAGGTGTGTTTGCAGGTTTAAAGGTTGGTAAAGCAATCTGGTTGCTTTGTTTAATTAAGGCAGTGTTGGAAATACAGAGGGGGATCTTGTGACCCATGGGAGAGGGACAGTCTTTCTGACCCATCTGCAGGTATTTCCAGTGCTTCGTGGGTCAGCATATTCCCATTCCACATTTGGTCTGTTGTAACTGAATTAGTAGTGACTCTCCCTGTGAGAAACCCCAAATCTCTCTCTTTTGCTGGCCATCTGATGAGCGTTAATAACCAAGGAGCAATGAGCAGCTGGTAGCGCTTATCAGAGGCAGCTCAGTGGCTGGTAGCTATCTCCTCCGGGAGAAGCTCTGCAGGGGGAGTTCCCACCTCACTGCTTCTTTGCTTCACTGGAAATCATTTTGGTTGTATATCTTGGCTCCATATGTCTCCAATCCTTTTCCTGGTATGAAGATTCACAGCTGGAGTCTCTGTCTGCAGGGGCTTGCAAAGCCCTTTTCTTTGGATGCGGTGATGCCTTCTCCCTTTGGTGGGGCAATGAGGGATTTGGAGGGGCTAGCACTCATGATAAGCCCCTGGACAGAGTGGGAAGACACTTGGACCGTGATGCCCAGAGGATTTTAGGGCTTCCTTGTGATTGAAAAGGTGGAGCCATCTCTAATGACCGTTTACTGCCCTGCAATGAACACAATATATATCCTTTGTAATGACACTTCTTTCTTTCTTTCCAAATAAAGGGTTGCTTTACTTACCTGGATTTACAACTCCAACAGCCAAGCTCTTTTAATAAATTGCCCAATAAAGACATCATTAATCTCTGCCAGAAAGCTTTTTTTTTGCCCATGTAGTTTTTACTCTACAGCTTGGAAGGAGAAGCTATAGCAGGAAATAGGGTTCCTGGCCCCTGCATGAGGTGCTTTGTTTGTATAGCCATGTCAGATGCAGGTGTGTGATTTTCCACACTTCTTACTGACACAGTGTTACTGGCAAAGGGTTTATGTACAAAAGGAGCCAATGTCACGTACTTTCTCCATCCACTGGAGAAGGTCCAGTTCCACTCACCCACCTTTTACCAAGAGCTTAATGGAGAGAACGGTAGAGCTGGTGGCACAGTGAGAAAAGAATAAAAGGCCAAGTTTTATTGCAGGGCTTTTCATCATCACTGCTGGGAATTGTGAAAACACACGTCTGAATAAATGGGTCCTACGGTGCTGGGCTGTGAACAGGATTTGAACCCCCAGGCACTGGCACTTAGCTCTCAGTCTCCTGAGTTGTACAACACTACAAGGCCCTCTTAAACGGGGCCATTTTTTTCATGATTCAAGGCTGACTCAAAGAGATTTTCCTATCTGTTGACTATGAGATATATATATATATTTCATTTTCTCCAAGAAACACCAATTTATTTGCCATTTGAGTGAAATCAATATTCTGAAATGCCATTTCAATGAAATCAAGGTTGTAAAGTAAACAGGGTAATGAGAAGACAAGCGCTGTACATAGATTTTCAAATGTCAGACAGTTGATAGATTTTTTCAAATATATAGCTTGATTTCTCCGTGATAAATAGTGGAGATGGATAGCAGGTGAACCAGAACTACAGAAGGAGATGTGAAAGTGCCTGTGTTTTCCTCCCGAGCTAGTGGCAACCTGTAGACATGGATGGGACTCCCCTGGGCTGAGGACAGAGGAGATGCTGTTTTTCTGTACGGATGCGGCTGGAAAAAGGCAATTTTAAACCTTGAGCCTCTAGTGCTGAAACAAGTCATCTCCTGGATGTTTTGCCTCAACAGTGGGATTCCCAAGGGCTAAAGGAGGAAGGGTGGCAGGGGATCTCTGTGTGAGCCAGTATTGTGCTGATGCCCAAGCCCATGGTGCTGGAATCGCCATCTCTGCTCTGCCTGCACAAATCCCCCAGCTTTGTGTAAATTTCACATGTTGCACGAATGACTCCCTCTTGCTATTCCCGGGATCCACGGTGTGTTTCTGCTCTGCTAAGCAGTGGCCACGGTCCAAGCAGCAGCGGCTGCAGTTTTATGCTCCTGGATCGGAACAGGGCTCGCGTAGTTTGAATCATCGCTCGCAGTCACCCACAACAGAAATGCTTGCGATTAGAAACCTGTGAGATCATCCCTGCAGCTCACAAAGAAAGTTTGACATCTTGCTGGGGAGAAAAGGAACTGGAAGGCTGAAACAATTATATGCCACTTTACCCCAAAACTGCTTTGAGGTGGTGGGTGAACAATGTGCAATGCTATATATATATTATATTTTCTTAACCTCAGTATTCTTCCCCAAAATGTAGTCCTGAGTTCCGAAGTTATGGTAAGAGTTGAAAGTGGTTGGTTTGCAGACCATTTATATTGCTAGAGAGAGAGGTAAATAGCCAAAACTCACGTAAGAAGGAAGCCAATTCCTAAGGTAATTGCTATTATTTTGGTTGGAAAGGAACTCTGGGAACATTTTACCATGAAATGAAAGCTTACAAGAAGGTAATTGAAGTAACGAGCTGTTTGAGGGAAGAATGGAGTAATGATTTTGAATTGGTAATTAAATAAATAAATAAATAAAAGAAGGTTGAGAGTTAATACAACCAGAATCTTGTATCTTTGCAGAGCTTGTGAGGAGGACAGTGATATTTAGCAGATGAAGAGAGTGTTGCTTTGGGTTCAAAGAAGGGATGTTTATCTCTAAAAAATATGGGTACTGATGAGTGATAACAGCCTGGAGTTCTCCGTGCTGGTTCATTTTTCAGGCTTGTCACCACCCATGCATTTATTTTTGAGGGTGGGAGAAGGTGCTGGAAGTGGTGTGGGGTAAAGGGTTGGTGCTGAGTGGGTGTGATAGGGTGGGTGGTGCTGGCATGCAAGGAGCGGTGACAGCCCTTTTCCCCCACTGACTCAGCCTCCCCAGCAAAAGGCTCAAAAGCCTAAAAGCTGTTTTTGGTGTTTTCTTTGACTAGGAAAGCAGATGTGGTGCTGTGCCCACATTCATTGCTTCTTGCAACCCTCTGCTTTGTCCTCTCTTCTTGCCCAGGCTCACCAAAGTGAGCTACCTGCTAGTGCTGAAGGTGCAAATAACTCCATTTGTGCCTGCAACATGTAGGATTCGTACCCTAACAAAAGCAAAAGGCTCTCCTTGCCCCCAGGCATTAAGGAGGGGAGAGGCTGGAGCTCTGTGCTGCCAGGAATCCAAGGTAAGGCTCCGACCTCCCAAACTTCCCATTGTTTCATCCTAACCCAGAAATTACTCTGGCATCTTTCTTATTCCTGCTGGTTAGAGAGACTTAGAACTTTCATTAAATGCTGGATTTGGATCTTGGCTAATGAAAAGAAAAATCATGCGCACAGTCTGGCAGGGGAATGGAATATCTGGGCAGTGTGAAAGCTCGTCTCAGGTGCAGGCAGCGCTGTATGGGCTGTGCAGTGCTCAGCAAGCCTCGTCACTGCCTGGGGTTTCCTGTCGCTCACAGCATTCCTTTACTATTACTTCTCCTTTTCGTCTTGCTTTGTAGAATTTGATCTCTGCTTTAAATTAAGTCCCCAGTACCTGATTATTGCAGTATGCCTCACTGAATAGGGATCATTCCCTTTCTCACTCTCAATTCACTTCACCTTGCCTTATAACTTTACTCATTGGAGAAAGGCAAGGTTTATGTTCCTTTGGGATTGACGGAGATGATGGTCTTTGATTTCTATGTCCGTGGCCCGAAATCTTTCTCAAATCCAGCCTGTCATATTGAAGTGATTTACTTCTTTCATTGTTTGAATCTCCCCGTTATTTCTTGCCAATTTTCTGCGAGTGAACACTCATTCCTGCATTTACCAGGGCTTTCTGCATCTGGCCCAACTGGCAGGTTCACATATGTCTTTCATAAAGAGGATTTTGCAGACAAGAACTCCCTAGAAAAGGATTAAGCCTTTTTTTGTTGTTGTTGATACCGAGTTTGTCGCTGCTGAGAGGATGATAAATGCTGTGCACAAGGCACGCCACGATGAGCACACGTCCCTTGCAAGGGATGGATGTCATTGTCTCTTTGCATGTTGTCACCTGTATTACAATTACAAAGGTAGTGTAAATATTTGTTATCTACATTTCCCTGCCTGGCATGGTTGAAGTGTCTAAGCCAGACCTCTGAGTAGTTATTATCAGCGCTTACATGGTATCTGCAGGCAGATTGCGTCTGGACACCTTGAATGGGTTTGCCCCCCAGAAGCAGAGAAGCCCCATTCCCCCAGACTTACACGTCCTATGGGCCTGAGATCACATAGGCAGCTGTGGGACATTTGCTGCCTTTAGTTTGCTCTGACACTGATTTGCCGTGTTGGCCTTGGGCAAATCAATTGACTCCCAAGATTTAATTTTGTCACTTGCAAAAGGTAAATGCTTTGCTGGTTTTACAACAGAGGTGGTGTTTTAAAGGGTTAATTAGTTGGTGTTTGAGGCACAACAGTGTTATATAGGGGTTATTCAGAGTGAAGGCACATGGAGGTGAGTGTGTGATTAACACAGTGAGCCTGGGGGTGAGCAGATTTCCCCAGGCGAGAAACTGAGCTGTTGTTGGCTGCTGGCTTTCCTTTTGGCATGTGTTCCTGCAAAGGCTGCAGTTTGGGGAGCACCCCATGATGACTCCATGCTCATCCTGGATCTTGCAGGGCTGCTTTCAGGGCTCCTCACTTGCATTCAGAGCTGCTCAGCCACGTAAGGGCAGGAAGGAGCTGAAATTGCCTCCTCCTCCTGTCTGTGTGGCCAGGTGAGGAAGTCAAGAACGTCATTTCATGCACCATAAATACTAATAATTCCAGGTACTTATGATTTGAGCATGCACATTAATGTGGTGCGAGCTCTCTCCCCTGGCTAGATTCGGTGTAATCACACTTTGGACCTGTTTGTCTTGGCGGAGCTGCCCTTGTGAATGAGGTAACTTAGGAAAAGACATTCCTTCACTCATAGCAAGCAGCTAAAAATATCTGAACTTCCACAGGCCTAGGGAGGAGAGCAGGAGCCAGGGTAAAGCTCAGAGCATGGACCTCTGGGGATGCAAAACCGTGTTCCTTATCAGAGCTGGGCAGGGGCTGCTGATCCCTATCAGAGTACCTTTGTTGGACTGGGCTTTACCATGGAGCATTTCTTGGGACTTGAAATGCTTTACTCGCAATCTGCAGCATGCAAGCTTCAGCAAGCGAGCTCTGTTCTTTGCTGCATACCCTGGTTTGCTTCCCAGTGACTGGCACGTTGAGTTTACAGGGGTGATGTAAGAGCTGCTGCTCTACTAATAGCTGTGGGAGCATCTTGGACAATGACTGCTGCTTTGGGCCAAGGTACACAGCACTATTGTTAACTAAAGATAGGATGAAGATTAATATGCTTTCCTTCTACCCTTTAAAATAAAAATTAAACAGCTTTCTTCTTTGATGATGAGAAGAGGTGCTTGTAAAGGCTTAAAGCTGGGGCTGTTAAGCTATTTGGACATGCAAGGACGGCGATTTAAAATGATCATAACCTGATAGTTGTCTCTCCTCTGTGTGTGTGTATGTTTAAGAAAACTTTTTTGAAACGGAACAACAAAAAAGTATCACTTCACAACCAGAATGAAGCTAATGAAGCAATGCAGTTATGCCTCTCCCTGAAGATCTGACCGCAAGCTTCTGCAGAGAAAGAAAAGGGTTTGCTCAGGTAGATTTTATTATGTAGTGAGAGTTCCTGTTGCTGCTTTTCCTGTACAGCTGGAACCACAGCCCTGTGTGTTTTTGTGTGTACATGCGCGCGCTTACTTAGAGGCACTTCATAAATCACGTTTGAAAAGTGCATTTTTTTTTTTTTTTCAGTTTAGGAATTTGGCAATAAACAAGTCAACTGAGAGAAATATCAAACCTGGGACTGGTTCAGTTACCAGCTGCGGGGGTGGAAGGGGGCTCTGGAGATCAGCATATTTATAAGTGTGCAGTAGCTGGAGTGGGTGGATTGGCTACTTTTTTGGCAAGGCTGAAGTCGCTTGATTATTAAGAATTATTCCTTATTATTTATGTCACCCATTCGAGGCTGCTGTCTCTCTGCAGATGTGCCCTAAAGCAGGGAAGCGAAGCACAGGCAGCGCAGCCAGACCTCTTCAGTTTTATTGCATAGCGCTGCCTTTGCTGCGAGAACAGCTTTTTATGGCCAGCCTGGCCTTGTTTTGCTTCCCGGAATGCAAGGGGGGGGGAACGAAAAGCAGGGAAATGCAATTTTGATTGAAACTCCAGGGGACCATGAAAGAGGGCAGAAAGGAAAGCAAGAAAACCATGATAACACCGCAATGGGGGCCAGCAAAAGAGGGACACTGTCCTGCGAGCGTGGCATGGCAGCAGTTCTGTAGCTCCTCTTTCCCCAGGATGGTTTTTGACTCGTGCTATGAAAAACCCATCAGTTTGTAACCTCCACTTGAGAGAATGGATCAAGATTTGGTTCCTTCTGAAGTCCGAGGGCACGTGGATGTGTTTTAATTCTTCTTGCAGTGCCTGTTGTAATGGAAAGGGCCGTGCCTGTCTATGAGAGCCACTTATGGGGCCTGCTTGCTGTCACTCATAATCTTTGTGTTAGCCTTTGGGTGCTGGGAAATACTTTTTTCCTGCCTTTATGGAGAACTGGGACAAAGAGGGATGTAAATCCTGATCCGCATGAGCACTGAGGTGCTTGGGTGTGCCCAAACATCTTGGGCTGCCCCCTCACAAAGCACGTGCAGTTTGGGCCTGGGTTCACATACAGGAGATGAGTGAGGGAAAGCCTGGGTTCTCATCCCTGCTTCCTGAGGTGCACATGAATTTGGCACTCAGGGCCTAAAAGCAGAGCTCAACCAGGACCCAGGACTTCTCCCATTCCCAGCTTGAAGGCTGTAGAGGCTCTGTGCTGCCAGCTCCTTTTCTGCTTCCATGACCAGGCCTTGCTTGAGACACCATGTGGGTGTTTGCCTCGTGTGGCTGGTGACTGAAACAACAAAATGGCTGTGGGCTTCTTTTCTTGGACAGCTGGCCAGGTTTTGGTCAACACTGCTGCTGAGAGAAGATCAGCTGTATGGACCATCAGGGCTGCTGTCAGGAATACAGTCCTTGCTCACCTGGGCTGCAAATCCCACATCTGCTCATCTGGTGGTGAGGCTTTGAGTAACAGAAGAGACTCTGCCCTACAGCTTTTGGGCTCAGCTGCTTAGCTTCCTGAAGAGAGGACATTTCCTTCATCTGGGCTCTCTTGTCCTTTCAGGACTTGGAAATGATTAACTTTGAGTGTAGCCCTCCTCAGGCTGAGCTGGGCTTTGGATGCGAATCCCTTGTTTCCTGAGCTCCACTGGCAAGGTTGGAGAAGGTGGTTGCATGCTCTATTTTTGATGGAAAGTGTCTGTGAGTGCTGAGCTTTGTGCAAGAGGTCACTGCACTATATGGGACCTTAAGGGATGCTTTGCTGACATGGTGACATTCCCAGGCATGCACAGCAGATGCCAACCTGGCATGCCAAAATAAGAAGTAAGTCTGGGTTTAGTGAGGTACCTGGGCAGGTAGTGAGTATAAATTTTTTTTTTTTTGACTCATTTTGTTAATGTTAAGCACTTACTTTCTCCCTGAAGTGCAGTTTGTGTGCCTGATTGCTGTGTCGTAAATCCAGCCTGAAGTGGTATGCCCAGGGTGAGAAATGAAACAGTGCATAAAAAAGCAGACAGAGAACATTCTGCTACACCAAGGGTTTCCTTCTCCTGCACAGCTGGGACCAACCTTATGGCTTTTTCTTTTCTAGGGCTGATGTGGTAATACTAGCAAAATCCTTCATGCCAGTGGTCACAACTCTGACGCACTCTTCTCTCTGTGGTGTTGATCGTAGAGAAAGGCTGACTTGTCTGCATCTTTTCTTATTCTCGTTGCTTTGCCAGGATGATGCATTTATTTGGGTTAGGTGTCAAGCAACATCCACTGCGAGAACAACACTGCTGACTGCCAGAATCAGGTCACTGCTGGTCACTTGCTGACTGCTTGGTTATTTTAGGCTTTGGCACTCTGAAACATTTAGATGATGATTTACAAACATTGCACTGTGGAAGCTCCCATCCAAATTACGCTCTGCTTGATAAACTGCATTGGATGAACATTGGGCAGGAGTGAGACAAGGCAGGATGCATCGCTCAGTAATTGGATGTGTAGATGTGCTTCTCTGAAACAAAAAGCAAGAGAAAAGGAGAGGAAATACAGGTTGATTAGCTATTTAGCAGAGTAGCTCCCAAGCAACAGAATGAAGATATGGAGGTGGGTGTTGGGGTCACTTAATCCTGTGATAAAGAGATAACAGTTCATTGTTCCAAGGCAGAAATGCAAAAGGTGAATAGAAATGCCTTCTTCCTTCATGGATGAAACCTGTGAGCCTGCTGGCTAGTTGCTTTTATACCGGTTGAAAATAGCAATCAAATAATTTAACTCTCACAAATAAGAGATGCTAATTAGAAGTTATCTGTTTCAAATCAGAGTCCTTATTAACTTATGAAAGAGAGGTAGGACAGGATGGGACTTGTGACAAGGCAAAGGTGATTCATGGCATTGCCTTCCTCATGTTCAGAATCTGGGAGGTCTGATCCTGCTGAGGTATGTTTTGGGGTACAGAAATGCTCTGCACAATCCTCTGAATATGTGCACTGCCAGAATCCCCAGTAGTACTTGGAGAGTGCTTCTGGTCTTTCTTGCTTTTTTTCTCTGTCATGCTGTAGTTTTGAAACATCCTCTTTTCTGGGATTGGTTTTCTGCATGGGGAAGTATGAAGGAAATCAGTTTGGACAAAGTTTCTTGTGCACATTTAACATGTCTGTAAGGACTTGAAAACTCAAATAACCTCTTCCAGTCCTTTGTTCGCTGAATCTTTGACTTGTGCGGCTGAGCTGCACTGATGAGCTAGAGGTTCACCTTTTTAATTAGCTCCCTCTATACAGATTTGTTTTCCGCCTGCTTTCCTAACTTATATGCTTTTCTGCCATCCTTATAAGGTTAAAAACCATTTAAGTAAGAGCTCCTAGTCAACTGGCAGTATGATACCTTGGTGAATTAACATAGACCTTATCATTGCCAACAGGGAGAACAGAAACAATCAAAGCTGAGTCATCAGACAAGGGAATGTGATGAGCAAGCAGGCAACTGGGACTGAATTAGGTTGGACTGAGATGGAAGACTCTGGAGGTCTGGGGAAAGTGACTGGGAAACTGGGAATGATGCATCATAATGATGTATCAATGGCCAGAAGGCAATTTAAAGTTGCCAACACAGGCCGGCTTTGTCAGGATCTTCTTGTACACGTGGAGAAGCAACTGGTTCACTCTGAGTCAGAAAACTGTAAACTCATTTCAGAAACTCATATAGTCTACCTTTGTGTCAGCAAGCAGGATGGGCACTGACCAATCTTGACAGATATCCTTTGTCAGGAGACCCTTCTGGCAATGTACTTCCAACACTTTCCTTTCCGTTGGAAGTGCTTGCCTAATGACTAACCTAAATTTTCCTGCTGCAATTTCTCTTAGCTCATTATTTCTCATGTGTCCAAGCGTCCAAGCACAAAACACATTATGTCTTTCTGCTGTCTAGCAACCTTTATAGTTCTGAAGCCAGTTTTTGTGCCTCCCACATTCCCTCTCAGTCTTCTGCTGTGTGGTGAGAGTATCAGTATTGTCTAATCTGTTATATTCTTTTCTGAAGATCCATGTTTCACTTGCAAATGAGAGACCCAGACCAGGCACAGTACTTCAGCTGAGATCTTACCGATGTTGAGCAGAAGGAAAGGGTTCAGACATTCTGGTCTGAGGTCCATTAGCCACTTGACATCACTGGTTGATGTTCATCCTTGTGATCTGCACGACTGCCATGTGGGCAGCTCTCCTGTATGTGTCTAGTGGATTGTTCCTGGCTGACTTTGGTATCTTGGACTCGTCCATATCTCCAACCTGTCACGAGCGTGTGGAATTCTCTCCTCCTTTTATTACAGTCCTTCCTCACTTGGTATCATCTGCAAATGTAATAAACATTATCTGTATTCCAGCATCCTGGTCATCATCCAGGTACTCTGTGTCCAGGAACATACAAATATTTTTCATTAGGACTGGATCTAGGACTGACCTCTGCAAAACCCCACTTGATATATCCTTTCGCTGTGAAAATGAATCATTGATAACTACACTCTAAACTCTTTTCCATCTAGTTTAGTTCCTGCCCTAACAGCACACCAAGTTTCTGTAGTTTGATTATGGGAAAGTCCTGGGAGACACTATTCTTTCCAAGACACTGCTGATGTGTAGTGTCTGAATAGGGAGTGTTCAGATTAACAGCAAATTAATCCTCCGGTGAAGGCAAACCGTAAATGAAATGCTAGAACACACAATGGTCAGTCTGAAAGCTACTGCTCATTTTTCTTTCCTCGTTTTCTGAGAAGCAGCACAGCTCTGTTTCTCAAGACCACACAGCATTTGACTCTAATGCTGCAAAGCAAACAGTGCATCTTTCAAGAGTATTTCATTTTGACTTTCGTGCTAGAGGCACATGGAGCCTTCCTTCCCCCAGACACCTTTCCCAGGACAGGGGAATACTGTGTAGAATTAATGTTGGGTGTTTCCACAGCTTTCTGAATAGCTGCACAGTAGGAAACCAACTTTGCTCTGAAAATAAGTTTTATTTGCAAAATTAGTAAGTCCTGATGACGTTTGAATAGATTAAAATTTATGAGTCAGCTTACTTATCAACAATAAGTGAGAAATATGTGATAGTGCATATAAGTAGGTGCTAAATAAGAATATGCTGTTATGGTATTTTCATAATGCAACCTCATTAGCTGGGAGGAAGGCAGAATATTAATTTTATTTCTATAGTGTTTGCATCCCAGAATCTGACTTTAGCCCACCTCTGATCAAACTCTGTTTATATTAAATACACAGCCACATGACTTCTTGTCTGAATCTCTTGACTGCTCTCTCTGGCTGCATCCATACTAACAAGCTGCAAAGGTTCCAGGTGTGGGCTCAAGCACCGGAGCTGTTGAATTGTTCCTGTGCTTTTTGCCATGGCTTTGCCCTGTGCTCTCTAGCCCTTGTCCAGGCTTGGGAGTGAATGTGGGCCAGCAGCTCTTCCCTGTAAGCATTATGAATGAAACCATGCTGTGTGGGAGCGTGCAAGGGAGAAAGTTTAGCCATATGGACGCAAGCTGTGCTGAGCTTATTGCCCTGAGGGTCAGAGAATGAGCCCTGACCAGTCTTATTTATAAGCATAAGCATAGCAACCACAGCACCCTTACAATTGTAAGAAAAGGTGCCAAATACTTAGATGTGAATTTTAAATGATTTTGAAAGTTCTCCTTCCCCTTGTGATAGGAAGTGGGTCCACGAGGGTTGCTTTTAAGGCCAGGTGTTCATACTTGCACACAGGTGAGTTTTAATGCTGTTCAACGTGTCAGAATTTGCTGGCATAAAGGTTCTTTTGTGCTTGAGGCTTACAGCCTCATGAGCCATAGGTTTGTCTTCAAAATAGTCTTTTCATGAATATTATTAACACTTAATTTATGGTGTGGAGGAAGAGAAAGGAAAGTTTGTTATTTAGACTTTGCTCATTAATGAAAATTTTTCATCCTTCTGTTATCAGAACTGATATTCGTTATCTTGAACTGAACAAAAACTGATTAATGAAAGCATTTCTTGATGCTGAAACCCATTGGTCACAACATACCCTGGTGTGGAACCTGCTATGTCACACCAGCACCTTTAAACAAATAATTCAACTCCCATGGTAATTAAATAATGGGGTAGAGTAGAAGTTTTTGCCACAGGACGCTTCTAAAAGTTCATAGACAGGTCTTTCTTAAATTCCTAATTCAGTCATTGCCTATGGACATGGACAAAGCTTCTGAAGTGTCCTTAATAGCTCTGGTAGCAACTGGCCCACCCTCAAGATTTACCAACTCAGTGATGTTTATTAAGAGCTGACTTTATTTTTTCATGCTTCTGATTGACTGGTAATCATGAGGTCAGCCTGCTATGACTTTCCAGTGTAGAGCCAGTGATTATTTTTCTTCATTGACGGTGTTACAAGCCAAGCTCTCAGCCTTTGGCAGTTGCTCATCATCATCTTGAATTTAGATTTCATGATAATTAGGATGCCTGAATTGTACAGTAAGAAGGGGCAATCTGATCTAACCCTGCATCACGTAAGTTTCTATTTTTCAAGCCATCTGCATACTGTGAAAACTGACTGTGAAACTCCTCAAATTGTTAAAGGTGAAGGGATAAGAATAAATTTTATTTAACAAACCACTTTGGAGTGGCTTGCAAGCCACATCTTGAGTGTCAGCAGGACATAGGTGTGCGTGCACCTTCATTTAATGTTGTAAACGGGGATTAAATAAGGTGTGTTTTGTGGCTGGATGTTGCTGCCTCTTGCTCTCTGCTTGCTTTTATGGCAAGACTCAAGCCCAGCTCCAGCGCGCCATGGGCTGGTTTGCTCCCTATGTCATTTTTGGTCCTCGATGCTTTCAGACACCAGGGGAGAAAAGGAACCTCAAACCGAAATGGGGCACTAGTCACAACCAGATGTTGGGCTGCCTCGTGTGCCAGGAAGTGGAGGGTTATAAATCACAGGCAGGCATGTGTTGGGGTGTGACAACCTACACACATGTGATTGCCATTAGCAATTCGCTTTGCAAGTGCAAGCGAGAGTGAATGAAAATAACAAGGCAGTAAACAAAGAAGGGCTCGGCGTCTGCGGGGCTGCATGCTGATTTTCAAAGACAGCAGGGTAAGGCATACTAACTTACACGATGTCTCTGTGAGACAAATATGAGGGCAGAAAGTTTGTAACTAGGCTTCCGAAATCAGGGATTAGGAGAAAAGAGCATCATCATGAAATATACATGCAAATTTTTAATTTTTTTATTTAGGTTAAAGGGTCTTACTAAGTAGTCTTAGAGAGACTATGATGAGAGATAATGACTATGATGAGAGACTATATTACATCTATTACTAGATGTAATAGATTCCATTGCCTGCTTAGTATACTATATATGCTCAGGTGAATGTAGCCTTTTTATCTCTTTTCTTTTTTTTTCTTTTTTTCTTCCAAGTGTATGATCTACAGTGTTGAGAGCACCCACAGCTGGACAAGGCAGAAAATCAGGTGCAATGAAACCATGCTTCTCGCAAGGGGCTTTGTGCAAAACTCATCACAGACATGCAGCAAAATAGGATCATAGGGCATAGAGGAGTTCAGGTCGAGAGGGAGCCCTGGAGGTCTCTAATCCTACTGCTTGCTCAGTGCTGGGTCAGCTTATGAGGGTTCAGGGCTCTAAGGTAGGTAGTGGACAAGGCGTTAGAAAATGGGACAAATGCTGACATAGTGTGTATAGCTCATGTGCCTCCTGCTACTTTCAGTTTATGGAGGAAAGGAACCTAACATTTTTACTCTGTTTTGGCTCACTCTTAATGGAAACGCATTTGAAAGCATACGTTGAGCGATGTTCTCAGAGAATCACTGATCACAAAGACAGGCCACGCTGAAACTATAGCAGTATGGGCAATGTTTATGACAATATGAGGTTAAGTCTTAGAAACAGAGTTGAAGATGCCTGTCTTAGCATAATGGGAAACTCATTGCACATACTTTTAAATATCTTTTCCAGTGCAGCCAATGTTTTATAAAGGTCACAGGTTTGTTCATTCATGTAGTTTAAAAGCCAGAAGGGACCACTGGATCATCCAATGTGATCTAATACACTTTATTACATTTTATCCAGTTGCTTTTATACTAAGCTCGTTACAATAAACACATCCCACCTTGGGGTCCAGGCCTGATTTGGAGAACTCACAAGTCACCCATGGCAGTGACGGTAAAGATTAGCAACCCAGACTGTTAAAGACTTGCACCATTTCTCTAATCTGGGATGTGTCCAGCCAGTGGTTCTTGTTATGACTCCCTCTGCTAGGCTGAAGCATTCACTGGAAGCTGATGGTTTCTATCTCAAAATATATCAGGTCAAGTCGTCTTTCACAGAGCACATCATGCTCTTCCCATTTTCCAGCATAAAGCTTTTCTTCAGGTCTTAAATCACTCCACTGCTTCTTCTCTGCTTCTTCTTTCATCTTTTTTTTTTTTTCTTCAAGCTAAAACAAACAGACTGCCTGAATTATACACAATATTCCAATTACAGTCTCAGCCATGTCACACAAGAGAGTAACATACCCTGTCCCTACAACACTCCTCCCCTTTATACCTCTAAATAATATACTACAGTCCGAGCATCACACCGCATGTTTTTTATTCACAGTGACCTCTGTTTTTAAAATGCTGTTGCTTCCGACACAAGACAGCCCTGTCCTCCTCCTTGTGCTCCAGTTCTGCCTACTGCAAAGGCAATTTGACTTGACTCCTGCCCTGCTGATGGATCGTTTGCTGCCATAGTTCTGTGTGCACCAATGGACTGAGGTCATCAACCTGAGTGTGCTGGGGCAATCAGTGTATACGACTGCCCCCAAACAGATTTCTGGTTGGAGGATAGGTTTTATATCTGAACAATTCAAGATTATTGCTTCCCCCAGGTTGTTTTAGGACAAATTTTTGTCATAAAATTGTTTGTCTAATTCCTTTCTCACATGCAATTTCCCTCTCTGACACAAAATCACTCTGTGTAATGTTTACATTTTATTTAAAGATGTTTTGTCTTTGACTTTTTTAGTTCATTAGCATTACCTTTGCATTTATTACATTGTATTCAGGGTCCACTAGCTCTGTAATATAGTCCTCGAGACCAGTATGATCTGGTTGATATTCTGTTGATATTCTGGAACTATGTTTGCCTCTGCTGCGTGAATTATTTTAAATGTCAGTGGAGTGCATGAAAAATGCTGCAAATGCATAACGTTGCAAGGAGCAGGGAATTTGCGTGTGCGCTAATGTCAAAGAGAATGAATTAAAACGGTGAGTGAATGTTCAGTGAAGCCTATGGGTGATCAGTAATGCACATACTAATTCAGAAGACGTTTTTAGAAAATCCTAAATTTGACCATTCAGGCAATTATTAATGGCTCTGTCTTAAGGAAATTTGCAAGTACAGTAAATTTGATGTGCAGAATCCTTTAAACTTGTATTTATCGTTTAGATTTGCCCTGCAAGGAAGGGTGCATGTAACTGTTTCATGCAAGTGATGATCATTTTCTCTCAAGCTCCCGTAGAAAAAATATGATCTTCGGAGAGCTTTGAAAATATCATTAATCATTACTACTTCCCCTACAAGGAAGAATGGTTTTGAGATTAGGGCTTTGGAGGAGGACTTGGAGGATCTGGTTTGTGTTTCCCAGCTCTGTCACAAACAGTCATACATCTGCAGGTTGTATTTCAAAATAGTTTATCTAGCAGCTCAGTAGAAGCTGAAATAGCCACATTTTCAAATGCAATAATTTTGTTAGGTACTAAGCCCCCTGTAATCTCCTTTGCAGCTATGGGAGTTCTTGAAAAGAATAAGCTCGAGTTTCTACCTTTGAAAGATGAATTACCTCTTTGACCATTTTACTGTCCTTTTCCCTTTCTGTGTCAAATATGAGCATTTTGGAGCAGGGACACTCAGACTGTTTGTGTGGCTCTAGGAAGGACTTCAGCCTGTTTTCTGCCTTTGGGTACAACTGTAATATGAATCCTAATTAGAAGTGGTTTAGCCTAAAGAAAGGAAGACTAGGATGAGAGTAGGTTAGTAGTTTTCAGGGACATAGGCTGTGGCAGAGATGGAGAGAACTGCCTGTTCTTAACCTAGTTGCTGGAGAAGATAAGAACATAAACTGTAGCAAAGGAAAGTTGGGTTATACATTCAGAAAAATATCGCAGTGGTGAAAAGAGAAAGGTACAGGAAGACACTAAATGGTAATAGTGGGGTCTCCATCACCGGGAGTCTTTACAAGCAAGCTAGTTTGCATCCTGCTACAGAGCCAGGAGAGACTACACAACCCTGCAAAGTGATTTTCAACCCTACTGGTATGCTCTACACTCAACTTTATTTTGCAGTTGCTTCAGGTTGATCCCGTGACTTGCCTAAAACCACATAACGTATTGTTTTTAGAGCCAGGATTTGCCATGCTTCTTTGACTATTTGCCAGTAGACCTCTCCTTGGACTTTTCTGCAGCAATGCCAGGAGCTAATGCTGCTCTTTCACTTCAGGGTGTTTTTTTCCTGAAGCACAAAACTCTACCTTGAAATATGAGTTTTCCAACTGTGAAGGCCATCGTTTGTTTTCACACAAAACTTGAGGCAGGACAGGAGAAGGTGTTTGTTTTTTGGCGATGCTACCCACATGTGATTTTTGGCTGTGGATGCAGAGCGTGGAGTGGAAAGCCTTACGTTCCAGCTGGCTTCACTTTGCAGAGCAGGACTCCTTGCCAGATTTCTCAGGCTGATTTAAATCAGCTCAGACTCTGGCTTGCTCTCTCTTGTGCAAATAGAAAGGTAAGGTGGTGTGCACTGGGGGCCTTACTCCTTACCAAAACCTCTTGAGCTAGATGTTAAAGAATGATTGTGACGGGGCACAGCGCAGAGTGCAGAGGCTGCACCAATACTGTGAAATAAAATATGGCAAAGCCTCTCTGGTCTTGGGAGCAAGTGGTACAGCAGTATTTGCATCCAGACAGATGTTTTTTCTCCAAAACAGGTCAATGGCATGTATCCAGGCTGTTGCCAGCCCTGGTCCAGGGAGTGCTGGTTGGCGTGGTCCAAGACTCCGCTGAGGACTGTGTGAGCATTTAAAGAGTACAGATGATCATTTTGTAGTGCTTGGACCAATGCCCTGGGTCTCTGGAGAACACAAGGAGAAATGTAGTTTATGGGCCTACAGCACCAGTGCTGGGAGGACTTCGTAGCTCAGCTCTGTAGGATGCTCAGGGATCAAATCCCGGGGAGAGGGCATGTCACCCAAATGAAGCCTGTACTGATGCAGCAATTAGTGACTCACATGGGAAATCTGTAGGTGTTCAAACCTTTTAAGCTCATGACATAAGCTCCCTGGAGTTCTCCATGCTCTTTGACTAGATATCCAGTCACTCAGTTTGGAGCATTGAGACAGGCTGGGCGCAAGCCCTAAACCCATCTCTCTTGTGTTTTGTTCTCTGAGAGCTGGCAGGACTTGTCGTGTGAGCCCAGTGCACCCCTAAGGCCTGGTGGCTGGGCTCAACATGCCCATGTACTTACTGTATTGTGCTGCTTGGGAAACGTTTTGGTTGGGTTCAGTTTTGAGGAGAAACAGATGGCAATAGTCAGCTACGGATGAGGCTGTTTGAAGGCTTTAAAAGGAAATGTTTTCTCCTTGACAGAGGATTGCTTCCATTCAATCAGATTTGATGATAATACTTGTATGGCATTGGAATATTTGAATCTAATATGATTTTTTTTTTTGGTGGTCACTGGGTTATATCCTTGGCTATACTATTTAGGTCTGCTGCAGACAGACACAAAGACTGGTCTCTGAAAGTATATTGCCTTCAGCATTTGGTAGATATGGCTTCTCTGCTCCTTCCTTTGCAAGTAGGGACTGCTGAGGGTGGTGAAGCTGACAGCCATGTAGCCTGGGGTGGATGTGCTCTGGTTACCTGCTGAAATGATGCAGGCCAGGCTGTGTAAGCTTCCTGCACGTCACCTGCCTGTCATGAGCTTGTTTTGGAAGAACCACCTCGGGTCTGAGAGTCGTGCTGTCCTAGGGTAGAGGTATCATTCATTATGTCTTTGGCATGTGAACTGACAGCCAACAAGTCTTCCCATTAGTGTCGTTCATAATTATGACTTTTGCTACTGAGTACTGAAACAAGGCTAGCACATTCATTTCACACAATTCATCACCCAGACGTCATCTTTTGCCTCTTCTGCATAACATTTATCTGACATCTGTGCAGTGCTTGAATCCCAGACTATCTCATAATGTCTGTTATATGGCCAGCTGACTGGCTGTGTCCATCCAGGGAAAATAGCAATTCCTCTGTCCAGCCGTTCCTCCCAGGAGGCCAGGACATGGTCTGGCTCACGCTGGGCTGGCAGTGAGAAACCTCAGCTAACTGTGTTCAGATTCCACGGTGGTTACTTCCACACTATGAATGCAGAAGGGCACAACTGTTTTTAATTTTCTCTGTATTTGCAAAAAGAAAATGATTCTTAATCAAACAATTATGAGGGCTTTGTTTGACTAAGCCCCACATTTATTGGCAGCATTCTGCAGATCTTTTCTGCAATTAGTGTTAAGGACGAAGCACAGAACAAAGGAGGTAGAAGGCTGGGTTCAGGATGAATTGCACAGCCAGCTTTTAATCCCTTTCCTTACAGTCTGTCTTTCGTGGCAGCTTGTGTCCATCTGTGTGAATGTGCCAGCACTGGCAGAAACCAGTGGAAGACCTCCTATTGAGCTCTACATTAAGGTGTCTTGGGGCAAAACTTCCATTAATTATTTCTATGAGGAGTTTGTACTCCCCAGAGTCAGAGCTGGGCCTGGGAGGACAGCCCTGGTAGGGAAATACCTGGTTTTAAATTGGGTGGAAGGTTTCTGTCTCAAGAGAGCTGGAGTGCTTGTAAATCTCTGGCTGTTGACCTCTTTAGTGGAAGTGGGGAGATGCAGTTCACCCCTTCTGTGGGTGATCAGCTTTTTAGGACTGTCTCTGGCTCCACATGCTCAGCACTGATACGGACTTTTTTCCTCTTGGACTGTTTCTCCTGATGTTTTTCCTGGTAGTGCAGTCAGTGTCTTTCTTGTTGGAAAAAAAACTTGATAAATACCAGTAGAAGAACAAGAAAACAAATAAATGCAAAACGTGCCTGTAGAAGATGTTCCCCTTTAAATAGATGAAGGTACTGGTCTCAGGTAACTCCATCAGAAATCTGACTTTTGTTTTTCAGTTGGTTAAACTGAGAAGGAAAAAGCAGTTTTAATGTCAGACTATACCATAATACTTTTGCAAAAATATAATCGTGATTAATTGTGTACAAGCATGGCTCTAAAGCCTTACTTAAACGTACATGGATGGAGGATGAGAGTTTCCACATAGGAAGCTGTCTTACATCCGTGCTGTTAGCTCTAGCACAGCCATGACTGGAGAAGGGCACCGATGGGAAACAGTCCTTGAATAGCTCATTAAATCAAATGATTGATACAAGTGTGGCTTAAGACTAAGTTCCACTGTAATTTTACCCAGTGGTTGTAACGGTATTTAAGAGAAATCTTAGGAACCCAAGAACATGGGGGAGGTTCGCTGCACATCTATCATCTATTTTAGCTTTGTCATTTGCATCATTTAATTGAAATATGGAAAGATTAAAAGTCAAAGACTTCCCTTTGACATAAAAAGGAGCAACGTTTATGGCTTGAATTTGACCCAGGAGACTATTTTATCTCACCATCTCTCCCCTAAACCCTGCTGGTCTCTTTGATGGATGAAGTGCCCACTATAACATCCTTGCACAATCACAGGAGCCTGCTGGACTCCCTAACACAACCTTTTTGTTCTTTGTGTTTAAAGGGAAAGGAGGAGTATTAGGGAAAGATATGGTAATATGTTTCCTTCCTGTTTCTGGGCAGTAGCGGCTCTACGCTGTGTTAATAAATTAGTTTGATAAGAGTGTTTAGCTAGGGCCAACCGAGTTCATTCTCTTTTATGGTGGAGGCTGAGTGCTGCTGCCCGTGTTGCCCTGACAAGTCGAGGGGATGTGTACTGTTCCACGGGGGCAGATGGTGCATCACAGATGGTCTGCCAGAGACAGGTAGCTCTGTATACAAGAGGTTTTTTTTGTGTTACAAACATGGCTGGAACACATGAGCAGGGACAGGTCAGGGAAGCCAAGTGAATATTTTCAACTGTTTTTCCCCATGGAGCATTTTGCTTCTTCTAGTGTTTCTAAAGGGCTGTCCATTTGTACCATGCATAGCTGGTAACATCCATGAGCTGAGTACATGTCACGGCCCTGGGTCTGGCTACTGTCCTGCAGGGCTGTCCCAGGTCCCTTCACTGGGGACAGACAGCAGATCCAGCTTCTTTCTTGGCCTGACACATCTCCAGGTCATCAACGTCATGTCTGTTATAATGCTATGGACCTGTGAGTCCATGTCCCAGATGCTTTGAGTCCTGAGGAACAGTCCTGACCTCCCAGACTAGCCCAGCTGCTTAGGCTTCTGTGTTTTTCTGTACTGATGAATAAAACCATGCCAAAGCCCAGGAGCTCTTGCCACTGGAACTCAATGAGTGGTCCCGCTTAGTTGCAGGTGCAGTATTTGGTGTTTGTTGCCCATTCCTGACACAGCTTAGAAGTTAGCGTGGGCTATATGCTATTCCCAGTGGGCATTTTGGATGGAGCCACTGTTTTGAGTGCTAAGAGAGCACAAACGTTGTTAGGCTGTACCAGGTAAACGGTGTGTTTAATTTCCTAGCATCACTGCAACCACAGTTTACTTCTTCCATAACATGTAAGTGAAGCCCAATGCTCTTTGTGTCTTTTTAATGGTTCCAAAAATCAGTTGATCTTTATTTTATCTATCAGAAAATCTTCACGGGTCTAAACAGCACACTAGAAGGACCACACGCATTTCCCTTCCTGGGTTTCTTCATCGCTTTGGGTACCTTTGCATGAAGGTCAGGACCTGCCAATGATGCTAAGGTCATTCCTCCTACGCTTCAATCTGTCTCCAGATCACAGCTTCCCTCTTCCTCTGTGGCCAGGTGCTCATTGCCTGCAGATAGCTGTGGATGTTGTATATTTAGTCTCCGACCTTTCAGAAGAAAGTAAACAAAATAAACCTTCAAACGACATCAGGCCCCTGTTGAGGGAAAAGAATCCTTACTGCCTTTTGAAGACGATCAGCAGAAATATGAAATTTGAGGGTAGCCCTTGTCTCAGTGCACAGCAAGCACCAGTCCTGTGAGAGTAGATTTACAGGGTGGTAAGAAATGCATCAGGACTGTTGCAAGACCCAGCTTCGCAAACTGCTGTGATTCCACTTGAAAAAGGCATTCTACGGATGATATTTCAGAGTTACCACTGATATGTTTCATTAAATGCCTGAATTTGAATAATGCTGTAGCTGTTTCATCCCTTTTGTCAGCCAGTTATATGGAGACTAGACTGACGATAGTTTTTGATTTCCAGCTCTGTGAAACTTGGCATCATAGCAGTACTTAGGTGCCTCCAAAACCTGTGCTGCTCTTGGGAAATTGTGAAGGCAGTTCTTTGCACTGACTATTGTACAAGCATAAAGATAGCATTTCTTCTACATACCGTGTTTTTAATTAGAGTGTGCCTCTTTCACAACGTGCCCGACTTTGAACTCTATTTGTCTTAGACTTTCCATTACCTGGGATGTAATTGGAAGTGAACTATTTGCTCAAGGGTGAAGAAAATAGTTTTTATGCAAGATTATTTTCTTAAATACAGATTGTGTTTGAGATAGGTTCTCCATTTTTTCACAGAGAAAAGTCTGAAGCAACTCAAAGACGGAAAGCTCAGACTAAGCAGAATACTGGGCCAATTCTCACCCTCCACCAGAGTAATAATTTTAATGGGATGGTACAGGAGTAAACAAGGTAGCAATGTAACAGATTTCTGTAGTGGACTTGCTGAAGTTCTTGCTCAACTAGGAGAAAGTTAGGAAGGAGTTTTACCAGAAAGTAAACCAGAGATGAGTCTCTTGCCTTATTCCAGTGAAACAGCTAATGCTTTCATCTTTGTTCAATTATTTGTTTGCATTCCCACACTGCCTAGGAGACATGGGCATGAATCACAGCCCTCTCCTGCCAGGCTGAGGTCAGTTTTAATACTTTAATATCGGATAAATCTCCTATCAGCAGTCTGTATCTGGCAGTCAACAAGTTAACAAGTATTTTTCTCCTACAACTGTTATGATCCCAACCAGTTATTAGCATTAAGGTAATTAAGGTGGATACTTCAGATTTGAAGTAACGTGGATGGTTACTGGAACTGCAATTAATAACAGCTTGTCACCATAACCTGAGCAGGTTGTGAGGTAGATTTTATCCCATGCAGTTGAAACGATAAGGATTCATTTTCGTTTGGAGGACCTTCCACTTTTATTTGTGAGCCGAGTGAATCCTGCAACATGTCTTCAAAGAGAAGGGCAGACTCTCTGTTGGTATAAACCACAGTCATCCCAGCATGGGACAGAAATACTTTGATGGACTATATGAGTTTCTTTGCTGTTTATAGGGTCTCATAAACCATCCCTGTCTATACCACCTCCTAGAAATGTGCTTGTTAAAGGTTTAGTTATTCAAAAGATGTTCACAGGCCCTTTGCATTCGATTAATCCTTTCATCTGATGATAAGATATCAGGGTTGGTGGGCTCAAGATAGCCAGTAGAGGGAACAAATACACTGTGCGATACAGAACATTATATTCCACTTGAAAGAAGTGGCAACTTAAATTGAGTGCATGCCAGATAAAGGGTCTGCATTGAGTTCAAGTTACTAGCAGCAAAGGTATGTGTTAAAGTCTTAAAAAGATTTTAAGAGTCCCCTAAAGGAAGCCTGAAAATAAAGGTACCACATCATGGAGTGTGTACTAGAGGCCCTATAGATCTTTGGCTGTGAGTTAGCAATCTGTATTTCCTAGGGAATGTGTAATAAGAAGCACTTTTAAACACGTAACAGATGAAGATACGTCTCCATTTACTCTTTTAAATGGATTGAATTCAATCACTTTGAAAGGTGAAGTAGGTAAGATGACAATTAACAGGCCTTGCTACCCAAACAGGCAGAAACTGGACCATGCTTGGCAATGGTCACTAAAAAAGGAGTGTTGCTGACCTTCCCAGAATGACTGCCCTGGGGCTTGGCTAGGGTGGCAACGTGGTGAAGATTTTCCAGTGAATCAAGTATTATGAGTAGCTGGGATGTGTCAGACCTGCTATTCTCTTCGAGAGGTGTCAAGGGAGTCCCAAGTAGCCCTGAAATAATTTTTCCATTCATTGGCGGGTAAGATTCAATTCAGCATTATTTAGCTCAACTAACAATGGAATAAATGAGATAAGCCTTTTCCCCAGTTATGTCCTACACCCCAATATCTCTATATAGGTGTATATATATACATATTATATATAACTTTTGTACTTGCAGCTCAGTCTTGCAAAGCCTTAATCACACTAATAGAGGCATTTAACTGGTTAAACTGGGAGACCAGTCAGCCTATCTGTATAGCTGATGGAGGAATGAATTAATCACCCATCCCATCTCAGTAAGTGCCTTCAGCTACGTGGTGCAAGTCCAGGTACCATCTGAGAAAGGGACTTCCACATAAATGAATCTTAGTTACTTGTGTGAAAGGTAGAAAAGAGCAGACCAGAGTGCTTGAAATAGTGTCCTCACTGAACATTTCATAAAGCCTAACAGAAACAAACATTTAGCTTTTGAAACCTTGAGTTCTCTTAAAAAATCATTATTAAGTACTGGAAAGCTGCCACAACCATCCAGCGCTGCGTATTCCCACAGTTTTTTCCCGTGCTCGCAGATTGTGCTTGGTGGAAGTAACTGCAGGGCAAGTTGCATAAGAGCATAGGGTAGGTGCTCAGTAACATCCTTGCTCTGCTAAAACAAAACCCTGGCATTGTTTTCCATGGTGTGTGTCTGCTTTTATGTGGTGGCAAGAAAGTGACTATAATTTGCTGTTCCAGAGAACTGGCAGTTACTTGCAGTAGCAATTGTAGTAACACTCGAGCTCGTAGTCCTTACTGCTCCCTCAGGATATGCATGGAAGCAAGATGATGCACGCTACGTGTTTTTCTACCAGAAAAAAAATTACAAAAAACATGCAAAGAACTTTTCACAGTCTACAAGCCAGATAACTTAAGGCCAATGGTGTGTGTTAGAGAGGCTCTGCAACTTAAATGTACTTATTTAAAAAAGCAGAGGAGGTTTAATACTCTCATAATTCAAAAACATCTGTAGAGTTTATCCTCAAACTTTTCACTGGGCTCAGGAAGTCTCATCCCCAGAGGAGGATGTCTCACAGGTTATAACCATACGAATAGGAGGATTTATATTAAAAACAGTTTTGCCACTTTGTTCAAAGATCTTTGGATTTCAAGTTTGTTATTGTAGTCTGGCTTCTCTCATAAGCCAAGTCCTTTACAGCGGAAGCTGCATCAAGCTCTGTATCTTAAACTGCGTCGTACTTTGGTTCAGTAAATATTAATTTACATTAATCTGTGTATAACTGTAGGGCATATAGCACTGTAGCCACCTTATAAGGTTTCGTTCACTTTAAATCCTTATTCCAGTGCTCTTGCTAAGCTTTCCTTGTGCAAGGTTTCCAGCTTGGGCATCTTGTGGGATCCTGGGAACTGTCACACTGAATCAGACATCTGACCAGACAAAGTCATTGCCTTTAATGGCAGAGGTTACCAGCTGCTCGCTGGACATTTCTCAGCCCTTGTTATCAAGGCTCCGCTATCTTTCTGGAAAAAAAATCTAGCCCATTGTGTAGTTCTCTGTTGTTTGATTACTGGGAAAAAAAGCTGATGAAATGATAAAGAACTAGCACACAATGTTGGGTAAGTAGTGCTTAGTTAAAAAGAAAATATTTTTTTTAGAGAGCATAGCTTTACTGCTGTAATTACAAACATTTTTAATTAGACAAGAGGAACAAATGGGAAGCATCTCCTGCCTATGCCTGCCAGCAGACACAGAGACAAACCATGTGGGAATGTCTGGGGAAATGCTGGTTGGGTATTTTGTTGTTGTTTGCTTAGGGTTTTTGTTGTTGTTTGTTTGTTTTGGTTTGTTCTGTTTTGTTTTGTTTCTTAATTAGTTCTTTTCTGTATCACTTCTCTGATGCGTTACAGGTCTAGGTGTATTACAGGATGGGTAATGCTGCATAAGAGATGGGCACAGACAATTCCCTAAATGTCCGTTTCACTGAGTAGACTCAGAGGAGGAATTACATTCCTAACTCTTGGAATTTAATGGTTGGATTGTGTCAGGCTAGTGGTTGGCTCAGATACTGAAGCATGAGACTTCCTACACGTTATTTGGGGTAGGGCAATGTAGCTGTGGATGTCCTTACTATCCCTGGTACCTTCTTTTCTTCTTTGGCTCCTGCTTCTCTGCCTTCCTTGTCTTGTTCCTGGTGGAGGCTGGCATGGCTTTTCATCAGCTCCAGACTGTTTCAGGGCTTCTAGTCCTTTACTCCATGCCATTCCCCTTACTTTATCTTGGATATCCTTGTATCCTTGGTTTCTGGAAATTTGCAGAGCTGCAACCACTAGGGTATGTGTTGGCATCCTGAGCACGGAGACTCTCCTCCACCACTGGCAAGCTGTTCTTCACATGAGCAATGCCTTGGCTCTGAATCAGCCACACTTGAACACACAATTCTTACAGTTCTGTCAGCGTCCTGTGAGCCACACATTGTGTCACATATTTTCCTGAAAAATAGATAAGCTGCACAAAAGGCTTTTCTGCCAAGGCCAAAGCCTAAATAAGCCAAAGACAATGGTTCTGTACTATAAAAGTAATTTACAGTAGTAAAGTCCTTCATGCAGTATTAAAAGATTGTTTAAAATGACTGAGCATGATGATAACTAGTCACTAGTGGGGTTCTGCAGGGCTTCATTTTAGGGACAAGTTCTCTTTGATGTTTTCATTAATGACTTGGAGGCAGGACTTGAAGGTGTGCTGAGTTAGTTTGTGGATGACGCTAAATTGGGAGGAGCTGTTGAATCCCTTGAGGGTAGAGAGGCCTTGCAGACAGATCTTGCTGAATCAGAGGGTTTGGCAATCACCATCCACATGAAATTTAACAAGTGCAAGTGGTGGATTCTACACCTGGGATGAGGCAGCCCTAGCTGTATGTACAGATCTGGGGACAAGAGGCTGGAGAGGCCCTGCCAAAGGGATCTGGTGGTTCTGGTTGACAAGTTGAATCTGAGCCAGCCGTGTGCCCTGGCAGCCCAAAGGGCCAACTGTACCCTGAGTGCATCGGGCCCGGCATTGCTAGCTGGTTGAGGGAAGGGATTGTCCTGCTCTGCTCTCAGAATCACAGAATCATCTAGGTTGGAAGAGACCTCCAAGATCACCTAGTCTGACCTCTGACCTAACGCTAACAAGTCCTCCACTAAACCATATCACTAAGCTCTAAATCTAAACGTCTGCACTGGTGTGGCCTCATCTCAAGCACTGTGTGCAGTTTTGGGCAACACATTGTCAGAAGGACATAAAACTATTAGAGAGTGTCCAAAGGAGGGCTACAAAGATGGTGAAGGGTCTGGAGGGGAAGATGTATGAGGAGCATCTGAGGTGCCTTGGTTTGTTCAGCCCAGAGCAGAGCAGGCCGAGGGGAGGCCTCATGGCGGCCTGCAGCTCCCTCACGAGGGGAGCGGAGGGGCAGGCGCTGAGCTCTGCTCTCTGGGGACAGCGACAGGACCCGAGGGAACGGCATGGAGCTGGGACAGGGGAGGGTCAGGCTGGGTGTGAGGGAAAGGTTCTGCACCCGGAGGGTGGTTGGGCACTGGGACAGGCTCCCCAGGGCAGTGGTCACGGCACCGAGCTGCTGGAGTTCAAGAAGCGTTTGGACAATGCTCTCAGACATACGGTTTTGGGTGGTCCTGTGTGGAGCCAGGAGTTGGACTCCACGATCCATGTGGGTCCCTTTCAACTCAGTATGGTTTATGAATCTATAAAAAAATATGAATTTTGTCAAAATTTGAAATTTAGCATCACTGTGATCCAAAGTGGAGTGGATATACTTACATCATTGCATAAAATTACAGTCTGTAATAAAATTCTCCTCTGAAGAGATCAACTGACTGGTATTCTCAATAATACATGAGAAATCCATACATGAGTGGGCTGGTTTGCAAAGTATCAGTGCAAGTATGTGCTAGATGCAGTTCAAATGGGGGAACAGAGAAAGCCAGAAGAATGCTGCCACTTGTGGAATTGAGGGTACATAACTGAATGGCCAGATTCTGAATGTGCTTGGCACGTAAATAAGGGGAAGTTTGCCTAATTCTGCAGGGTTACCTCCATATGTGAGTGGTGAGCCAGGCTTCTGTTCCCACAGCAACCTTGCTGATGGTAGCTACCCCATGCTTCTAGCAGTAGCTGCTGGAGGTGACGTTGAGTTTGATTGTTCCCTAAAATATACAGCTGCTGCTTAGGAGTGTTAAGTTGCTGTTGTGGTCTCCTCTGGGTCTGGTGGAGGTTTGATGCAGCTGGACCGCCAGAGAGGTCTTACAGCTACACCTGGCAGAAGGTCCTATGGGGGGTGTAGCTGAATACAGTGGAATTTGGACAAGTCTCAGCTTGAGTCTCGTCCTCCTAAAGACGTATTATCTAGTGAAAATGCAGAACTCTACTGACTTCAGCAGCAAGCAGAAATCTACCAGATGAAAGTAGCTCTTCGTATCTGCAGATATCTCTTACAAGGCTTTCTTCCTTTTGATCCATTTTTCTCTCCAAATAGAACATGTAGGGAGCAGACTGGTGCATGCGATGCTTTCCACTGTGCCCTTTGGAGACAAAAAGCCACATCAAGCAAGAGATTTATGAGTTCCTGGCAATAGATGCTTCGTATTCTGTTATTACATTTAAGATGATGAAAGAAGAACAACTAACTTTCATGACTATGAAAGCAGAAGGAAAAGTGCCTGTGGATAGATCAAGCACATGCATCATTGGCTAGAAATTAAGGTGTTTGTAGCTTCAAATCCTGATCTGAAAAGTTCAAGATAGAAGAAAAATATCTGAGTAAAAGATGTGAAGCAGTTTGTAAGATTTTAACTCAGATACACCCAGGAGAATAAATCCACAGGTAACATTATGATTCATTAACTACCCCTAATTAGGCTCCTAAATTTAAGTAGACAGAATCTCCCCTGGAGGGTTTCAAGGCACCCACCTTTCACTGTTGTGACTATACAGGGAACTTAGGAATGTAGCTTCTTTAAGGAGGACTTCTTTAGGGCACACATATGTTGAATGCCCAAATGAGGTGAACTAGTTCTTTTGATAAGGTTATTGCATTTCTGGAAATAGGAGAAAACAAGGGGGGAGGTGTCCTGCAAGTCATGTGCAAGAGAAGGGAGAAACCGGGAGGGAGCAGTGCCTGTGCATGTCTCTACCCCATGAATAGCCTCAGTCAGATGTGCCCTGTGGTACCTTCATCTCCTAAAACCTCTCACGTACATCACAGACACATCAGAGTCCCAGTGGACTGCAGGAGAATCCGCCGGGAGAAACAATGAGACTGAGAGATTTTTTGTTGTGTGGGCTTTGTTTCTGGACCAGAAATGCTTCCACTTCTGAAGTCACTTCTCTGATTGCAGCTGCGTGAGAAAAGGATGAACATCTTTTCCGTGGAAAACAAAAAAGATAAGAGGTTGTCTGCCTTATATTTATACCCTTATTGCACAACCTTTCTGTAGTGAGCTGCTGTCAGAAGATGCAGCAAAGAGCAAAGTGTCTGGGCTTCCTCAGGAGTGGTCTTGGCAGAGATCTCCAAAAGTTTATAGGAGCTGTGCCAGGCATCCCAGCTTGTACCGTTTCCCACCAGCCCAAAATTCACTGGAAAAAAAGATGGATTTCTGCTTTGGGCAGTGTCTGTAGGGAGGGGCAGGGGAGGAGGGCCCTGGTGCAGGCTTTGGGCTCGGAGAGGTGTATGTGGGTTGGTTACGGCAGGGCTATTTTCCCAGACAGTCTCACTTGATTTCCACGTGGTTCTTGGAAGTGGACTTACTGTAATTGGCATGAGTCATTTCCTTGTTATCGGTGGTTTGGAACCACCATGCACAGAGAGCATGCCTGCAGTAGGCTGAGTAACTCCCTCTTTCTCTGGGATGTTGCCTTCAGTTTCAGGATTACAGACCATACCAGTGCTGGCTGAAAAATCTCCCTTTTATCTCCCTTTTCAAAATGAATAAAGGAGAGGGAAAGGTCTTGAGTACTTATGTTTGTTAAATATCTGCTCTTTTTTTTTTTTTTTTTTTGGGGACTGATGATTTTACATGGCAATGTGTTGATCAAATTCCAACTTATAGGCTTATGTTTTGTTGCACAAAGTCCCTTCGCATCCTCCTGGGTCACTTTACACTTTTTATGTAAACTGTACCATACTTTAAATGTGATATAGGCTGCCCAAAGGTATAATATGGCTTTGCAGCCAAGGCATAGAGCTGATGTCCAGTGCACTCAACCTGTTTTATGGGAGTGCCCAGGCCATGTAGCCACTCATGGAGACATTTGAGAACTGCGGGGTCTGATGGTCTCCTATCTAGTATTATAGCTATACCTGACAAAAAGCAACAGCTCCCCTGCCAGATGAAGGGGGAATGTCTAGTCACAGGGCAGGATTTCAAGGTAGGCTTTGAATGTCTGATGTGACAGAGGAGACTATGACAAAATGAAAATTCTTGCCACATGATGCTAACTGAAAGTCATGCGAAAGGGCTATGAGGGGCCACAGACAGCTGGAAGAAATTTCAACCTGCGTCTTGGCCATGCCTGAGACCCTTGGGAAGGAGCCAGAAGGTTAGGCTGTGCCTTAATTTACTTTTCTTGATCAAATTAGCATCTTCAACTCCCATGTTCCACTCTTTATGGTGGTGTTACTGTTGTCACCAGGTTCAGAGTGTTTTCACATATGTGACTTTGCCTTTTTCCTCTGTGATTATATTGTTGTGCAGTCAAAATCCATTATTTTAATATAAATTGTTGACTGATTGCTTAGTGAATTTAGGTTTTATAGTACATAAAGCACTTCCAGTTCTGCAATTTTAGAGAGGCATGTACCTTACATATGTGCTAAGGAATTGCTTTCTTTTAGTAGTTCAGAAACATGAATGATCCCATTTCTGGACAGATGCTGTTTACTTTCAAGTCTCAAACAACAATCCCTTGGAGCTGCCAGCTCTAAAAACCTGCAATAGTTTGTACTGGGTGTTTACTCACACTATTTTTATTTTATTTTTTATAAATATGTTGAGCGTCAACAGTTCCTGGCCCCAACCTGCCCGGATAAAAGGTTTGCTTGTAATTTTCATTGGTGAGAGAATCATGTTTTGTTCAAACTGCACACTGCCTCAGTCATTCACAGCAGGATTTGCTGAAGGTCCTGCAGATCTGCTTTAATTTTTCTGAGCTCATGGACTGGAAATGCACAAGTGAGTATATAGTGGAGGACTGGAGAATGACAAAGCCCCCGTCTGTATGTTTTTAAGAGTGAGCTTTCACTGATCTCCCCTCCAAGTGACTGATCTGTGTATATAGTGGAGGTCAGGGAGTGAAAGTCTTTAAACATGTTTAGGACCAGATCAAGCATCAGGAAACACCAAATGATGAAATTAGCAGAGTTTGAATGTGAGGCTGGACTACAGGGAGTCTGAATTAGTTTCCTTTCTTTGGCACAGATTCCCTCTGTGAGATTGGACAAATTATTTTGATATTTAAACACTTTCAAAACTGTCCCTAAGCCAGTTCCCCATCTGTAAAATTTGGGGGCTGTAACAGCCAAATGTTTTGTTTAGGGGAATAATATATGCGCTTCAATTGAAACACTCAGCAGTGTATTGGAGTAGAGTTCCTGAGAAAGAGCCATATTCCTCTTCAGAATAATCCCATGTGGCAAGGAGCCGAACCCCCAGAACTGGAGTGTTTAAAACTAGACAGATCAACATAGTAGACAAAATCCAGCAAACCATCTTGATTAACAAAAAGGCGAGGTGTTGGCTGGCATTTTCCATCTCTTAGCACTGTAATTCATAATTTTGCTGCTTGTAGGCATAGCAACTCTGTTTCCTGGCCACACAAGAGAGTGCTTGTGTGAAAATCCCAGCAGAAGTAGGCTCCCCCACGTACAAATAAGGATGCTGTCAGCAGCAGCAGCACGTGCCTCTTCACGCTGCCCTGCCAGTTGCTTGTACTCAAGTCCGATGGGTCTGCTGTACCAGCCAGAGCACGCTTTGGCTTTGATTTTCATTTGATTTTCGTTTTCCATTTCAGGGGGAAGGTGGCAGGCAGTGGTGGTGAGGATGCGTTGTGGGATTAGTACCACTAATTCATTGTAAACGGGTAATGCAGGTCTTGGTTTGGGAACTGGAATAAATTATTGCCAGCACGATGTTGATTCAGACAGATGAGCAGTCTTCCAGTAGGAGCAGTGGGAGCAAGGAGCTGGAACTGCTTTTAAAACAGACACAGAGGGATGATATAAAGATTTTAAGCCCTGCTCAGCTGCCTGGCCCATGTTATCTGAGAATTTCATCATTTGGATAAATGCCCACATCTCAATGTTGATTGCTGCCCCTTGAAAGACTGAAGGTCCTCAGAAGTCCCCCAAGCATCTCCTCTCTTCCAACTCATCCCAACTCATTTCTCATCCATATTTCAAGGTGCAAGGCTCATGACTATTGGATTTGTTAGCATTTTGATTGAGGGCCCTGTTTCATTCCCACTTGTCCTCATATTTCACTTGTTCTGCTGACTGAGTTGTGTTAACTTCTCTGCTTGATTGAATGGAGCAGGCTGAGTGCCAGCCCTTCCCTGCCCGGATTTTTGTGCTGAATGCTGAGATAAGACTAAAATCCCAGGTACTTTTTTTCTGGTGGGTTCAATTACAAATAACTTTTCTTGACACCTTGCTTCAGTTCATGCCATGCTTAATGTCAGATGTACTCCTCTCTGGAGAATTTAAGGAGGGTATTTCAAAGGAACCAGATGTTTAATCTTTCTTGTGGAGTTGGCTGCCACACAGAAGCTAACTGGAAATTGTGAGGTGTTTTGCACTTGAAAAAGCCTTTCCATTTTACTTTCTAAATCAAGCTATCTAAGCTGCGCATGGGTTTAGTGTCATATAAACTAGAAAAAGAACAGACTTGCTGTGTGCCGTCACTCTATTTACTCTTTGCCAAGATAGTCTTGTCCTGGCAAAATGTCCTCGAGATGTTTATGGAGTCCAGAGAGAAAAATGGTACCTTCAAATGAAAAAGTCCTAAGTTCATCTGCTGTAGACATCCTGTTTTGCACTAAGTTGCTTCCAGGTCTTTAAAAGGGTTTAGTTGCTGAGATGAAGACAAGAACTGCCTAGGATTTTTAAAAGTACCAAAGCACATGCTAATCACAGATGTTAAATATCTGCCTGCTTTTGGGAATTTCTCTACATACATTTCTCTCATACATACACCTGCATTTTTAGGCACCAAATGCTCACTTGGTATTATTCTTTATATTCTCAGTCATCCCCAAAGGATAAAAGCACAACCATAGCCCATTAAGGTGCTGTGACACTTTGTGAGTGAATCCCTCCAACTACTTCTCCGTCTCCACCCTTTCTTAGGATGCTGTTGACTGATTGCTCTGTGATTTATGATGCTTTGTTTTACTCTGTCTCTTCTTGCGGTCCTGTAGGTAGCATTTATAGTGGAGGTGGCACAGCTGCCAAAAGAAAAGATGTAGTTCAATTTCCTAAGTGTGCTTAGGAAAAGATTTATTTATTTTTTTCCCATTTGGCTCGAAGTAGCTGGTGGTGCCACCTGTTCAAAGAAAGACGCAGCTTCACCCAGCCTGTGTTCTGCCCCGGAGACGGACATGAATACTGGGAGGTGAAAGGGGATGTTTATGATTAAAAGGCAGTCTGAAATGTGAAAGACTAGCTCAAAATATACTAAAAATGTGTCTCTGTGTTCCTCTTGCTTCATTTTCTTCATCAGACATATATCAACATGTTACCTGGGATGCAATTTGGATGAAGACTCTTTAAGGGCACATTGACTTGTGTCCTTTAGATGCCTTTCAGGTCCTCAGCCTGAGGTGCAGCAAAAGGCGTTTTTATTTCTGGAGGATGCTGAGCCTTCTGAACATCAGGTTTCCTTTTGGTGTCTCAAATTAGTCACCCGGAATTGTGATTCTTCCTGGCTGTGTGGATGGTCTCTGTTCTGCCCACCTCCTCCCCAGACGTTCTGATATTTCTCTGGCACAGGTATCCCCTTCACTTCTGTTTAGTTCTTAGCAGGGGATATGTTTCATTTGCTGCCTTCCCATCAGAAGACAGTTGCCAATTCTGGTTTCACTAGAAACTGCTGTGCCAGCTTTTTGCTATTCAGGAGCTGTAGGTTTTTTATGTCTGTTTCCTGACCTAGCATGACTCTACTAATAATGTGAGAACTTCAATGCTGATATCTTGGCAGCCTAATACAGGTCAGTCAGTAAATATAGTTACTATTCTCTTTGCCTCAGCAAAGACAGTAAGTCAAACACAATGTAAACAAGGCGGTTGGATTGCTTCCCCCACCAGTAATATTTGTAGTTATGCAGGCAAATTTAGTGGGCATGATTAAATCTCATGCTTCAGCTTGGCAGCTGATTAGCTGCAGGGGGCAGGCAGGAATTTCCTTTCTGTTCCAGGGCTGCACGCTTTCCAAGTCCTCTTTTGAGCCTGTGCCAAGGATCTCAAAGTGCTTTACTTCTTTAATTACGCTACATCACACCCCTGTGAAGAGTGGAGATGAGAGAACGATCTGCAACAGAGCAGTGGGGAAACTGAGGCACCAGGAGGTGGCAGCCAGCTTGGGACATGAAAGGCAGTGGCCGTTAGACTTGGAGGAAGGAGAGCTGAGCATCCCAGCAGCCCTCCCTTGGGGTTTCTGTGGGTCTAATGAACTTGTACCTCATTCTCAGCAGTCTGGGTCTTTAACACAGTAAAGTCATGGCTCTCTGAAGGACAAAGTGTTGCTTTGATGTACGTATTAGAGTACAGTTACAGAAGTGGAACATATATTTCTCCTCTGGAAATTTTTATTTATTTATTTTGTCTGTCATTGCTCTACTCCTCTGACTTCTGAGCTGAACGACCTGTCTATGTGTTTTTTCCTCTTTATATGGAAAGGCACTTTGCTCAGAAATAGCCTCAGGCATTGGCCGCGGCTGAGGCAGAGAACTGGTTCAGCTCCACAAGTGACTTCAGTGTCTCCACATGGCTTGATCAGTGAATTTACTGTGTGGATTCACTTTCAGTGGGTGTACACTGATGTAGTCACACCGGCTTTGATTGCTTTGCTTGGAGGTACAGCTGAAGAGCTGGCCTTGCAACATCAAGGAGGGGAAAATAGTCTTCTTACTAAGGCACGGTTTGGTCCAAAGAAGAGGCCAAAGATGCTCAGACCCAACTCTTGTAGACATATTAACCTACCTTGCCTGTGTATTGGATGAAACATGGAGCCAAAGGAATTATCTGAGCCTTCACCCTCTTTCTCAGGATAGCGGGAATAGAGAAGGGGTCTTTCCCAGCTTAGCTGAAGCCTAAAGCCCAATGAAGAGTATTTTCAACCCCACAGAGTAGGGAGGATTTCTTATAGGCAGGGTTTCTTATTCTGTGGTGGATGTTTTAGGCTTTATGCATTTTTGTGGACAGCATCCTCCAAAGGTTGGTTTTGGGAATCCAAAGTGGACAGAAATATCTGCTGTGCAGTTCTGGGCCAGCAACATGACAGCTGGGGAGAAGCAGGGATTCAGGCATACCCAACAGTCCCTCCCCTTTGCTACGGGCTCCCTGCCCAACCCTACACCATGGTAGGAACAGGGCTGTCCAGCTGGAGGACTCCAGACCTCAGGGCTGAGACCAAAGACGAGCTTACCAGCCATTTCAGTGCCTTAGATGGGTGTCTAAATAAGCTGTTTGAATCTGACCCTTCGTCTAGTCTCAACCCTTAATTACAAGTAAACAATATCTTATTCACTTTATAGTTTCTAGCATTTTCTCATTGAACGTCTCTGTGCTGGCATTTGGAGAGCATTCATCAAGTAATGGTACTCATGGTAAATGAGTGTCTGTTTGGTCTGCACATGGTATAATTAAGTATCAGATGAGCCCATAGCATAATGTGATAATTCTCATCCTGACCAGCTGAAATAACTCACTCTAACAACTGTGCTTTTCTTACTCCTCTCTTTCAGTTCCCAGGAAGCTTCTGCATGAAACCCAGCCAGGACCGACCAATTACCAAGGATTTCAGAAGCCACATTTTCCACTGCGGCCAAGGGTGTTTGATCCCAATGTTATAGAGGACGGCGTGTTCCTTTCTGATGTCTCTCCTTCCAATATAGGACGTGCTCTCCCAGGTAGCTATGACTATTGCAATGCTGACTCAAACCTAACTGTGGTGTGGTAACTGTTCCCTTCCATCTGCCCTTACAGAGGCTATGTACCTTACCCAGGTTTCTATATTGTACCCAAATCCACGTCAAAGTCAGAAAGAGAGGTTTCGAGGCATGACCACCTACTGACTAAAGTGAACTGTGAAACTCACACTGGGTTTCTTGAAGTAACAGCAACAGCCATGCATGTCAAAACTCATCACAGAAATACTTTGCAGACCCGTCTAACACAGTGGCAAATCAAAACCAGGGCGAACATAGCAGGAGATCTGCCTCAGAGGGGACAGAGAAGCATTCAGCTGAGCTTTGAAATATGATGCTATTTTCATAAAATGCAAAGTGAAGAGATATGAATGAAGTCAAATCTTTGCTATCTAGGGACAGGTGAGTAGGAGGAAGGGATGGTGTATGAATAAAGGAAAAGCACAGGTGAGCATTTACTGGGTTAGGCAGTGTTTTTGCATTATATTTCCCAACATGCTGGAGACGGTGATGACATTACTTCTGAAATTCCCACCCTATGCTCCCAGAGACTCAGCTTTAGGGAGTGTATGGACAGAGCTACCTTGTCTTTGTCTGTCTCTTGGTAAAGTTAACCCACAGCCTGGATAATCAATCTGCAGGTAACTAAAAGTCAGCAATAATGGATTTGTCAGTTTGGAGGATCTAATGAAAAATTGTCAAGGAGAAGAATTTTAGGTCAGCCTGAAATAAATTTTGTGATCCTGGTGATTCTTTTAAACAAGAAAAAAAAATGCTGAACTCATTTTCATTCATCTAAACATTTCACTTCTACAAATGACACATTTTTATTTAGCCTTCTTATTGTTTATTCATTCATTTTGAAAATACACACAACTTTTCAAACAAAGATGTCGTTTTGAAATTAAAAGCTGGAAGATTGTTTCAAAAATAGCAAAAAGAAATATTTGGACATTTCTGCAATCTCCTTTCCCGTTTTATTTCTTTTATTAAAACTATTTTCTAAAGTCTACCTGATATCATGAGTAACCTCTGCTATGCTTAAACTGTGTCACTGGCCAAATTTACCACTAGCTGTAATAATTTTGTTCAACTTTGGTGTAAAGTCACAGGGAAACTGCTTGAGTGAGTGGGAACAGCTGAGAAAGGGTGAACGTGGTGAAGAGAAAACCAGTGAGGGATTAGGTGAGGACAAAGTCTACAAAGCTAGCAAAGAAAAAGAGGTTCCTTTTAGTACGATCCTGGATTAAATGACACAGGGAGCTGCGTAGCATAGCAACACATGACCCTTATGAAATTATGTTTGTTTGTTGGTTTTTTTTTTTTTTCCCTCCTGCATAACCCCAGTCATTTTCTGTCTTCCCTGTCTGTGCTTGTACAGTCCTGCAGATGACAAAACCAGTTCTGTGGTTTTGTGGTGTTCTTTGCCAGAGTATAGCGTATGCAGATGAGTATTAATTTAAAAACTTGTTTGATTGCATCTGTTCTTTGGATGTGTCAGAAGAAAAAAAAAAAAAAGATTCTTACATTTCACATAAGAGGAGTTATGCATTACTCTCTCCTAAAAGACACCATTTTTGCACAGCTTGGTTTCCACGGGATGTCCAAACCCAGGCAGAAGTGGTGTCATCTGAGCCTTTCCTGGCTGATCTAGTACATGAATACAGAGCCCCTACAGCTAGTATAATTTAAACCTTAGTCCCAGTGAGATCCCATGAATGCATTGACAGTGAGGGGAAGGTAGATTGTCAGTAACTCAGAGCTGGGCAAGTGAGAGAGCATGATGCAGAGGTCCCAGGTTCATATCCTACCAGCTAATCTACGTTAGCTGGACTTCAATGCAGTGTCATAGAAACCTCTCAAAGACCTAGTAGGAACTTGGAGCCACCTACAGGGCCACCAGTGGTCCTCTTTAGGATGAGATGTGTGGTTAGATCATCTGATGATTCTCTTCCTTTTCATTGATTGTAAAGGGATTTTAGATTAAGTAGTTCAGAGCTAGACCTCAGTATGTAGACATCCTGGGCAGGATTCAATTGCTTCCACATATATGTGTCATTTGAGATGACCTGGGATGTTCACCTGGCTTCTGGATGCTGCTCTAAAAGGGTGAGAGTTTTCCCTACATCCCTTCTCATATCTGGCAGCTCTGTGTGGATGTCCTGCTGACCCTGAGGTTTCTTAGATATCTATTTATGAGCAAATACACCAAGCTTTAAGTATCAGCCATGGCGAGAGCTGAATCACTCTTAAGATCTGTCAACTAACAGCAGGGTTCAGTTGCCTCAGTCTAGATACATAGTGCTATGTGATATGCTTTGAAGTATGCAGGACATCTTCAGGAGGGTAGTGGTTTAGTTTGTGGACGTGAAAAATTTACCCTTCTTTCAGTGGATTTCTTTGCAGGAACAGTAGTTGAGAAAAACTCGACCAGTTGTATAGACGTGGATTGACTGGGCAAGGAGAATAAAAAGAAAGATTAGAGATTATGTTAATATTTCTGGTGCTTACATCTGAATTAAAGTATTTTCCAAAGCTCTCCTGTTAATTTCCTGCTGGCTGTGCCTTTGCCCCTCTGTGCCCCAGTGCCTCCATTGCATAACTGGTCTGCAGCAATCACTGTTCTCCCACAGGAAGAGGCTCTTTGGATATTTTTCCCTTCTGCATCTGCCGCCCAGGCACCCACATTTGAAAACTTTGCTCGGGGGCCAGTCATTAACACCTTGGTAGCTTGTAAAGTGTGGCTTTCCCAAGGCCATGCAGCTTTTCAGTGGCAGAGATACAACCGTGACCACATTCCTCGGGGCTGATCCCTTACAGCAACACCTGGACATCCATCCCCGCTGCTTCTGTGAGGCAGATTAAGACTTGACACTGCTGCACGCATGTTCGTGCGCTCAGTGCCTCTCCATCCAGTATTACCTGTTCTCTTTGACAGCCCTCAATTTCTGTCACTGCTTCCCTGGGCTGTGCCGCTTCCCAGCGCACGCAGCGGGAGGTTGAAGGTGGTGTCTTATTTTGGCAGGTTTTCAGGGAACGGAGACAGATCAGGTGAGCACAGACCGTCTCATGTTGTGGCTGCGGTCAGAGAGCCTTTGGTTGTATGGCACTGGTGGTATTGTAGGAGATGGACCCTTCAGTTTCCTGAATTTAATACCTGCAGGTAAATGGGAGCCAGGTGCAAGTCTGTGATTTTTACCTTGTGCCGCTTGGAACCAGACACACGGGGAAAGGAGCCTGGAAATCTGTGACAGCTACCGTTAAACAGCCACGTGGATGGTGGAGCTGGGTCCTGTGCACTGACTTTTTTTGTGTGTTTAAAACAATTGGTGTTTTATAACTAGTGGGGGTGTCTGCCAGCAGATCAAGGTGCAGGGAGTACTCAGCAGTGAGCTGATAAGGTCTGAAAGGGTCGCTTTGAGCCTCCTGGAATTAGCTGTATTCTTAGCTCCGGTCTTCAACAAATAAAATCAAATCATTAACCCATGTTCACTCACCTCTCGGAAGGGGAAATAATGTCTGGGTGAAACACAATGCGAGCAGGCTTCTGAAGGAAGTCATAAACTCAGATCCGCCCTTCCCTGAAAAGGCAGGAGAGAAAGTGCATCTGTTTGCCAGGTGTGGATGGATCGCTGCAGCGTGACACTGGCGGAGGGTTGCCAACTCTGTCGGTGTTTTCCGAGCCAGTGTGCCGGCTTATAACAAGCTTAGCTGATAAAGGCCCCTTTGATTTACATAAGAGAAAGAAACCTGATTATATATTTGCTGTAACGTAGGTGGGTGTGTTTAAGTGGTGACATGAAAGAGCAGGAGACGGGGGAGAGAAGATGCTGTCTGGATGCAGACAGGGCATGGGCTCAACTGAAGGTAACTGCAAAGGTTTAGTTGCCCCCCAAACGAGGAGCAAATCTGGATGGCTTGCTGCTGAGTAGCTATGGATTTCTGAATGCAGCTGCTGACCTTGTGAGGATAGGGCAGGACAGCGCTGGTGCACTTGCCTGGTTCCTCATTCCCTTTCTGTTTCAAAAGCAGAGAAGAAGAAAGGGAGATCGGCCACGTTCTACCCTCTGGACAACACCCCCTTCCTGCTTCCTGTGGATGAGACACAACCGCCAGTGTTCACCAGCAGCATGGAGCCCGTGGGCGTTAGCACAGAGATGGCACTGCTCAGCAACATCCTAGCAGCGTACGCCTTCATCACAGGTAGGTCTGGTGGCCGCCACCTCTCTGGGCCCTCAAACGAGCCTATGTTTCACAGCCACCTAGGGCTAAATCCGCCTCTTTGAACTGTTGGTATTTTTCATTCATCTTTCAGCAAATTCTCCCTTGAAAGACCTGACGAGGGCAGCTGTAGCTGACAGTGTACAACAGGGTTTATTGTGCTCTGCTCTCCCCTGGATTTGCTCTCATCTGAAGTTGAATACAATGTAATCTTACATGCTGTATTATTCCTAATGCTCCATTTTCCTGGAGATCAAAGCCTGGCACATTAGGAAGGCAAGCCTGTTGTCCTGTAATTTGGAAAATAAGCAGCACTCAGATCATTACCCTGCTTAAGAGAATTTGGCTTATCTTCAGTAGAAGTGTGAAGATGAAGTAGCTTGAGAGTCTGCTTAATTGTATATTTAAATATAGTTTAGAGCAAGATTTCCTTGGATCACAGTTTATCATTCACCCACATGCAGCTTTCAAGTAGCAGAGGAACAGTCTGCCTTAAAGATTGGCGTTAAAAAGTTGCTCTTGAAATAGAGACTGTGTGCTCTGTTCATTGCTTGGGGTCAGTACCATTGATAGCAAAAAGTCCAGCAAAGGCAGGAGATGTAGCGCAAATGTTTTCCGTCTTGTGAGGTGCTTTGTCAAAGTAGGGGTTGACTACAGAGTTGGATAAGCCATCCCCAAAATAGGAGGAGCACTGGCTGGGTAACATCAGATGCACTAATTCAACACGTTTTAGGGCAAACTACTGCTTTCCACAGAAGGAAGTTTCTTGTGGGATTGCAGGTTGTTCTCCATTTGAATGAAATGTTTGTATGCACCTTGTTAGTAATACTAACTTGTTGCTCTTTCACTACACACTGTTAATAATTCTGTGTACTGCAACCGACCTGCTCACAGTTAGGCTGGGGTCTATATAACTAAAACTCCTGTATTCATGAGCAACAGTTATTCATGTCTTCGTGCCATTCAGCCTTGCTGATTCACTAAATACTAATGCATTTTTGGTGCAATGCTCTTGCTGAGATACCACCATGCTGCTACAGACAAGTATTTGGATTTGAAACAACTAACTCGAGCTTTGCATTTTGGAATGATTGAGTAGCTTAAGAAGAGTTTTTCTGCACATTTAGTGGAGAGTCCTTCTAAAAGGACCATGAATAGCGAATGCAAACTTCTGGCTTTCTACTCATTGAATGGTCGCACTGGGCCCTGGTTTTTCATGACACCTTGAAGGAGCAGGTAGATTAAGTGGAAGTAGTAATGTTCTTCACAAAAGACGGCTGAAAGGGATATATTTTCATTGCATGGACTTCTCTAAGGAAAAATTAGGAAAAGCAAACATTAAATGAATCTTCTATGTATCGCACTTCCCCCCTTTTTTACCTACATCTGCCATTTTTGACATGAAAAATGCCTTCATTCCCAACTTTACTATAAAATAAAATGCTGTTAACATTATTTTCCCCATCTGAACAGTAATGGGTAGTAGAAGGTTGTAGGATTTATGGCAGGGGGCAGTTGGTACTAGGATTCAGGACTGCTGACTGTGCCCCAAGGACTTTGCTTCCGTTTACCACAGCAGAACTCTTTGACTCTGCATTCATTTTATGGGGCACAAGGCCTCGATTCATCCCCTTCCCAGGGTGTCACTCTTGGCAGGAGTCTCGAAAACTTACTCCAGCACAAGTAATAAATAATGACAGCTTTAACTGTCTTGTTGCTGTGGAACTTGCTTGTCCTCTCACAATGTGGTCTCCTTGTGATGTGTTTGGATTCACTGGATGGCGAATAAATAGGCAAAACTGAGACCTCACAACCTTGGTTTTCAGTGATGAGTTGAGGAGCTTGTTGCTCATGTTTATCAGTGCACTTAACCATGACTGTTAGGTGAATTTTGATCTCAATGATATGGATGTTCGGTTTATTTATCACAAAAATAATTGATGGCTGCCCTATGGATTGAAACAGCAGATGTCCTAAACCATCTTTATTTGCTACATGTAATTTAGCCCTTTGATTTAAGCAGGGAAGATAGACTTGGCATGGTTAATTTTGCTATATGTGAGAATGGGGACTTTTAAGATTATGTTTTCAAAGACAGGCTGTGTCATAGGGCACAAAAGTTGTCTGCATAAAACCAAAGCACTGCAAAGCCACCCCCCTTCATCTTGCAGACGCTGAGCAGCAGAACACTTGGAAATTTTCATGCTTGCCTGAGTTTTGAGCCCTGAAGTAAGCTTAAGCCACAGCAACTGTTGTTGTTCATAGAGGAGCCACAAAAGTGTCTCAGGAGAGGCAGGGTGCTGGACAGCCAGGAAGACTTTGGTTCTGCTTCACACAATTTCCACCACTCCTAACCACAGCTTCTGTGCCATAGGGAGACATTAATGCAAGAACTGCTATGTTTCATGATACTAAAAACGTCCCTTAGGTACACTTTGCAAACTGAAACTGCTGTATTTAGGTTTCGCTTGTGCTGGTGAGTTGGCTCAAAACAGGACTCCGCAAGAGTAAACTCTAAACAGGAAGAGGTGAAACATACAGAAAAATGTTGTTGTTGGTACAGCGGATGCTGTATACCCTCAGATCCATTCCAGAAAAATAAAGTTACGGGCACTTGGTATTGCATGGGTCAAGTGTAAGGACCATCCACTCTATTTCTTCTTCCGCCTCCTGACAGCAGGGTGTCTCTTGGCCTGGGGAGAACACCAAAATCATATGCTCACAGGTGTTCACTTTTTCTTCACAAGATGACAGGTTTTCCTGGGAAGCTGCAATGAAGAGCTGCAGGCTCTGTCATTTGCACCATTGGTACATGCAGGGTCTTGCAATACATAGAGGGGAAAAGTACCAGTGTTAGTGAAATCTGTGCTCATTTCTAACATCTTTTTGGCTGAAGTTGTCATAAGAAAGTTGGGAACATTCCTATTGACAAACGGGGGTTGAAAAATCACAGCACAGCAGGAAGCACAGGCTCTTTGCAGGAGTGTTGGTTTTCACTGTCAATTTTGTTTGCAGCTATCACCATGGTTAGGAGTATCAGAGCCAGTTAGGTGTTAATCTTGTCCCAGCTTCAAGAACCTTGAATACAATTTCTCAGAAAGAGGGAGAAAGAGTCAATGATGTCTATGACAAGTGAATTTACAAGCTGACCAGACAAATGAGTCTTACTGAGAGTGCAGTCCTGCAAAAGGCTCAAGGATGCCCTTAATTTGAAAGCTGATCTTTGTTACAGAGTTAGGTTTTTAATTATATGCAATCCCTGCGTGTAAACCTCAGACCTGTTGTTTGCCATGGACCTGATCCAAAACCTGTCTGAGTGTTTGGGAAGATTTCACCACTCTTGGTGACATCTGGAACTACCTCTGCAGTCACAGTCTATCAGCAAGACCAGAACCATCTCTTGTGATTATATAAATATTAAATGTCCCAATAGTATCAGAGCACTTCCCTTGGACAGGTGACTTACTCCAGTTTTGTTGCCGCATTCAGATTGAAGTAGTTAGAGGGAAACCTCCACAAATCCCTGTTTTATTCTTCTTCCGTAAGCAGAGAGCTATGCTGCCAAGTTATTAACGAGGGGCTTCCAAAAAACAACCCGGGGGAGATCATTCTAACTTCTGGACTGCTTGGCCTGAGCCTTATTAATAAGGGGCTCCTGGAGAGCTTCCTCTGTTCTACCAAGGGATTTCAGCGGCCTGTGGGGCTAACTGTAAATTCCCTAGAAGATATTGCTCCTACTGTTCATCTGGCTATGCTTAATGGCGAACCTTTTACGGGGGCCCTCTGAAATTCTCCTCCCCACTGAGGTTTCTGAATGTATGAAGCTATCACAGGAAGCCAGCAGCGTTAATGCCTAGATTGGTTTTTATTTATTGAAACAATTTATTATAATAGCAATAACAACCTTGGCCCAGGGCATTTCCTGGGGAATTAATGGCAGTCTGGGCTGATGCTCCCAGCAGATTGTTAGCCCTCAGGAAACAGGCTCCATAATTGCTGCTGGTTTGGTTAGAAAAACAAAATAAAATGTGTTTCTAATTTTTGGCCAGTTTGAGCACATAGAAAATGGTGGCTTTTGTATAAAGGGCTATAAAGAGCATATATCTTTTGTCTGCATTGATTAAGTTCAGGCTTGAATCAGTGACATTTTCATCAATGCTTTCAGTCCAGAAAGAGAAATACCAGGGAGGGGGGAAGGTAACGCCAAATAGAGAGATTGACAGCAACTGGGTCCTGCTAAAAGTTTAGGAGAAAAACATAGCTCTGAGCTGTCATCCACAGCAGGGGAAGAAAAAGCTGCTCTGGTCAAAATCCATGTGTTAAAGGTTGTAATAGGGTACGCACATACACACACTTGAATGCATACCAAAATTATGTTAACTCCTGCCACTGATATCCATACACTTTTAAAGAGTTTTTCAAATACAGTAAGTGTTTTTGAGGTGTCAGTGTTGGCATGATGAATCTGAGCCTCTCTTGAGTTTTTGGAAGATGCTGAGAATACATTTACTGAAAAAGTTTGCCCCTTTTCGGACTTGGCAAGGAGAACATGTACTGGGGGAGGTTCTCAAGATCACTAATCATCTGTCAACCCCCCAAATCTAGGCTATTGCTGACTTGGCTACTCCAACAGAGAAAAAGCAGAGCCCCTGATTTTTAGCTTAAGTTGCTCTTTCTGCTGTGAAAAGAGAGATGTTGCTGTGCAAGTGGATTGTACGCATGATAAATGCCAAGACTGCAGTTGAACATAGGGTTACAGCTGAGTGAGGAAGTCCAGACAGTGTCTCAGATGTTGACAGAGTAGCTGTAGGAGCTCATAAATGCCAGTGGAGCCCAAAGATTCAATTACAGCCTCGTACTGCATGAAGGGCTATACACACAAGGACAAGCAGGGGATGAAAAATGGTTGCTTAAGTAGTAATTGAGGTGCAGTTTGCTCATGAGCTGGATACAGTAGCATGGAAAAAGGAGCGTGGAGGAGAATGGAAAAGCAAGACATGGACGAAAATGGGAGAAGAGAAACCACATGTGTCTGTGTCTCAGGCTCAAATCTATGTTTTTTTATGAGTTGCTTTAAGAGTGAGCAGCGGAACTAATGCAACCAAATCAAGCCCATGTGTGTGCAGGAATGTGGTGCGCAGGAAAGTGTGCCTGGCATCCTGTCAGCCAGAGAGAGAGCAGAGGCAGGCTGGACCAAGTGTCTTCCAGGACAAACAGAGCACTCCTGCTCATTTGTTCTTTGCAGCCTGGGTGTCCTTGGAGCCCTCCTTACACCTACTTGCAAGGGAAGCTTTACAATTGCTGTCCTGACTTACATTGCAGGTGGAGGTAAAAGCGGTATCAGCGATGGTTCCGCTTTTCCTGGGGTTGTCAAATGTCTGAAATTAAGACCACTTCTTTGGTGTTCACACTGTAGCAGGAGGGCAGTGGTTTTGCTACAGCACAAGCAGGGCTAAAGCTTTAATTTAATTTGAGTTCTGTCCCTTGAGTTCAGGGTTGCTGTTAACTTCGTTGCAGCCAGGATTTTACTCAGCCAGACTGTAACAAGAGCTGCCAGCACATCCTCTCGTACCTTTCTGCTATATTCTCTTTTACTTTCAGCTTTTTACTGGCTCACTCTTGTCAAAATATTTTAGCTTAAAACCTCTGGTTTTGGTCTCCCTTGTGTCTCGAACTATTACTGTATTTTGTTCCTCTTCTGCATTATTGAATGCATCTTTTGCAGTTCTCTTTTCCTTCTGTTGTAGTCTCTATTCAGTCTCTTTTTCTCTCTCCACACCACCCATGCGAGCCCCTCTAGCAAGTCTCAAGTTTTATTAGCCAGTTTTCAGGCTATCATGACATCTTCCTCTTCCTTAACTTGTCATCTTTGGATGCTTTTGGTAGAAGAGAAGTGCAGAGCACAAAGTCATCTTGTTCCTGAAACTGTTCCATGAGCATCTCCATACACTGAACCACGCATTGCCTTGAACCACGCAGTGCCTTGAACCACGCACAAGTCAGTGTCTAGTTCTGACCACAGAATCAGAGAATAATTTAGGTTGGGTGGGGCATCCAGAGGTCACCTGGTCCAAGCCCCCACTCAGAATGTAGTCAGCGTTGAAGTTGGAGCGTGTTGCTTGTCCTGTTGAGTTCTGAGTATCTCCAAATCTTTTCCAGTTCATCTTCTGCAAACTTTGCCTTAAAGGAATTAACTTGGAGAAGGCAGTTTCTAAAATCACAGTGTGGGGAGGTGAAGGTAGAGCTGAGACTTTTAGTTACTGAAATCTTCCAGGGATGCAGTGTCAGGCTCTCAGCTGTGGGAACTGCTACAGCTCTGTCACTGAATTCAAAGCAGTAGGACTCAATCTGAGGAGCTGACTCCATCCCTCAGCTCAAGACTCCCAACAGACACAGCAGAGTAGAGCTGATCTTGACACTTCTGCTTGGTTCATCTTCACCCATTCAGTCTATCTATAAACCCGGAATGTGCTGAGATGATTCAGCCCAGGGGAATTGCAGTAACAACATTGATCATAATTACACTTCTAAGTAGTCCCATGAACCAAAAAAACCCTGTAGTAAGTAAACAAGATAACCTAGTTTAAAAGGCACTGTGGGTCCTTTGGAGTCTTGTTATATCACCTCTGAAATGCGGCCATGCAGGATTCATCCTGTTAGTGCACTAACTCCAGCTATGCTTCTGCAGCACAGGTATACTTTTTGGTGGTCTGGGCGGAAAGCCAGCACACTTGCCTTAGATAAGCAAATGAAACCTATGAATAAGTAATACACATTTTTCCGTGCTGTAAGGCTTGCCATTTCTGCTGGGCTACAGCACAGAGAGCGTATAAAGCTTTATAATCATCTTTATTCCTTGTGTGAAGATAATGGATGTGACAGAGAGTTGCGCTTAGCTGCTGCTGGGTGTGCAGCTCCCTGGTCTCAGCCCCACTCCCACAGCCACTGGAATTAGTATTTAATTCTGTGGGCTGCTCCTTCCCCTTCCAGATAACTCCAAGACACAACTGCAGCTAACCCACATTCTGCATGCGGGCAAATGCCTTGGCAGCAAATCCACCATTTAAATTCTCCTCCCTGGCTTCCCTGGGGAGAGGTGGCAAAGGACGTTTGGAAGCAAAAGACCCAACAGAAACTTCTTACCTCCAGAGACCGTTGCTGGTGTTTGCACAGAGGAACAAATTGTGCGTCTTGTTCTTTTAAGGGTTGTTCTCATGCATTGTTTCCTTTCCCCTTCCAGAAAACCCTGAGAGGGCTGCTCTGTATTTTGTCTCCGGAGTGTGCATTGGACTCGTCTTGACGCTGCTGGCCTTGGTGCTCAGGGTGTCCTGCCGAACGGACTGCAAACGCTCCTCCGCCAAAAAACCTCCTCGGGAGCGGGAGAGCGACAGTGACAGCAGTGACAGCGACGACGATTCGGACACCACTTCTGACCTGTCGGCCCGTAGGCACCGCAGGTTCGAGAGGACTTTGAACATGAACGTCTTCACGTCGGCGGAGGAGCTGGAGCGAGCTCAGAGGCTGGAGGAGCGGGAGCGCATCATCCGGGAGATCTGGATGAACGGCCAGCCAGACATCCCAGGGACCAGGAGCCTCAACCGTTACTACTAGGTGGTGGGGAGCCCAGCCATCCCGCACTGCTCCTCCACACCTGGTAGAGGAGAGGGAGGGGAGCAGTATCACCTGGATGTCTCCCCTTTTCCTTCCAGGAGTACTACCTGGAGCAGTGTGGATGGACAGCAATAAAGCTTTCCCCCTCTCCTTTTCCCTGACATATTGCTATCACCCCTCTTCACGGACACTTTCTGGTTACAGCAGAGGTGGTTGCCAACTTCGTTTCTTAGTAGCCATCAGGAAGCCGGCAATTAGAGTCCTCCCATGTGGGGCATGGAGCTTGGCATGCCGCGGTACAAGTGCTCCCCTCTTGGCTGGGGAGAGGAGTCATCTAGGTTTTGGTTTTCATTTAGGATTTTGGGGTTTCTCTTTCCTGAGGACTTTGGGAGAATTGTGAACGAAACTACAAGTCTGGAAAGATGATTTAGGAAGGGAGGGGGAGGTACATCCCGACTGATTGTCTTGTGACTTCAGAAGCCATGAGATTAACTTAATTTAAACCCAACGGCAAATATGACTTGTTAAGAACTGGGGGATGGGGGGGAGGGAGGGATTCTTCCATCGTGAAATCATCTCGGTGCTTGGATGTTTGCCATAGTGTATTCAGTTATTTATGGCTGTCTTTTCATCTTCCTTTTTCAATGGGAGCATTTTTTTTTTTTTTTACTGACACCTCAGGGATAAAATCCTATTATTTTTTGAGTCTCTTCTCCCTGCTGGCCCCTGTCAAACACAACCCAACCCACCTCCGACAATGAAATTATGGTAATATAAGAGATGTGTCAGTGATTGGTGAGATATTAACAACCTCAAAGAGGTTGAAAAGGGTTTTCTTTTTGTTTGTTTTGTTTTAAATATATATATATATATATTTGAAGATGCTGCACAGGAATGTGCCTTATTCTTTTTTTGTTGTTAAACTACGGTTTTCCTATGGATAGCAATGCACAATGTTTTATATATTTTATTAAAAAAATAAAAAAGGAAAAGGTCTATGTTTACCAGAGGAAAATGGAGACAGAAGAAGCCACATATAACAGCAGAATGGGTAATAAATGCTAAATAAACTCTGGTTTGCTTCAATGCATTTGAATTTGCATCCTCACTTTTGGCACTTTGGTTGCTCGAGGGAAATGCTTTGGAAGAGTAGCACACCTCTGCAGGCAATCGAGGCTGACATCCTCTGCATGCAGGAACCTGGAGGCGCTTTCTCCTTTGGCCTCAGCCCAAAGTCTGCTTCTGCAGGACACACAAGCAGGAGCAGCTGAGCCGTGCCTTGGTTCCCAATGGCCATCCCAAAGCCTACCTGCACCAAGGGAAAAGGTACCAGTGGTTTCATGATGCTTTGAGCTTGTTCCCCAGACCCAAATCATACCTGGTCTGGTAAATATTAAATGAACCAAAAAATATATACATGGAAAAAAAAAAGTGAAATGTATTGTAGTACAAGATTGCTTTAGTCCACATGGATTTAGGGTTTGCTCCTCAGTTGCTTGGCATGCTTGTATCTTAAGAGTTTGCAACGCAAATAACAACCAAAGGCTCTGGATGCCCAGAGCTTTTCCCTAGCATCAGGGGGAGATGAGGATGGGTGGACCTGCCCACAAGATAACTGGGGACATTAGAGCGGGGCTTCGAGGGTTCATATGCTATGCCAAACAGTTGTGTGGTGGGACAGCCCTGGAGACCAAGGGCCTTAGAATCGTAGGATATCCTGAGCTGGAAGGGACCCACAGGGATCATCAAGTCCAGCTGCATTTGAAGTGCTCACAAGTGCTTTCTCCTGTCTCTTGGCTCTTGGAAGGTAAGAACAAAGTTGAATAACTGCAACAGGTCTTGCTGGTAAAGTCAGCAATGAGTTTGGCCAACAAGAAGTGGCTTAACCACAGAGTGGTTCCTGTTTCTGGGCCTGTTCAGGGTCAAATGGAAAGATTCGATATTGACTTGGGATGTAATTTTACAGCTGATATTTAGAAATAAAGCAGAAAGGAAAGTCCCAAACCCTGGCTGAGACACCAGGTGCTGTGCTTTAGCTGGTCTGTATAATTTGCTGTGTGTGCTGTGCTGAGAGAATCAAAATGACGGGATGAGGTCGGGGGATCATCTTTGTTGGCCATTTGTTGTCTTCCACAATAAGATAAAATCCTCAACACTGGTGATTAGGGGACAGCAAATTTTAGATTTAAAGTGCTGTGTCCTGAGAGGTAGATTGCACGACTGATTAAAATAAATGCTATAAGTGAATGGATTTACATATACAATTTTCCCAACTGAATTCTTTTGACCAGAGGAAAAAGCAAGTGTAGTAAGCCTGAGTGTACGTTATATGCAACTAAGGGATTCCAATGTAAATCACAACGGAGTCCATGTTACAGACTGATGAACAATCGTCCTTGAGCATTGCTAGTGCTGCTGTAAATCTTCCAGCTGAATCTTGCAAGGCAAAGCAGCAGGTTGTGCACGCCGCTGCTCAGAGCTGAACAGACAAGCCCAGGTCAGCCTTGCCCAATGTCTCACGATGTAACAAAAGTAGACTCACCATCTTCCCAGCATGTGCAATGTTTCCCTGTACCTTCTAGCTCCTCTTGTCTCAGGGCCGTGCATTTCTAATAAAGCTTTGACTCGAGAAAAAGAAAACTACAATCCTTTGAGCTACCCTAAGTAAAAGACTTCAAGTCATTCTGTAACTATTTCTGGATTTGACCCAAAACTCTAGCATAGTTTGGAGGAAAAAAACAAAAATAAAAACACAATCAAGATTCATGGGGCAGGAACTGGTGGTTTGCCTTTAACTCTATAAACCAACAGAGGAAAAACACATACTCGGAGTACAGAAGAGCTGGATTCACTGCAGAACGGGGTAAAATCCATACTCCTCACCCCAAAAAAGAGTATGAAAAGAGGATCCTCTCAATCTTTTATGTTTCACTTATCATGCCACACAAAACATTTGAACGCTTCTGGAGCCAGAGAGCAGAGAACAAATACTTTTTTTTACTAGGCTAATGTGAATTGCTCTTGCAGGAGGCTATGCACAGATCTGGCCTCACTTTCATGGTTATCTAATTTTCCACATCAAAGTGAAATACTGTTACAAGAATAACATTATCCGAATTCCCCAAGACAGATAAAGCAGTCGGAATCAACATTTCCGTTTCATGAATGCATTTCCCAATCAGTGACCTTTTGGATAACAAGGCGCTGAGGTCGTTGTGTGCGTGAATCTAGTCTTTATGCCTCAGTTTGCCTTTATAATTTTATAACAGAGGATAACAGAACTATCCTGGACTCTGAGTTACTTGAAGGGGAGCCGTGTGGTACAGTATTTAAAAGAGAGGGACAGATAGATAGGATTGCAGTTACTGTGCTGTCTAGTGGGGATGCAGGTGACCCTCAGGAGGTGAAACGCCTCCACTACATACCTAGACACATTCAAGCTTCTACAAATTGCAGGCTACTTGCATTGGGAACCGGAGAGTCATTAAATTACAGATCAATAACTTGCACCGTGTTAGCTTTGTATATGAAAATGATGGGTTGGAAAATGGAGGGTGGTACTCCTGGGAGAAGCTAAATGCGTGGAAATGGGTGAGGCTTTCCAAGAGCCAACCGCACGTTCTTTATCCTCCTTTCTGGTGGGAATGGTGGGCCAGTTTCAGAAGAAGTCACAGCCATGTATGGGGAGGCTGCAGAGAGGTGAGTTGCTCCTGTTGGATACCCGCTATGCTCTCCCAGCTCCCTCTGCATTGCCCTTGACTTCTCAGGGCCATTTTCACCTCCTGCTATCATCTGCTCCATCAGCACTGACCTCTTTCGCTGACCTGTGTTCAATGTACCCTGAAAACCTCGGTAACATGGTGTTTGCTGCTGTTCCCATGTCCACCCTGGTGCTCATATCCTCCACAAATTCCAGCCAGTTAATGAGGCGTGCCTTTCCCTTCCAGAAACCACAATGCCACTACTTAACCCCTTGCCTGCCATCGTTCCCAGCACGCCGGGGGCTGCACAAATAAAGCAAATTCTCTTTGCTGTTGTGCTGCCAGGATGCAAAGCATATGCTCAAGGTACTGCGGGGAATCTGAATTTCCTCTCGTGCTGCATGGACTCTCTTAAGTTTCTGGAGGCATCACAAGCAATTAATCATCTTAGACTGGCCCAGAGATCCTTCTGCTTGCAATCATTACTGAGGTCTCAATCACAGTAGGTTTTAATAATGTGATCTGAGATTCTAGTGTCCTTAGATACCCCAAAAAAAAAAAAAATTTCTTAAAGCATTGTTCACCTTCCCTTGTTCACTCATTAAAATCACTACAGCTTGCCTCTTCACATAATTTCCTTGCCTTTATCTTTGTCTGTTAGTCTATTTCTGTGGTTGTCTTAAGGACAGCCACGGCTCAATATAACTCACCAAAAAGTCAGTAATGGTTTTGATTCATTACACAACAGCTCACCTTTATGTTGCAACAAATATGCCTGGTCTGAAGGTGCTCGCTTGCTCTGGGTGGACATGGTGGTTTAGTAGAATTTAAGTAAATGAGTTGCTTTGGGGAATTTAAATTACCCATCACCGGATGGATCTGTTCCAGCAGTGGTTGTGTGATTGTCACCATTTGGAGTCCTGGGTCACCGGTGCAGTGCCCTAGGGAGTTACGTGTGGGATGAACCATGGCCACCTGTAAGCTGTTCAGAAGTGTGTGTGCTATGGGTGCTCTGGGAAGTGCATTGTGTGGTGTTTGCCTACTGGTTCCTTTGTAGGACTCTCCAGAAGAAAACTGAAGGGACGAAAGGAAAGTGGACTTGGCTTTGTCCTTCTCAAGGCTAGAAGTGTGTGTGCAGCTGACCCACGGCTTCCCTTGAGAAGTGTCTGCTTGCTGAGGGGAGGTGCATGACACATTCCTCAGTCAAATGCCTGGAAATGTGGCCAACACCTCTCCAGAGGCAGGTTTGATGGGTGGCATCACTGATTATTCCCTCTGCACGTGAGTGGGCAAGTCAGGAAGGTACCCAGATGGAGAGGGAGCTGGACCAATGTGCCCCATGCCGAACCTCTGAGCAGATCCTTCCATGTTTGGGGATGGGGACCCAAGCATGTTTTGTTTTTCCCTTTATACAACGACAGAGTATAATTAGACTGCTTTGCAAAATATGACATTTGGAGAATTATTTTTTTCACAAGAAAATAATTTAAAAGGTGAGTTCTCCAGAGAAAATGTCACATTTTCTTATCAGCCTTATCACCTTTCTGGAGGAAATCCTGATGAATGGAGGAGGTGTTACTTTTTGATAATGACCAATCTTGTTATTTCTTGGAAGCATTTTTATTTGAGATGTCCCAATCCCTCCTACATCTCTACTTTGCTGAGTAACCTCTTACAGCCCTCCTCCTGGTTCCTCTGTAGACTGCCCAGCTATGGCTAGGATTATAAATGGCGGCAGACCACATTCCTGTGGCTGATTTTTCTCCTCTCTTTGTCCTAGCTGGTGGGGCCAGTGTTGCCCTTTCCCCATCTACTGCTGACAAAAGGCCATGTTTTTCATGACGGTGGGCTGGATCTTGGCTTTCACTAGTTCATCAGTCCTCAGGACTAGGGGTAATGGTTTTAAACTAAAAGACGGTAGATTTAGGTTAGCTGTTCGAAGGAAAATCTTTACTCTGAGGTTGGTGAGGCCCTGGCACAGGTTGCCCAGAGGAGCTGTGGGTGCCCCATCCCTGGCAGTGCTCAAGGCCAGGCTGGATGGGGCTGGGGGCAGCCTGGGCTGGTGGGAGGTGTCCCTGCACATGGCAGGGCATTTGGAACAAGATGATCTTTAAGGTCCCTTCCAACCCACACCATTCTGTGATTCTATGTTTTTCCTATCGAAGAACAAATGGCAGTGGAGTGGAAGTGAAAAAATCAAAACCTGGTTTTGGATTTTTTTCCTGCTCAAGGACATCTGAGCAAAGCTGAATGACTGCAAAGCAAAGCAAATCCTCAGCCTGTGGCTGAGCTTGAACAGGACAAACTCAGTTTTGAGAGGGACCTACTTCTGCAAAGGGTTTGCATCCTTTGCCAAATGCAAACATTGCCACTCTTGAGAACTACAAGAATTTCTCCTGCATAATAAGCTTTTGTTTTTGGAACAAGCACTTTCTGAGAACAGATAGTGACAGCAGTTGGGAACAAAGTCAAGTTTGTTTGTTTAAGCTAAGAGAAAACACCTTTCCCTTTCCATTATGAGTTTATGAAAAAATACAAACTAGAAAGATGTGATGGAAACTGGCATTAAAAAAAAAAAGGCAAACAAACCTGAAATGGCATATCTAACTGAAAAGGCAGCTTTCTTTACAGTTTCTGGTGGGGCACTGACTTAGCTTGTTTATTTTCTGGTTGTGTTTGGACTCTGATGTTATTCTGTGTCGTGAGTAAAATATAAGCTCCCTGCGGCACTTTTCTGTGAAAGCGGTGCCATGCTGGAAAAACATCCTCTGGCTTTTAAAAAGGCAGCAATTTGTGCATTCCATTTCTTGCAAAGGTCTTTAACCCCTCCTTTAATGTGGGATAGTCCTCGCCTCGTTCTTGGGGTAAGGGTACGTTTGTTTAAATGAAGGAATCATTTAGAAGGGACAGAAGTTTTTCTCCTTCCTCCAGCTCCTGCGTTTTTTGGAGCCTCCAGACCACCCACTAACAGCAGAGCTCAGAGTCATCCAAAGCTTTTTCTAAACCGTGCTTTATATGAATTGCTTTCATTTCTGGAAATCACACTGTGATTTCCAAAGTAACAGGCCCAGCAGAAGCTGTGAGTGTTGCCGTTTCAGCCCATAGCTGTCCTAGGTGTCCGAGCTCCCAGGGCGATTACAGTACCAGTAGAGCATCTGTATATTTCTGGCATCTTCTGAAAGGACAATTTCAGGGAAAAAGTTCAAGAGGGCTCAAGCAAACCAGCGTGAGTCAGAGCTGGTGACTTTGCTTCTGCACACAGTGCGGGATTTTTCTCCTGGAACTGGAAGCGATCTGGCAATGACCAAGTTTGCTTCTGAGAACTGATCAAAAAACAGCCGAAAAAGCAATTGTTAGTGATACTGCCTGAAGACTAAGGAGCTCGTGTGTTTTTGTGCTTACAGAACAGTACTAACAGAGGTGGCATTTCATGGGAAGAGAGGCTGAATGCTGCCTGCCAAAACACTAGAAGGTGCCACCCGCAATCCTGGCGTACTTTTGAGACTCTTCCCATGCTGTTTTGTCTGCTACAGCAGTATTTCAGCAGGCTTCCCTATCCAGATCTGTGTTTGGGTTTACAGTACCAGTAATGCAGGTTCCCATAGCAGATTGTCTTGTGGACCAGAGGAGGGTGAACCACAGCAGCAGCACAAGAAGGGTTGAGGCTGGTGAAGCTGAGCCTCTTCCCTTCTTCTTCTTGGGGGCTGAGGTCCACCAGGGAAAGAGCTTCCGGTCCTTGGTGACCCTCCTGCCCCAGAAACAGCTGTCTACAGCCCTTATGTCCTGCCCTGCCCCAAACATGGATGGTAGCCAGGAGAGAAAATCTGCTCCTTCAGAGATTGGCCTCCTTCTACCAGGCCTGCCTTCTGCCTCACAGCAGGACCACAAATTTCTCTGCATGGGAGGACCCTCGCAGGGAGGATGAGTGCTGACTGCAGCAAGTAGATAGGCAGCAGCATGGGAGAGATGTGGGGAGATAGCTGGGGTTGTCACCTGGGGTTCCTGGTGAAGTGGTGAGGCGAGGAACGGTGAGGAGAGGAGAAGGTGTGAAGAACAGGGTGACTGTGAAACACAGATCCTTGGCTCCGAGCACCCTGCTCTCCAGATCCCTCTCCCCAACATCAAGGTCTTCCTAAAGCCCTCCCACCTGTAGTTCCTTCTGGTGCTCGGTTTGCCTGGAAGACCCAGGCCAGGACAGACTCTTCAATAGGCTACATAGTCCTTCTGAATGAGAGCCTGATCCTTCCAAGATGCAGTTTTATTTGCAGAACATGACCTGATTCCGGCAGTGAAAACTTTTCCTGGTGAGGGATAACTCTTCTCTGTCTTCCGCAAAAGAAATATCTAATATTTTCTTGTAAACAGCATAGAGTGGCTGGTGCTGTACAGCCAGCTCAGTTCACTGGTGGGTTGTGATTTACAACAGGCATATTTATACACTGGCTTTAAAATATACTCAGTTTTCCAGGATGGAAAAATGCCATTTGAATGCGAACTAATTATATTTACTTCCTTATTGTAAATTACCATTCAAAAGCAAAAGCAGCAGTGACAGCAGTCGAAGTTTATGTCTCAGACACCCACACAGACTTCTTGCAGGGAAAGGATGAAGGAGTAAATAATTTCGGGCTGTGTCATTTTGATTTGGACTATTTCTATTTTATATCAAGCTATTCAGGCACAAGGACAAAACATATTTTTTGGTTGGTAGTCAAAATGTTTCAACTAAAAATTGCCCAACAGGGATAAGTTGAGAAACCCCATTGCAACTAACCCTTTTCCACAAATCTTCTTTATTTTTTTTTATTATTTTTAAAAAACAACGAAATGTTTTGGTGAAAACTTCTCACCTACTTCTAGTAACAAGAGCCAATGAAGACAAAGCTAAGTCAGACTAGACATAAAGCAGACTTTTTCAATAATGACAATAATTTGGGTTTGGAAAAAATTAGCAAGTGGTGGATTCTACGTGACTGTAGAAAATAGCAATCAGGAGAGTGGGGTTCTGAATGACATACTGCATTTCAAATCAGAGAGGAATTCAGGGAAAGCCTCAACATATGTCATACTGAAGTAATATTAGATAGTCAAAACAGCTCCTGCCAAGTCTTTAACCCATGGCACGGAGAACTTCTCCTACAGACTCTGCCTTCAGCTAAATTCAGGTCTGGGCTATGGCCTGCAGAATGGCAATAGAGCAACGGAGCAATAGTACAGAGCTACTCAACACCACCTTTTAGGCAGCAATCCTGCCCACGGGGGAAAACTTTGTCCCTGGGCAAACTGGGCCTTGTGCTGGCCCAATTAAGAGAAACTGGATTTTTATAGAAGTAGTCACTGGAGATATTCCTTTTACTGAAGAGGTTGAGGAGCCAAGCCCTGGGTCTTGGCATCGTGTTGGCTTGCTCACTGGGGACCTCTGATGTGTCTTGGGTCTCACCAGTCTGGCGGGTGCTTGCCGGGGTTTGCAGCCAGCATTTGCGTAGCACAGAGGGGAAAAATGACACTTCATATTTGAAGCATGTCTTGGGGCTGAGACAGAAGAAGGAAAGAGGGAGAGAAGCTGGTGTGTGTGAGGCACTTTCTCTGCCATCAGTCATGTTTGCTAAGGCCTCTCAAGACTTTCTTCTCCCATGAAGACTAATGGTGTGGGAGAGGCAGGTTGTTAGCGAGCACGCGTCCCCTCTCCGCCAGCCTTTTGCAAAACCCCTCCAGGCTGTTGGGATCCAGCACTCAGAAACTAAGCAAAAGCCAGCACGAAGAATGACAGCCACCGTTAGGTCCTTCTGGGAACAATATCATTATTAATAACCCATTAATAACGTGCTCCAGTTTCATGAGTGCAGTGGGTTATGATGAGGCGCTTCCATGCAGATACCGCTCCCTCAGGCCTACTTTCCAGGTCTCGTGTGCCAATGCCCTGTGGTGTGAAACGACTCCTCCACCCTCTTTGCAGGCTCATGGAATCTGGGGTGCTTTGCAGAGAGCACATCCAACGTGTTTGTGAAGGTAAAAGGATGCTGTTTGATTAGCATGCCCATGCAGAGCTGGGTGAAAAAGCAAACCCACGATATCTCTCAGGGGTGAACAACCTGAGTTTGGACGTGGCACCATGCAATACTATTGTGGCTAGTGCTTGACCATCATCTGATGAAGCTGACCGTCTCTGGCTTTCTATCTAATTCAGCAGACAAGATATGCTTAAAAATATACTCAAAGTGTGAGATCTGCACTGGTTCTTAGATGCAGGGAATGCAGCTTCTGAGATACATAATGTTCCTGATGTTAAGCCCCTCTGAAATTTATAGATGAAAGAGGTCTTTTCTCCCAGTTTTACTTGGGTGAAAAAGCATTGTCTACAGCTCAGTAAGGAAGAAATCCGTAATGATTTCAGGAAGATATAAACAGAGTCCCCTCGTGATGAGTGTAAGCTATTTCCTGAACGTATTGGTGATGTGGAAAAATGACATTTTTTGATTTCTATGCAGAGATCTGAATCTGTTGCTGATCCTACGGGAAAAACAGAAGCACAGGTGCAGTCATGTAAAAAAAACTACTTAGGGCAAAACTAAAATGCTAACAGGGCTTCCATTTGTATGTATGAAATATTGATGAACTCAAGGTCTGGGGAAGAGACTTGCATTGATTAGGTCAGTTCAGGGCACTAAACATTCCTTTGGAGTAATTCCTCTCAAAACCAAGTATCTCTTCTGAGAGAGAAACCTTTGAAATGTGATTTATAATTGCAAACTGCTGAAGACAAGGTTGCCTTGGTTGGGAATTTTTTCATCTTTCAGCCTCAATTCTGTATGCCTTGTGGTTCTAATGTGATATTTTATCTTTGGGTTTATTCATAGCATGGCTGTAGCAGTAAAATATTTCCTTGCTGACCTATCTGTGTATTCATTTTGTTTCAAAGAGCACATTATCCTTTGTTGCCTTATGACTGCAAGAGGCAAAATAACTTAATGGTGGTATGTGTTTTGCGCAATCATTGGGCCTGTGGCAAATGCTTTATAAACATGACACAGTGCAGAGTGCAGCTAAGCACTGTGCCTTGAACTAATGAGCACCCACAATTTTTAAGACTGCAAATTATCTTCTGATTTATTCCAGGAAGATCTCCCTGAGAATTAAGAAAATTTGTGTTGCCTTTCATCTCCAAAGTCCTCATCTTGATCACATCTACAGAAGTTACTGTCTTTTTGCATATGAATCTTTCTTACATTTATTTTTACCAGCCTTTGCTAGTGCTCATAGCCTGACAGTCGTTCTTCCTTTTCTGAAAGAGAGCTAAGGTGATTATTAAATTTAAGGTTCTTGGGGTCAGAAGGGTACAACCCAGCTCCTGCTATAGCTGCTCAAGTCTTTCATTCACAAAACTGAGAAACATTTTCAGGATCACTCCGGGTTTCTATCCCAGAGAGTACTTTGTTGCCCTGTGCAGAAAGGAAAACTTCAGCCAGAAAACTGGGAGCAGATGAAGGTGCACATGTATGTACACACAAACACACACACACATGAACGTAGGCTTCCTTTATCCTGATGATTAGATACTCCTTTGGAAAATGGCCCTTGTAAGTTCAACAGCAATAATATCTTAATTTTACTTTATGGGCATGCACCTCAAAGATTTTGTGATTTTTTTTTTTTTTTAATGTAAACTGTATTTAAGAATTTTGTAGCACTGAAAATGTGCAAAGTTTGACAAGAAAGTTTAGCTTCAGAACTAAGCACCAACTCTCCTCTCATACAGCCTGAGCAGTATTTGGCCACAGAAAGCTGCAGCTTTTGGGAATGTGACCCTGTGTCACAGAAAAGTTTATCCAAATCAGGGCCTGATTGCTCATCTCTGTGAGCTGCCTACATTTAACATCACCGTCTTCCCAATGACTCTTTTGTCATTGACCACTGAATTGTCATTGTTGTTTGCTCATGAATTTCAGGCTTAACCCTCCTAACATGCATGCTGATGTACGCAAACACTTCTTCATTCAGGTAAAACAGATGGGCATGCAGTAGATCTTCCTTTTGAATGCCAAATAATTAGGAGAACAGATGGCAAAGGGGCTGATTTTCACTTCATGCTGCTTTTTTACATCACATTATTAATGGTTGATGTTTCATCTGTTTTGTGAATGTACACACAAGAGGTGAAAAAGGTTCCTGCAATGTATTTGTTAATAAAAAAAATGAACTATTGGTATGCTATAAGATGCAACTTCATGGGCTTCAGTAGACTTCTGCTGTTTGATGTTGTTTTAGAGAGAAGGAAGCCCATAGATAAATCAATGAAATTAGCTAAAACTTCCTTGCAATTAATGAATCTGCAGGACTGAAAAGTGTAATATTTTGGTTTGCTGAAGAGAAGTCCATGTCTGTGTCTGAAGCAGATCTGGTCTTCTCACGGATACTGCATGTACAGAATAACAATATGGGTCTACTAGATCTACTTGTGGCTTTGCAAAGAGAAAGCAGAAAGCTGGGACTTGACGAGCACCCCATCAGTGTGTGGGTGGTGCTCTCTGACTATGCCAGCCTTTGGGAGCAGCTGCTGTAGCACAGCTGTAGCTCAGTCCTCATCAGATCTTTTTATTGGTGGCAAGAGAGAGAACCAGTGCTAAACAGGAGAACATTTAGCAGAGTATTCCAGGATTGGTATTCAGTGCTTAAAATAACAGTTATGCTCTATATTCTCCTTTGCGGTGTCCCGTTCAAGATGCAAGATGAGTACAGATGATATCCAAGACTCAGCAGTTGTGATTCTGGGATCAATTCATTTGGGAAATGATTGCTGGGTTGTGGAAGTGGCTGAAATGCATCCTCCTGGTCTCACTCTGGAGGAGCAAGCTGATCTCCAGATGTCATCACTATGTTCCTGCAGCTCTGTACCACATCTGGGCTCTGTCTGCCCACGACTGCTGTCAGCTCGGTATCACTGGCTTCTTACAATGAAGCTTGAAGCTGGGCAGGCTGCATTCCAGTAATGGGCTGCTGAAAAATTAATCCACTCTGACAAATTAACAGAAAGAAGCTTTGGATCCTTCCCAGATCTACACTGGAAACACCATTTGAGTTAAGCAATGTCAGCTCTCTGGTGTCAGTCATAACCAGAAAAACCTGGCATGGCCATCATTACGTAGGCTGGCTTCCTGAGAGTTTTCTCATAAACCCTCTTTCAGCTCATCCAAAGGCAAAGCCATGTTTACAACTTAGTGCTCATTTCCTTGTGTGGAGCAAGCAATTTATAACGTTCATCCTGAGCTTTGTGGGGAAAAAAAAATTAGAGGCAGAAGTGTAAAAACAGAACTAAGGAATCATGAACACTATTTAGGAGATCAGTGCTTTTGTTTAGGCTGAAAGAAGTGAAGTGTTCTGAATAATAACCTTGAAAATGAGTTGGTGCAGGGAAATTAATTTAAAGGATCTACTCTGACTTTATACCTAGCCAGAGTATTTCACAATCAAGGTTCTGCTTGGAGCAATGCGTTGGAAAGTTTTCATTGTTTATTCCGCTCTGCTCTTGTGATGGGTCTGGAGGATGTGTCCAAGATGTGTTTTAGGTATTACAACGCCTAAACCTCAGCTATCGTATAATGTAGGCAATCTCACTGTCCTGAGTAGAAGTCCAGGTCTCTAATGCAATACCCAGCTGCAGCACTCCCTCTTCATCTCCTACTTGTTACCTTAGAACAAATGCAAGGTGCTACCAAACACAACCTGATGTCATGAGACCACTGTGAGAGGTGGCCCTAGAGTTGTGGATAATGGATATACTACTCCCAAAAGAGCAGAATGAGGCTTTGAAAACAAAACTCCCATCTTGTAGGTATGAATGCTTGGCAAAATTATCTAGTGCTGTTGGTTGGATGGTATAGAAGGCCCAATATGGTAGGTATGCTCAGAAAATATATTGACTTGGGTCACACTGATAAAATAAGGAAATACATTGTTAAAAATGTTGTGTTTTAGACAAGAGCTGAGACTTCAGGCATCTTGGCAGTATCGGGACATAGGTGGTCATGTGTGTTCATTTTGGGAGAACCATAGGCTCTATATAGTCTTTGGATATTTCATCCAAGGAGTATCTGAAGCTCAGCAGAGTGTTGTGAAGGAAATGTCTCACTGTTAGATGTGGCATACCTATGGGTGGGACTCCTCTGCCCTAAATTACACCAACAATATTACATTTAATTGTGAGTTAGTCTTTGCTAGCTCCATAAAGAAGATACAGAAGTCAGAACCTCTGGAAGGTGATTCAGCTCATCCTGAGAAAGATATCTGAGAGAAAAAAAAAGAGAAAAAAACCAAAAATGATTAATTGTTCTCTGCGGACTTTTCTGGGCACCATCAAGATCCTTTGCTTAATTCCCACAAAGTGCTGGAGCGTGTCCCTTCTCTGGACTTGCACCAACAGGTCCATGTCCTTCTTGTCCTGGGGGCCCCAGAGCTGAATGCAGTACTCCAGGTGGGGTGGCATGTATCCATGCTTATGCCTTTGATAATCAGACTTTCCCTTACACGCCTCCCAAGTCCATATACTAAACTAGTGGGGTGTAATAGCCTTCTTTTCTCATGCATCCATCTATGTTCATAAACTGAGCTCTAACTATATCAGAAACTATGGTGCAGCATAGCTGACTTACAGAGCTGTCAGGGGACACTCATGCCTTTTCCCATCTTTTTAACCCACCGCCTTGGTCTCTCTGGCCTGTGGGATCTCACAGTATCACATCTGGAACAATGTGTTTCCCATGTGCTTCATGGTGGCACCGAGAATTAAATCCATCTCTGTTGGATGTATGTTTTTCTGAGCCTTCAGGGTCTGGTTTGCCCCAATTGCAACTACTGGGACGCAATGCAATGTCTCAGAGGTTTGGTTTAGGACCAGTGAGAGGGTGGGGGGTTACAAAAGAACATTCAGAGACAGCCCTGGTGGATCCCGAGGACTGTAGCAGAGTTAAATGTTCTAATTAGGAACCTAATTCCAGATCTAGAAGCTCTTTACATCAAATTTTGTAGTCTGTTACCCCAGAGGACAGTGAATCCAATGCCTTTGGCAAATGCAACATTTACATTAATATTTTAGTAAATAAAAGGGAGAAAAAACTTCATAATTATTTCATTGAATCATCAGCCTGGGGTAGCAACATGGAGTTTCGATATAAGTCCCATGATTTATTCTGAGTAAATGAAACTACATTTCTGTTTAGATTTGGTTTTCCCTTTACCTCACCTTGCAGGGGCTTTTGGAGCAAGACATCATCATTTAGTGCTAAGGGAATCTTGCTCCTGCAGGAAAGGCTCAGACTGTGCTCTCTTCTCAAGACTTGTTTTGTATTCTTTTCTGCTTTTAGTTTAAAAAAATGTGTTGTTATTTAATTAAAAAAAAAGGAAGAAAAGCAGTAAAACAAAAGCAGTAAAGCCAAAAAATAATGAAAGCACAAGTGTCTGGATGAGAAAGCAGAGCTTGTGTGTCTGCACTGAGGAGCAGTTTAAGGTTAGACATCTGCCTTGTAATAGGTGGCGTCTGGACACAAAATGCCAGTTTTCACCAGCAAGCCTCTAGAAATGCAAAGATGCAGAGCATAAATTTTTTAAGGTCTAGTATAAATCAAGCATGTTATTTCCAGGTGCTTTTAGTCCTAAAAACAGATCTTCCCCCTTCCTTTGGGAAAGAAACAAAACAAGACAAAACAAAGCCCCAGAACATTCCTATACAGATTAAAAAAATCATAGATTGACGATTTCTGACGAGCTCTGGCACTGGCAATTCACAGCACATTTTATCTAATGGACAGAAAATATTTCAGCTTTCGGGGAAGACTTATTTCGCAATGTTAGTTTCTTCTGAGCTAATGGTAAGTGGCTTTGTTCCTTCTCTCGGTACAGTAGGTGTGTGTTGCAACCTATGGTGTAAAATGAGGTTATTATTTTTTTATCATTTTTTTTTTTCTGACAGATTCTTTCTTTGTGGTAAACAGAGAGGTGAACCACCCGGCATGGCTTCCCTGAAGCATTGACTGCCTCTCAGCAACATCACCAAACATTCCCCAGCATATTTTTCCTCATTGAAGAAGCCTTTTGCATTCTCAGATAAAATAGTTGTGAAGCATTCTTTGGTTCTGAGGCTAATCTGTGCAATTTATGCACATATTAATTAATCCCTCTAATCCACAAACCAGGATGGCTGCATCCAAATAGCCTCCTGGGCCTGGATCTAACCTGTGAGTCGTGCCTGTGCATTTCAAGTTGGTCTAGGTCTATACAGTGACAAGGGGGATGCAAATAATGCAACAGCATGGTTGGTTGCATGACTTTTTTTGGGCCCGTGCCCTCATTTATTTTAGTTTGTTAGTGTAGCCATAGACAATGAGTCCTTACAGGTCCAGAGGCAAGACTAAATCAGCAGAACTGCTCTGGGTGTTCATACATACTTCAAGAACTGATTCTTATTATGGGGTAGTCTCCAAGCTGAGAAGTGGATGCTCACTCCCATCCCCTTGAAGGATTTCTATGCCAGTCTAAGGCAGCAGCTGCATGGTTGAATCTCTGTGCTGGGCTTGGTTGAATCTTGATTTAATCTTGCTTGAATCTTGAATGCTGGGCTTCTTCAGTGACTTGACAAATGGTGTGCAACTCAGATATTATTATTATTATTATTATTATTATTATTATTATTATTATTATTATTGTTGTTGTTATTATTTTTCACCAGATAAAGGGGAAGGAATTCACAGCAAGATGGGAGTGGATGGGGAGAAATTCCCACATCTTTCTTTCTCCAGCCCCTTACAGTGAAAGGAAGGCAATAGGTGGTATGATGAGTCTGCAGAGCAGGCAGATATGGAGGAGAAGGGCAGGGGAAATCCCAGCTGAGATTCAGTGTAATCCCCAAAGTGTAAAACTCCTACAGCTCGGGGCATTGGGAATACATTTAGTGGTGAAAGTATTTAAATGAGTTAATCGTGGATAAGCTGCTTGTTTAGGATTCCAAATCTTTTCACTAAAAAGCAGATCAAGTTAATCCAAATCAATTTCTCAAATCCATTTTTATTCAGATTATCAAACTTTAGGGCACATTAACCATTCTCTAGTGCGTATGTGCAGGCTACATGGCAGCTCTCTCCTTGTTAAATCTTTTAAGCATCTGGATTGAGGGATAAACCAGTGTTTGGATTAACCTGACATTTATCTCTCTCCTCTCCCTCCTCCACACTCCCTCTTTTTTGGGGTTGCTTTATCGTCCAGTAACGAGGAAGTCTCTGGCACTGATTTTTTAGTGATATTTTTGAAAGAGGGGGGAGCCATCACCTCCAATTTACAGTGCTGTGAATCACATAAATTCATAACCTAATTCAAGCTTCATTTTTATGATCAGAGCTGAGAACAGGCAATCAAACCCAAATTATTTTAGATCTGATTCTGAACCAGAGCAGGTATAAAACTTGCAAGAGCTTAACATTGTGACAAAGTGTCTCTTCTAGTTGGAAGAACGAACTGATTCATTGTTTTTTGAAGTGAGTTTCATATTGGTTAGAAGTACTAGTTTGGCTTCTCTTAACACTCAAATCCTGCAGACTAGATGTGAAGGACTAAATATTTCCTTACTAGCTAATAGGGATTAACCATCTTATTTAAAAGCTAGCACATTCAGACACGCTAGGAAGTAGTGCAATGCGCTTGTCCAAAGCTTCTCTGTTCCTAGGGCCCAAATGAATAATACTAAAACAATCTATAAGTTTGAAGTTATTGCCAGTAAATTAACAAATATGGTTGTCAGTGCTGGTTTGGGAACTGAATTATCCCTGGACACCAAGTGAAGTGAATCGCGCACACTCATATCCTGAAATAAACATCTGCAAAATGTCTGCATTAGCATTGCCATTGCGGTTTTGACCTGAAGAGATTTTCAAGCCAGAGGGGACAACTAGATCATTCACTTGACTATCTGCATAACACAGGGTGTATAATTACGCCAAATAATTGCTGTCTTGAGCCTTCAGGTCCTGGTTAAGCCAAAGCAAGGGGAGGAGGAAAAGAAAAAAGAAATATTTGTTTTGGTGAAAGTAGAAAGGAAAATTTGAACAGCAGAGAAAGGTGAAAGGCAAGGCTCCAGATCACCATCGAATGATCAGTCACCATATGTCTATTTAAAATCTAAGGTGCAGCAATTAACCTAAAAAACAAAGAGGGAAGTGTTTTTGTCTGTGGCCACCGTTCACATTGCTCAGGCAACTGTTTCTTCCCATCTTTGACTTACTGCTGCAGAGCCAGTGCCTTTCCCATGAGCCATCAATGGGGAGCAGTAAATCTGAATTTTTTCTGGGATCAATTGATAGCCATGTGCTGGGAGAGGGAAATCCTCTTCATTTCCCTTTCCCTAAATTTGTGTTGTCCAGATGACTAGAGGTTAAAAATAGCAATGGGACTACGCCAGAGAGTTCAGAGTTGTTCCTGAGTCTCTCCAAAAAATGGGAGCGTTTGCTGGCAGGCTGAACCAGAGGTGTGAACATATCAGGAAGAATATCCTGGACGTCTGCTTTGGAGAAATGGCCACTAGCACTGCAAAGAGTCAGGCTGGACAAAGCCTGGTGGTTTCCCAGGATAGCCCTGCAAACACTTCTTAGAAATGCCCCATCAGTTTTTCATTTTCCATGGGTTTTCCTCTTCTGTTCTCTTCCCCACAGTCTCTGAAGACAGCTGGGAACAGAAGGCGACTTAATGTGTTGTGGCTACCAGTCTTGGACCAGAATGTCAAACCATTCAACTAAATCATCCAGTAGTTGAAAATCATGAAAGAAAAATGGAGATTTTTTTTAAAAAAGAAGGCATGAAATAGTCTTTTTTTTTTTTTTTTTGAAAAAATAGTAGACAGTTTCCTTGTATCCTTGCAACTTGTAGGTAATGTGTAGGTGATCCAAATGAGATCGAGACTCCAGCTGTTACTGGTTCCAGATTGGCATTCTGATGAGTTTTCTTCCTTCCTGAGCAAAGAAAGGGTCTGCCAGCTCTGGTATAGCTACCATAATACTCCTGGGCCCTCAGCGGGTCCTATTACTACGTGTCGGCACAGGAACCTACAGTGAGGGACAATCTTCCCCCATGAAGACCCACAACCTAGATCGCTAAGGAAGGCAAGAGATCTCGTGGCCTCTTGTCTCTGTCCTGTAGATATGAAGTGGAGACCCAAAAGAAAAATATAAAGCTTTCAAATGACTCAAAAAAGTGAAGACCCACATACCAACTGAAAATGGACACTTGATTCCCCATTGGCATTTGTGGGAATTTGGTGCCTAGGACTAAATGTGCTAAAATATGCCCTGACCTGAGCCAGCCTGCAGAGTCCTGACCAAGCGCCCTACCCATGGGGTCTCTGTCTGCAGTTTCATTGAGAATCGCTTTGCTGTGTACACAAACTCATTGCCACAGTCACTCAGACACCGGCCTGCTGATATGCAGGTGCACTTCTGCTTAAACCTTTCACCACCACTTGGCTTCAGCCTCTTGTACTAATAAACCTCCTCAAGGTCCTTTTTATTTTTTTGCTGTAAAAAAATGTTCTGTTCAGTGTTTGGTCTTCTGGAGCTGCCTTCCTGCAGCACTGATTCTGTTTCATTTCAAAAGCCAGCTAAGAAATATCTCCTTGGTCTCCTGTTTATACCTATGACAATTTATTAAGCTATGCTGCAAACATTTCAGATTACAGTCGGGCTAGGAGACATTGCATAAAATAGGAGCTTTTTGCTTGCTGAGTGCACAAGATGTTTCCTTGCTTTTGGGATTCTTTGTGATGTTTGGTGTGTCTCTCATTTGGCTTATACTGATGGGCAAATATCCTGGGTCTTTAATTTTGATGTATATTGCTTCCTGGACCAACCCCATATTTTAACTCCATAGCTAGAGAGTGGGTGGAAGCAGAGAAGCTGATAAAATCTCCCTTTGCTCTTGTTGCATTTCTGAGATGTTTTCTTCATCTTAAGGTTTCTTTTTTCTTTCTTTTTCACTTGTTTTCTTTTTGGATGTTGCGGTTAGGAAACCAGACTGAATGCTGAGGGCAAACAACCACACCATCTGACACCCTTACTGGGTGCTGGTTTGGTTACAGAATGGAGGAGGCCTCAGCAGGGCTTTTACCGTAGTTCATGGCTATGTCCATTGATCTATAGCAAAACACCAGAATGGCCTGAAACTCACAAGTACCAGTAAATTACCTGTTTTCTGTTTTTTGTTGGGATTTGGAGGATCCTTCCCCAGGAGAACTGTGATGGCTGCAGAGGATTTGTCTGTGCTGTGGCCCCTTTGCACATCTGTCTTGGCTGCTCATCTGGCAGTGCTTGAACATCCACAGATCCAGCATCACAAAATCTGAGCTTTTAGGGTAAAACAGCACCAAACTCAGCTCGCTTTAAATGTGAAGCTGTGATGATACAGGGACTGCTTGGCTGTACAAGGGGATGGGACAGGCAGCACGGAGTAGCAGCTGTGTCAGCTCACCTCGGCCATACTCCTTTGGCTTGAGTTGCTCCAAGGGAAACTGCAGGATGGAAACCAAAACACACAATTTCTTGAGGTTGTCCTCAAGATTAGGTGCACCACACGCTTGCAAACATCTGCCGTGGACGCAGACAACAAACATTCCCCAGAACTTGCATGATGTTGCATTGCCCACGCAGGCTCAGAGGGCCACGGGCTGCTTTTCCAGAGCTGGTGAGGTTCACAAAGCTCTTGGAGGAAGCAGAAGGGAGTTGGAGGCAAGCTGGGCTGCCATATGGGCTGTGTAATCCCAAACATGTGCGCGGCTTCTTCCAGCTATTCACTGGAGAGCAGAAGTGTCGCGCTCCTTGTGCGCCGGGGCAGGAGGGGCCCCACGGCTGAACTGGAAGCGGAGCCAGGGCCCGTAATGGAGTCCAGAAGATGAACTTCCGCGAATCAAAGGCCTGCGTGTTTATTTACAGTACAGTCAGCAGTGGGGAAGCCGCCCCAACAAGCTCATAAACATATTTACAGGGATTTCACAGCAAGGTTTGTAAGAAACAATAAAGCAATCACTCAGCACCTCTCCTTAAGAGCTCTTTATAGTGTGGAGTCTTACCCAGAATTGCTAGACGCTGGCTGAGTCACTCTTTAAAAGGCCTCAGTCTGCTTCATTGAGGTTTATGGCTTTTCTCTCCCAAAAGTTTTCCTGATTCCCTCTCCTCCTGCAAGGCTCTGATCTGTTCTTTAACCCCCCTGGGCCTGGACAACTCAGCTGAGGGGTGGACAAGTAGCCACCACCTCCACACATGATCTTTGATGTCCCTTATTTCTGCTGATGTTCGGGCACTGCGTCCAGCCTGGGTGCCAACATTCCTGTCACCAGCTGCTTTCCAAACACCAGCACCCACTGAGGAAGCCTGAGAAAATCCCATCTGTCATCCCAAAGCCTATAAATTCGAGGCCTTTGGGGTTTGTTTATATGCTTCACCAAGCATGTTACACCCACAGCATGCTACCCCCACCTCTGGGCCCAGCAAAGTAGCCAGCGATGACTATTCTAGTCAGGTTTCCAGTTCAGGGGATACTTTCTCTCTCCATAAATTATTTTTTTTCTGTCTCTGAGAACAGTTCTCAAGAGGGAGACCATGCCAGATGCAGACACAGCGAAGGAACCAGACAGCAGAGCTGCGTCTGCTGCAGAGGGAAGCCCTGGTGAGGAGCTGGGAGCTGGGATGCTTGCAGCCCACGAAGCTGTGTCAGTGCCAGGCAGATGATGCACCTCTTCCCACTAGCACAGGCTGGTGGTGAGGCACCCTCCAGCATCTCTTTTGACCATTTCGTGTGGCTCCACATCCAATTTGTAGACTCACTGGAGCTTCTTTTGAAGCTCTCACCATCTCCAGCCCCTATGCTGGAAACCTCACCACCTACACCAGGTCTTACAGAGATTGAAGAGTGCCCAGGCTTGATGGAAAGAGCGGCTGAATGAGGAGAGGAGAGACAGCAGCCCTGTCCCTTGGCATCTGAAGGCTTCTTTTAAAGTTTTCAGTTAGTTGCAAGTTTGTAATTTTGCAAGGAAATTGCAGAGCTGCAGAAGCTAGGGTTGTCACTCCATATATTCCTTCCTCGGGGAAGGGAACTGGCAATGTTCTTTGAAATGCTGGAGAAAAAAATCCCAGGACTTGGTATCATGGTTACAAATAAGACCAGGAAGAGTGGATAAAAGCAATGCAGTAGCATGAAGGAAGGGAAGGAGAACAAAAGCAGAGACCTACCTTTCTCCTTGACCCACCTCTGAGCTGCTGGCCGTTGAAGCATGCCCTGTGCTCTCCTCTGGGCTCGGTGGCTTCAGCACCCTCCTACAGCACCAGGGCTGGAGCTCCTCTCTCTGGGAGGGCACATGGGTTGGAGTGGACTGTGGTATTTTTAGTAAAGAGCACAAGCATATTTGGGAAGGGTCATGACACAAGCTGGCCTGTGAAAGATCAGCTGTTTCTCAAGACATCGTGTAGGAGGGCTGATGGTCAGCAGGAGGAACACTGCCAGGCTCTGATGTGGATGAAACCCCTGGGGAAGGGCTGGTCTCTCTGCTGTCTACGAGGACAAAGTGTTCAGAAAAGATACAAGCTGATGGGCTGGTCTCAGGCGAACAGCAAGCCAGGCACATTGCACTTGTGATCTCCTCCTTTATGGAAGTAATTCAGTCCTCCATTTTATTTTGCTTGCTTTCTAAAGCCTCCAGTTAGTATGATGAACTTCCTAGACCTTTAAAAACAGGGCTTGAGTGTGAAGGGGCAGAAAGTATTTTGGTCAAATTTCATATTTTGACTATAAGTTGAAGTAGGAACTGGGGAATCGTTTGGGGTTATTGGATGGGTGCCCAATTTCCCAGGCTAGAAGTTCCTTCTCTTTCCTTTTCAGAGAAGAACGTCATGGTGGTGATGCTCAGGCATAAGTCTGGATGCACAGCAGAGAAAGAGAAACAGTGAAACGTGAAGGCTCCAGATGACCTCTTAGACAATGCAGATCTGGCTTTGGAAGCCATGGCTCTGATGATGGATTGGGTTCAGGTTCAGGGTAGTCTCCTTCAATGTCCATATTTCTCTGCAGAGTCAGCACATGCCATACTCGAGCCCCAACTTGAGCCACCCATAGGCAGAGAGGACAATGCAGGAGTCAAGAACTGAGGGCAGCATGGAGCCCTCCTTCATATAGAGGTAACTTAATGTCCCCTAGGCCATTAACAAATGTCTTGTTAACCTCCAGGACGTGTTGCTTCCAGTCACCTTGGGGTCATGTACAACTCTTAAGATCCACAGCCTCTGCTGTTTCAAAGCAAGAGGTTGCAGTCTGTGGATGGACAAGGTCTGGGGTCATTTGACTCTCTTTCTGTGCAACTGCAGCTCTTTGGGGCTCTGCAGACTTGACACCATTGTAGAAACCTACCAGGCACCACCCAAATTCAACTGTAACATTCAGTTTTTTAAGCCACATCTTATTGCAGGTCACTGGACCACCTATCTGGGTGAGAGTGGCAACAAGCTTGATTTCCAAACACAGCTGGTGGCTCTTGCTCTTCATGTGTTTTGGTGAGGGTTTGTTTATTTATGTATGCATTTATTTATTTATTTATTTATTCAAGCTGCATATTTCATATAGTCACAGAATGGCTTGGGTTGGAAGGGACCTTAAAGATCATCTAACTTCTAGTTTCCAGCTAACAGTTCTTGTTCACTGACAACTAACATGCTTGCAGCTGAGTATGGAGAATTTTGGGGAATGTAAAAAGATGCACTGTGCAGAAGGTCCTTGTCTATCTTGCCTTAGGGGTTTGAGGACGTCTGTGGGGTTGTGTGTGCATTTGTGTGATTCCCACTTTCTAAGTATCTAAGCAATCTGAGCAAGCTCATTGTAAATCATTTGTAAAATTATATTGGAGGCAAAAATCTTTAGTAACATTCTACTGGAGGCACATCTCTTTCCCATAGTTGAATTCAGATACCCTTAGATACATTAAATGTGCTGGGAGTTCTCAGATGGATTTATTACAAGGAACTGTCTTATATTTCATGAATCTTCAGGAAGGATATTTCCTATTAAATCCTCCTGAAGCTGTCGGAAGGATTACCAGTATTAAGAAATGGTACAATCATATTTGGAAGAATGGCCTGAAATCCAGATATTTTTTAAAATGTTGTCCTTATTTTGAATTATTGCTGGTGTGTTTGTTTTGAGGGTTTTGTTTCCATTTTCCTGCTAGTGTTCCCCATGTTTTCCTGCCTGAAATTTCATTGGTTGTGTGCCAGGGAAACGAGGAGTGAAGAAAACAAAACCCTGTATGAGATGCTTCTGTGTTACTGATGTAACGTATATTGGAGAGTATTAGCTATAAAACCATTCAAAGGGATGCAACCTGGGTAATTTCTATTCCAGTATGACATTTAGAACTTTGTATTATCAGCCCAGAAGGGACTGAAAAAAAAAAAGGAAATTGAGAGTTTTTTTTTTAGAGGAAAATATTGTCTTGTTGGATGCTCCACATTCTCCCGAGTGTTTGATTCGGTTCTAAATAAGGAAACTTCTTCTATTGAGTGTCCCAGTCAAGGATTTCCTTGGAGGCTGTCCATGCTTCTTTGTTTGAGACCTGCTCAAAAGACAGTTCTGTGGATACTGTGAATTGGAGATTCACATCTTGCAAACATTTTTTTAACAGTCCCTCTTCTCACTCTGTGAACACTTGCAAATATTTTCGGAGCAAGAAGACATTTGGCCAAGCAGCTAGAAACACATGGCTGCACGGAGGCTGTGACCACTCAGGTAGCAGCTCATTCACTCCAGGGTTGTATGAACTGTGATTTAAATGAAAAAATAGCAACTTGCTTCCTGAGCTCTGCTGAGGCACAGATATGCCCTCTTTCCTCCCTTGAAAGAAGAATGAGAGCCAGACAAAAGTGAGAAAATACAGTCCCTCCCTGTGTGGCTCTTCGGCAGAGGAAAAGAATAATTGTTACCTAAATTCAGTTTAATCTGCACTCTGTCCCTTGGTCCCAGGCTTTCCTCTATATCAGCCAACCATGAGACCTTAGAGAACAGAATACAGGGAAATAAGTTATTTTTGGCCTTTGAGTTGCATAATCTTTTAGGTGTGGCATTTAGCAGATGATGGTGCAATAAGGGAATGTGGCGGACTTGGCTGTTGTAGCTCATTGCCACTATGGAGCTGAACGTGTTGAGGACTGGAGAGGAGTGGTGTTAATGGGCTGTAGCACATGGGAAGCGAGCAGGGTGAGTGATAAGGTCTGGCTCTGGGGTTTGACGATTCCCTCTGGTGTCTGAAAGAGCCAGCGTTTCTGCATGAGCTGTTAAAAGGTCTACTGAAGAGGACGGACTGCATGATGAATAAAACCATCTGTGCCTTTTGTTCTTGCCACAGCAAATTCAATATTAAGGAGCCACAGGGGTTTCAGTTGGGTCCAAAACACCATATTTGCTAATGCATACCACATGTGGTAGGCATATCTAACCAGGCTCTTCTGGCAGCCAGTTGGTGGCTTTGGGGACATACCAGACAAGAAGGAATCTAATGCTCTCCACCAGTATGCGAAAAGCCACCAAAACAGGGCCAGTATGCTGTGCAAGCCCTGGAGACATTTTGGGTAGCATGGCCTTGCACAAATTCACTAAATTCTCTGACTAATATAACTCATGGCTGGAGCTCTTCCTGCTTGTTTCCATCACAAGAGGGAGCCCATGGTACGTTACATGCTCATGGCCAAGAAAACGAAGTGCCACCCAGGGAAATCTATTCCCACCTTTTTCTAGAAAGATGGGGAGGGACCCTTCAGTGGCTCCTGTGGCTGTGGCACAGGAGAGGACACATGGCAGTGGGGACATGGGTGCTTAGGGAGGAGGAATGTACCTGTTCCCTTTTTGCTGCTAGCAAACCGCTGAAAGTAAAGTCATTAGGACTGAGCATATAAAAGATATCCTGACCAGGATAGCAGACCCTCCTGAGAAAAGCTTGGATTATCAGGAGTCCAGGGGGAATAAAGAGCTGTAGCTCTGCACTGTGCATCACAACAACACCCGCAGAAGATGTCCTGGACACCCAGAGGTCCAAAGCATGGATGGAAAACACTGCAGTAAAATGGTGCCAAGTAGATTAGAAATTATCAGAAACTATCAAAATCCATTGCTTAAAGGCAGGCACAGAGACATATGCAGGCATCTAAATAAATGTGATCTGACAATAAAAGGTATTGAGCATCCAATGTGGCTGTGAAAGATGAGGATATAAAACTGATGTGCAGAATGAAACAGACCTGTATACCTACTAGATGTGCTCTTATCTGTTAAATCACAGCTTCTGTTACAAGAAAATTATTGCCCCTCTACTTAATGCATGTTAATCAACACAGCAAATTACTCAGTTCCCCCAGGTCTTGTTAAGAGCTAACAGCAATTTTCATCAAGTTACCAGATTGCAAAGGCTGCAACTTTGACAGAATGCACGAGAAACCATTTCCTAGCTTATATAGAATATTTCCCATGATTTTAATTATTAAATCATATCTGCTGCATTAGCTCGTACAGTTCAGTAGCTTGAAAACAGACAAATTCCCCTGTTTGGTGATCCAAGCTGGGCACTGAGAAGTGGGTAGGTTTGAAAATACATGAGCTCTAGTTAAATGTGAGCATCTTGCATCTGGTCCTGGGCTTTTTGCTAACTCACTGGTTTCAGAAAGTCAGTCATTCACAGCAGATTTTAGATTCTGCAGGAGTTACCAAGAGCACTCCTAAAGCAATTTATTAAAACATATCTTTAGGGACAGCTAATGGCTCTCATTTTCCTGGAAAATAGGATTTTCCCAGTCCACCTTTTTTTCTGCTCAGCTGCTTTGAATTAAAGCCAGCTCTTCAAGGGCCCATTTTTCTCTCACTTGTACCAATGTAAATCAAAAACTAACTGTGTTAATGTCACTGGTGTAAAATTGGAGGAAATGAGAGAAGAATTATCCTGGGTAAAATCTAATTTTCTTTTTTTTTTTTTCCAAGTTGCAATCTAGATTCAAAATATTTACCAACATAGTCGAATGGGAAACTGGCACAGCACACCATCTATCCAGGAGAAGAAAATTAAGGATTTTTTTCGTGAACTCCCATTCTTTAAAGCAAACAAAAATGGACGAGGCCCTTCGCCAGGTTCACACTAACAAAACACAAGAGGAAAGCTGCACAATGTCCGCTGATTGCAAGTCACGGCTGCTGGTATAAGTCAGACCCTGGAATTTGAGCAAAACCCTGGACATGCAGGGTTAATGTGTGTTTACACAAGCACCACAAGCTGTCATTTCAGTTCTCTCCCATCCATATTTGCCATGGCTCACATGTACAATAGAGCTCTTTTCAGAGATGACATAATGTAGTGTTTCAAAAAAACAAAAAAATGATGTGAAAGTTTTCTTTTCATCCTGCCAACGGGAAATGCGTCTTATGTGCTTCAGCAAATTACTGCCTTGAGGTAGAAAAAGCTCTTTTTAATACTTTGGTCCTAAAACAGGTACCTAGTCATCTATCCAGCAGGGTCTAACATAGCTGTATCCTCTGGAGAGAGCTGGATGCCTTTGAACGCACTTTGCCAGCAGCGCTGCTACGTTTTCGGATGCCATTCGTCTCTAAGGAGGTCTGCTGCAGCTGCAGCACACATTTTGTGGGTTCTGCAGAAAGAAATGGTCCCTCAGAAAACACAGTAGCTACATTCAGGTATGCATTTTGCTAGTCTGTCTATTCTTCAGGCAGCCACTGACAAATGTAAATGCCCCGCTTATAGTGTGGCATGCCTGGGGCATCTTTCTCCTTATGCAAACTCAAGGGAGCCTGGCTTGAGTAGGTCACATTTTCAGACAGTGTTTTGGGCAAGATGGAGAGGGGCGAAAGACCACTGTCATGAAGAGTCTGATGTCTTCTACCAAGTTAAATGGAGGGGATGTTGAGAGCTGATGTTTTTCAGCTAACCAGGTGCTAAGGTTGTTAAAAAGAGACAAGCCTTGTGCCAAGCCCTGAAGAAGTAACTGCCTGAGCATCCAACTATTTCCAGCTATACTACTTGATCTAATAAAAGATGTTACCTCTCCCCACAAGCCTTGTCTCACTCAAAAATCACAGCACTCGACATTCCCATCAGCAAAGCAGTCCTGCTATTTCATTTCTGCCTTACAACATGGGAAGGAAAATCCTTTCATCTTGCGATGGCTAAACTCGATTTCCCAACTTTCTGGTGGACTGCTGAAGTGACCAAATGGGCGGCCAGGTTTAATGATTTCCCTCAGCCTCCCTGCTGTGTAGCACCAGTTTAATAAAAATTAATTTGCATTGAGGATAGTTACTGGGTTTCCCTTGTCCCACTGCCTCCAACAGCAGAAGGTATTCCTCAGGGATGGAGAGTTGGGCATCTCTTTGTTTTCTTTAAGGTTGTCTAGATTCGAGTGTGGGTTATTTAAGGCAAGGGATGATCTTCAGCTCTTTAATCTGACCTCTGCTATCCCCAGCCTTTGCGTTTCAACCTGTGGGGCTGACAGCGAGACCTGAGCACACCTGTGACTTGTGTTTGGCTGAGGCACAAGGCTCCCAAGCTCACTTGGGATCACGTTTATTGCTTTCCCATGTAAATAAACGTGGCATATCACCGCTGGGTGACAAGCAATTTCCTCCCACTTCCTTGTTTATAAAGGCAGAGAAACGTTACAAATGTTGTTGCTTCAGAAAGACATAAAAACCAACAACTCATGCATTTCCTGGCAAAAGGAAGCAGAGAAACATTACGGATGATTTTGTGTCAGAATAGCATAGACAACAACTATTCATGCATTTTCTAGGAAAAGTGCAGGGAAGACTCCCTGTTAGAACCAGCTGCAGGTTGCCAGTGCAATGCCACACTTTCAAATCCTTTCTTGGAATGGCATATTCATTTTTATTGCCCCATGACACCTACAGAAGGGAGGGAGGGGGAAAAAAGTGATGGCAAATTGCACCTCTTAGTGGAACTTGTGGCAAAACTCAGCCTTGATTCTCTGTTGCCTTCTCTTCCTCCACGTAATAACGTGCTGGAGCAAAACAAGTGGACACAGGAATAAATGTGGGGATGGAAATGTGGGGCCTGAGGGTCTCACTGGGGTTACTGTTCAGGCCAGTAAAGATAGACTTGATCACTGAAATCTGACTCTGATCCACACCTGAACCATCTCCAGGTCAGGATTAGTTCAGCTCTGAATTAATCAGCTTTTCATGACTAAAACAAACCTACCGCTCCTGTGTGCTGGGAATATGACATCCTTTAAGGTTTACTGCAGCAAAGAGATCCATTCATTTATGTCTGTGTTTTGCCTGTGTTGTGCCCGGTGTTTAGAGCAAATAAATGCCATTTAGCTGCTCTGGATCTTAAAAATTTAGTTATTAAGTTATTAAGTTATTTAAGTTATTCATCCCATCCTTCTTCTGGTGTCAAGCATGCAGGCACTCACACTTGAACTATTTACCCGAGGCTCCTTTCCATGGCGACAACTGGGACATCTCTCATGGTGGCACTGCCCTGTTCCAGATGCCTACTTTAGGCCATGGGGATTTAGTTCAGCTTCCTTCTTCTAACTATAAAAACTCTTTGATTAGTTCAGATAGCATTATCTACAGATGAAACCTGCTCCCTGGGTCTCAAAGGTCAGTTTAATGCTCTCATATAGTTTGTTTTTACATTCCATCGAGAGGGGCCACTCTGGGCAATAAAGAAAGGATGGTGAGAAAGTGAAAGGGAATGAAAAAAGGAGGGAAGAGATCAAAGATCTTGCAACAGAAAAGGGCAACTGCGGTTATCCCAGACTGCTCACTTAAAAAAGGGGGGGGGGGGGGGGAGGGGAAAAATAGATTAAACCCTCTGTGATGTTTCCCTGTCCATATACCCTCCCTCAACCATAATGTAACCTCTGCCCAATGCAGCCACTGAGGTCTACATGCAGAATCCCGCTGCACCAGAACCTTGATTTTTGGAGGTCCCAGGCAACTCAGGGAAAACCCATGGCTCCACCTAGAGGGAGGAAGGAAATACTGTAGCTGCTGGGTCATGGTGTTCTGGGAGGAGTGCTGTCACCCGAAGGGATCAGATAGCTGTGGAAATCAGAAGAGGTACATGTTGAGGTAGAAGAGGGGGAGAGAAGATTGTGAGAGGAATAAGATAGAGCCAATTACTTTCTCTGTGGCTGCCTGCGATCAATATTGCAGTGGTTCAAGGATTAGATTTAAAACAATCTGTCTGGAGATGATGGAAATGTCGCAGTCAAGAAAGTATTCAGGAAAGTCAACCTCTAAAGACATGTCAACTTTTTGCAAAGTTTGGAAAGCCACTCTGTTTTGTCTAGCTCTTTCACCTCTAAAATCTTTGTCTAAGAGAAAAGATTTCCTCCAACAATCCTTCCCACCTCCCCTGTCAGCAACTTCCCAGCCCTGCTTTGGCCTTTTTCCTGCCATGTATGCTCGCTTGCATGAAACACAAGAAATTCTGCAAAATTTCAATAACTGAATACTGTCATCAACAGAACAAATTTGGTGTTGGGAATTCTAGAGTATGGAAGTCAATAACATTATCAACACAGGAGATATTTTGTGTTTACGCCTAGTTTCCAAACAAATAGTAGTCATCTGAGCTTGGCTGCTTCTCAGCACTTGTGCATCTCAAAGGTTGTTGCTGAGCTATCCTTCTGATAGTAGGCTGTGATGTCAGTCATCCTCGGAGCCCTGTTTTGCTTGGTGGCTGCCCTTAAATTGCTGTGAGAAGTGGTGTAGCCCTGCGTCAGTTCTTCCCGTGACAATGTCCCTGCTTTGCCATAGCCTTCCAGGAAGGACCCAGAATAGGCACAAGGAGCACCACAGGTCAGGTAGGAGGGAGCCATGCATGGGAAAGCTCAGGGCACTTCAGCCCCCACCCACAGCCAGAACAATCCTTCACCTGGCAAAATTCACTTTGCCAAGATCTTCTCAGCAGAACCATGCTGGTGAAGTTGGCACCTCCCATGTCCATGATGCCCAAGAGACATCACAAAGGGCTGATGAGGAGGGCTTCTCTGCATCAGAGGGGACAAAGTCACATCTGTATGGCAGCACCCCAGCTTTCATCCTTCAATTTATTATTTTATTTTATTTTATTTTATTTTATTTTATTTTATTTTATTTTATTTTATTTTATTTTATTTTATTTTATTTTATTTTATTTTATTTTATTTTATTTTATTTTATTTTATTTTATTTTATTTATTAATTTTAATTTTAATTTTATTTATTTATTTATTTATTGCCAGCGGGGGGCCTCCAAAACTTCTGGGTAAAGTGGAGCAATACTAGAGACACACAAAAAGGCTTAAAACGTCCTTGAGTGGATCAGAGAACAGGGAAATTGGAAGGATCCGGAGGTTCCCACCTCACCGTGCGGTTATCGCCAGCTACATCCGATACGGTGGTGAAAAATTGCACTGATGCAGTGAGGTTGTATCGCCACACGATGGCATGCTCCCTCTTCAGCAGGGGTTGGGCTGGCATGTTGCAGCAAGGGTGCTGGACGTATCCTTCCTCTGGTCCAGCAGCCCTGAGCATTCACCTGTCTCTTGAAAAGCAAGGATGAACTTTAGGAAGACACAGGAGGCTGCTAATTCTCATCAGAACTGCTGCTCCATTTAAACAGGACTTCAGAGGACGGCAGAGACTCCAGCTGGAAGAAACTACCGAAAACCACAGAAATACTGCTGAGCTAGCATGAAACATGCTGGTGTATCTGTACAGTCACATCCTTCTAGCACCTGCTAGTCAATGGTAGGTTAAGTGTTAGGAGAACTATGAATACACTCATTCTAATCCTACATTCATTTGTTTTGGTTTCATTCTCCTATAATCCTGCTGACACAGGCAAAAGAATGTATTTTGAATGTATATTACCCAGTGCTTTGCACAAAGGATTCTTGGCTAGTTTGGTCCCACTGCATTGTATGTACTAAAAGAAAAGACACAGAAGCTGAAACAGAAGCTGCTAAAGGACGTTGTAAAAATTTTGACGCTGGAAATAGCACTGATACTTGCTATCTGCCTGTGGGGTGGGAAGATGATTTACAGGTAATTATAACTATCACTTTATTTTGGGATGGTGCAAAAGCTTAACTCCATGTGCTCAGGATTAGAGCTGGCATTATTTTTTTCTTAAATGAGAAAATGCAGATTCATCAATATAAAAACTTTCTATAGGAACATGTCAATTCCACTACATTATGTTCAGAAAAAAAGTACATCAAATCCAGTGTTCTCAGTTCCAGCCCTGTTTCAAAATGGTTGGTTTCTAAGTAGATTTTCTTTAGATTTTAACAAAGATTTCTAGATTTTAACAATAGCACCTGTTTATTTTTCTAGGCAGACTAGTATGAAAAAAAATGTGATTTTTAAAGGTTTGATTAATAAACAGAAAGTGGGAGGAATAGATTTTTTTGTTTGTTTGTTTGTGTGGGAGGGAAGAGGTAGTTCTGCAGGTAATTTTTATGCTGAAAATGAAACTGTCTTGAAAAGCGTTTTCTGGAGAGTGGATATGTATTACAGGGCCTGAGAAAACAAATCACTCTGCTAGCCTAACTCAACAGCAGCCGAATGAAACACAGTGGATTTGAAGACTGTGACCATGCACCACGTCTTGCTGCAAGCACAGGCAGCCTCAGCAGGTCTTGTAACTTGAAAGGACCTTATTTTTCCAAGTGGGTAGCCACAAGGGATGTTTAACCAGAGTTGTTCTCAGTTTCATTAGGAAGTATCTGGTTCTTTTCTGCTTTTACAGTAGCCGTGATCTTGAATACGTGTCCAGCTAGCCATCATCACCTTCCTCCCTGTACTCTTTCAAAGCTTCATCACATGAAAAAAACCTCCCCCCCACCCCCACCCCGAGAAAAACGTGTATTTGCTGACTCTCCTGAAAAGAGAGCATGGATGAAACTGCCCACAGGTGAGTAGACTGAAAGGAAGCAATTAAAAAGCAGTTCAGTGCCACTGCAGTAGTCCTTCCAAGTGTCATTCTTCCTGCATACAAAGCCTGTGGTAGTAGGAATGTTGTCATAGTCCATAATGAGTAATAATGACAGGTTAGATGGTCCTCTGTGGAGTGGCTTCAGTGACACTGCCTTGCTTGTCTTGGAACAAGTAGAAAGTAGGTAACACATAAGAATCCATTTCACCCCTATTTTTCGTGGTTCTATGGACTTGCACAAAAATGTAAGAACAACAATTTTGGGACAAGCAAAAAGCTACCAGCCATAGCTATAGCTAGTAAATGACCAGGGGAATGTTCTTTTGCACTCACGTGGCTAATGATTCTAACTCCTGCTGGCCGTGTTCAGACTTTGCAACATCAGCAATAGTCCCTGGCCCATGCGAATCCATGCATGATACAAGCATATCATGTCTCTTGTAAGGATGGGTCCTAAACAGATGAGAAGCCACTGAATGTACTATTATTAAACACTGTGTCTTCCATCACAAACTTTTTTGTCATAATTGAAAGGTTGCTTTCCTTAAGAGTGAGACCTATT